>NC_133139.1:57015711-57660961 GCF_048418815.1 Hemitrygon akajei | reverse complement strand
TCAGGCCAAGGCTCTTCATCAGGATGAGTTAAAGATTTGCTTTGGTACATGTTTTCAGTTGCTTCTGTAATGTTTTGGGGTTTTTCCAAGTGTCTGCTAAGTAGATGAAAGATTCTGCCAACAACCCAGTACTCTAATGAACTAAAACCGGGGTCTTAGTTTATTGCTGACTATTGGTTAGTATGCCACGTTTAATAACAGAGCTGAGATACAGAACATGGGGTCTGCTCCACCATTCAATCATAGCTGATTTTTCCAACCCCATTCTTCTGTCTTCTCCCTTAACCCTCTTGTCTTTCAATCTTTGCCTTAAATATACCCAATGACTTGCCCCACAACAATGAATTCCACAGATTTTCCACCCTCTGGCTGAAGGAATCTTTGAATCTCTGTTCTAAAGGGTCATCCCTTTATTTTGAGGCTCTGTACTCAGGTCCTAGACTCTCCTTCTGATGGAAACACCTCCTCTCACCATCCACTCTATCCAGAAGTGTTAGTACCTGGTTGGTTCCATTTACAGGGGTGGTTCACATTCAGTTAGAGGATGTAGAAATGATAAACAAGTTTCTATACTACATTTCCCAACCTCTGTGGTCAAAGGTGTTTTGCATCTGCTGCACCTTTACCAAAGCTTTGCCCACCGTGGAGCCATTCATTTCCAATGCTATTAGACAGGTGGGAGTGATGTTCCTCCACATGGTGCCTCAGGGAATGAAGATTGAGAAATGATTTGTCATGCCATCAGGAAGAGAGCACCTGTAACATTTCACCAGCCTTTGGAATCCACTGCTAACCTCTGCTCAGAGGGTGAAGGTTCACAGTTGACTTGTGTTTAAAGAGATTCATCTTGGATCACAATCAGTCCAGTATGGAGAACATACAAAAGCCTCTGGTACTTGCCTTCACTTTTAAAAACAGAAATAAGGCACAGATAAAACTGTTTTTCCAAAATGAGTGACAAGGTAGCAGAGTGGTTAGTGAAACACTAAGACTGGAGTTCGATTCCCACCATTGTCTGTAAAGAATTTGTAAGTTCTCCCCATTACTGTGTGGGTTTCCTCTTGGCGCTCTGGTCTCTTCCCACATTCCAAAGACATACAGTTAAGGTTAGTGAGTGTGAATCTACTTTCTTGACACTGGATGGATGCCGACACTTGTGGACTGCCTAGCACAATTCTTACTGATTTCATTTGATGCAAATGATGCATTTCATTGCATGTTTCAATGGACATGTGACAAATAAAGCTTATCTTTAATTATAATTTTGTCATTTTTTAATTTTCATAATTCAGGAAGCATACAGGAATTTTAAAATACCAACGCTGCAAACTTTAGGCAATATTTCAGATTATTTTTTCAACATTCCCGAAATATGCTTGGCTTTCCATCAGTGAACATTAACACCAGATTTCATTGTGATTCGAGCCGGTTTTGTTTATATGACATTTAACCTTCCACATCTCTGTATTGGAGCAGGGATGGACCATGTTTCACAAAGTCACATTCTGGATATGACTGAACACCTGGTCTTAAAGAAAATCCTGAGGAAGAGTCTGGGTGAATGAGCAGATGGTGGAGAGCGAGGTTCAAAACACAGTCCAGATTGAACTCTTGTTGAGGTCTGTCCACAGCTCACACACCACTCACTTTGTGATATTGGTTGAGGAGTCAGGTCCTGACCTGTCCAGAGGGACTACTGCATCTGTTATACCTGTCCAAAAGGCAGAAGAATCCTTTCTTTAGCATATTTAAAGGACATAATGTACTCAGTCCCCACTGCACTGCACAAGCCCCCAGGTCACAGGACAAGAGTAAAACCAAAAAAGTGACAGCTGGCACCTGTCATTTCATCCACACAAAGGTCTGTCTGTGTGAATCACTGACCATGGGCATGAAACTTCTTTGGCTGGGTGCTGGGTGAAATGTAGGTATGTAGAACAGTGCATTCCTATTATAGGAACAATGTTAAACTGGAAATAATATGGAAAAGATTTACAATGATATTGCCAGGACTTGAGGGGCTGAGTTATAGAGGGATGTTCACCAGGCCATGTCTGTTTTACTTGGAGTGTAGGACAATGAGGGATGACCTTAAAGAAATGTCTAAATTTGTGAATTGGATGGTAACAGTCTTTTACTGCAGGGTAAAGGAGACCAGAACTAGGGGCATAGGTTTAGGGTTTGAGGGGAAAGATTTGAAGGGGACCTGAGAGGAAAATATTTCATGCCAGAGACAGTGCATATGTGGAATGAGCTGTCAGAGGAAGTGGTTGAGGCTGATACGATAGTATCATTTATGAAGCAGTTGTACAGGTACATGGAGGAATGGGGCTTGGAGGGATATAGGCTGATTGTAGGAAATTGAGACTAGTGGGGTGGGCACTGTGGTTGGTTAAGTTGTATTGCTGTATTGTATTCCTGTATTGCTCTATGACTCTTTTGCACAGGAACAGGTCTTGTGGACCACAATGTCTGTGCTGAACATAATGCTGAATTAAGCTATATCTCTTCTGCTTAAACAATGTCCGTATCCTTCCATTCTTTGCGCATTCGTCTAAGAGGCCCTTAAATGCCTGTATTGTATTTGCTTCTACCACCTCCCCTAGCAGTGCTTTCCAGGCACCCACCACTGAGTATAGAAACATAGAAAATATGTGCAAGAGTAGGCCATTCGGCCCTTCGAGCCTGTACCACCATTCAGTATGATCATGGCTGATCATCCAACTCAGAACCCTGTACCTGCTTTCTCTCCATACCCCCTGATCCCTTTAGCCACAAGGGCCATATCTAACTTCCTCTTAAATATAGCCAATGAACCGGCATCAACTGTTTCCTGTGGCAGAGAATTCCACAGATTCACCACTCTCTGTGTGAAGAAGTTTTTCCTCATCTCGGTCCTAAAAGGTTTCCCCTTTATCCTTAAACTGTGACCCCTCATTCTGGACTTCCCCAACATTGGAAACAATCTTCCTGCATCTAGCCTGTCCAATCCCTTTAGAATTTTATACGTTTCAATAAGATCCCCCCTCAATCTTCTAAATTCCAGTGAGTATAAGCCTAGTCGATCCAGTCTTTCTTTCTTACCTCCCTGCTCCTGTACTCAAATCCTATAAAAAGCTTTCCTGGCATGTCTCCTTTGAGCTTATCCCTTTTCACCTTACCTCCTTTCATGCTCTATGGAATTAGATATTTCAACCCTTGGAAAACAGATACCAGCTGTTTACTTTATCTATGCCTCTCATAATCTTATAAACCTCTTATCAGGTTCCCTCCTAACTTCCTCTGCTCCAGAGAAAGCAACCCAAGTTTGTCCTGTCTCGCTTTCTAGCTCATGCTTTCTAATCCAGACAGCATCCTGGTGAACCTTTTCTGCACTGTTTCAACCGTATCCATGTCCTGTAATGGTATGACCAGAAATGAACACAA
This sequence comes from Hemitrygon akajei, assembly GCF_048418815.1. NCBI lineage: Eukaryota > Metazoa > Chordata > Chondrichthyes > Myliobatiformes > Dasyatidae > Hemitrygon > Hemitrygon akajei. The sequence goes on along the minus strand of NC_133139.1, from coordinate 57,657,535 downwards.
AGCTTTAAGCCTGGCCTAAACCAAAGCTTTATACAGTTGCAATGTGACTTCTTGACCCTTGCACTCAATGCTCCAACTAAGTAAGAGTGAATGGAGTGTTCTTGAACATTCTTACAGGAATTTTGTTCTGATGGGGTGGAGTGTTAAGAGTGAGGGCTATAAGGAGGCAGGGTAAACACTTGGGACTTGCCCCCCCCCACCTGTCCGTTGGGCAGTGTACTCACTGACGCACTGGTAATTGGCGTGCTGGTGAAGACGGGGGGGGGGGGGGCGGGGAGAGTGTTGAAGGTGAGGAATGTAAGGACAGAGTGTAAACACTTAGGACTTGCCCCACTGTCGGACAGCGGACTCACCATCACTGTGGTCATTGGCATGCTGGTGGAAGCTGAATCTGTGAGGCCTGATTTCTTCCAGTTTCTGCACATTCTGTTCCAGCAGGAACGGTATCCGTCCCTCACCTACAGACATGGGTCAGTTAAAACATATCAATTAACCCCACAGGAGGGGATAGGGGGGTAAGTGGCAGGGAGGTTGGAGAAGGAGGGGTTGTGAGGGTGGGTGCAGTGGAGGAGGTGGTGAAGGGGTAGGTGGTGAAAGGAGAGGGGCAAAGAGGAAAGTGGGAGATGGAAGGGAGGTGGGGGACGGAGAGGAAGTGGTGGGTGAGAAAGAGAGATGTGGAGGGATAGGAGGAGTGAGGGGGTTATCTTGGCTTTTAAAACATATGAATTTAAATTAGTAAGATACCATTTTAACATCTAAATTAGTTACATTGTATAGCTGAGATTTAAAAAAGTAATCCGTAAATGTAACAGATTAATCATCAGAGCATCTATAATTTTACAATAAAAATAATACTGAGAACATAAGTTGTAAGAAGTCCTTGGAAGTGAGTCTGGAGATCAAAAGCTTAGAAAGGCCATTTCCAGTATCTCTGACAACTCCAGTGGATTCTCTGGCCCTGGATCCCCATTCTCTGTCTATCCAGAGTTGGGGTTGGTGTTTTGGCCCCACCACAGGCAGTGAAGAATGATGTGGCTAATTCTGTTTACACGTGGAGAGATTTGCTTTGCTATATTGAAGTTGTTTGAAGGAAAGGCAGTTAGTTTAAGAAAATAAATCCTCAGCTGTTGTTCCAGAGGCACACTGTTCATTCGTGAGATGAGGAAAGGAGAGGAGATGGTATGAGAGAGGCAGGATGGATTGAAGATGGGGAGTAGAGAGAAACAGGAGAGGGTACAAGGAGGAGAAGGAAAAGGGCATGAAGAGAGAGAGAGCACAGGGGAGGATGAAGGACTAGAAGGAGGAGATAGGAAGGCTTACTGACACCATGACATTAGTGTCCTAAGATTTCATATGTCCAACTTCGTCATCTTCAAAGGTTTCCTTATGGCCAGGTTACTCCCAAACCTGGAACCCCGAAAGCCTATGGAATGGGTGCCGCTGGATCTGTTGTCTTGAACTACAGTGGTGTGGCTCCAAATGTCAGTTCAGGGGGAGGGAGACAGAAACAGAATGGACATCTCTCACAGGGAATGCAGTCAGTCAGGGATAAATCATACCTGTTGATTCAGCACACAGAGAATGAGGAAGATGAGGGTTCCCTGGAAACTGTGGATGATGGTGAAGAGGTAGGTGAGGATCATGGTTGTACTGTGAAAGTGAAACAAACTGAGAATCCAGGTGCAGCCCAAGACAAACCCCTGTGCAATGGCTTTGAAGATCAGTGTTCTGTGGAGAATTCAACGAGACATGATTAGCTCTAATGGGCACAGACTGGAATCTGGAGCTTCAAACAATTTACTGGAGGAAATTAGTGGGTTGAGCAGTATCTGTGGGGTGGGGTAGGAGGAGTAACAATCAATGTTTTGGGTCAAAACCCTACATCATGGCACTGATTAGCTCCAAATCTCCTCTTGTGCTAGATGTGTTGATGGTTCCAACTGAATCACCATCATGTACATCGAGTTTAAGTCTTTGCAAACTAACCACCATGGCAGGAAACTGAGGAATGATGTCTCCTTCCCTAGCTCCCTCTTCATCATCTGGAGTCTGGGACCACCCTGCGTTCTGTGCAGATGCTGGTTGGAGGGGCTGGTCTTTGACTGAGAGTGGGACACGGTGTGGCAGCTGAGAGTACCATGTTTATCCTTCAGACAAATGAGTCAGATGTTCATGTTCATGGGATCTTGTTGTGCACCACACTTCAACAACAATGTTTGAAGAAGCACAGAACCATCTGTGAGATGCCTCAGGGCATTCACTGGCTGTGACAGGTGCTCCAGAAATACATCTTTCTCTTTAACACTCAGAACCCCTGCCAAACCTCTCAGGAAAAGCTGTGAAACTGAGACAAGCCTCTCAACTGAGAAACACCAATGTTGGTGTTTTGTACAACTGCTCCACACACCCATAGCTCAGTGTGTATAGCTCCATCCAGGGCTGGTTGCAGCATTTGAGGGACAGCAGTATAAGTACAGACCCCTCACTGTGGGTAGTGTAGTTCCTGCTAATGCTTTGTATGTTGAGGATAAGATGTCTTTGTATGTAAACACAAGGGATACAGTAGATGCTGGAAATCTAGAGCAATACTACTGGAGGAACTCAGCAGGTCAGACAGAACCAATGGAAGAGAATAAATAGTTGAGACCTGTTGAAGGGTGTCGGCCCAAAACAGTGACTCTTTTTTCTTCTCCATAGTTGTAGAGAGCAGTTTGCTTGGGAGAGCATGCGCAGAGTCGCCAGATACCGGAGCCATCTTCCCTTTGGAGGTTGCCTGACCTACTGAGTTCCTGTCATATGTTGACATACAGCACTGGTCTGGGTGAATGAGGTGGGCACCTGTCACATCTGCAGTCTGTCACCACTGGATCAATATTCTGACAATTTCACTCTGTGCAACCTTCTGCTTGAACCTTTGCCCATGCGTCATGGAGTTGTGGTTTTACACAAACAAGCCCAACTCACCTATGAGGAGAGATCGAGTTGCCTGTACTTGCTGTAATTCAGAATGAGAGAGTATCTTATAGAAACACATAAAATTATGAAAGGGATAGATAAGATAGAGGCAGGAGAAAGTTGTTTCCACTGGTAAGTGAGACTAGAACTAGGGTACATAGCCTCAAGGTTCTGGGAAGTAGATTTAGGATGGAAATGAGGAGAAACTGCTTTCCCAGAGAGTAGTGAATTTGTGAAATTCTCTGCCCTGGGGAGCAGTGGAGGCTACCTCAGTAAATATATTTAAGATAAAGTTAGCTAGATGTTTGCATATCAAGGGAATTAAGAATTATGGTGAAAAGGCAGGTAGGTGGAGCTGAAGTCCATGGCCAGAGCAGCTATGGTCTAAAAGGCTCAAAGGCAAAACAGGTATGATCAGCCAGATAACCTACTCCTGCTCCTAGTTCTTATATTACCCCACACTACTCCAACTATCTACACGGTCCTATTGACCAGAGCCCTCAGAGGAAAATAATTTTCCTCAGGTCCCTTAACTTAAAACCTCTTATTCTTCATCAGAGAAGCAGCATTCACAAGAAAAGCAAATTAAACATAAATGATACACAATCTTTATGAACACATAAAGATTTTTCTTGTAAAAATTGTATATAATTTCAGTTTAATTTCTCTTGTGAATGCTGCTTATCTGATGTTTATCTGATGCTATGTGCCTGTGATGCTGCTGCAAATAAGGTTTTCATTGCACCTCTGCACACATGAATTTGTTCAGATTATAATAAACCTAACATTGACTTCACTTTTCAACCTTTGCCTGTTGATCAGTGTCTTTGGTTTTACAAAACATGGGAAATACAGGGACAGGCTCTTTGGTGCATGATGTTTTGCGGAACTAAGTAAACAAGTAATTAAACACTTAGCAAAACTAATCCTACACAATGTTCATATCCTTACATTCCCTGTACATTCATATACCTATTTAAGAACCTCTTAAATACTTCTGTTGAATATGCCTCCATTACCACTGCTGGAAATGCATTCTATGCACCCACCACTCTGTGTTTTCTCTGTTATTTACTGGCAGAATTGAAATTTAATCCCATTTATCTCTTCTGGTCTGTCAACCCAACAACAATCCACTGCATAGACCTTATCCTCCCATCACCCACAATGGTTGCTCCACCAAGCTCAAAGAAGTGCCTCAGAGGAGGAGGGACAGGCTTAATCTTAGCGTGGTTGGGAGACCTCCGGCTCCACCAGCTCCTTGATGCTGGCTCCACTCACCTCATGTCTTTGATCTTGGTGACCTCGGTATTCAGGCGGGTGATCTGCATCCTCAGCTTCTGCATCGTCACCGTGAACAGAACCATGTTAAACTGGAGAGAAGGCAAGAGGGAATACTGTGGGTTAAAGCAACAGGAAAACTCATCCTGTGGTGGATGCTGTTGTTGTGATCAGTGTGTCTGGATACTTCTGCCGTGTTTTTCAGAGAGTACAAAATCAGTCCCCCAGTCCCTGTAAGCCACACAAACATTCCCCCATTTACCTCTCTGTTCCAGCCCTGTTCCTAGCTCGTCCTGTGTACCAGGGGTCAGTGTATCAGTGATCCCAACCACCAATATTCTGCCATAAATCCTCTCCTCCATACAGAGTGCATCTTGTTCACAAGGTCACACAGTCCATAGATTCAGGAACAAGACTGACCATCTCGCCTCAGGCCTGATCTGGGCTTTCTGCTCAACCTTTCCGTTTTCCATCCAGTGCTGTCTGTGTAAGATAAATTTACCAATCTCAATCATAAGTTCAACATCAACAGCTTTCTTGAGGCAGTTCCCCCAGTATATCCTGGCCCTGACACTTGCCCTGATGGTCTTGCACTGTTTCCAGGAGTGTGTGTGTCTTATTTCAAATGAAGTCACCCTGCTCTTAACCCAACAGGTGTTTTCACTGTAATCAGCACCTTCATTGTGTCCTGTGCCTCATCCAGGAAACATATAATATAAATATATATATCATAGAAACATGAAAACATAGAAAACCTAAAGCACAATACAGGCCTTTCAGACCACAAAGTTATGCGGAACATGTCCCTACCTTAGAAATTACTAGGCTTACCTATAGCCCTCTATTTTTCTAAGATCCATGTACCTATCCAAAAGTCTCTTAAAAGACCCTATCGTATCCACCTCCACCACCATTGCCAGCAGCCCATTCCATGCACACACCACCCTCTGAGTAAAAAAACTTATCCCAGACATCTCATCTGTACTTACTCCCCAGCACCTTAAACCTGTGTTCTCTTGTGGCAACTATTTCAGCCCTGGGGAAAAAGCCTCTGACTATCCACATGATCAATGCCTCTCATCATCTTATACACCTCCATCAGGTCACTTCTCATCCTCCAACGCTCCAAGGAGAAAAGGGCAAGATCACTCAACCTATTCTCATAAGGCATGCTCCCCAATCCAGGCAACATCCTTTTAAATCTCCTCTGCACCCTTTGTATGGTTTCTACATCCTTCCTGTAGTGAGGCGACCAGAACTGAGCACAGTACTCCAAGTGGGGTCTGACCAAGGTCCTATATAGCTGCAACATTACCTCTCAGCTCCTAAGTTCAATTCCACAATTGATGAAGGCCAATACACCATATGCCTTCTTAACCACAGAATCAACCTGCGCAGCTGCTTTGAGCATCCTATGGACTCAGACCCCAAGATCCCTCTGATCCTCCACACTGCCAAGAGTCTTACCATTAATACTATAATCTGCCATCATATTTGACCTACCAATATGAAATATTTCACACTTATCTGAACTGAACTCCATCTGCCACTTCTCAGCCCAGTTTTGCATCCTATCAATGTCCCGCTGTAACCTCTAACAGCCCTCCACACTATCCACAACACCCCCAACCTTTGTGTCATCAGTAAACTTACTAACCCATCCCTCCACTTCCTCATCCAGGTCATTTATAAAAATCATGAAGAGTAAGGGTCCCAGAACAGATCCCTGAAGCACTTCACTGGTGACCAACCTCCATGCAGAATATGACCCTTTTATAACCACTCTTTGCCTTCTGTGGGCAAGCCAGTTCTTGGATCCATTGCCTCCTTACTTTCTCAATAAGCCTTGCATGGGGTACCTTATCAAATGTCTTGCTGAAATCCACATACACTACCTCTACTGCTCTTCCTTCATCAATGTGTTTAGTCACATCCTCAAAAAAATTCAATCTGGCTCGTAAGGCAAGACTTCCCCTTGACAAGGCATGCTGACTATTCCTAATCATATTATACCTCTCCAAATGTTCATAAATCCTGCCTCTCAGGATCTTCTCCATCAACTTGCTAACCACTGAGGTAAGACTCACTGGTCTATAATTTCCTGGGCTATCTCTACTCCCTTTCTTGAATAAAGGAACAACATCTGCAACCCTCCATTCCTCCGGAACCTCTCCTGTCTTTATCGATGATGCAAAGATCATCGCTAGAAGCTCAGCAATCTCCCTTCTTGCCTCCCACAGTAGCCTGGGGTACATCTCATCTGATCCTGTCAACTTATCCAACTTGATGCTTTGCAACAGCTCCAGCACATCCTCTTTCTTAATATCTACACGCTCAAGCTTTTCAGTCAGAATATCAAGCTGGTTTCAGATCTCTGGAGTCTCAGGAGATGCCTTCAGGGTTATTGTTCCTGTGATGAGACTGGCGTGAGCAGAACCATGTGAGCTCAACTCTTCAAGACATCCTCACCTTGATGTTTAACTTCAGATTACATGGTGATCTTTCCTTTGAAACATTGGTCTTCAGGCTGATGTGAACTGAAGCAACATAATCAAACGATGGTCAACAGGGCACAATGGAAGAAGTATTTACGTTTGATGGATTTCAAATGCAGGATGCTTTGGGTAAAAGGTATAAGGAACACTGAACACCCTAGATACAGGGTCGCTCAGCCATTTCAGTGCTTCAGTTCCACCCAATGTCTTTTATATATACAGTGGTATGCAAAAGTTTGGGCATCCTGGTCAAAATTTCTGTAGATGTGAATAGCTAAGTGAGTAAAAGATGACCCGATTTTCAAAAGGCATAAAGTTAAAGATGACACATTTCTTTAATATTTTAAACAAGATTACTTTTTTTATTTCCATCTTTTACAGTTTCAAAATAACAAAAAAGGAAAAGGGCCTGAAGCAAAAGTTTGGGCACCCTGCATAGTCAGTACTTATTTACACCCCCTTTGACAAGTATCACAGCTTGTAAATACTTCCTGTAGTCAGCTAAGAGTCTTTTAATTCTTGTTTGGGGGATTTTCACCCATTCTTCCTTGCCAAAAGGCTTCTAGTTCTGTGAGATTCTTGGGTGGTCTTGCATGCACTGCTCTTTTGAGCTCTATCCACAAATTTTCGATGATGTTTAGGTCAGGGGACTGTGAGGACCATGGCAAAACCTTCAGCTTGCGCCTCTTGAGGTAGTCCTTTGTGGATTTTGAGGTGTGTTTAGGATCATTATCCTGGTGTAGAAGCCATCCTCTTTTTATCTTCCGCTTTTTTTACAGAAGGTGTGATGTTTGCTTCCAGAATTTGCTGGTATTTAATTGAATTCAGTCTTCCCTTTACCAGTGAAGTGTTCCCCATGCCACTGGCTGCAACACAAGCCCAAAGCATGATCAATTCCCTCCCACCTCCCCGTGTTTAACAGTTGGAGAGGTGTTCTTTTCATGAAATTCTGCACCCTTTTTTCTCCAACCATTGTGGCCAAAAAGTTATATTTTTACTTCATCAGTCCACAGGACTTGTTTCCAAAATGCATCAGGCTTGTTTAGATCTTCCTTTGAACTTTTTGACCGCAATGAGCAAAGGTATGAGCAAGCTGAAGGTTTTGCCATGGCCCTCACAGTCCCCCGACCTAACCATCATCAAAAATCTGTGGATAGATCTCAAAAGACGGCCCAAAAATCTCCCAGAACTGGAAGTCTTTTGCAAGGAAGAATGGGTGAAAATCCCCCAAACAAGAATTGAAAGACTCTTAGCTGGCTACAGAAAACATTTACAAGCTGTGGTACTTGCCAAAGAGGGTGTTACTAAGTACTGACCATGCCCAAACTTTGGCTTCGGGCCCTTTTCCTTTTTTGTTATTTTGAAACTGTAAAGGATGGAAATAAAAAAGCAATCTTGATTGAAATATTGAAGAAATGTGTCATCTTTATGCCTTTTGGAAATCATGTCATTTTTTACTCGCTTAGCTATTCACAGTAACAGAGATTTTGACGTGTGTGTGTGTGTGTGTGTGTGTGTGTGTGTGTGTGTGTGTGTGTGTGTGTGTGTGTGTGTGTGTGTGTGTGTGTGTGTGTGTGTGTGTGTGTGTGTGTGTGTGTAGATAGAGAGAGAAACATGGTATATACATATATACACACACGTATATATTATTGTAATTTATAATTTATGTATTACACTGTACTACTGCTGCAAAACAACAAAATTTCTCAACATATGCCAATGATAATAAACCTGATCTGATTCTGATTCTTTGTAGTTTCTCTACTGAACATCCAACATCCTTCCTATCACATCGTAAACTCAGCTGACATCCTGCCAAGAATTAGAAGCACAAAAAGATTCAGGATCCTTGTTTTGTGGGAAATATTTAACTTCTCCACTGACAAAACTCACATGCCTTGACCTCATCAATTAACTATGTTGAGATCCTGTTCCACTTGACCACAGTGACCTCCATCAAATTGTACTGTCTGTGCTGGATTTGTTTATCCATCCTTTAGGTGTGGGTTCCGCTGGCAAGATCTGCCATTAGTTCTCTGAGAAATGAAACAGCATCTGTTTGAATTCCTGAATAAAGAGCAGAGATTGTGGAGGTGTTGATGCAGTCAGGACATGAGGGAGTTAAGGATATTGAAACAGATGGAAGTGCTTCTTCCTGAAACATTAACTCTTTTCTCCCCACAGGCACTGCCCAGCCCATGGGCAGCTCTTATTCCCACATTGACTTCACTACAACAGCTGTCTTGTGATTTGGTCAGTGTTGTAAAATCCCTCCAACTAGTCCTATTATCCTTTTATTATCCAGTGGCGATGAAGTTGCCTGTTTCTCTGTTGGACTCCCAACCTCCTTTTATGGTAAGGTCAAAAGTTCGTGTTAGGTTCATGTGGAACAGGGAACTGTACAGCACAGTACAGGCCCTTTGGTCTATGATGTTGTGCTGACCCTTTAACCTACTGGGCTGTGCTAGATTGGGTGTTGTGCAATGATCTGGAGGTGATAAGAGAGCTTAAGGTTAAGGAACCCATAGGGTACAGTGATCACAATATGATTGAGTTCACATTGAAATTCGAGAGGGAAAAAATAAAATCTAATGTGCCGGTATTTCAGTGGGATAAAGGAAATTACAATGGCATGAGAGGGGAACTGGCCGAAGTTGACTAGAAAGGGACATTTGCAGGAAGGACAGCAGAGCAGCAATGGCTGGAGTTTCTGCAAAAAATGAGGGAAGTACAAGACAGATACATTCCAAGTAAGAAGAAATTTTCAAAGGGAAGAAGGACATTACCGTGGCTGACTAAGTGAAGTCAGAGCCAAAGTAAAAGCAAAAGAGAGGGTATACAAGGAAGCCAGAGCTAGTGGGAAGATAGAGGATTAGGGAGCTTTTAAAAACTTGCAGATGGAAACTAGGAAGGTTATTTGGAAGGAAAAGATGAATTATGAGAGGAAGTTGGTGACTAATATCAAAGAAGATACTAAAAGCTTTTTTAGGTATATAAAGGGTAAAAGAGAGTCAAGGGTAGATATAGGACCGATACAAATTGACACTGGAGATATCGCAATGAGAGATGCAGAGATGGCAGAGGAACTGAATACATATTTTGCATCAGTCTTTGCAGCAGAAGACGTCTGCAGTATACAGTACCAAACATTCAAGAGTGTCAGGGAAGTGAGATTTGTGCAGTGAAAATTATGACTAGGAAGGTGCTCAGGAAGCTTAATGGTCTGAGGGTGGATAAATCTCCAAGACCTGATGGAATGCACCCTCGGGTTCTGAAGGAAGTAGCTGGAGAGATTGCGGAGGCATTAACGATGATCTTTTCAGAATCTATAGATTCTGACATTATACCGGATGACTGGAAAATTGTAAATGTTACTCCACTATTTAAGAAGGGTGGGAGGTAGCAGAAAGGAAACCATATAGACCTGTTAGCCTGACATCAGTGGTTGGGAAGTTGTTGGAATCGATTGTTAGGGATGAGATTATGGAGTACCTGGAGGCACATGACAAGATAGGCCAAAGCCAGCATGATTTACTGAAAGGAAAATCCTGCCTGACAAACCTACTGCAATTCTTTGAGGAAATTACAAGCAGTGTATACAAAGGAGATGCAGTAGCTGTGGTGTACTTAGATTTTCAGAAGGCCTTTGACATGGTGTCACACATGAGGCTGCTTAGCAAGATAAGAGCCCATGGAATTACAGAGAAGTTATTAACGTGGGTGGAGCATTGGCTGGTCGGCAGAAAACAGAGTGGGAATAAAGGTGCAAATATGAGGAACTCTGCAGATGCTGGAAATTCAAGCAACACACACAAAATGCTGGTGGAACGCAGCAGGCCAGGCAGCAACTATAGGAAGAAGTACAGTCGACAAGTACTATACGTGGCCTTACATGTATTACATATACGCGTGTTACAATACAAGTGCTACACCTGCCCTTACACTTCCTCCCTCACCACCATTCCGGGCCCCAGACAGTCATTCCAGGTGAGGCGACACTTCACCTGTGAGTTGGCTAGTGTGGTATTCTGCGTCCGGTGCTCCCGGTGTGGCCTTCTTTATATTGGGGAGACTCGACGCAGACTGGGAGACTGTTTGGCTGAATACCTACACTCTGTCCGCCAGAGGAAGCAGGATCTCCCAGTGGCCACACATTTTAATTCCACGTCCCATTCCCTTTCTGATATGTCTATCCAAGGCCTCCTCTACTGTCAAGATGAAGCCACACTCAGGTTGGAGGAACAACACTTTATATTCCGTCTGGGTAGCCTCCAACCTGATGGCATGAACATTGATTTCTCTAACTTCCATTAATGCCCCCCTCCCCTTCTTACCCCATCCCTTATCTATCTATCTATCTATTTATTTATTTATCCCTTTTTTTCTTTTCTTTCTTTTTTCTCTCTCTGTCGCTCTCACAATCACTCCTTGACTGCTCTCCATCTCCCTCTGGTGCTCTCCTCCCCCTTTCTTTCTCCCTAGGCCTCCCATCCCATGATCCTTTCCCTTCTCCAGCTGTGTATCCCTTTTGCCAATCAACTTCCAGCTCTTAGCTTCACCCCTCCCCCTCCTGTCTTCTCCTTTCATTTTGGATCTTCCCTTCCCCTCCCACTTTCAAATCTCTTACTATCTCTTCTTTCAGTTAGTCCTGACGAAGGGTCTTGGCCTGGAACATCAACTATACTTCTTCCTGTAGATGCTGCCTGGCCTTCTGCGTTCCACCAGCATTTTGTGTGTGTTGTGGGAATAAAGTGAACCTATTCTGGCTGGCTGCCGGTTACCAATGGAGTTTCAAAGGGGTCGGTATTAGGACTGCTGCTTTTTATGATGTATGTCAATGATTTGGACCACGGTATTAATAGATTTGTGTCTAAATTTGCCGATGATACAAATATAGGTGGAGGAGTGGGTAGTATTGAGGAGACAGAGAGCCTAAGACTTAGGTAGTTTAGGGGAATGGGCAAAGAAGTGGCAAATAAAATGCAATGTTGGAAAGTGTATGGTCATGCACTTTGGTGAAAGAAATAAACAGGCAGACTATTATTTAAATGGGGAGAGAATTCAAAATGCAGAGATGCAAATGGACTTGGGAGTTCTGGTGCAGGATACCCTGAAGGTTAACCTCCAGGCTGAGTCGATGGTGAAGAAGGTGAATGCAATGTTAGCATTCATTTCTAGAGGTATAGAATATAAGAGCAGGGATGTGATGTTGAGGCTCTATAAGGCACTCATGAGACCACACTTGGAGTATTGTGTGCAGTTTTGGGCTCCTTATTTCAGAAAGGATATACTGACATTGGAGAGGATTCAGAGAAGATTCACAAGAATGATTCCAGGAATGAAAGGGTTACCATATGAGGAACGTCTGGCAGCTCTTGGGGGGTATTCCCTGGAGTTCAGGAGAATGAGGAGGCATCTCATAGAAACATTCCAAATGTTAAAAGGCCTGAACAGATTAGATATGGCAAAGTTATTTCCCAAGGTAGGGGATTCTAGGACAAGAGGGTACGACTTCAGGAATGAAGGACGTCCCTTTAGAACTGAGATGTGGAGAAATTACTTTAGTCAGAGGGTGGTAAATCTGTGGAATTTGTTGCCACATGCAGCTGTGGAGGTTAAGTCATTGGGTGTATTTAAGAACATAGAACATAGAATAGTACAGCGCATTACAGGCCCTTCGGCCCACAATGTTGTGCTGACCCTCAACCCCTGCCTCACGTATAACCCCCCACCTTAAATTCCTCCATATACCTGTCTAGTAGTCTCTTAAACTTCACTAGTGTGTCTGCCTCCACCACTGACTCAGGCAGTGCATTCCACACATCAACCACTCTGAATGAAAAACCTTCCTCTAATATCCCCCTTGAACTTCCCTCCCCTTAACTTAAAGCCATGTCCTCTTGTACTGAGCAGTGGTGCCCTGGGGAAGAGGTGCTGGCTGTCCACTCTGTCTATTTCTCTTAATACCTTGTACACCTCTATCATGTCTCCTCTCATCCTCCTTCTCTCCAAAGAGTAAAGCCTTAGCTCCCTTAATCTCTGATCATAATCCATACTCTCTAAACCAGGCAGCATCCTGGTAAATCTCCTCTGTACCCTTTCCAATGCTTCCACATCCTTCCTATAGTGAGGAACTTGATGATGGTGAGGACAATATGAGTGAGAACAATTTAAGGCAGAGATAGATAGGTTCTTGATTAGCCAGGACATCAAAGGGTATGGGGGTGAAAGCAGGGGAGTGGGGATGACTGGAAGAATTGGATCAGCCAATGATTGAATGGCAGAGCAGACTCGATGGGCCAAATGGCCTACTTCTGCTCTTATATCTTATGGTCTTACTCCAAGATCAATCTAATCCTTCCCTTTGTTTTTACAAATCTACAAAAATTTATTTACACAAAAATACACAAAATACAAACATCAAGTATGCACAAGACAGTGAACGAGTCCAAATTAAAATATGATTATTATTGTCTATAAAGCAATCAATTTCCTGTGGTGCCCACTGTTCCCAGAAATCCCCCCTGTACCCATCATGACCGCATGCTCCCTCTCCAATGAGCGAATGTATCCCCAGAAGGGGCAAGAATGAACGTATTCCTAGAAGAGTGGCAAGCAGTCGGTCCTGGCACAACCCTCAACTGTTAACCACCTCCCTTCCCCTCCTTCCCTCTCACATAGCCCTCTATGTTTCTATTATCCATGTGCCTATCTAAGAGTCTCTTAAATGTCCCTACCACCGCCCTTGGCAGGGCGATCCATGCACACTGTGTAAAAAAACCTACCTCTGAAATCCTCTATTCTTTCTTCCAATGTTATGTCATTGACCTTGCCTTTATCACTGTCAGTAAACCCTCCCTACCCATTATGCAGCTCCAGGCTGATGAGTGTTGGAGGCTGTACTGGACAGAATGTTAGGTGTGTTTGTAGTCGGGATCCCAGTAGAAAGATCAAATTTTCTGCCTAGGTATTTGAGGACAGTTACCAGGCTGATGGCACAAATGGGCCCAATGAAACTCCAGATTAGTCCTTTCTTGACCGACAGCCAACAGCTGAAACAGAAGACAGAGAAGTGATTCAAGAGCTGTCATTAACACAAGAACCTTCAAGCCTGTCCTGTTATTATATATGGCCATGGCTATCTGTCCCACCTCATCTTCTGTGTCAGCCCTCAGTCCCTCCATGGCCCTCTGTATCATACATTCTCATGTCTTGCTGCCATTCCCCATGTTCCCTGCTCTGACACCTTTCTACCCAGACAATATGAAGATTGGTGGTGTTGCAGATAATGTAAAAGACTGGCAATGGTTACAGCAGTATATATACTGTATATCAGTTGTAGATTTGGGTTAAGAAATGTCAGATGGAGGTTAATCCAGCCAAATGTGAGCTGTTTCTTTTTGGGAGATCAAATATAAAGTGACATTATATAGTTAATGGCAAAACTCCTAACAGTGTTGATACATAGAGGGATCTAGGCATCAAAGTTCATAGCTCTCTGAATGTGACTGCACAAGTCAGAGCGGGACGTAGCGCGCCAAAGGTTTAAAAAGGAGAGGAAGTTTTCAACGGTTATTTAAATTGCAGCAAGAGGCGGAGAGGGAAGAGGTAAAAGAAGCTCGGAGAGAAGCTTTTTTAAAAAACTGATCATGGCAAAGAGGCTGAGACTGTGCAGGTGCATGAAAGTTGGCCCGTGAGGCAGCGGGAGAATTTTTAAAAGTGAGCAGAGGCTGAATACGAGCTTCACTCCAGGTGAGGTAAGGCTGGGTAAACTCCTTTAATTAATCTAATTAGATTAGGAGTAGGTAATGGAGGCAGCAGTTAGGGCAGTTGAGTGCTCCATTTGCAGTATGTGGGAAGTCAGTGTGAGCACTGTTGTCCCTGATGACTACACCTGCGAAAGGTGCATCCAGCTGCAGCTCCTGACAAACCATGTTAGGGAACTGGAGCTGGATGAACTTCGGATCATTCGGGAGGCAGAGGCAGAAATAGACAGGAGTTTCAGGGAGATAGTCATCCCTAGGAGTCAGGAAACAGGTAGTTGGGTGACTGTCAAGAGAGGGAAGGAGAATAGACAGGAAGAGCAGAGCACCTCTGTGGCTGTTCCCATCAACAATAAGTATACCGTTTTGGATACTGTTGGTGGGGACGACCTACCACGGACATGTTGCAGTGGTTGCTTCTCTGGCATCAAGACTGGACCCTCAGCTCAGAAGGGAAGGAGGGAAAAGAGGAGAGCAGTAGTGATAGGGGTTTCGATAGTTAGGGGGACAGATAGGAGGTTCTGTGGAAGAGATCGAGAATTCCGGATGGTCTGTTGCCTCCCTGGTACCAGGGTCCGCGATATCTCGGATTGAGTTCTTAGTATTCTCAAGAGGGAGGGTGAGCAGCTGGATGTCGTGGTCCATGTAGGGACCAATGACGTGGGTAGGAAGAGGGAGGAGGTTCTGAAAGGTGAGTTTGGGGAGCTAGGTGCCAAGTTAAAGGACAGGACCTCCAGGATAGCAATCTCAGGATTGCTACCAGTGCCACATGCAGGCGGGTTTAGAAATAGTAAGATAGTGCAGATCAACACATGGCTGAAGACATGGTGCAGGAGGGAGGGCTTCAGATTTATAGATAATTGGGCAGTTTTCCAGGGAAGGTGGGACCTGTTCCGGCGGGACGGTTTACATCTGAACTGGAGGGGGACAAATATTCTTGCAGGTAGGTTTGCTAGAGAGGCTCCAGTGGATTTAAACTAGATATGAGGGGGGAGGGGAACCAGAGTGTAGGAACAGATGTATGGGAGAAAGAAGAAACAGAAGACAGTAAAGTTCTTTGTACTATTAGAGGTAAACAGACAGGAAGAGGTGGAGAATTTCTTAAATGCATTTATTTTAATGCTAGGAGCATTGTAAGAAAGGTGGATGAGTTTAGTGCATGGATTGATACCTGGAAATATGATGTTGTAGCTATTAGTGAAACATGGTTGCAGGAGGGTGTGATTGGCAACTAAATATTCCTGGATTTCGTTGCTTCAGGTGTGATAGAATCAGAGGGACAAGAGGGGACGGTGTTGCGTTGCTTGTCAGAGAAAATATTACAGCGGTGCTCTGGCAGGATAGATTAGAGGGCTCATCTAGGGAGACTATTTGGGTGGAATTGAGGAATGGGAAAGGTGTAGTAACACTTATAGGGGTGTATTATAGACCACCTAATGGGGAACGAGAATTGGAGGAGCAAATTTGTAAGGAGATAGCAGATATTTGTAGTAAACACAGGGTTGTGATTGTGGGAGATTTTAATTTTCCACACATAGACTGGGAAGCCCATACTGTAAAAGGGCTGGATGGTTTGGAGTTTGTAAAATGTGTGCAGAATAGTTTTTTGCAGCAATACATAGAGGTACCGACTAGAGAAGGGGCAGTGTTGGATCTTCTGTTAGAGAATGAGATAGCTCAGGTGACAGAGGTATGTGTTGGGGAGCACTTCGGGTCCAGTGATCAATGCCATTAGTTTCAATATAATTATGGAGAAGGATAGGACTGGACCCAGGGTTGAGATATTTGATTGGAGAAAGGCTAACTTTGAGGAGATGTGAAAGGATTTAGAAAGAGTGGATTGGGACAATTTGATTTATGGGAAGGATGTAATAGAGAAATGGCGGTCATTTAAAGGTGAAATTTTGAGGGTACAGAATCTTTATGTTCCTGTTAGGTTGAAAGGAAAGGTTAAAAGTTTGAGAGAGCCTTGGTTTTCAAGGGATATTGGAAACTTGGTTCAGAAAAAGAAAGATATCTACAATAAATATAGGCAGCATGGAGTAAATGAGGTGCTCGTCGAATATAAAGAATTTAAGAAGAATCTTAAGAAAGAAATTAGAAAAGCTAAAAGAAGATACGAGGTTGCTTTGGCAAGTAAGGTGAAAATAAATTCGAAGGGTTTCTACTGTTATAGTAATAGCAAAAGGATAGTGAGGGATAAAATTGGTCCTTTAGAGAATCAGAGTGGACAGCTATGTGTGGAGCCGAAAAAGATGGGGGAAATTTTGAACAATTTCTTTTTTTTGGTATTCACTAAGGAGAAGGATATTGAATTGTGCAAGGTAAGGGAAACAAGTAGGGAAGTTATGGAAACTATGACGATTAAAGAGAAGGAAGTACTGGCGCTTTTAAGGAATATAAAAGTGGATAAATCTCTGGATCCTGACAGGATATTCCCTAGGACCTTGAGGGAGGTTAGTATCGAAATAACAGGGGCTCTGACAGAAATATTTCAAATGTCATTTGAAATGGGCATGGTGCCGGAGGATTGGTGTATTGCTCATGTGGTTCCATTGTTTAAAAAGGGGTCTAAGAGTAAAGCTAGCGATTATTGGCCTGTCAGTTTGACGTCAGCGGTGGGTAAATTAATGGAAAGTATTCTTAGGGATGGTATATATAATTATCTGGATAGATAGGGTCTGATTAGGAACAGCCAACATGGATTTGTGCGTGTAAGGCCTTTGACAAGGTTCCACACGGAATGTTAGTTAGGAAGGTTCAATCATTAGGTATTAATATTGAAGTAGTAAAATGGATTCAACAGTGGCTGAATGGGAGATGCAAGAGAGAAGTGGTGGATAACTGTTTGTCAGGTTGGAGGCCGGTGACTAGTGATGTGCCTCAGGGATCTGTACTGGGTCCAATTTTGTTTGTCATATACATTAATGATCTGGATGATGGAGTGGTAAATTAGATTAGTAAGTATGCAGATGATACTAAGGTAGGTGGAGTTGTGGATAATGAAGTAGGTTTTCAAAGCTTGCAGAGAGATTTAGGCCAGTTCAAAGAGTGGGCTGAACGATGGCAGATGGAGTTTAATGCTGATAAGTGTGAGGTGCTACATTTTGGTAGGACTAATCAAAATAGGACATACATGGTAACTGGTAGGGCATTGAGGAATGCGGTAGAACGGAGTGATCTAGGAATAATGGTGCATAGTTCCCTGAAGGTGGAATCTCATGTGGATAGGGTGGTGAAGAAAGCTTTTGGTATGTTGGCCTTTATAAATCAGAGCATTGAGTATAGGAGTTGGGATGTAATGTTAAAATTGTACAAGGCATTGGTATGCCGAATTTGGAGTATTGTGTACAGTTCTGGTCACCGAATTATAGGAAAGATGTCAACAAAATAGAGAGAGTACAGAGAAGATTTACTAGAATGTTACCTGGGTTTCAGCACCTCAGTTACAGGGAAAGATTGAACAAGTTAGGTCTTTATTCTTTGGAGCGTAGAAGGTTGAGGGGGAATTTGATAGAGGTATTTAAAATTATGAGGGGGATAGATAGAGTTGACATGGATAGGCTTTTTCCATTGAGAGTAGTGGAGATTCAATCGAGGACATGAGTTGAGAGTTAGGGGGCAAAAGTTTATGGATAACACTAGGGGGAGTTTCTTTACTCAGAGAGTGGTAGCTGTGTGGAACGAGCTTCCAGTAGAAGTGGTAGAGGCAGGTTCGGTATTGTCATTTAAAGTAAAATTGGATAGGTATATGGACAGGAAAGGAATGGAGGGTTATGGGCTGAGTGCGGGTCTGTGGGACTAGGTGAGAGTAAACGTTCGGCACGGACTAGAAGGGCCGAGATGGCCTGTTTCTGTGCTGTAATTGTTATATGGTTATAAGTCAATATGGTGGTGAGGAAGGCCTATGATATTCTTAGTCAAGAAATTGAGTCCAGGAGTCAAGAAGTTCTATTGTAGCTTTATAAAACTCTGGTTAGGCTACATCTGGAGTATTACATTGATGTTGAGGCTTTGGAGATGGTGCAGAAGAGGTTCACCAGGATTAGAGGGCATGTACTATGAGGAGAATTTGGACAAACTTGAATTGCTTTCTCTGGAGTGTTGGAGGTTGAGGAAGTTTATAAGATTGTGAGAGGGTTCGAGTAGATAGCTGGATCTTTTTCCCAGGGATGAAGTGCCTAATATCAGAGGGAGTGCAATTAAAGGTGGAAGGGTGTAAGTGGGGTAAGTTCTTTTATACACACTGAAAGTGGTGGGCATTTTGAATATGCTGCTGTGTGATGGTAGAGGTAGATACGATAACCACAAGCAAGAAGCTCTTAGATAGGCACATGAATGAGCAGGGACTGGAAGGAGAAAGACATTGATTTAGTTGAGCATTTGATTACTAAGTTAGTTTGGCACAACATTGTATACCAAATGGCTGATTCCTGTGCTGTACTGATCTACTTTCCATGTTCTACCCTATAGACTTGGCTGCGTCTAATTTTCTTACTGCTGTCAAAAGATTTCCTTGTCTGTGCCACCGCACAGCTGATTGTTAAATCATCTCCATCTATCTCATTACATTCACAAACAATCATTGATATGCATCACAGGAAACCCCCACTGGTCACAAGCCTCTGGCCACAAAGACATCATCGACTCAAGCCTTTTCTTCCTGACTCTGCACTAATTCCCTTTGCCTCTCCCTTGGATCTTGTGGACTTTATGACCTCATTGAAGGCCTCACTAAAATCTACATGGACCACTTCAACCCCTCCCCCTCCCCACCATCCTCATTACCAATTCCAGGTTGGTCAGACACAACCCATCCCTGAGCCCATGTTGATTTTCCTTGATGACCTCCCCAAATGAAGGTTTAGGCTGAATTCCAATAATCAGACCATCAAAGTTAACTGGACTTCATCAACCAGTTCTTGGACACACCTCACGTAGCCACAGAAGACTGAAATCTGACGTTGGAGCCTCTGGACTAATTTCACTTTGCCGAGGATGACTGGAGGGGAACTGTTGATGTTAAGTTCCTCACTGACTCTGGGATTTTTCTGTTTCTGCCCCTCCCAGGATATGGTTTCAGTGAAAGTGTGAGAAGAAATCGAACACGCTGGGTGCAGAGTTCCCAGAGATGAGGATCTGCCCTGGGTGACTTTGTTAGTTACTTACTACAGGGGTGATCCATAACCAGCCGGACAGGTTGCCGCGGAAACAACGACAATCACAGCAGGTACTCCGTATGCAAATGGATACATGAAGCACCTCAGCACCTTGTGGACACTGGCATTGCTGATCCTCTGGAGGTTCCTGACTACGAGGTGGAGGTGAATGCCCTCTACAGACATCCACGCGCAGGCTACGAGGAACAGGTAGTGCAGACACCCTGCCACCAATGCACACACAACCTGAAGGATATAGCAGTTTAAAGTTAGCATGTTCTCTGGTACATTCTGTGCCTCCCCCCCACCCCACCCCACCCCGGATCATCACATCACTTTTCCCACACTCACCTTCATCCCAGGTGGGCTGCTAGGACAGAGTCAAGCCCCGGAAAGAGGGAACCACTGGGCCAGTCAGAGGCCCTGGTTCCAGACCACCAAGAGGCCTGCTTCCAGCTACTGGACCAATCAGAGGGCCTGGTGTCAACCACCAAGCCAATCAGGGGCCAGTTCATAACTTGCAAGGAAAAAGATGCTGATTGGTTAGGGGCACTGACCGGCAGTTAAGACCTCTTCCATTCTGCTCTGAGCTGTGGTTCCCATGGAAGAGACCAGCCTGGGTCCTTCCAACACTTTCCACCCTTCACCATGGCTCTAACAGTAGCTGGTATTCTCTGTTCTAACCAAGGAAGAGCTGTGGCCACCTTGAGCACAACCTCCCACAAATGGCCAAGTTCATCCAGAGATGTTGATTAGGGGGTAAATTTTGGGTGAGGGTACTGAGAATAATTTGTGTTGGTGTAACACACTGGTAAAAAAACACAAGGCTCTCTTCCATAGCCAACCCACACAATCGATTCCTCCTGACCATCTCCCTGGCTTTGAAGTCTTGATGCCCCTTCATTCATTCTTCCTTCATCAGGAAAGGGCTTTGCCTTTCACTAGGGGACATGTGGACCTCAGAGATCAATCCACCTCCTGACCAATCAGGGCTGGGCCACTACGGACACCTCCAGTCTTATGCCTTGGCCCCTTACTGTAGCCTGGAGCTATATCTGCATCAGTAATTGATCATTGTGATACAGACCATCTTGCCTAAGCAGCAGGGGTTTAGAGCATTGGAAATGTCTCAGCCGATTGGAAGGCAGCCCGGCTACAATGGGACTTAAACCCACAAACTTGAGGCAAGAGTGTGTAGTGGTTAAAGTGATGGTAGGAAGTGGTTTGAAAGCAGGAACTGACCTTCAAAGAGGATGGATAGGAATATGCACAGGGAAATGGGCAGTTTGGAAGCCATGTGTTAAAAGGCACAAAAAGGCTTTACCATATTTGAGGGAAGCTAAGAAAGAAGGTTTGGATAAATATATCAGACATTGATGGATTTGACCAGAGCATTTGTGTGGATGAGTTGAGGAAAGAACTGGTGACCTCTCACCTTGCTGTTGGTCCTCTCTATCCCAAGCAGGAAGAGCAGCTCTCCCAGGAACATGTTGACACACAGGTTGATGTGGATGGTGATGCTGAAATTTTTTGTCTGGACGCAGAACAGGAATGTGAAGATGGCGAGGGCCAGGCACAAGAGAGATGTGCTCAGTCCGACTAGAGTTATCCAGCTGAGAGACTTATTATTGTCTTCCCACACCTGTCACACAGGAACAAACCATTGAAACACTTCCTCCCTCATTCCCAGCACTACTGAGCCCAGTGACTCCCCCTCCCTTCCTGCACAAACATTCTCTCTCCATACATTCACCACCACACAGTCTCCAGGTTACACCAGATCAACAACATAGGGATGGAATATTGGAAAACTATTTAATTTAATTGGGAGAAGGGAACTTGGGGATGTAAATTTGGAATGGATGTTCTCAGGGAAATGCACAATAGAAATATGGAGATGGTTTAAGGAGCACTTGCATGGGGTTCTGGATAGGTTTGTCCCATTGAGGCAGAGAAACGATGGTAGGGTGAAGGAACTGTGCTTGACAAGACATATGGAGTATCTAGTCCATGCCTCTCTATCTACATGTTAAGAAGCATAGACATAGAACATAGAAAACCTACAGTACAATACAGGCCCTTTGGCCCACAAAGCTGTACTGAACATGTCCTTACCTGAGAAATTACCTAGGGTTACCTGTAGTCCTCTATTCTTCTGAGCTCCATGTACCTGTCCAGGAGTCTCTTAAAAGACCCTATCATATCCACCTCCACCACTTTCACTGGCAGCCTATTCCATGCACTCACCACTCTCTGCATAAAAAACTTACCCCTGACACCTCCTCTGTACCTAAAGAATAGGAGATGACTAGTGTAAGGTGGGACTGATCATGGATAAAGGACCATAAGATAAAAGAGCAGAATTAGGCTATTTGGCCCATCTGCTCTGAGTATTGGCCCAACTCAGACCCTGAGGTGCAGGAAGGCAAGCATTTTTTGCCCATCCACAGTTATCCCATGAAAAGGTGAGGGCAAGAAACTGTTCCAAACCCTTGCAGCCCTTCTGGGGAAAGTACTCTGTCAGTGGGAAGGGAGTTTGGTGCTCTAGACCCAATGACAGTGGGGGACAGACTATTGTTACCCATTCAGGAAGGTGTATCATCTGGGGAATCTGCATGGGATATGTAAATGGGCAGATCGGAGGCATGGAAAGGATGGTGGGAGCAGTTGGGAGAGGAACTGGACCCCATGTTCCGTTACATTTTAATCCCTGCACCTTCAGAACTGTGGTCCCACACAGTGCATGAACAAACCTGGCTCTTCCTCATTCAGGAAGTGGACTGTGTTGGTGACCCCTCCCTTGGCGATGGGGGTTTGCTGGAGAAGAGGCAGAGGAAATGTGAACTAAAGGGGGATGTCTTAGGGAGACTCGGAGGGTTGGGTAGCAGCTGTGGAGGGTGAAACAGTTTCCTCATCAAGGCTAAGGCCTGAGTGTTGGCTGGCATAGGGGGCTAAGATGGGCTGAAAGACCTGTTTTTGTGCTGTCTGACCATGACACTGAGAGATAATGTCACCACAGCTGATGCCTGATCTGCCACATGTTGATCTACTGCACTTTATGTTGTTATTCCAGATTCCCAGGAACCAGGGAATGGGGACAAACAGGGTTAAGCTGGGATCACACTATACTTGTCAGGGGATGTCAGCTTCCTCCTCTTGTGGAAGGAGTGTGGGACTCAATGAATGAGACAACTGAGACCAAGCAAATACAGCTCTGGATTGGAACAACACCCCAACATCAAGAAATTACAGGCCTGTCAGCCTGACATCAGAAGTGGGCAAGTTATTGGAAGTAGTTAGATAATCATAGACTGATTAGGGATAGTCAGCATGTGTTAGTGCATGGTAGGTCATGTCTAACCAACCTTACAGAATTCTTCGAGGAAGTTATGAGGAAAATGGATGAAGGCAAGGCAATGTATGTCGTTTACATGGACATGGACATGTTTACAGCAAGGCATTTAACAAGATCTCGCCTGGGAGGTTGGCCAAGAAGGTTCAGTCGCTTGGCATTCAAGATGAGGTAGTAAATTGGATTAGATATTGGTTTTGTGGGAGAAGCCAAAGGGTGGTTGTTTCTCTGACTGGAGGCCTGTGACTAGTGGTGTACTGCAGGGATCGGTGCTGGGTTTGTCATCTATATCAAAGATCTGGATGATAATGTGGTTAACTGGATCAGTAATTTTGAGAATTACTCCAAGTTTGGGGGTGTAGTGGACAGCGAAGAAGTCTATCATGGCTTGAAGCGGGATCTGGACCAGCTGGAAGAATGGGCTGAAAAATGGCAGGTGGAATTTAATGCACACAAGTGTGAGGTTTTGCACTTTGGTTGGACTGATGAGGGTAGGTCTTACACAGAGAGGGGCATTGAAGAGTATGGCAGAACAAGGGATCTGGGAATAATTTATTGAAAATGGCGTCATAGGTTGACAGGGTCATAAAGGAAGCTTTTAGCACATTGGCTTTCGTTAATCAATGTTTTGAGTGCAGGAGATGGGATGTTATGTTGAAATTGTTTAAGACATTGGTGAGGCCTAATTTGGTGTATTCTGTGCAGTTTTGGTCACCAGCCTACAGAAAAGATGTAAATAAGGTTGAAAGAGTACAAAACATTTACAAGGATGTTGCTGGGTCTGGAGGACCTGAGTTATATGGAAAGATTTGAATAGGTTAGGGCTTTATTCTTTGGAATGTAGAAGATTGAGAGAAACTTTGATAGAAGTATACAAAATTATGAAGTGTATATATAGGGTAAATGCAAGCAGGCTTTTCCCACAGAGGTGGGTGGGGGACTACAACAAAAGGTCATGGGTTAAGGGTGAAAGGTGAACTGTTTAAGGGGAACATGAGGGGAAACTTCTTTATGATAATTGCTTTATGTCCTTTGAACAGTTGTCCAATCAATATAATTTGTCTAGAACCCATTTTTTTAGATACTTACAAATTAGAAATTTTTTTAATAATAGGTTACAGTCTTTTCCAAATTTATGCCCAATTGATATTATGGAAAAATTTCTTGGTTTGAATCCCTGTCAGAAGGGTTTAGTAGCCATCATTTATAATATGATCATAAAAATACAACCAGGGATGTCTGATAAAATTAAGAAGGAATGGGAAAAAGAACTTCATTGTCCTTTACCTACAGAACAGTGGGAGAAAATTCTACAGTTAGTCAACTCCTCTTCTATTTGTGCCAAACATGCCCTAATACAATTCAAGGTTGTACACAGGGATCATATGTCCAAGGACAAACTTGCTCTATTTTATTCTCATGTTAATCCAATCTGTGACAGATATCACTCTGAAGTTGCCTCATTGACTCACATGTTTGGTCTTGCCCTTGTTTGCAAAATTACTGGAAAGATATTTTTGGCATTATTTCAACAGTTTTGAATGTTAACTTGCAACCTCATCCTATTACTGCAATTTTCGGCTTACCAATGGTGGATAACAGTCTTTTATCCCCCTCAGCTCGGTGGATGATTGCATTTGTCACATTAATGACTAGAAGATCTATTCTATTGAACTGGAAAGAAATTAATCCCCCAACTATATTTCAATGGTTTTCCCAAACTATTTCTTGTTTGAGTTTAGAAAAAATTAGAAGTGTCATTTTTGACCCCTCGGTCAAATTTGAAGAAACCTGGAGACCATTTATTCAACATTTCCATTTGAGTTAAACTGACCTTTCCCGAACCTTTTTCTTATCATCTTTAATTATTTGGATAGAGATGCGGAGTTATTGACACTACTGTGTATATTTGTTATGATACAATAGCCCATGTCGGTTAGGTTAGTTTTTTTTGTTTTTTTTTTCATTTTTCCATTTTTTGTAACATACTATGAGTTTGGGAGGTTATTATATTTGAATTATTGACTGTTTGTAGTTGTATTCTAGCCTATCAATTATGTACTGTCAAGCTCTCTGTACTCGATGTTTTTCTTCTTATGTTTGTTTGAAAACTAATAAAAAGATTTAAAAAAAACTTCTTCACTCAGAGGGTTGTGAGAGTGTGGAATGAGCTGCCAGCACAAGTGGTGCATGCGAGCTTGATTTCAAAATTTTAGAAAAGTTTAGATAGATTCATGGATGGTAGAGTTATGGAAGGCTATGTTGATAGGAGAAGGCTGACTTGACTAGACTACAGTAGATGGGCCGAAGCGCCTATTTCTGTGTTGCACTTTTCTATGACAATGACAAGGATTCCCACCTCAGACAGCACAGGCATAGAACAGAAGAGCACAGGAACAGGCACTGTGGACCATCATGCCTGTGCTGACCAGGATGACCCCACCGTTCTCTGCCCATTCACGTGTCTCTAAAGTCTCTGAAAAGCTACTTCTGCGGCTTGGAGTGTAACTGTGCCTGACCGGGCATGATCGCTGTGAACTCCTGGATCCTGAGCAAGGGTCAGGAGTCCAGGAATGAAAACTGGTCACTACCTGCTACAGATTAATCGGAACAAAAATGAAAATTGTTCCTGCAGTTGAGAGTATTGATGAAACGTTGTGTTTACTTGCTTACTGGCAGCAATGTTAATGACAAGAAACAATCAGTAGATAAATCTATGTCCTTCTGGATGAGTGGGATTATGCTGTCAGTTTTTATAACCTGGTCACTGTAGTGTACGGCAGTAAGTTTGCTGTGATTGTACCTGGCTGGTTGAGATGAGAATAGCAAAGCTGGAGAGATGGTGGCAGCCACAGGTAGTGTGTGTGTCGTTGGACTGAATGACTTTACACCCCTCAGGTGACCAGTGACTAGCATGTCCGGAATGGTTCCAGTAAACGCAAAATATCCATCCATCCATCACCGAATCCTGCACAAGACACACATCCACAGCATCAAAGTTTGAGTTAATGTCACCTTCAACACGGTGAAACTTCACAACGTCCTTCCCGAGGAAGTGGATACTCAGCAGGTACACGAGGATGGGCTTAGGGAAGGAGTTAAAGGAGGCAAGGCTTGGGGAGGTGATCCCAGAATTTGGGGAGGAGTGAGCTGGAGACATGGATAGTAGCAGCGAGGCGAGGAAAGTGGGTGAAGTAAAAGTGACCCTGATTAGAGGACCCCAGAGTCCCTGAAGAAGGGAGGAGCAATTGAGAGGAAGGCAAAAGTAATGCTAGGGGTTTTAAACCTGACCCGAGGGTCAGTGTGTGGATTAGTGCATGGGTCGGTGGGTTAAGGTTGGTGTGTGTACAGGCATACTGGTCAGCCTGTGCTGGGTCAGCGTACAGGTCGGTGTGTGGAGCAGTGTGTAATCACTGTGCAGGTCAGAGTACCTGGGACACTGCGTGAATGGGACAGTGCAAGTTCAGACTTGTGAATTTACATAAAATGATGGATGGGAATAAATAGTCAACATTTTGACTGAGACCATTCATCAGGACTGAAATAGGAGCGGGAAGATGCCAGAATAAGAAGGTTGGGGGGAGGAGAGGAGGAGTATAAACTGGCAACTAATAGGTAAGACTAGGTGCAGCGAAATGGGTGGATGGCTATGAAGTGAGAAGCTGGGAGAAGTAAGGGACTGAAGAAGATGGAATCTGATAGGAGAGGACTCGGGAACTGATGTGTGAATGACCTGAAATGTCTGGAGTGTAATCTTGTGACAGTCCCCAGAGTTTGTGCTACCATCCTGTCTCCTCGCAACACCTATCAACCTCTGTATGAAGTGTCCAGAGTAAAACCCTGTGATGATCTAGAGTCTGCCATTTTGTCTTGTCTCCTCGCATCACCCACCCAACTCTATGTGAAGTGTCTGGAGTAAAACCCTAGGATGTTCCCCAGAGTCTGTGGTACAGTCTGTCTCCTCGCACCACCTACCCACCTCAGTGTGAGTAAAACCCTGGATCAGTTACCAGAGCCTGTGGTACCATCCTCTCCTCTTGCACTCACCTCTGTGTGCCTCAGGGTGATGTTGACACTCTCAGTGAAGTGCTGGTTCCTTCGATTTCCGATAACGGCTGAGACCACCCCTGACCGCATCTGGAAGGGTCTCGATCTCCCCTTCTCGATAAATTCCCCTGATTTCAGAGACTTCAGCTCCTTGTAGGAGAGGAAGACGACAATGGCTGCCCCTGTATGAGAGAGGGGCAGAAGGCACAGAGTTGGTCAGTCAATATCTGGGAGCAGAACTGTCATCAACCAGCTGGCCCCAGGTCAGAGGGTCAGTGGTTTGTCTTCTCAGAGACCACCGATCTCCCAGTGGTGGCTGGTTTTCACAAGGAAAAAGCCCTTTCCCTGTAGCAAAAGGTGCCACTCACTGACACAGTAACAAAAGCAAGTGTAACGTTAGCATCACTGTTTTCTTTTACACCTGTGCGGGTGGGCGGCTGCACTGTAACTGAAATGCTCCCGTGCACATAGCCTTCGTTGCCATGCAGCTGAAATTGAATGCAGCTAGAAAAAGTTTACAAAACTTGAAAGATTTTCTTTGTTGTACTGTATTTCATTACACCCATCAATTAATAAATAAAATCAAAAGAATGTGGGTTTTCAATTTTCATTCTAAATATTCATGGTATTGTTATTACAAAAAAATAATTTGATGTGCTGCATAGTTTACAGGCCACATAAAAATTTCCTGCTCAGAGTAATGGTTGTTCTGTGCAGCTATATAAAAAATATTAGAGGTAATGTGGGTTAACATTCATTTTGAAAGGACTAGAATATAAAAGTCAGGATGTAAATCGGAGGCTCATGGAGTGGCAGGAAGTGCAGACTAAATGGGCCAGGGGGCTGTTTCAGTAACTCTGTGAACAGGTTTGTCTGACTTCAGGGATATTCTCAGATGCCAACATCAGACAGACCCGAGTGTCTCGGGCACAGATCACAGAAAGTCAGATATCAGGTACAGCCCGTTTATCAGGGAGTGAACTGGTATCTTGGTCTTTATTGTAAAGAGATAGAAGTGAATGCCAGAATAAAAATAAGGGAAGTCTTGTTACAACTGTACAGAGCAGCAGTGAGGCAACACCTAGGGCAGGCTTGCAGCTTGGGTCTCTTTATTTAAGGTGGGATGTTCCTGTGCAGAGTCAGTGAGAAGGTTAATTGGGGCAAGCCCTTGTATTGCCAGGTTGAGTCCAGGCTCAGAAGATGGAGGGTTTTTTTGAAGAGTAAGTTTCTTTAGCCAGAAATTGGTGAATCTATGGAATTCATTGCCACAGATGGCTCTGGAAATCATTGGGTATATTGAAAGTGGGGGTTGATAGGTTCTTAATTAGTGAGGGCATCAAAGATTAGAGGGAGAAGGCAGGAGAATGGTGTTGGGAGGGATAATAAATCAGCCATGATGGAATGATGAAGCAGATTTGATGGGCCAAATGGCCTCATTCTGCTCCTATATCTTATGGCCTTAAAATCTGGGGGTCGATAATTAGTGGAAGCTGCCTCTGTGGATCCTAAATTTTCATCTATTCAAAAAGAGGTTGGAGGGATTTCTTCTGGTGGGTCATGATTATTCAGCATCCCTTCCCTAGAGAGCGAGAGGGAAGTTAGAGATAGTCAGCATCTAGTCCACTGCAGAGAGAGAGTTCTGGGCCATGGGAAGGGATCCACTGTGATGCACCAACTGCTGTACAGTGCTGGCACGGTGACATAAAAGTTAGCCAATTGCTTTACAGCGCTAATGATCACTGATTGGGGTCCAATTGCAGCCACTGTCTATAAGGAGTTCATATGTTCTCTCCATGACCATGTGGGTTTCTTTCAGGTGCTCCAATTTCCTCCCACATCCCAGACGTATGGGTTAAGTTGTGGACAGGTTATATTGCTGGAATCAAGTAGGCAGGGCTGCCACTGCCATATCCTCATACTCTCTCAGCTGTTGACACAAATGATGCATTTCACTCTGTGTTTTGAGGTACATATAAGAAATAAAGCTAGCCTTTATCTCCCTTATATCTTTATCAAAGGGCCAAGCAGCTGTTCCTGCTCATCCTTACATTCAAGCAATGAGCTGACAATTTACCTGCTTCTTTATCACCAGCCACACTTGTTACACAAACATCCAGCACGTTTCCCTTTGCCAGGAGTGTTATTCTCTCAGGTACCTTCGACTGAGAGCGCTGGTCACTCATCTGAGCTATGCACACATCAAGATCTAGGGTCCAAGAGAAACGAGTCATTTGCTAGCGGGAGATGTGATGAGCTTCCTCTGTCTATATCTGTTGCAATCCAACCTAATGCCTGACTGTTGTGTTATACCAACATCTTCACCCTCCCAGATTAACATCCAGTGGCTACTTTGTTAGCTACCTCCTGTTTGTGGTCACCTGCTGCTGTGGTGCATGCTCTTCAAGGTTCAATGTGTTATGCAATCAGAGATGTTTTTCTGCACACCACTTTTGTAATGCGTGGTTATTTGAGTTACTGTCACCTTCCTGTCAACTTGAACCAGTCTGGCTATTCTCCTTTGACTTCTCTCTTTAACAATCCATTTTGCTTACAGAACTGCCACTCACTGGATTTTTTTTTTGGACCGTTACCTGTAAAGTTTAGAGACTGTTGTGTGTGAAACTTTCAGAGATCAGCAGTTTCTGAGATACTCAAACCACACAGACTGGTACTAACAATCATTCCAAGGTCAAACTCACTTAGATGATATTTCTTCCCCATTCTGGTGTTTTGTCTGAACAACAACTGAACTGTTTTGTGTATTGAGTTATTGCCATGTGATTGGCTGATTAGACATTTGCATTAATGAGAAGTACAGGTGTATCTAATAAAGTGGCCACTCTGTATATTTCAAAAATAGTTTTGGAATAAGAGGTCAGTGATTAGCTGAGGGGAATTTAGCAAATTGGATCCAACATTGATGATGACAGCAGACGGAGGTGATGCTGGAGTCTTTGTTAACCTTGGGACAGTTCATGATGATGAGAGACTTGATCAGGGTGTACATAGAACATAGAAGAGTACAGCACAGGAAGAGGTCTTCCAGCCCATAATCTTGTGCTGAACTAATTATACTAGCAAGTATGGGATGTCCAGGAATGGGTAGCACAGCTGGTGAAGGGGGTGTTATATCCATTCTGGGGCAGCTCACTCACCTTTGGTCCCTACTGGGCACTCACTTATGCTCAGTGGGGACTCAAAGCCAGCTCAAAGTAGCTGTTTGGATGCAACAGTGGCCACATTCCTGATACAGCACTTCAACCGACAGGTTAAACTAGGTGAGGGTAGCTGGTGGT
This sequence comes from Hemitrygon akajei, assembly GCF_048418815.1. Lineage (NCBI taxonomy): Eukaryota > Metazoa > Chordata > Chondrichthyes > Myliobatiformes > Dasyatidae > Hemitrygon > Hemitrygon akajei. The sequence continues at coordinate 57,627,187 of NC_133139.1, read as the reverse complement.
CTCGTATGCCGGTGAGATAGGAGCATGCCTATCCTAGTATGTGAGGTCAGCTCCAGCGCACAGAGCGGATAAGATCTACAGTGAGATCCAACGGCTAGGAAGGCAGTACTGCAACACTCTGTGCAGAGCAAAGGGCATGACAAGGCACAAAGGGAAGAGCACAGTTTGTGACCCTTGTTCATACCATTGGACCTGAGGTTGAGAGAGTGGAGCTGCCCCAGTGCATCAGCTTCTCCACTTTAAGAACTCTCCTGCATAGGTTTCCTGTCATCGTCGGACATGATGGGCAACCACCAATTAAACTAGTGATTAACTGTCTAACTAAACCAATCCCTTCTGCCTGCACATGATCCATATCCCTCCATTCTCTATGCGTTGATGTGCCTATCTCAGAGCCTTTTAAATGTTTTGTTGAAATTTTTGTAAGCATAAGATAATTTGCAGATGCTGGAAATCCAGAACAACTGGAGGAACTCAGCAGGTCAGGCAGCATCCATGGAAGAAATAAACAATCGACGTTTTGGGTTGAGATCCTTTATCAGGGGAATTATTTGTTCTGTTACTTTGACCAGATGAGATAAAAGTTCCAGAAATAATGAAACAGTAGAAATGTTTAGAATGATGTGAGCCCATGTTTCACCCTAGAACCACTGTGTCAGTGCCCAGGGAGCAGACTGTACCCAGGTGTGCAGTGATAATAGGTCTCAGATCTTCAGAAGGTGAGGTCAGTGCAGCAGCTAATGCAAAACTCTCCATGGCATCCAGGAAGACGGAGGTTGGCTCCACTCCAGAATCATCAGCAATGAATTTATTTCCAAATGATGTGACGTCCTGTGTGTGAGAGACATTTAATGATTAGGTCAAGATTCTTTCCCCCTTCACAGCTTCATGATCTTGATGCCCCATGAGTGGTTCAGAGATCCCCTGGGATTTGTCCTTTGGCCTTATATCCTCTGGTTTGATGTTTAAACTGCATTAGATATCCAGCTTCCATACTGCCAGTATCTCATAACCCATTGTCCTTTGCCACAATGTATCCTGTTATTCCTTTCCATCTTTCCCCAATCAATCTCCTCTGAATTAAATACAGAGTGTACATGTAGAGCCCTTTGTCTATAGAGGTCACCCCCACCCATCCTTCCTCACCCTAACTCAAAACTTTCTATTGTACAGTTCTCCAACTGCAATCTGATGGCATGAACAAAGATTTCTCTAGCTTGCAATAATTACTTCCCCTTCTCTCCTTCTCTCTTTTTCCATTCCCCATTCTGGTTACCCTCTCTTCTCCTCAACTGCCCATCACCTCATTCTGGTGCCCCTCCTTCCCTTTCTCCCATTGTCCACTCTCCTCTCCTGTCAGATTCCTTCTTCAGGCTTTTATCTTTTCCACCTATCCCCTCCCAGCTTCCTACTTCATCTCCTCTCCCCCACCCACTCACTTTCCCTCTCACCCAGTCTTACCTATCACTTGCCAGATTGTACTCCTTCCCTTTCCCCACCTTCTTATTTTGGCTTATTCATTTCCAGTCCTGATGAAAGGCCTTGATCTGAATCATTGACTGCTCATTCCCCTCCATAGATGCTGCCTGACCTGCTGAGTTCCTCCAGTATTTGTGTGTTTGTGTTGCTCTGTATCCCAGCCCTTTGCTTCATGTGGGTGGGCAAGGGAGGGCTCCATATGGATAGTAGCTTTTGATATCCCCTTTTATATTATTGGCCAGATTACCTTCATTTATTCCCACCACTCTGAGGGTAGACATTTTACCTAAGTTCCAAACTGACCCTGTGCTGAGGAGTTTACATTTGTACCCTCTGGTTTATATGTTTGTATTTTGCCTTTACCCAGAGCTAAGGTTATTGAGCTTCAGAAACTTACTTTTAAAGTTACAGGGCTTGTTTGTGTCTTGTTGGCCTGGTTGGTTTGTTCACACATCCTCTTCGCAAATGTAAGAGTGGAGTTGATGAGAGAACAGAACTGATGTGCTGTAATCTGCTGGACAGGGGAAAGAATGTTGTTATCAAACATTTCATTGACAGGTTTGTATCCCACTGTGTGGACCATTGGCAGGAGAGGTTGTCAACCCTGATCTTGAGTCAAATGTCCATCTTTTCCAGAGACGTGAGCAGGCTGTAGTGTCTGCATGGGATCTCTGGATTAGGAGTTACAGCCCAGCCTGTGTTTGGGTGAACAATCTCATGACCTTGCCTACGGTAAGGCTTATTGATTCTGATACTTTTGTGATCCACAGTTTCTTCAGAAGTCAAGAAAGAGGCATAACATTTATGGCTTACAATAATTTTATTAAGTGTTGCAAGAGCAGAAAGAGGAGCTGACAGAACAAAGAAAAGACAAAGGCAAAAGTTGTCATGGTTGTCTCATACTTGAACTAGAGTTAACAAAATTTCAATGATAAGAATTAACCTTTTAAAATAGCCAGATTCAAGTGGTGCGACTCCTTCTACTGAAAACTATGACATTTCTAGAAAAATGCAAAAGCAACTGTGTTGTAATTACTGGTAAATTTACTATAAGACCATAAGATATAGGAGCAGAAGTAGGCCATTCGGCCCATTGAGTCTGCTGCGCCATTCAATCATGGGCTGATCCAATTCTTCCAGACATCCCCACTCCCCTGCTTTCACCGCATACCTTTTACTAAACCATACAGGTATATATAACTGATATATAAAGTATACAAATAAGTATAGGAAAGTTAAACTTCAAGAAAAATACAATTCTACATCCTAATCCAACAGGCTCTATAACTGTGTGAACAGTTCCAGAATTTTTAAGCATAGGTTCTCACAGACGGTGGTATCACATTTTAAAGACTCCTATCTGTGGTCTTAATTCTCACTTTGACCTCTTTCCTGTTTCCTGAAAGCCCAGCTGTCCACACCCTCAGGTCCTCTTTCCATCTCTACTGTGAAACCTCTCCTGGAGCTCTGCTGTCACTCCCTCAGGATAGAATTTCCTCCTGATTTTTCCAATGACCTCCTTTTCCTATTCCTGACACTGACACCTTTGGCTAACTTGGCAAATCATTGCCTCATGCACCATGGTGTCCAGTTAGGGAGTCACTACAGAAGGAGCTGAAAGTTATCTGGTGTACTGAGTCCAAATGTATCACAGCACAGATGGAGGCCATTTGGTACATTGCATTCATCCAGCCCCATTACAGCAATTTCAACAGACCCATTTCCCCTTGTGTTCCTGCAGCACCACACTTCTAATCTCTCTCAATACAAACACATGGCCCCTTAATATGACCATGGCTATTCTCCATGTTAGCATGGTCCATCCTGTGGAATGTGTGGGTTTTGCCCAGGTCCTCCGGTTTCCTCCCACAGTCCAAAGATGTGCCGGGTAGATTAATTGGTCATTGTAAATTATTCCATTTGGTTAGGGTAAGTTGGGGCTATCAGGGTTGCTGGGTAGTGTGGCAAAGTCACTGGGTATATTTAAAGTGGAGGTTGATAGGTTCTTGGTTAGTGAGGACATCCGAGGTTACAGAGAGAAGGCAGGAGAATGAGGTTGAGAGGTATAATAAATTAGCCACAATGGAATGGCAGAACAAACTCATTGGCCAAATGGCCTGATTCTACTCCTGTGTCTTATGGTCTTATTGTTTACCAATCTGTAGCACTCTCCTGTGCCAGTTCCCGATACACTTCTATTCCATTATTAACCCAACTACATTTTAAGCTGCATTAACCCGGCTGGTGGTGTAGTGGCATCAGCACTGGACTTCGGGGCAAGGTCCCAAGTTCGAATCCAGTGGCTCCTGTTAAGAGCTGGTGATCTCTTAAGAAAAAACTCACCCAGCAGAAGGCAATGGCAAGCCACTACTGTAAATTGCCTAGTATGCGATTTCCCAATACATCAGAGTGGTGTGGAAGGAAATTGTCCGCCACCTGGAAATAATTCTGGATGCGACATACCCTACATTTTAAGTACTTCCAATGATGCAGCTTTCACTACCTTCAGGGTCAGAGAATTCCAGAGATTCAGCCACTCAGCCAGAAGAAATTTCTCAGTACCTTAGTTTGTAGCTGTGATCCCTTGTTCAAAACTCTCACACTAGTAAGATCATCCCAGCAACAACCCTGTCAGATTTTCTCAGGGACTTGTATTGTATGTTTGAATTAAGTCTCCCCTCGTTCTTCTGAGCCCTAAGAAATACAGAAACTATTAACTCTCTTTTAAGAGGACAATCTTCTTAGCTCTGGACCCTCCTTTGGAGAGCTCTCAATTTTTTTTTCAGTAAGGGACCTTCCCCAATGCCCTCTTGATTCCTTTTGCTCTCCCCCCCACCACTCAGCTACATTAAGGGTTAATTCGCGATGGCTAATTAACTGCTCAGCACATTATTTAGATGTGGGAGGAAGCTAGAGTTCCTGGGGAAAGCCCATGTGGTCACAGGGAGAATGTGCAAACACCACACAGATAGTGCAGGAGGTCAGGATTGAGCCCAGCTGTCTGGAGTTGTGAGACCATTCCTGGAATTTGGTAATGCTCTTATATAGATACCCTGGGAAGTTTTTCTGTCTTAAAGGTGAGTGACATATAAATGTTTATTTTAATGTGGCAAGGGTTCCCACAGAGTTCCCTTCTCTGTTGCTCTCAAAAACCAGTTGACTAGTGGTCTGGATGTTAGCATTGATTAGAAAGGTGGGAGGAGTTTTGCACTAGGCTTTATCTGCCTGATATCCAGTCACCTATTGAAACACACCATCAGGAGGAAGGCTCATGAATAAACATGAAAATACCTGCTGCTGTTCCTTGGTGAAACAGTTGTCAACGATGGATTGGTTCTTCAGGAGGTTAGTCAAACAATTCAGAAATGGGCCTGTGAATTAGAAATGAGTCATTTCAGTTATGATATTTCAGTGGAAGATTAACCACTTATAAGTCATAGGAGCAGAATTGGGACATTTGGCCCATTGAATTTCCTCTGCCATTCCATCATGGCTGACTTATTATCCCTCTCAAACACATTCCCCTGCCTTCTGCCTGTAACCTTTGACACCCTTATTTATCAAGAACCTATCAACCTCTGCTTTAAATATACCAAATAACTTGGCCTCCACAGCCATGTGTAGCAATGAATTGCACACATTCACCGCCCCCTAGCAAAAAAACCCTTTTCATCTCTGTTCTAAATGGATGTCTCTCTAATCTGGGGCTGTGCCCTCTGGTCCTAGACTTCCCCACTATAGGAAACATCCTCATCACATCCACTCTGTCTTGGGCTTTCAATATTCGATAGGTTTCAATGAGATTCCCCCATATTCTTCTAAACGCCAGTGAGTACAGGCCCAAAGCCATCAAATGCTCCTCATACATTAACCCTTTCATTCCTGGAATCACTTGTGAATCTCCTCTGGCCTCTCTCCAATGCCAGCACATATTTTCAGAGATAAAGCACCCAAAACTGCTCATAGTAAAAACACAAAATGCTGGCAGAACTCAGTAGGCCAGACAGCATCTATGGGAGGAGGTAGTGATGACGTTTCGAGCTGAAACCCTTCATCAGGAGTGAAGTAACATGGGATGGTCGAGGGGGGGATAAGAAGTGGGGGGAGGGATGAAGTAGAGAGCTGGGAAGTGATAGGCGGAAGGGAAATGGGCTGGGGGAAGGTGGAGAATTATGGGAAATAAAAGAGAAAGAAAGGTAGGGCTGGGGGGGGGAGATTATAGTGAGGGGGGAAAAGAAAGAGAACCAGACTAAAATTATAGATAGGGATGGGGTAAGGGAGGAGGGGCAGGGGTATCAATGGAGGTCTGTGAGTTGAATGTTCATGCCGGCAGGTAGGAGGCTACCTAGGCGGAAGATAAGGTATTGCTCCATATGCAGGTTGATCGAGCAATACCTTATTTCCCGCCTAGGTAGCCTCCTACCTGCCGGCATGAACATTCAACTCACAGACCTCTGTTGGTACCCCTGCCCCCCCTTACCCCATCCCTATCTATAATTTTAGTCTGGTTCTCTTTCTTTTCCCCCCTCACTATAATCTCCCCCCCCCCCCCCCAGCCCTACCTTTCTTTCTCTTTTATTTCCCATAATTCTCCACCTTCCCCCAGCCCATTTCCCTTCCGCCTATCACTTCCCAGCTCTCTACTTCATCCCTCCCCCCACTTCTTATCCCCCCTCGACCATCCCATGTTACTTCACTCCTGATGAAGGGTTTCGGCCCGAAAAGTCGTCACTACCTCCTCCCACAGATGCTGTCTGGCCTGCTGAGTTCTGCCAGCATTTTGTGTTTTTATTTATTTCCAGCATCTGCAGATTCACTGCTCATAGTACTCCAGTTGCAGTCTGACCAATGTCTTATTTGGGTCTAGTGTGCATTGTATCTCTAAATAAAATCAAATCAAATCATAAAGTCTCAGCATTATTCCTTGTATTTACATTCTAGTTCTCTTGAAATGATTACGAATGTTGCATTTACTTTCGTCACCACTGTTTCAACCTGCAAGTTAATGTTTAGGGAATCCTGCACAAGGACTCCTAAGTCCCTTTGCACCTCTGATTTTAGAATTTTCTCCCCATTTAGAAAATAGTCTATGCCTTTCTTTTACTCTTTATATATCGAGAAAACGTTTGGTATCCTCTTTTATATTATTGCCTAGATTACCTTCATTTTTCATCTTTTCTCTCATTATGACTTTTTTAGTTACCTTCTGTTGGGTTTTAAAAGCTTTCCAATCCTCTAATGTCCCACTAATTTTTGCTCTATTATATGCCCTCTCTTTTGCCTTTATACTGTCTTTGACTTCCCTTGTCAGCTATGAATGTGTTATCCTCCCTTTAGAACACTTCTTTGGGATGTATGTATCCCGTACCTTCTGAATTGCTTCCAGAAACTCAAGCCATTGCTGACCTGCCATCATCCCGGCTGTGCCTCCTTCAAATCAGTTTTGGCTAACTTCTGTCCAATGCCTCTGTAATTTCTTTACTCCATTGTAATACTGATACATCTGACTTTAGCTTCTCTCTCTCAACCAGCAGGCTGAATTATACCATATTATGATCACTGGCTCCTAAGGGTTCCTTTACCTTAATCTCCATAATCTCTCATTCATTGCATAACACCAAATCCAGAATTACCTTTTCCCTCATGGGCTCAACCACAAGCTGGTCTAAAAAAGCCACCTAATAGGCATTCTCCAAAATCTTTCTCTTATGATCCAGCACCAAACTGTTTTTTTCCAATCTACCTGCATGTTTAAATCCTCCAGTGACTATTGTCACATTGCCCTTTTAACATGCCTTTTCTATCTCCCATTGTAATTTTCACCTACCTCCTGGCCACTGTTCAACAGCCTGTATATCACTCTCACAGAGTCTTTTAATCCTTGCAGATTTTTAGTTCTACCCACAAAGATTCTACGTCTTCTGATTCTGTGTCACTTCTTTCTAAGGATTTGATTTTTTTTTAACCAACAGATCCACTCCACCACCTCAGCCTACCTATCGGTCCTTTCAATATAATATGTATCACTGGATGTTAAGTTTCCAACAATGAACTTTCAGCCATGGCTCAGCGATGCACACACGTCATATCTGCCAATTTCTAACTACACTACAAGGTTGTCTATCTTATTCTGTATAGTGCAAGCATTCAAGTATAACACCTTAACTCCTGTTTTCATCACCCTTTTTGATTTTGCCCCCATGTTACATTTTACCTCATCCCAGTGACTGCAATTTTGCCCAATCATCTGTCTGACCTAGTTCACAGTCCCACTACACAATTTATCTACTGGTGTATCAACTGTCCCATCCTCAGCCCTATCACTCTGTGATCGCTGCAGTCTAAAGCCTGTAATTTCCCTCTTAAGGATGTTTTGAACTGACTAAACAATCTGGCGCTTTTGTGATCTCCTGGGGAATTTGACAGATTCAATTCTCGAGAGTGCAGGTATAGCCGGGATTTCTATCGCTGGGTGTGGACACTGTGTAAAGGCCTGGTGGCAGAAGACAAACCCATAGTCAACTCCATTACTCTGTGCCAATTACTCTGAGCAAGTTTAAAATCGTTAAGCACAGGAAAGGAAAACAAACAGGTGTCCAGTGACATCTGCATGCATTTGACTGGTCACCCTCTCTTCTCACTACTACTGTTGGGTGGGAGATGCAGGAATCTTGTTCTCAGGTTGTCAGGTTCGGGAGCAGCTGCTATTGGGCTCCTGGATGGGCTTCACTTGCCTCATCGCTGAACGGGTTCCGCAACTGTGGTCTCACTCTTAGGGATTCTGCAGCTCATGTTCTGTGTGTTTTCGTTTACTATTTGTGTGATTTGATCAATACATCAAGGCTGAGGATGAAGGATGAACAAGTGTTCATCTCACTACTCTGCAACGTTTACTTGCTTCAGTGCTGAATTGATTCTGCAGCCTGCAATCATTGGCAGCTGCCTCGGCGCTGAACTGTCCCTGTGGTTATGACTTGTAGCCATTGGGCTCCCGGACTGGCTTCACTTGCCTCTGAGATTGTGAACTCCTTTTTGGGGATTCTGCAGTTAATGTTCTGTGTGATACTTGTTTACTTTTTTATTGTTTACACGCTTTGTTCTTTTTTTTGCACATTGAGTGTTTGAAGGTCTTTGTTGTGTGTTATTTTAAAAATGGGTTCTATTGTGTTTCTTTGTTTTGTGGCTGCCTGCAAGAAGACACATCTCAAGGTTGTATACAGCATACTTACTTTAATAATAAATGCGTTTTGAACGTTGAACTATAGAATCCCCTATTGCTTCTGCACTCTTCTCTTCTAAGCCACAGAGCCAGACACAGTGCCAGAGACTCAGTCACTGCAGCTTTCCATAATAGGTCGTCCCTTCCAATAAGCAATATATCTATTATTGAAGGAACAGCCACATGGGTGCTCTGCACTATCTGCCTGTTCCCTTTCCCTCTCCTGACAGCATTGAACAGTATTGCATTAGCGCAACATTTAGAACTTTGAGAACATTGATCAACTCTGTCTATGCTAGTGTCTTCCCCAGTTCCATCTCCTCCTCTCTCCTTCCCTGGTCCCTGAGCACTTCTCCACTCCATACATACACATGGCTTCCTCAGTAGATCTATATTCTCCCTTTTCAGTCATTATTATTTTCCCATTATCTGCCTGTCCCCTAATTGTAGATTCCAGCATTTTCCCAATGACTAATGTGGTCCTTTCCCTCCTTTTGTAAATACTCAGGTCTCATTCCTTGCCCTGCTACCTGCTGGAGTCATTCTGGATGGCTATCCACAGACTTCCCACTCAAAGGTCTGGGAAGGATGCAGTCATCTCAGCATTTCCCAGTCTTTGGCCTCATTTACTGCCTCACCTACAGTGGTCAGCTAATTGTTCCTGAAGGTTTTTGTTTCTTCTTCCAAGAAGATAGACCCCTATGAGATTCCTTGTTGTAACCTCTCTGAGGGAGCTATAGTTCACCAAGTCTCCTCCTACTCTGTATGACTGCGGCTGCTACATTACTGCTTTATTAATCCTCCATTCTTACACAAGTGCATTATTTTTCCATTTTGATCAATTAGAATTGAACAATGTGATTGTCCTTTCTTACTGAGAGTGGTTATGAGTCTGCTGGTCACATGCCGTGTTGTGCGAGAACAGAAGAAGCTTCCTTTGGTGTTGCGGCAGACTTCCTGGGGGCCACAGGGTTGCTGCAAACACTCATTGATATCTGCAGTAAGAAGGAGACACTGTCACTGCCTTGGGATCATCACTGGATGCCTGCTTCACCTTCCACAGCCACAGAAGAATCATTGGTGCCTGCAGTCAGCACCAAGTTTGTTTGTAGTTGCAATTACTGACAATTCTTGGCATGGATGTTATTGGAGAGCATCACTACCACAGTTAGTTAAATATAGGTAAACTATCCAAAGCTCTAAAACTCTGAGTAATGTGAATGTTATTGGTTGTGTAAACATAGTTCAGAGTGTTCAAGGATTCATAAATCTGATTGGGGGTGTGTAGGGTAAAGTATGTTCTGTGAATGGTGGTGCAGAATGAGTGATATGAAGTGGGCATACTGCATGGACCAGGATTGTAGACTGGAGTTGTTCTCCCTGGAGAGGTGAAGGGAAGGGGGCATGTTGAGGTTTTTAAGATGATTAAAGGAGTTGATCGGTGGGGGTGGGTCAGGGGGAGCGTAGGTCACAGGGGAAAAAAGATGGGTCACCACGGGGAGGGTGGGCTACCAGGGACCTTCTCTGTCCTTACCTTCACACCTGGCGCTGTAACCAGTAAGCTTCGTCTCACCCGAAGCGTGAGCAAAGCCAGCATGGCAGAGACAATAGAAACTTCCCATCGTGTTGTAGCAGGTGGCATTCGTGCTGCAGATTGCTTTAACGGTGTAACACTCATTGTAATCTGTAACCCAAAAGGGAGGCATCAGTACGCCAACACCCTCCCCACCGATCAACTGAAGGAGTGCCAATGCTATTGGCCAATGCAGTACCTGGGACTGGTATAGGTAGGTTCAATGGTCAGCACAGACATGGTGGGTTGAAGGGCCTGTCTCTGGGCTCAGTGACTTCATGAAAAGTACATAGACACAACCGGCCACTTACTCCTGTTACAGTAAGCGGTCAGTCAGGTCAGTCAGTCTGAGTGAACAGGTCAGGTACTAGGCAACACACACAAAATGCTGGAGGAACTCAGCAGGCCAGACAGCATCTATGGAAAATAGTACAGTCGATGTTTTGGGCCAAGACTCTTTGCCAGGTACCAGCACTGGGTAGCAGAGAAGATGTGGGTGGGGCGAATAGGAAAGGAAATCTCTGTGATAGATTGAGGTCAGGATTGTCCTGGTGATTCCAGGAAAGAAAGGGAGAGAGGATGGGAGGGAGAGAGGAGGGAGAGGGGGAGAAGGAGAAAAGAAATGAAGGAGAGGTAAAAACTGTAGATTTTGGGTGAACACGAGGAAATCTGCAGATGCTGGAAATTCAAACAACACACACAAAATGCTGGTGGAACACAGCAGGCCAGGCAGCATCTATAAGGAGAAGCACTGTCAACGTTTCGGGCTGAGACCCTTCATCAGGACCACTGTCTGACTGGGACTGGGAGACCGTTTCACTGAACACCTACGCTCGGTCCGCCAGAGAAAGCAGGATCTTCCAGTGGCCACACATTTTAATTCCACGTCCCATTCCCATTCTGATATGTCTATTCATGGCCTCCTCTACTATCAAGATGAAGCCACACTCAGGTTGGAGGAACAACACCTTATATACTGGCTGGGTAGCCTCCTACCTGATGGCATGAACATTGACTTCTGTAACTTCTGTTAATGCCCCTCCTCCCCTTCTTGCCCCATCCCTGACATATTTAGTTGTTTGTTTTTTTCTCTCTCTCTGCCCATCACTCTGCCTGTTCTCCATCTCCCTCTGGTGCTCCCCCCACCTTTCTTTCTCCCGAGGCCTCCCATACCATGATCCTTTCCCTTCTCCAGCTCTGTATCACTTTCGCCAATCACCTTTCCAGCTCTTAGCTTCATCCCACCTTCTCCGGTCTTCTCCTATCATTTCGCATTTCCCCCTCCCCCCACTACTTTCAAATCTCTTAGTATTTGTCTCTTCAGTTAGTCCTGACGAAGGGTCTCGGCCCGAAACGTCGACAGTGCTTCTCCCTATAGATGCTGCCTGGCCTGCTGTGTTCCAGCAGCATTTTGTGTGTGTTTGGATTTTGGTGTGATGTAAACCAAAAGGAAGACACTGCAAACCTCTGCAGATCAGGAGAGAGAAGAGCCAGTCACAGACACAAACACAGACCCTTGGAGCCAGTCACTGTCACAGATGGAACCCTCATAGCAGGACTGACCAGTTGTCATTGAAGTGGAGCAATTTTACTTTGATGAGAGCAGCTGGGGGTGGGTGATCTGCATGCTATGTTGTGAGACACCTAAGGAAGGAATGGTTAACACTGTTCCATCTCTCCAGCCCCACTCAGTGAGCCCAGTCAAGTATTGAATAGACGTACAACATCAGAAACCAACTGAGGTCAAGTCATTCAGGGATCCTCACTCCCTGCATTGGTTCATTGGTGGTGAACCCGGTCTGGGTGATAGCGATGCCCGGATGGAGTACAGGATAGAACAGTACCTTTACAGCTGGACTCTGTGGAACCAGCAAACCTTCTGCCTCCAGAATCAGAGTAAAATCCAGCCTTACATGTACAGTAGAAGCTTCCCGTGTCATTGTGACACTCTGCATTGGGCCCACAGCTCTCAGTAAGGCACGGGTTCTGGTCTGTAATAGGGAGAGATCTCATTAGTACATAATCAAGGTGTACCAGGAGATAGTACACCAAGACGAGGTAGAGAGTCTGGTCTAGAGCAGACTAACCCCTTCAAGCAGCACCCAGACACAGGCAACTGGTCCATGATGGCTCAGGAGAAGGGGGTGGTCTCTTGGGGCCTCTCACCACCCCACCAGCCCAAGGCCTCTGTACTGCCTCTAAACCTTGTCAAGGGTAAGATCATGTCAGTGCCAAGGTCCCTGCACGGCTTCTAAGCCTGGTCAGGAGTAAGATGAGCTCCACTTGCTTGGATGAGTGTGACTCCATATAAAGCTTCTCCATGATCAATCTAACCCTTTTTCTTCCTACATTGCCCATAGTCCTCCATTTTCCTACATTTATGTGCTCATCTAATCTCTTAAATGTTCCTGTTAAATCAACCACCACCATCACATCTGGCATTGATTTCCAAGCACCCATCATCATTCTGTGTGTTAAAACATACCTCTGCTCACTTTAAACAGAGCTAGTGTTTCCCTCAGGAATGCGGTCAAACCCTCACTCAACATCCTTGTGGTTTGTTGTAATGCCTGTACAAATTTGCCACTTATCCCAGTCACTGAGCGCTCGCTGTTTCTACATTCACTTTACAGAGAGATGGAACTTACCTCCACCAGCAGGTCGATGGGCAGAGCTTTCCTGATCCCAGATGCTGCACAGACAGACCCCTGGCATGGAGAAACAGGGTAAAACATTAAACACTGAGAGCTATGAATCATACATGAGTTAGGAATAACATTAACATTAACATAGAAAACCTACAGCACAATACAGGCCCTTCGGCCCACAATGCTGTGCCAAACATGTCCTAACTTTAGAAATTACCTAGGCTTACCCATAGCCCTCTATTTTTCTAAGCTCCATGTACCTATCCAGGAGTCTGGTAAACGACCCTATTGTATCCGCCTCCACTCCTATTGCCTGCAGCACTCACCACTCTGCGTAAAAAAACTTCCTCCTGACATCTCCTCTGTACTTACTTCCAAGCATCTTAAAACTGTGCCCTCTCATGCTAGCCATTTCAGCCCTGAGAAAAACCTCTCACTATCCACACGATCAATGCCTCTCATCTTCTATACACCTCTATCAGGTCACCTCTCATCCTCCGTTGCTTCAAGGAGAAAAGGCCGAGTTCATGCAACCTACTCTCATAAGGCATGCTCCCCAATTCAGGCAACATCCTTGTAAATCTCCTCTGCATCCTTTCTATGGTTTCCATGTCCTTTCTGTAGTGAGGTGACCAGAACTGAGTACAGTACTCCAAGTGGGGTCAACAATTAACATACAACAATTAATCAGCATCGCTCTTCTTGATGAGTGATAGTTGTTATTGACTTAAAGTAACCAGTTTTCCACATTAGATCTCTCCTTTGGGCGCTAAGGAGGACAGAGGTGAAGAAGTTTATCATGGGACATCTGGAACCTGGGGCTCAGCCAGATGAAGGCAGAGCCATTAACCTCAACGACATGGGGGAACATCAAGGATCAAGGATCAACTTTACGTGCCATATACGATTACATGTATTAGGTGTTTGCTGTGATGTGTTGGTCAGGGCACGACATGCAATAAAAATAACATTTAACAATTATAAAGAATAAGGAATTAGATAAAAGAATAGATATGGAATAAAATGTGCACAAATCATAAGTCCCAGTATGTACTTAAAGCATTACTAACAGTGGTTTGAAGTATTCACAATGTAGTACAGTGGCGTGTAATAGATAGAAGGAGTTGGCGGGGGGGGGGGGTGCGGCTAACAAGAATGGCTGATCTCAACAAGCTGTGACAATGGGCAGTGGAGGGCTCTCTCTGAGGCGACTACCAGAGTTACAACATTGCTACTCTCCTGGAGTTACGCCCGACAGCCATGTTGGTTATCTGACTCTTGTTCCATGGCAATACCTAATGTTTTATTGGTAAATCTCCAATCTTGGTAAGAAACGTGCTCTTAGCGTGAAATTCAAAATGTTTGCATATTCCTGAAATTGAAAATTAAAAATAAATTGCTGGGAACACTGACTCAGGAAAATCACACAGATAGTGTTCCAGGTCTGAGACACAGAGAGTTTATCAGGGACACAGAGATTGTGTCAGAATGTGTAATGTGGAGAGAAACACTCAGATAGTGTTTCAGAGAGACAAAGACTGTGCCAGAATGTGCTGAGGAGAGAGACATGGACATAGTGTTTCAGCTCTGAGACTGTGTCAGAATATGTGCTCTGGACTGAGACACACCTAGTTTTTCAGGTCTAAGCCTGTCAGGATTTGTGCTGTGGAGAGAGACATGGCAATAGTGTTTCATAAGACCATAAGACATAGGAGAAGAATTAGGCCAGTCTACCCATCAAATCTGCTCCACTATTCCATCATGGCTGATCGCAGAGCCCACTCAACCTGCCTTCTCACCATATCCTTTGATTCCCTGACTGATCAGGAAATGATCAATTTCTGCCTTCAATATACATCGGACATGGCCTCCACTGCAGACTGTGGCAGAACAATGCACAGATTCACCACCCTCAGGGTAATAAAAACTCCTCTTTACCTCTGACCTAAAAGGTCACTTCTCAATTTTGAGGTTGTGCCCTCTAGTTCTGGATAACCCTACCACAGGAAATAGCCTTTCCATATCCAGCCTATCTAGTTCTTTCAATATTTGGTAGATTTCAATGAGATCACCCCACATTCTTCTAAATTCCAGTGAGTACAGGCCCAAAGCTTCCACACAGTCTTCATATGTTAACCCCTTCATTTCCGGAATAGTCTCTGTGAACCTCCTCTGGACTCTCTCCAATGACAACACATAATTTCTGAGCTATGGGGCCCAAAATTGTTGGCCTGACTAGTATCTTCAACCTAGTAAGCCTCAACATTATGAACCTGCTCTTATATTCTATTCCCCTTGAAATAAATGCCAACATTGCATTTGCCTTCTTTACCACAGACTCAACCTTCGGGGAGTCTTGCATGAGGACTCCTAAATCTTGTTGGATCTCTGATGTTTGAACCTCCTCTCCATTTAGATAATTGTCCACACTATTTTTCTTTTTGCCAAAAAGCATTATCGTACATTTCTCAACACTGTAATCCATTTGCCACTGTTTTGCCCATTCTTCCAATTTGTCCAGGTCCTGCTGGAGTCACATTGTTTCTTCATTGCTACCTATCTCTCCACCTACCTTCACATCATCTGCAAACTTTTCCAAAAGCTATCAATTCCATTATCTAAATCATTGACAAACAATGTGAAAAGTAGCAGTCCCAACACTTACTACTATTCACTGGAAGCCATTCAGAAAAGGCCCCTTTTATTCCTGTTCATGGCCTCCTGCCATTCCTCTATCAATGCCAGTATTTTTCCTTTAATACCACAGAATTTTATCTTCTTAAGCAGCCTCATGTGTGGCACCTTATCAAATGCTCTAACAGATTTGTCAGGCACAATTTCCCTTTATAGAAACCATACTGAAGTTGACTTATTTTGCAACTGGTCTCCAAGATGAGGTCCTGAAACCTCATCCTTAATAATAGACTCCAACATTTTCCTACACATTGAAGTTAGGCTAACTGGCCTATAATTTCCTTTCTTTTGCCCTCCTCCCTTCTTAAAAAGTGGAGTGACATTTGCAATCTTCCAGTCCTCCAGGACCTTGCCAGAATCAAGTGATTCTTGAAAGATCCTGACCAGTGTTTCTCCTCAGCAACCTCTCCCAGGACTCTGGGATGTAATCCATCTGCCCCAGCTGACTTATCCACCTTTAGATCTTTTAGTTTGCTTTACACATTTTCCTTTGTAATAGCAATGGTACTCACTCACGAACCTTTGGCACACTGCTGGAGTCTTACACATTGAAGACAGATGCAAAGTACTCATTAAGTTCATCTGCCATTTCTGTGTCCCCCATTATATGTACATCCACAATATGTAGGTAAGCCTACAAGAGGAGAGGCTGTACTTGATCTGGTATTGGGAAATGAACCTGATCAGGTAGAAACATAGAAAATCTACAGCACAATATAAAGCTATGCTGAACATGTCCTTACCTTAGAATTACCTAGGCTTACCCATAGCCTTCTATTTTTCTAAGCTCCATGAGTCTCGTTTCTGCCTCCACCGCTGTTATTGGCAGCCCATTCCATGCACTCACCACCCTCTACGTAAAAAAATTACCCCTGACATCTCATCTGTACCTACTTCTAAGCACCTTAAGACTATACCCTCTCATGCTAGCAATTTCAGCCCTGGTAAAAAAGCCTCTGACTATCCACACGATCAATGCCTCTTATTCTCTTGTACACCTCTATCAGATCATCTCTCATCCTCTGTCACTCCAAGGAGAAAATGCATGTTCTCATAAGGCATGTTCCCCAATCCAGGCAATATCCTTGTAAATCTCCTCTGCACCCTTTCTATGGTTTCCACATCCTTCCTGTAGTGAGGCGACCAGAATTGAGCACAGTACTCCAAGTGGGATCTGACCAGGGTCCTATATAACTGCAACATTACCTCTCAGCTCTTAAACTCAATCCCACGGTTGATGAAGGCCAATGCATCGTATGTCTTTTTAACCACAGAATCAACCAGTGTAGTAGCTTTGAGTGTCCTATGGACGCGGACCCCAAGATCCCTCTGATCCTCCACACTGCCAAGAGTCTTATCATTAATACTATATTCTGCTATCATATTTGACCTACCAAAATGAACTTCCTCACACTTATCTGGGTTGAACTCCATTTGCCACTTCTCAGCCGGTTTTGTAACCTATCGATGTCCCGCTGTAACCTCTGACAGCCCTCCACACATACCACAACACCCCCAAACTTTACGTCAGCAGCAAATTTACTAACCCATCCCTCCACTTACTTATCCAGGTCATTTATAAAAATCATTAAAAGTAGGGGTTCCAGAACAGATTCCTGAGGCACCCCACTGGTCACCAACCTCCATGCAGAATATGACTCGTCTACAACCACTCTTTGCCTTCTGTGGGCAAGCCAGTTCTGGATCCACAAAGCAATGTCCCCTTGGATCCCATGCCTCCTTACTTTCTCAATGGGGTAGCTTATCAAATGCCTTGCTAAAATCCATATACACTACATTTACGACTCTACCTTCATCAATGTGTTCAGTCACATCCTCAAAAAATTCAATCAGGCTCGTAAGGCATGACCTGCCTTTGACAAAGCCATCCTGACTATTCCTAATCATATTATGCCTCTCCAAATGTGCATAAATCCTTCCTCTCAGGATCTTCTCCATCAATTTACCAACCACTTAAGTAAGACTCACTGGTCTATAATTTCCTGGGCTGTCTCTACTCCCTTTCTTGAATAAGGAAACAACATCCACAACCCTTCAATCCTCGGGAACCTCTCCCATCCTCATTGATGATGCAAAGATCATCGCCAGAGGCTCAGCAATCTCCCTCCCTTTTTGGCAAAAGATTTTGCCAAATCTTTTGGCATAATGATGCCCAAATATTTGAAAGACTCTGTGTGCCATGCCCAAGGGTATCGACTTTCAATTTCTCTTGGTGGGCTATAGTAATATGAAAGTAATTGGGTTTTATCTATGTTGATATTGTATCCTGATAATTGACCATATTGTTCAAAGGATTGCATCAATTTAGGCAAAGAGTATGTTGGTTGCCCTAGATAGATCAAAATGTCATCCGCGTAACAAGCCAATTTATGCTCTGTCTCTTTAATAGTAATTCCCCTGATATCTTCATTTTGTCTGATGTATTGAGCTAATGGTTCCAGATATAATGTGAAGAGTAGTGGTGACCATGCACAACCCTGTCTTGTGCCTCTTTCTAGGGTAAGACTATTTGATAAATATCCATTGATTTTAATCCGAGCAGTAGGATTTTCATATAGTGTCTGTATAGTTTTAATAATTGTGTCTTGGAAACCAAATCTATGTAAAACTCTGTAAAGAAAATTCCAATTAACCGAATCAAATGCTTTTTCAGCGTCCACACTTATCACTATTGCTTTGATTTTAGTTTTTTGTATATGATCCATAATGTGAAGTGTCCTTTGTATTTTGTCTTGTGTCTGGCGTTGTCGTATAAAACCCATCTGAATGTTACGTATCAGCATGGGTAGAAGCTCCTCTAATCGTTTGGCCATGATGGAGGTAAATAACCTATAATCTACATTAAGAACGGATATTGGTCTAAATGACCCGCATTCCATTTTATCCTTGCCTTCTTTCGGTATAGCTGAGATTATTGCTTCCTTCCAACTGGGTGGCATTTGTGCCATTTTTAGAGCCCAGTTCAGTGTGGGGAGTAAAACAGGAATTAACTCATTTTTAAATTCTTTGTACCACTCTGCCGTATACCCATCTGATCCTGGTGACTTGCTTAATTTAAGCCTACTAATTGCAGCTTTTAATTCAACTTCAGTTATGTCAGCAGTCATCCTTCTATTTTGTTTTTCGCTTAAAGTGGGTAACTCTAGAGAATTCAAGAAGGTGTCAATTTGGGTTATGCTTCCCCCTGGAACTTTGGAATATAGAGTTTCGTAAAACACTTCAAAAGCTTCTTGAATTTCTCTTAGCTTATTTTTTTTATCATTTTCGTTCTTGGGTCCCTAATTCTATGAATTGTATTTTCTGCTATCTTTTTTTTCAGTTTCCACACCAGTATTTTCAAAGATTTCGATCGACTTTCATAATGTCTCTGTTTCAGAAACATTTAAGTTTTTCCTGTTTCTTGCGTAGCCAAATTATTTATTTAATTCCTAATTCTTTTAATTTCCCCTTATGTATCTTGTGCCAAATTTAATTTGTGTTTTTTCTCTAGTTCCTTCAACCTATTTTGTAATTCCTCTAATGTTTTATTCCTTATTTTTTTCTTATATGAAGGTATTGCTATAATTTTCCCTCTTAAGACCGCCTTCAGAGTATCCCATAAAATGGGAAGTGAAACCTCTCCATTATCATTAAATTCTAAGTACAGTCCAAATTCTTTTTTAATTTGTTCCTTAAAGTACAGATCATTGAGTAGACTTGAATTTAGTTTCCAAATAGTATTCTTTGGTTGTAGGTCAAAATCAACAGATAAATATATAGGTGCATGGTCACTTACATCTATTGTCCCAATTCCACAGGTGTTTATTTTGTCTTTGCCTTTTCCAAATGTTATGAAATAGTCTACTCTTGTATATACAGAATGGGGAACAGAATAATGAGTGTAATCCCTCCTGTCAGAGAAAAGGTCCCTCCATATATCAATTAAACCAACATCCTCAAAAAGTGTATTAACTTTCTTATGTAAAGATTTTGTTTCATAGGTTTTTCTATTGGAAGAGTCTAAGTTTTGTTGTAATTGTAAATTTAAGTCTCCCCCTCATATCAGGAGTCCTTCTGTTTCCGTTACCATAATATCAGTCATTTTCTGAAAGAAACCAATATCACTTCCCAGGGGTGCGTATATATATTCAATAGAGTAACTGAATTGCCGTCTATATTCCCCCTTACCCAAATATATCTGCCCTCTTTATCTCCCATTTCAAATAATTTTTCAAAATTTAGCTTACTTGAGATAAGAATAGCAACTCCTCTCCTATGTCCTGATTTATATGAGGAGAAAAACAGATTAGTGAAGCCCATTCTCTTTAGTTTTTTATGCTCATTATCACTTAAATGAGTTTCCTGTAAATATACTACATGGGCTTGTTCTTTTTTCATTTTGGATAAAATTCTCTTATGTTTTATTGGATTTAATAGCCCATTGACATTAAAAGAAGTGAATTTTACCTTGTCCTTAGCCATCTGTATTTATCTGTCAATGTATCATTGAAATTAGAACAAAACTTAATCGATCTACTCCCTGAACAAATAAGAAACAAGAAATGCAAATAATAACAAAAATGGCAACGAATGTGTGATTCCAAGGCTGAGGTCTGTAGTAGATGACCCTGCGTTGAGCTAGAGGAAATGTCTAGCTGTGGGGGATAACCCCTCCTACTTGTGAGTTGAGGGTCCCCATTGCAGTATTCATAAAAGTCAGTGAACAAATCCATTACACAGAAAAGATTTCCCTGTGTACTCCTCCTATATATATACACACACACACACACACACACAAATATTTATTTATATATATGTATATATATATATATACATACACACATGCATACATACACACATATATTACATACATACACATATATGCACACACATATATATTCTCATTTTGGTGGGGAAAAGGAGCAAGTGAGCGAATAAAGAATAACAACTAAGTAATATAAAATCCACATTATAATAAGTATTTCTCAAGATAGGTATATCACCATGTACTTTTGCTTCTGTTTAGCTTCTCAACATTTTTAAAGTTAGCCAAATCTTATGGCTCTTCTGAAGGGGGTGAGGACTGTCATTGGGAAACTCCTGGTCTCTTCCTGATATATTTCTCTCGGCCTCCTCCCGTCTCCTGCCTTCTCGATTCTTGCACTATTTCCCAAGCGGAGCGGGATAATTCCTCAGCCAGGCTTTCCCTCATTTTGGTCATGCTGACGGGCAACCCTCTGGCCTTCATGTCTGTAGTCGCCTCTTCCACTGTCTGGTACAACCGCGTCCCGTTGTCATAAAACACTCAAAGTTTAGCAGGGTATGGAGTTTGAAATCTAATCTTATTTTGCCTTACTTCGCTTTACTTCAGAGTATTCTTTGCGTTTCTGGAGGTCCGTTGAGGGGGAGGGGTAATCTTGGTTGAAGTATATTAATTTATCCTCTAAAAACACTCTGTTCTTACCCCAGGCCCTTCGTAGAATCTCTGCCTTGGTGCTGTACCAAAGGAATTTAATTATTATTGAGCGTGGCTTTCTATCCTGGGTAGGTTTCGGGACTAACGTGCGGTGGGCTCTTTCGATTTCCAGCTTCATAGCCGGGGGAAGATCCAACACGTCCCGCAGTAATTTTCCGACAAACACCGTCATAGACAAGCCCTCCGCTCCTTCGGGAACATTGTAGATTCTGATACTTTTCTGCCGTGATCTTCCCTCCAGGTCAAGCAGTTTACCTTCTTGGTGATTTAATATTTTTATTGTCGGATCTTCCACCTTCTCAATTCGAGTCTCTGCCACTGCTATTTTTTGATTAACGCTGGCGAGCGCTGCCTTAATATCACGGAGCTGTTGCTTTATATCTTTCTGGACCTCCATTGTTTCTTTCAGGATTTCGAAGACATTCGCTGCTTCACCTGAACGAGGCCCAGCGTCCGTCTCGCTAGCACACGGTCGGGTAAAAGAGAGCCGCTCGCTGCACTCCTCTTGGACGCAGGCTCCGCAGTGTCACTTTTTTATTTCCATTCCTTTTCCTCATTCTTGCCCCTCTTTTCAGTTCAAATATTTTTTGAAAAATACTATATTTGATGGGTTAACGAGGCTTAATACGTGTTTTTCCTGAGGAGCTAGTGACTTAAGCTGCCATTCTCGACGATGACGTCACCGGAAAACTATTGACTCCTTCCTATTACTATCTTCCATCCACAGAGACTCCGGAGACAACCCATGGCTTCCTCCTTTTCTGCAGCCATGACATTATCCCAGGTAGGCCATTTTCCCCCAACAGTACTCAATCAGGAGTACTTATTATTAAGGGGGACAGCCACCTGGGTATTGTCTAGCATCTGCCTCTTGCCCTTCCCTCTCCTGACTGTTACCCACTTATCTGTCTCACAAGGTCCCGGTGTGACTACCTGCCTATAGCTCCTATCTATCACTTCTTCATTCTCTCTGGCCAGACAAAGGTCATTGAGCTGCATCTCTAGTTCCCTAACGCATCAGGTGTCAGGTGTCAGATCTCTCAGTGGGAGAGCATTTTGGAGATAGCAATCACAATTCTGTCACCTTTACCATAGCATTGAAGAGGGACAGGAACAGACAAGTTAGGAAAGCGTTCAATTGGAATAAGGGGAAATATGAGGCTATCAGGCAGGAACTTGGAAGCATAACTTGGGAACAGATGTTCTCAGAGAAACGTACGGAAGAAAAGTGATAAATGTTCATGAGATATTTGCGTGGGGTTCTGCATAGGTACGTTCCAATGAAACAGGGAAAGGATGGTAGGGTACAGGAAACGTGGTGTACAAAGGCAGTTGTAAATCTAGTCAAGAAGAAAAGAAGAGTTTATGAAAGGTTCAAAAAGCTAGGTAATGATAGAGATCTGGAAGATTATAAGGCTAGCAGGAAAGAGTTTAAGAAATAAATCAGGAGAGCCAGAAGGGGCCATGAAAAGGCCTTGGTGGACATTTCTACAAGTATGTGAAGAGCAAGAGGATAAGAGGTGAGAGAATAGGACCAATCAAGTGTGACAGTAGAACTGGAGGAGATAGCAGAGGTAGTGAATGCTTTGCTTCAGTATTGACAATGGAAAAGGATCTTGGTGATTGTAGGGATGACTTACAGTGGACTGATAAGCTTGAGCATATAGATATTAAGAAAGAGGATGAGCTGGAGCTTTTGGAAAGTATCAAGTTGGTTAAGTCACCGGGACTGGATGAGACATACTCCAGTGAGAGGTGAGGGAGGAGATTGCTAAGCCTCTGGCAATAATCTTTGCATCATCAATAAGGACAGGAGAGGATCCGGAGGATTGAAGGGTTGCAGATGTTGCTCCCTTATTCAAGAAAGGGAGTAGAGATAGCCCGGGAAATTATAGACCAGTGAGTCTTACTTCAGTGGTTGGAAAGTTGATGGAGAAGATCCTGAGAGGCAGGATTTATGCACATTTGGAGAGGTATAATATGATCAGAAATAGTCAGCATGGCTTTGTGAAAGGCAGGTCGTACCTTACGAGCCTGATTGAAATTTTTGAAGATGTGACTAAACAAACTGATGAAGGTAGAGCCATAAATGTAGTGTATATGGATTTCAGCAAGGCATTTGACAAGGTACCCCATGCAAGGCTTATTGAGAATGTAAGGAGGCATGGGATCCAAAAGGACATTGCTTTGTGGATCCAGAACTGGCTTGCCCACAGAAGACAAAGAGTGGTTGTAGACAGGTCATATTCTGCAAGGAGGTCGGTGACCAGTGGTGTGCCTCAGGGATCTGTTCTGGAACCCCTACTCTTCGTGATTTTTATAAATGACCTGGATGAGGAAATGGAGGGATGGGTTAGTAAATTTGCTGATGACACAAAAGTTGGGCAGTGTTGTGGCTAGTGTGGAGGGCTATCAGAGGTTACAGCGGGACACTGATAGGATGCAAAACCGGCTGAGAAGTGGCAGATTGAGTTCAACCCAGATAAGTGTGAGATGGTTCAGTTTGGTAGGTCAAATATGATTGGTGAATATAGTATTAATGGTAAGACTCTTGGCAGTGTGGAGGATCAGAGGGATCTTGGGGTATGAGTCCATAGGACGCTCAAAGCAGCTGCGCAGGTTGACTCTGTGGTAAAGAAAGCATACGGTGCATTGGCCTTCGTGAATTGTGGGATTGGGTTTAGGAGCTGAGAGGTAATGTTGCAGCTATATATGTTACACGAGCGTGGCAGTGGACGAACCCAAGTGCAGAACATGGGTGTGGAGACAGAGTTGGGAGGCATTATTGACATAGCGAGCGTTGAATCGGTATCCAGGAGTGATGCTAGACTTAGAATTGGCAGTCCTAAGAACCATGAAACAAGGTTATTCACACCGGAGTCGACCAACGAACTGGCAGCTCCTTGTTGTGATTACAGGGTCTTTATCCTGCATTTTCTGATGGAAAGCAGGTGTGTGTAGTTAGTGGAACCCGGGAATGATTGGAAACTAAATGAGGGGATTGATGCCCAATCCCTGAGGTAAATAGCAAGGTGGGGGATTGCCAGAAGTGACCATGACAATATAGGACCCTGGTTAGACCCCAGTTGGAATACTGTGCTCCGTTTTGTTCACCTCACTACAGGAAGGATGTTAAAACCATAGAAAGGGTGCAGAGGAGATTTACAAAGATGTTGCCTGGATTGGGGAGCATGCCTTATGAGAATAGGTTGAGTGAACTCGGCCTTTTTCCTTGGAGCAACAGAGGATGAGAGGTGACCTGATAGAGGTGTATAAGATGATGAGGGGCATTGATTGTATGGATAGTCGGAGCCTTTTTCCCAGGGCTGAAATGGCTAGCATGAGAGGGCACATTTTTACAGTGCTTGTAAGTAGGTATGGATGAGATGTCAGGGGTAAGTTTTTTACTCAGAGAGTAGTGAGTGTATGGAATGGGCTGCTGGTGACAGTGTTGGGTGCGGATACGATAGGTTCCTTTAAAAGACTCCCAGACATGTACATGGAGCTCAGAAACAAAGAAATATAGAAAACCTACAGTACAATACAGGCCTTTTGGCCAACAAAGCTGTGCTGAACATGTCTTTACCTTAGAACTACCTAGGCTTACCCATAGCCCTCTAGTTTTCTAAGCTCCCTGTATCCATCCAGGAGTCTCTTAAAAGACCCTATTGTTTCCGCCTCCACCACCGCCGCCGACAGCTCATTCCACGCACTCACCACTGTCTGTGTAAAAAAACTGCAACATTACCTCTCGGCTCTTAAACTCAATCTCAATCTCATTGGATGGAGGCCAATCCTCTGTATGCCTTCTTAACCACAGAGTCAACCTGCGTAGCAGCTTTGAGTGTCCTATGGACTTGGACCCCAAGATCCCTCTGATCCTCTCCACTGTCAAGAGTCTTGCCATTAATACTATATTTTGCCATCATATTTGACCTACCAAAATGAACCACCTCACACTTATCTAGGTTGAACTCCATCTGCCACTCTTCAGCCCAGTTTTCATCCTAGCAATGTCCCGTTGTAACCTCTGACAGCCCTTTACACTATTCACAACACCCCCAACCTTTGTGTCATCAGCAAATTTACTAACCCATCCTTCCACTTCCTCATCCAAGTCATTTATAAAAATCACAAATCTATGTTTCTATTACTTCCTCACCAGTATAATTTTCCAGTGTCCAATATCAACTCTCACCTTCCTTTTACTCTTTATATAACTGAATACCTTTTGGTGTCCTGCTTTAGATTATTGGCTAGTTAGCCCTCATATTTCATCTTTTTCCTTCTTATTGCATTTTTAGTTGCTTTTTGTTGGATTTGAAAAGCTTCCCAATCATCCAGCTTCCCACAAACTTTTGCTGCCTTTTCTGCCCTTTCCTTGTCTAATGCAGTCCTTAACTTCCTTTGTCAGGCGCAGTTACCTCCCCCTGCCATTTGAGAACTTCTTCCTCTGTGGGACATATCTATCCTGCACCTTGTGAGCTATTCTCAGAAACTTCACCTACTTCTGCTCTGACATCATTCCTGCCAGTATCCTTCTCCAATCCATCTGGGCAAGCTCCTCTCTCATGACTCTCCAATTGCAGTATGAATTCAATCATACTATGATCACTGCCTCCTAAGGATTCCTTTACATTAAGCTCCCTAATAAGATCTGGGTTATTACACAACACCCAATCTAAGGTAGCCTTACCCTGAATAGGCTCAACCACAAGCTCTAAAAAGTCATTATGCAGGCATTCAACAAATTCCCTCTCTTGTGATCCGATACAACTTGATTTTCCAAATCCCCTTGTGTATTGAAGTTGCCCATTAAAATTGTGTCATTGTATTTGTAACATGCCTTTTCCAGCTCCCTTTGCTATCTCAACCCCATACCTAGACTACTATTTGGAGGCCTATATATGATTTCCGTAACTACCTTTGCAGTTTCTGAACTTCATTCAACAACTTTCAACATTCTCTAACCCTAGGTCATATCTTTCTAAAGATGTAATTCCATCTCTTACCAACAGAGCCATACCACCACTTAGGTCTTCCTGCCTGTCCTTTCAATACAATATATCTCCTTTGATGTTAAGCTCCCAGCTATGGGCATCTTTTAGCCACGATTCAGCCTCAACGTCATACAGGCTAATCTCTAATCCCAAAATTCACACTTTTGAGGTCCTGCTTCTCAGCTTCCTTCCTACCTAACTCCCCTTTTTTAGGATCAAAAAGTCAAGTTTCCAAATATCATCCCACTTCTTTCCACTAGCAAATTCTCCAGCAACTTTCGCATCACGACAATACAAACAGATAACTCCAGTTTCTGAATCATGCATAAATATTTCTTGTAGCTGAATGTTCATGACCTCATGAGCTTTCGGTGTAGCAGTTTCTACTATTTTGTTAAGCCATTCAACTTTAACCAAATTTGCAGTTCTTTTGTGCTTCACACTCTTCGCTTCTTTTGAATTCGACATAGTGAATCAATATTTTTTTTCAATAAAAACTTAGTAAGCTATTTACAGGATTTGAAACAGATCTTTGTAAACTTTACGATATGAACACTGTCCGCCAAAGATGGCTGCCGCCGTGATGCAGCTGTACAAACCGGAACAGGAAAGGTGAGGTGACATAAATTAGTGATGTGCAGTGTGGTATTTGAAAAACCGACAACTAATTAACAGAATCATTAAGCTAAAAGATTATTTTCAACAAGTATAATTATTAATTACTACACTATTTTAGGTAACTAACCTTTTGCGTGTGCATTAATTTCTTTTGTGCGCTGGTTGAAAAAGGTGTGTGCATGCGCACACGCGCACAGTTCAGAGGGAACATAGCACACAGGTACAGTGACAGAGACACTGAGACTATGTCAGAATATGTCCGTGGAGAGAGAGATACACAGACAGTGTTTCAGGTCCGAGACTGTGTCAGAATGTGTGCTGTGGAGAGAAACCCTAGATACTATTTCAGAAACACAGAGACTGTGTCAGAATATGTCTGTGGAGAGACATGGAGAAAGTGTTTCAGGTTGGAGACCACCTCAGAATGTGTTGATAGGAGAGACACACAGAGTGTTTCAGAGAATCAGAGACTGTGTGAAAATGTGTACTATGTAGACAGACACACAAAGTATTTAAGAGACGCACACTGTATCAGAATGTGTGTTTACTGTTTCCAGTGGATGAGTGTATACTGAGTCTGCAAAAGAGTCTCCTTAACACAGGTACATTGTCCATTTACTCTGCCTAAGTTTTCACTTGCTGTTTGTACCTCTCAATCCAAGAGTAATTGCAGATTGAATTTAAAGTGTTACCTTCTCCTTGTCATTTGGACACCATGACATGTCAACTTCCTGCACAGTCCAAAATAGTGGAACATAATGAGTGAAGCAGCAGGTTGGGGAGGTGGTTTTAAAGAATATCTACTTTGTTTCCGATGCTGACAGTAAGACACATGGGTGGGTTTCAACTTACCGAGGAATGCCAAGTAACTCTTTCTCATCTCTGTCACTTCTTCTCCACCGGTAAGACCAGTACTCAGTGTGTTAACAAGATGTGTGAAATCTGTGGCTTTTGAAAGAGTTACGTCAGAATTTCGTAATGCTCTAAGATTGAGGTTGTGCTGAGTTGTGATGCCCATTGAGATTGTAGCTAAATTTCTGTGTTTCTTAGGTTCGTAAGGATGGTTTTGGGGTCAGCGTTTTGCTTTAGAGTTCTGTTTAGGGTTTATGGATGGGGATGAGGGGGAGTTAGCGGTCAGGGGCGGGAGTCCAGGATTCTCTGGGGTTTGGGTCAACAGGCAGTGAGGACGAAGACTAGTGTACCCTCTATCAAGGATCCTGGTTGATGGGCTCCAAGAATTAGGGCTGGTGACCCCTCCAGGCCTATGAGTCCTGGGGTTGGAGGTCCTCATGAGTCCAGACGAATTCCCATGATTGATGAGTCCTGGTGTTGATACTGGAGGTTGAGGGCTGAAGTTTGAAGCCCCTGGATCAGCATGTCTGGAAGTTGGATGCCCAACATCTGTGTCTGCAAGTCTAGGACAAGGTCAACCAAGAGGGGAGGGAGGGAGGGAGGGAGGGAGAGGTGGGGGGGGGGGAGAGAGAGAGAGAGAGAGAGAGAGAGAGAGAGAGAGAGAGAGAGAGAGGTGTGTTCTGCTGCTCTTTTGTGTTGTTGTCAATGTTACTTGTATTGATCTGCTGAACATGGTAAATGTTATATTGGTGTCAGAATGTATGGCAACATTTGTGTGCTTCCTGCAGCACCTTCTTGGGTTGTTTTGGTTGTTAATGCAAACAATGCATTTCACTGTATATTTCAATGTAACTGTGATAATAAATTAATCTGAAATCTTTAAAATATGAAATATGAACTATGATTATCTGAAGTCTGGAATGTGGAATCTGAAATGTGCTGTGGGACTGAGTTACCCCAAAGGCAAATCCACTTGTGCTCAAGATGACTGAACATATTTGGCTGTTTGTTGTGTCTAACACAAACAGTGGGCTTTCACCTCACTCTCCCAGAGAATAAATCACCTTTAAATCTTTCCTTGGCAAGTGGATGGTTATGTCATTCGATCCAACATTCAACAGGTTGTCCAGGAATGTCTTTGTTCTACCAAAGGTTATAGACAGCACTCTCTAATCCAGATGCAGAAAGGTGACTGTGATTGCCATCACGTTCAAAGGTATGACACTTCTCCCTAGTTCTGTGGTTGTCATAAATCTTAGTTCTAAGAGACGTTTGTAACTGGGTCACAACGGCTGCTTTAATCCATTTACACTACTCCAAAGTGCTGGTACCATTGGATGTGGGGCTGTGCATCCCCAGGGTGCTTGAAAAATCTGGGACTGCAACAATATTCCAGAGTGAGGAGGCGGCCACTGAATCTGTGTAACATCAGTGGGCTCAGGAGCACACTTAAACACACCCAACCTCAGAGTTTGTTTGAAGGCTGACTTACCAGCAGTGGTTTGAAAATACAGCACCTGCCACTCAGAGGTGAAGGCTCTGTGGCCTCTCTCCCCACTAACCCTGCCCACATCCTCTTCTTGTTTGGAAAACAGCAGCCGGCCCACCAGCCAGCTGCATCAAATAGTCACCTTGCAGCTAATCTAGTCAGCAATGCTGCTGCTTGAGGCAATGGGGTGGTGCTAGGTTGCCTGCAGAAGTTTGCACAGGGTGCTGAGGGATGATCAGGGGTTCTGAGTAGGACCAATAGGTGTTGATTGGTGCCACTGGGTGTTGAGGTGCTGAAGGGTGCTGATGGATACCAATTGGTGTTGAGGGGTATAGAGGAGTGCTGATGTGCGCTGAGAGCTGCTAAAAGGTGCTGATGGGTGCTCATGGTGCTGATGGTTATTGAGGGGTTCTGAGGGGTAAAGTGGTGTTCCCTTGAGCTGCTTCCCATAAATGTGCCCCTCTGGCATGCTCCTACACAAAGCATTTGCATTGTGTATGATGTTTCACTCTCTCTCTTCACCCGCATATCTACACTGCCTCTGCTTCCATATTAAACTGATATCATTCAGCTCTTCTTGGCAGCTTCAGTTGGATCTCATCTCCCAGCACTCTTGGGAGGGAGCTCCTACTTTCCAAAAACCTTTGTGTAATGTTCATTCCTCTTCAGAATGGTCTGGCTCGAGGTTTAGTCGGATGTGTTTTACTGGATCAGTTTGACTTGCCATCACAGAGTTCATGATTTCTGCTGACCAGGGGCAAATAATGAAGAACGTAGAGAAGGCAATGAGTTTCTGGGTGGAAACTGGTACAGAGAGGGTATATCTTTAACCTCAGAGGTCGAAGGGTTAGGAAGCAAATGGGGAGAACAGAGCCAGATGAATTCAATGTCAGATTAGAGACAGAAAGAGAAATGAAGAGAGGGAATGAAATGTGGGAGCATGGAGAGAGAGAAAAATACAGAAAAAAGAACAAAGATTGAATTAAAAAACAAGTCCTGATGAAGGGTCTCGGCCAGAAACATTGACTCTTTTTTCCTCTCCATTGATGCTGCCTGACCTGTTGAGTTCCTCCAGCATTTTGTGTATGTTGCTCTGGAAAAATATTACATTTTGCATTTTTAAAACTTCCTAAAACAATCACAGCATCAAGACCTAAGATTCTGCATTTATAACTATTACCACTGTGAAGTGGAGGTGTGGTATGAAGTCATGGACAGTTAACATTGTGTGTTACAGTAGTTACAACACCAATTACACATTTGAATTTTTGTTTCAGGGAAAATGGGAGCTGTTGCACAAGAGGAAACTGATGAAGCTCAAGGTGGATTCTTTGTGAGTAGTCATCTTTGTGAAGCTAACTTCCTCTTCGATGCTAATAAGTTCAGATAATCCCTCTTCCTGAAGGACAACACTGGTCCATAAAATGACCCTGAGGATCAGAGGGACACAGAGGGGTCTTTGCACTCCTGGAAGAGATCCAGCGAGATCTTCAGTGGTAGGTTCCTGTGGGCCTCAGCACTCTCTAACACCGTGACATGAAGGGTTACTGTTGCAAAGACAAGGTGGAAGCTGTTCAGATTTTTAACTCACATATTGTTTTCCTTCCTCTTTTCTTCCACAATTTCAAAATATTATCAGAAGTTTCGTGGTTTTGCTTACCAGGTCTGTGTCATAGAGTCACAAAGTCATACATTATGGAAACAGTCCCTTTGGCCCAGCTGGTCCATGCTGACTAAAATGCTCCATTCAAGCTAGTCCCATTTGCCAGTGTTTAGAAATTAGAACATAGAACCTGTACAGCACAGTACAGGTCCTTCTGCCCATAATGTTGTGTCAAGCTTTTATAAGAGATCGATCTGTTTGGCCCATAACTTTCAAAATCCTTTCTAATACATGCACCAATTCAAGAGTCTTTCAAAAGATGTTGACATACCTTCATCAGTCTCTTCCTCTGGCAAATGATTCTACCATTAGTGTCAAAAACTCTGCCCCTCTTAAATCTTATTAAATCCCTCCCTTCTCACCTTGAACCTATGCCCCCAGTTCTTGATTCACTAATCTTGGGCAAAAAGCTAAGTGCTTTCACCCTATCAATGCCCCTCATGATTTTATACACCTCTAGAAGGTCACTTTGTGTTCGAAGGAATAAAGTCTTAGCCTATCCAGCCTCTCTCTATAACTCACTCCTTCAATAATATTGATACCTTCCCTGTAGGTAGGTGACCAGAATTGCACACTCTTCTCCAAGCTCAGCCTCACCAACATCTTATACAACTTCAACATAGCATCCCAACTCCTGTGCTCTGTCTCCCAATTTATGAAGGCCGGTGTGTCAAATGTTTTCTTTACCACCCTATCTACTTGTGGTGCTGCTGACAAAGAATTATAGACCTGTATACCCAGGTCACTTTATTCTGCTGCACTTTTCAGTGCTCTACCGTTCACTGTATAAACCAAAGTGCAACACCTCACACTTGTCTGCATTACGGGAGTAGTAGAGATTCAAAAAAAGGGCATTGTGTTCCTTTCTAACCTTGCCGAGAAGCAGAACCGCAGTAGGATTCTGTGACCAGGAAAGGAGCTTATGTGGCACAGTGGATGAGGAAGATGTAGTGGTGAAATGAAGGTGACTAAATGATCCTGAGCTGCTGAACTGTTGTGTTGCCAGGGAGTAGGAAATGAAGAATCTTGTTGTGCAGGGACTTCCTGCGGTTGGGTTAGGGAGCCTTAGAGGCAGCTACAGGTTCTCCTGAGTTTGGGTTTAGAGGTTTGGGGTTTGTTGTCCTTTAACCCTTATCAGGGTCCAGTCCACATGAGGCCCAAATGCAGACTGCAATTGCCAGCTTCTGATATTTGCCTCTGTGCCCATACATAGCCTTCTAAGTTCTGGTAATCAGGCGCAGGCCAGTGGGGTGTTAGCCTCAAGACCCTCAATGAGGTAGCTATATCTGAACTTGATGGGACCTGCTGTGGTGGATTGAGTGCCACCAGGGCTCTGACTTGGAACCGTTGTCCTACCTACATTGCATCCAACTCCAGGATGTCCTTGAGTATCCCAAAGATAATTTATGGGGAGGGGTTAGATCAGGAGATGTGTGGAAGTTAATGGAGAGATTAAATCAAGGGACAAGTGGAAATTAAGGGAGAGGTTGTCGGAAGTGTGTGGAGTCTTGAAGGGAATTAGTAGAACGTTTATTCTCAAGTGGGTTTCTGTGTGAGGGCAGATTGCTGTAAAATTAGTGGGCTGTGCGAGGGGAAATTTAGGAAATGTTCACTCACTGAATGAATGGTCATCAAAAGGCATGTTTTTTTTGACAAAGCAGCAGAAAGCAACCAGGTAGGTGAACAACACTGAGGTACATTCCTGACAGGTTACTTGCATTATGCTCTCTTCAGTTACCTGTTGAGGTAACCGTAGTCTTTGGCCAGGCGCAGATTTCGTCAGGTGGTGCCCAGCTTTCATTGAGTGTTTCAACCCCTAACCACTACACTCTCCAGTTGGTGGGTCAACAGTGGTAGCCAAGCCTCTGTCCATCTGCTCCTGACTTCCAGCTCAACTTCTCTCACCTGCTCTATGTCTAGAAAGAGGCTCTTTCTGCTTCCTCCCCCTGCTTGGTTCTTGCTCTTTTTATCAAGGCCCAGCATAGACAGCAACCTCCATGCTGACCTTGCTGGGAAACCTCAACAATCGATTTCTATGGGGAATAGCCAGGTCTGCCATCCTTTGTCCCTGCACTTCTGGACTAAGGACTGGTACTTCAGGGTCTTCCTCTAGTGAGATTCCTCACATCCTTCCTCCCATGGTATTGTGTGCTCAACCAGGATGATTTTCTTGTCTTTGATGGACTACAGTACAATGTCTGGTCAAAGTGTGGTTTGTATCACCTCTGGGAACTGCAGCTTCCTCCCCACATCGACCCTCATCTCCCATGATTTGGCAGTTTGCAGCAGATTGGATTTCAGCCTCTTTGATATGACTGGCGTGGCCCTCTCCTTGATGAATGTGACTGCCCTGTTTGCATCTCTGTCAGCTGGTCTCTTTTTACACCTCTCCCACTCCATTGTGTCCGTAAGGGACACCAGGTCCTTGCTGTGGTGCCATCTATACCGTCCTTGTGTTAAAACTGTTTTGCATCCTGACAGTACGTGTGCCAGTGAATCCTGCTGACCACAAACCTTGCAGATGGAATCCGCTCAGCCTCCGTGTGTGCAACTATGATGATGTAGGGAGAGTGTTATACACCGTCCACAAGAGGAAAGAAATGTGGAAGGGCTCCAGTCTCCAAACCTCTGCCCAAGTGATCTTGTGCATGGGATGATCCCATTTTGTCCAGGCGCCGTCACCCCATCTCCACTTCTTTCAATACCTGCCTTTCATCCTCGCAGTTCTGTACCTTTGCTTGGACCATGCCCCACCTACCCCTTGCACACGCACTCCCCCATTGTTGGAAATGTGCAGCGCTGTCCCAGGCATAGGTTGCCAATGATTTCTCTCAATTGCAGGGAGCTCACTGCCTGGTCTATGGCCAAGTTGGTTGCCCACTTTCGGCCCAATCGTGTTGTGACTCCTACTTGGTTTGTTAGCTTGTCATCGGAGACCCTCAGTGTTAATATAACTCTACACTTCCCCAACTTGAACTCCTCCACTACCAATGACAATGGGAGCTGTAGCTGGCCTAATCTTACGTATAGCCCCAATGAGGAAAAACTTGGAGGGATCCTCAGCCACCTCCACAGGTGCTTGACTTTCCTCTCAATGCTTTCTACAGTGGTCATAGGGAACTTGTACATTGTGAAAAGCCAGAATAGCCTTGCTAGACCATATAGGTACAGACATGTCTTAAATTTTACCAGGGAGTCCAGTTTTGTTGATCTTTGTCAGCCACCCTTCAGTCTGCTTTACAGTGTCGGTGATGTTGGCGCTGTCTGTCATTGCTTCATTAAACCACTTTTCAAGACCCTTTACAGGTTGTCCTCTATGGATTGAATGAGCTCCCCCTGTACTTGAAAACTAAACTTGCTAGTAACCTTACCCTTTCTGATCACCGTGGATCCGGACTTCCTGGTCTTGGAGGTCATCCTAGCCCAGCTGGCTACATTGTCCAGGGTTTCTAATACCCATCTTGCTTGAACATGCATTACAGTGGTTACTGTGATATCATCCATGAACCCCCATATTGCAGGTTGTCAGATGCTGAGCTCCAACACTGGGCCCCAGGTTACGTCTGCTACTGCTGACACGGGGAGTTTCATACCATGATGAACAAGATGGGGGAGATGCTACACCAGTTGGAATCACTTTTTGGAGGTCTTGCCTCCTGGTTGTAAAGTGGGTGGAAGTGAAGTGTAGTTTGGATCCTCTTTGGTAGCTGTGATCATGTCCTGCATTACTGGTGGGATATGGTAGTGGTCCAGGAAAACCTGGATAAGGACTTGTGGAATTGATCTGCAGGTGTTGGCTAGATCTAACCAGACAACTATCAGGTCACCTTTCTTCTGCCTGGCCTTGCAGAGCAACTGGCTGATTGTTGAGCTGTGTTCAAGACACCCAGAAAAGCCCAGGATGCCAATTGGTTTCAACACAGACTCCTGTGGAACACCACTCGTCACTGGCAGCCAGCCAGAAAGAACTCCCTTTATTACCACTCTTTGCCTCCTACCAATTAGCCACTGCTTTATCCATGCTAGAATATTTCCTATAATATCCTATCTCTTCTTTGTTTCTAGAATTCTCAATGTGTCTGGTCTCAGGACCCACCCCCACACCCCCGGCCCCCGGTTCTACAACTGAGTCCTGATGACTGGGATCCCAGCAACAACCCCAGAGTCTTGTTTGGTATCCTTAGACTTTTGTAATGAACAGAATTCCTCCTCCTCACACCCTTATTCATCAGACGCCCACCTCCTGAATCAGATGCATCTGTAATTCCAGCTCACATATCTCCCTGGGCACAAGGACAAATCTTGCCACTAAACGAGCAAAGACATACAAACTTTGGTCATTATCAGAAAGAAGGAAGGGTGTGTGAATGGATCACATCATGATGTAGGTGTGTGATGGCAGATGGAGGTGGAGCCAATAGGAGGTGGGGATTGCAAATGATGAAAGGGCGGAACATTGGAAAGAGGGGCTAGTTTAGTAGTGATGGGCTGAAAACCCCTTGCTGTATGGCTCTGAGACTGTGGTATACAGTATTTGCAGAAGCTTGCCTCTTTGAGACTGGGAAGTTGCAATAATGTTGTTAAGTGAAACACATTCAGATGAACAACAAGATCTGTGACAATTGAAGAAGCTCCACTGTGGTGTCTTCCCCAGAAGGGCCGGATCTTGAGGAGGGGGAAGGGTGTCCTGTTTGAGGTTGCAAGGTAGAGGAGGAGGGGGTCCTTGGTGGGATGGGCTGATGGAAAGAAGGGATGGGGATGGGGGACAGTGGGGAGAGGGGAGAATAGTGTTGTGTGAGGGAGGGAGTGAGGGAGTGGGGTCCTGAGTGAGGTAGGAGGGAAGGAAGTGAGAGAGAGAGAGAGAGGGGGGGGGAAGGGGGAAGTGGGAGGGAGGGGGCATGAGAGAGCTCCTATGAGAAGATGGGATGTGGGAGGAGGTAGTGAAGGGGGGAAAGATGGTCCCATGTGCGGTTGGAAGGTGGGATTGGAAGCAGGAAGCTCTGTGGTGAACGCCATTGAGAGATGACAGTGTTTTTGGGGAATAGTTGCTTTGAGAAGTGGAATGGGTGAAGGTTCAGACTCAGGAGTCCGATCACATCCTCTGCAATATCAGTACCAGTTCAACAGCTCGGAGTTCTCGGGGAACTCAGTGCAGTTGGAAGGACAGGACACTGGACGCAGCTGTGAATGCACCGCCAACGATAATGGACAGAGCAAAATGAAGCTGGGATCAGTGAAACCTATTGCCATTAAGCGAGAACACACTCTGAGGACCTGTTTTATTTGCATTATTTGTCTTCATTTGCACATTAGTGGTTTGTCAGTCTTTATTTATAATCAGAATCAGGTTTATTATCACCAGCATTTGTCATGAAATTTGTTAACTTGGCAGCAGCAGTACAATGCAATACATGATAATATAGAAAAAAATTAGAAAATCTATTCTAGTACTTATATACTGTATGTTAAAGAGTTAAGTTGAAAATAGTGCAAAACAAATATAATAAAACTGAGATAGTGTTCATGGATTCAACGTCCATTTAGGAGTTGGATGACAGAGGTTAAGAAACTGTTCCTGAGTGTGTGCCTTCAGACATCTGTACATCCTTCCTGACAGTAACAACAGAAGATGGCATAACCTGGGTGATGGGCGTCCTTAATAATGGATGATGCCTTTCTGAGACATCTCTTGTTGAAGATGTCTTGGATACTATGGAGGCTAGTACCCAAGATGGAGCTGACTAATTTTGCAACTCTCTGTAGCTTCTTTCAATCCTGTGCTGTGCCCCCCCCCACCCACCAAACCAGACAGTGATGCAGGCTGTCAGAATTCTCTGTGGTACATCTGTAGAAATTTTCGAGTGTTTCAAGTGTCAAACCAAATTTCCTCAAACTCCTAATAGAAACATAGAAACCCTACAGCACAATATAGGCCCTTCGGCCCACCATGCTGTGCGAAACATACTTACTTTAGAAATTACCTAGGGTTACCTATTGCCCCCTATTTCTCTAAGCTCCATCTACCTATCCAGGAGTCTCTTAAAAAACCCTATTGTATCCGACTCCACCTTCATCGCCAGCAGCCCATTCCACGCACTCACCACTCTTTGCATAAAAAAACTTACTCCTGACATCTCCTCTGTACCTACTTCCAAGCACCTTAAAACTGTGCCCTCTCATGCTAACCATTTCAGCCCTGGGAAAAAGCCTCTGACTATCCACACGATCAATACCTCTCATCATCTTATACACCTCTATCAGGTCACCTCTCATCCTCCATTGCTCCAAGGAGAAAAGGCCAAGTTCACTCAACCTATTCTCATAAGGTATGCTCCCCAATCCAGGCAACATCCTTGTAAATCTCCTCTGCACCCTTCCACATGGCTTCCACATCCTTCCTGTAGTGAGGCGACCAGTACTGAGCACAATACTCCAAGTGGGGTCTGACCAGGGTCCTATATAGCTGTAACATTACCTCTCGGCTCTTAAACTCAATCCCGGGGACTTCCGGTAAGATGGCGATTGTTTAGCTGCTCCGAACTTTTGTTCCGTTACTGTCGCTACCTTTGCACTAAATGTCTCCATTTTTTAGACCTTAGTTAGGAATTATTTCGGTATCTCTTACTTGCCTGTGAATATATCTAACTTACAATGTCTAGCAAGAGTTCTAAATCCGGGAGAAAAGAAGCTATGACCCCGTCGGACGAGACTATAGTGGCGCTTGGAAGGCTCCGAGACGAAATCTTAAAGGAATATAAAACCACTGGGGACTTCCACAAGAGTTCTAAACCCGGGGGAAAAGAAGCCATGACCCCGTCGGACGAGACGCTGGTTGCGCTTGGAAAGCTCCGAGACGAAATCTTAAAGGAATTTAAAACCGCTGTCAAACAGTTAGAAGACAAACTGGATCGGATCAATGATAAAGTGGACAAACATGCTGAACATTTATCTCGCATCGATTCGATTTCTGAAGATTTAGAAAGTCGTGTTCGATACTTGGAGACTCTCTGTTCCAGCTTAGAGGAAAAATCTAACAAACTTCTTTCCAAAATGGTGGATCTCGAAAATCGTAGCAGACGCTGTAACATCAGAATTCTGGGATTACCAGAGGCGACTGAAAAGGGATCAACTGTGAAGTTTTTCGCCGAGTTTCTCTGTGAGTTATTCGGGAAAGATTTGCTTCCGAAGCCGCCCGAGCTCGAATGGGCACACAGAGTTTACGTTCCCCCCGGAATTCTGGGCTCCCGCCCACGACCAGTAATCTTGTGTTTCCATCAATACCAGGTAAAACACAGTCTGATCGTAGAGGAGCGTTGCAGGGGGTCGCTTCCCTTCAAGGGTACAACCATTCGCTTTGTGGAAGATTTTGCACCCCAGACCTTAAAGATGCGTGCTGAGTTTAAAGGCGCAATGAAAGTGCTTTTTGATCGTGGTTTCAAACCTTCCCTTCGTAACCCTGCTGATCTATGAATCAAGCTTAATACCGGGAAATATAAGTGGTTCAAATCAGCAAAGGAAGCTGAAGCGTTTGTGGCAAGTCTTCCGGCTATCCAGCCATCTTCGGAATCTGATCGGACCTCATAAAATGGTGGATAAGTACTCCTCGTAGTAAAATTACTTTCTCTGGACTCGGAATTCACTTGAATCACTCGGACATTATTCATTGAAACTTTAAGGGCCGTTGACAATCTCTCCCGGGATTTGGTGTGTGTGTAATCTATTTTTATTCTTGTATAACTTTACCTACAGAGTTCTGCAACTAATTCTAACTTGTTTTGGAGGTTCAAAGTCTTTAGTGAAGGCCTCCCTGTTTGTCGGTTCACAGTTCAACTGCTGATTTATTTTTCCTTTGTTTTAAATATTTATTTATTTTATCTTTTTCTTTTCTTCACCCCTTTTTTCTAATCTCTGAATTTTTTTCTCCCTTCTCTGTAAATGGTTGATAAACAATCGTCTTGAATTTATAACTTTCCCCTTCCTCTTTTTTTTCTTTTTCCTTCTTACCTTTTTTTTTCCCTTTCTCTTACTTTATTCTTCTATAATGTTTCACGGGTAGGTTAGTTTTGGTTTATACGTATATTTATACGGAAATGTTGTTAATGACACAGATCTGGAAGTTGTATTTGGGTTAATTTTTTTGGTAGAGCTAGCTACTTGTTTTGGTAGCCGTCTAGTTTTGGGTTGTGCGGGTGGGGTGGATTTTCCAGTTCCAACATCTCTTTATTGCTTAGGACATGTTTTTATATTTTGACCTTACGAATCTATGTTTACATCTCTGCTCCCAGACTGCTATTGTACTGCTTGGCTTTTTATATGCCTGCTGCCTTTTATGCATTAGTAATTGATAATGGCTAGTGCACTTAAATTCGTGAGCTGGAATGTAAAGGGACTGAACCACCCTGTTAAAAGGAGGAAGGTATTCTCACATATCAGGCAACTCAAAGCTGACATTGCTTTCCTTCAAGAAACTCATATTCGTTGTTTTGATAACTCCCGGCTTCTGTCAAAGTGGGCGGGTCAGCATTTTCATTCATCCTTTGCTGCTAAAGCTAGGGGAGTTTCCATTCTTATTAATTCAAATATTCCTTTTGAACTCCATAATAAAATATCTGATACAAATGGCCGTTTTATTATTGTTTCTGGTAAACTATATAACACTAAAGTTGCACTAGCAAACCTGTATGCCCCCAACTTTGATGATGTTAACTTTTTTGAACGGTTTTTTTCCTCACTACCAGACTTAAACTCATACTCTCTTATATTGGGTGGTGATTTCAACTGTTGGTTGGATCCTAAACTGGACCGATCGTCCTCTGTTACCAGATCATCTACTAAATCTGCCTTAGCTATTCAATCGGTTCTTAATTCGGATCTAAAGATCCATAAGGTCTGGGGACCTTTTATCGAGTACTTTCATAACCTTCCTCTTGACTAGGGTTTTTTTTTTCTTTCTTTTTTTTTTCTTTTCGGTCCCTTGCTTTCAGCTCCCTTTTTTTTTCTGGTAGTAGGCATTATTATCCTCTGTTGCTAAGTGTATTCACAGTCTGGGAGTTTGACTGTCCGGACTTATACTCTTTATACTGTGTGGTGGTTGGTCTGGAGTTGTTTTTGTTTTTTTCTTGTGTTGTGGGGCTTGGGGAGGACGCTAAGCTCACTTGTCTTTAATTTAGGTGCTTTTTTTGTTAAATTCTCTTCCTTTGTAGCATATTGTTATTGTATGCTTAATCTTGCACTGTATTAATGCTCCTCATTGGGATTTGGGGTTTTTAATTTTGTAAAATGTTTTGAAAAACTAATTAAAAAAAAACTCAATCCCACGGTTGATGAAGGCCAATGCACCGTATGCCTTCTTAACCATAGAGTCAGAGTCAACCTGCGCAGCAGCTTGGAGTGTCCTATGGACTCGGACCCCAAGATCCCTCTGATCCTCCACACTGCCAAGTCTTACCATTAATACTATATTTTGCTATCATATTTGACCTACCAAAATGAACCACCTCACACTTATCTGGGTTGAACTCCATCTGCCACTTCTCAGCCCAGTTTTGCATCCTATCAATGTCCCGCTGTAACCTCTGACAACCCTCCACATGATCCACAACACCCCCCAACCTTTGTGTCATCATCAAATTTACTAATCCATCCCTCTGCCTTGCTGAAATCCATATATACTACATCTAGTGCTCTACCTTCATCAATGTGTTTAGTCACATTGTCAAAAATTTCAATCTGGCATGTAAGGCATGACCTGCATTTGATAAAACCATGCTGACTCTTCCTAATCATTTTCCTCTCCAAATGTTCGTAAGTTCTGCCTCTCGGGATCTTTTCTGTCAACTTACCAACCACTGAACTAAGACTCACTGGTCTATCATTTCTTGGGCTATCTCTACTCCCTTTCATGAATAAGGGAAGAACATCTGCAACCCTCCAAACCTCTGGAACCTCCCCCATCCCAATTGATAATGCAAAGATCATTGCCAGAGGCTCAGCAATCTCCTCCCTTGCCTCCCATGGTAGCCTGGGGTACATCTCATCTGGTCCTGGAGACTTATTCTTGATGGTTTCCAAAAGCTCCAGCACATCCTCTTTCTTAATGTCTGTATGCTCAAGCTTTTCAATTCACTTTAAATCATGCCTACAATGGCCAAGATCCTTTTCTGTAGTGAATACTGAAGCAAAATATTTATTAAATACCTCAGCTATCTCCTCTGGTTTCATACCCACTTTTCCACTGTCACACTTGATTGGTCCTATTCTCTCACGTCTTCTCCTCTTGCTCTTCACATAATTGTAGAATGCCTTGGGGTTTTCCTTAATCCTACTCGCCAAGGTCTACTCATGGCCCATTCTGGCTCTCCTAATTTTCTTCTTAAACTCCTTCCTGCTAGCCTTGTAATCTTCTAGATCATAACCTAGCTTTTTGAACTTTTTATAAGCTTTTCTTTTCTTCTTGACTAGATGAAATAGCTATTGAAATATAGCCACTGTCTTGCATTCTTTATAGCTGCATCAATAAGTTGGGACCAGGTTAGATCCTCAGAGATCTTGACACCCAGGTACCTGAAATTGCTCACTCACACCACTTCTGATCCTGCTATGAGGATTGGTTTGTGTTCCCTTGTCCTATCCTTTCTGAAATCCACAATCAGCTCTTTGGTCTTACTGACATTGAGTGCAAGGTTGTTGCTATGACATCACTCAGCTAGCTGGTATACCTTGCTCCAATATGCCCTCTTGTCTCCATCTGAGATTCTGCCAACAATATTTGTATCATCATTGGCTATGCTTAACCACACAGTCATGGGTGTAGAGAGAGTAGAGCAGTGGGCTAAGCACTCATTCCTGACGTGTGAAGTGTGCCAGTGTTGATCGTCAGCGAGGAGGAGATGTTATCATCAATCCACACAGATTGTGGTCTTCCAGTTAGGAAGTCAAGGATCTAATTGTAGAGGGAGGTACAGAGACCCAGACTCTGTAGCTTATCAATCAGGACTGTAGGAATGATGGTGTTATACGCTGAGATATAGTCAATGAAGAGCATCCTGCCATAGGTGTTTGTATTGTGCAGG
This sequence comes from Hemitrygon akajei, assembly GCF_048418815.1. Lineage (NCBI taxonomy): Eukaryota > Metazoa > Chordata > Chondrichthyes > Myliobatiformes > Dasyatidae > Hemitrygon > Hemitrygon akajei. The sequence continues at coordinate 57,585,404 of NC_133139.1, read as the reverse complement.
CGATCTAAGGCCATGTGGAGAGCCATTAAGATTGTGTCTGCCATTGACCTATTGTGGCAAGAGGCAAATTGCATGGGTCCAGGTCCTTGCTGAGGCAGGAGTTGATTCTAGCCATGACCAACCTCTCAAAGCATTTAATCACCATAGCCATGAGTGCTACTAGGTGATAGTTATTAAGGCAGTTCACACTATTCTTGGGCATTAGTATAATTTTCTGTCTTTTTGAAGCGGGTGGGAATTTCCAAACGTAGCAAACAGATGTCGAAAAATTCCTTGAATGTATCGACAGCTGGTTGGCACAAGTTTTCAGAACATTACCAGGTACTCCATCAAGGCCTGCTGCCTTGTGAGGGTTCATCCTCCTGAAAGACAACCTGTTATTGGCCTCCAAGACAGATGCCACAGGGTCACTGGGTACAGCAGGGATCTTCATAGTTGTAGTTTCATCCTCCCTTTCCAAGCAGGCATAAGAGGCGTTGAGTTCATCTGGTAGTGAAGCATCATTGCCATTCAAGCTTTGTAGTTCTGCTTTGTATTAAGTAATGTCCTGCAAACCCTGCTAGAGTTGACGTGCATCCAATGTCACCTCCAATCTCACTTGGAATTATTTCTTCACTCTTGAAATAGCCCTCCACATATCATGCCTGGTTTTCTGTCTAGGTCGCCAGACTTAAATGTGACAGATCTAGCCCTCAGCAAACTACAAATCTCCTGGTTCATCCACGGCTTTTGGTTTGAGAATGTATAGCAAATTTTCATAGGCACACACTCATCTGCACAGGTTTCAATGAAGTCGGAAACAAATGCAGCATACTCATCCATATTCAAAGATGAATTCCTGAATACAGTCCAGTCCACTGATTCAAAGCAGTCCTGTAGGTGCTACTGTGCTTCCCTTGCCCATACCTTCTTGGTCCTCACTACTGGTGCTGCAGTCTTCAGTCTCTGCCTGTGCTCAGGGAGTAGAAGTACAGCCAGGTGATCAGTCTTTCCAAAGTGTGAGGTGCGATAGTCTAAAAGTGATCCAGTGTGTTAGTTCCTCTGGTATTACAAGTGATTTGTTGATGATAATTATTTAGTGACTTTTTCAAGCTGGATATTCATAAATAGCTAGTTATTCATAAATTAAATTGTATCATTTTATTTTCATATAAAAGCCTGCAAGAAAATGAATCTCAAGGTGATCTGTGGTAACATACTGAACATGTACTTTGTTAATAAATTTACCTTGACTTTGATTTTGACCAAGTGCATCCTAGGATGACGTGGGAAGCCATGAAAGAAATTACTGGGGCCCTGGCAGTGGTTTCTGTATCTCCCTAGCCACAGGCAACATACCAGAAGGCCGCAGGGTAGCTAATGTCATGCCTTTATTTAAGAATGGCTGTAAGGACAGTGAGTTCAACAGTGGGTTAGGTTAAAGGCAACATCAAAATCAAATTCATTGTCATGTGCACAAGTATGTGTGTGCACATGTGCAATAAAAGACTTACTTGCAGCAGCACCACCGATTCATGAGAAAAACATAAATTATATACAGTCTTTACAAGAAGGAGCACAATTACAAAGCAACACGAAATCAGAAAAAATCAATGTCAATTGTAATGTAAAACTTTAAAAAGGTATAGTATTGCTATACTGAGTTTGTGATTAGTTATTGGAGGGGTTTCTGAGAGACAAAATCTCTCATTTGGGAAGGCAAGTACTGATTAGAGATAGCCAGCATGGCTTTGTGTGTGGAAGATTATGCCCTACAAATCTGAGGTTTTTCCGGAGGTGACCAAGAAAATTGACAAGGGCAGGGTGGTAGAAGTTGTCTACATGGATTTTAGCAAAGCTGTTGACAAGGTTCTGAATGGTATCGCATGGGATCCCAGGTGAATTAGCCAAGTGGATGCAAAACTAGATTAGCGGAAGGAGACAGAGGGCATAGCAGGGGTTGTTTATCCCCCACCCCCCTTGTGCCTGGATACAGGTTGGACTGACTGTACAGGGTCAGATGACCGGCCTTCCAATTCCATCCCAGACCCAGACACGAATGGAGAAGGGCTGGATCCCAGCTGTTAGGAAACCACTTGCAATGATCTGGAACTTTGAATGCTGTGTCGTTATTCACCCTTTACCTTGTCTTTAATCACCCACTCCACACTTCTCTCCACACACTAATGTTTAGTCTCCCAAACACCCCTGGAGACATCCAAGAGACATAGATTTGGCTTTAAACATTGAACACATGAACCCTAATCACAAGAGACGGGCAACACTATGACCACTTTGAACTAAGATGGACTTTGATTTTTCTTCTAATATGTATAGTTTATATTTAAATTATATTTTTTCTTGCTAATGCTGCTTATGCTATGTGCTTGTGATGCTGCTTTTTCATTGTATCTGTGGACACACATATTTGTGCTTATGCCAATAAATTCAGCTTTCACTTTGACCTGTGTGTGTTTCAGCAGTCTGCACTTTACACTGAACGAGCTATGGTAACCTCAGTTTTTGTCATTACCCTGTGGCACTGCAGGGTACGTACCTGTGTGGCTGCATTGGAGCTAATGCAGAAAGTGATCCAGGAGACAGTCTGTGCCTTCTTCCAGGACAACACCATTTACAATTTACCAAGTGAAACCAGGATCCAGTAATGTAAACCCAATGTTACGCAAACAAAACAGGAAACTCTCTGCAGCCAAATAACAAGCATAACAACTAGGCTATTAATCACCACGTATCTTGGCCAACACCTTACTGTCGCACAAAGAAACAAACAACCCAGGCATGGCACACAAATGCAATGAAAACACATTAGGTTGTTGGAAGCAGTTGATTAAAAATTAATTTTAAAAACTAAAAAGTGTACATCGAAACATTCAGTGAAATGCAGTAGAGGGCAGCACTGGGTTGTCTGGGAGATGTTGATCTCTCTCTCTCTCTCTCTCTCTCTCTCCCTCTCTCCCTCTCTCCCTCTCTCCCTCTCTCTCCCCTTTCACATGCCTTAGGAGAGAACAAGAGAATGGGTCACTGACCAGGGCTGGGTGGAAACCCCATACATTCTCGACCCTCCATCACTCTTAGTGTCTTAGGGCAAGGACCTGCGCCCATCTCCACTGACACTATCATAGTGTAGAGACCAGCTGGTGATCTCATGACAATTTATTCTGTGGCTTGTCTGTTGCACCAGTGACTTTTCTGTGTGGAATGGACTCCAGGTTATTGCAGCTGATGAAACAAACCTCTGGGCAGCTGGGATGGGCGAGAGAGACTCACAGCAACCAGTTCAACCTCACACTATCCCAACCCAGGCTGAGCACCCAATCCAGCTCTCTGCATCCCAGCTCCCTCCTTGATTCTGGATGCTCTTCCTTGTCCCAGTTCCAATCCTGATCCCCAGGCTGAGCTCCTAATTGTGAGCCCTGACTCTCCAAGGTTGTTCTCCCCTCCCCCCAGTCACCTTAATCCTGGGATCTCTTCCTCAGCCCAATCTATCCCTCACCTTAGGTTGATCCTGAGCTCTTCCCCAATTCTGATTCTCTCCCTAATATCAAGCTGAGCCTTTATCCCAGGGAAACAGCTCAATGATAAAAGGATAAACTCCAAAGGTTGTTGGCAACCTGGAGTGTTCAGCTGGTCAGTTAGGACAGGACCATGGGTGGGGGCATGAGGTGGCTTGGCCGGGAAACCTGGCATTCTCTGTGGGCAGAACAAAAACAACTGATGGAACAAGGTGCCCAAAGGGGAAGCTAATATAAAGTGGTGAAAGGTCAGAGGAAGCACAAGGGGGAACTAGTGGCAAGTAGAATCTGTGACCGATGTCATTATCAGGGTAGGAAAGTCACAAGGTCACGAAGAGGTGGCGATCTTTCCCAAGCTGTTAGTGAGCAGATGGACTTAGCAGAGACAGATTCAGAATGGCTCAGCTTGTATGGGCTTCTTGGAACAGTTGGGCTGCAGTGCCTCTATCTGTGTTGATTTACTCTGACTCAACTCAATAACTGTTCCATCATCTCTGTGACCTTTTCTACAATGCGCCATTATTATGAGGTGCTAAACAAATTTTGTTGCTGTAGTGAACTGGCTGGGGTTAGCTGTGTGATTCCTCACTGATCATTAATGATTCCTTTGCCTCCCATGTTTAACTGCAAATGTCCCCTTGATGAGAATAGATCTCAAAATCTGGGAAAATGAATGGAATCACCTTCCAAATGTACTGTTGTAATGGACAGGAGGATGAGGGCAGCAGCTCTGCAGAGGGAAGAACCTCACACGCTGACTGGAAATACAGCACCATACCGTTTCCCCTCACTGGGTCTAAATCTCTCTCACCAGCATCACTGAGCAACCACTTCCTCTCAGTGATCCAAGAAGGACTACCAACATCTTCTGGGTGGAGTTAGGGATGGGCAATAGATGTCGCTCTTCCAGATTACCAACAAAACCATGAAACGGATGAGGTCCTCCGTGACTACTTTGAATCGGTGGACTGGTTAGTATTCAGGACTCGGCAGCTAACCTCGATGAGTATGCCTCAGCTGTCATGGACTTTATCTGGAAATGCATAGAGGACTGTGTGTCTCGCAAGATGATCCAGGTATTCCCAAACCGGAAACCTTGGATGAATGATGAGGTCCAGTCCCTTTTGAAGGCTAGAGCTGCGGCTTTTAGGTCCGGGGATACCAGTAGCTACACGGAATCCAGGCGTGAACTCTGAAAAGCCATTAAGGGTGCCAAGAGGCAATATTGAGCCAAATTGGAAGCCCAGGCTAACCAGAGGGATGCCAGTAGACTGTGGCAGGGTCTAAATGAGATCACTGGGCACAAAGAAAAGGCTGGGAATATCAATAACTGTAGCGCTTTTCTTCCTGAAGAACTTAACATATTCTACGCAGGATTCGAACAGAAGAGGAGCGTCCCACCCCCTCCGGATGAACCGGACCTGATGGCATCGAGATTCATCATCATCGAGAAGGACGTTAGAAGGGCCTTCCTGAAGGTAAATCCAAGAAAGGTGACAGGCCCAGATGGCGTCCCGGGACGGGTTCTCCAGGCCTGTGCAAGCGAGCTAGTTGGAGTGTTTGGTGACATCTTCAACTGCTCCTTGCTTCAGTCTAAGATCCCTTCATGATTTAAGAAGGCAATGATAATCCTGGTGCCGAAGAAGAGTAAGGTGGCATGCCTGAATAACTATCAACCTGTGGCTCTGACATCAATTGCTATAAAGTGCTTCGAGCAATTGGTTATGGCACACATCAACCATAGCCTACCGGTCAACCTCGACGCTTTGCAATTTGCCTTCTGGAGCAACAGGTCAACTGCAGCTGCCATCTCTCTGGAACTACATTCTTCCTTGGAACACCTGGAGAATAAAGATGCATATAATCTATATTTTCATTTATATTTATCATTATTATTGTTATGAGCAGAGAGACAACATCTGCCGGAAGTAAATTCCTTGTATGTGCATAGGTACTTGGCGATTAAAGTCTGATTCTGATTCTGATTCTGATATGTAAGGCTCCTTTTCATTGACTACAGCTCTGCCTTTAATACCATCATTCCAAATAAACTGATTCCTAAGCCCTGGAACCTGGGTCTTAGCACTCAGACCTGCAGCTGGATCTTCAACTTCCTCACAGACAGGATGCAGGCTGTAAAAATAGGGACAAGCTCTCCTCTACAATCACTCTGAGCACCGGTGCCCCACAAGGCTGTGTACTCAGCCCCCTGCTGTACTCACTGTACACCCATGATTGTGTAGCCAAGTTTCCATCGAACTCAATATATAAGTTTGCTGATGTCACCACAACTGTAGGCCATATCTTGGGTAATGATGAGTTTGAGTACAGAAAGGAAATTAAGAACCTGGTGGCATGGTGTGAAGACAATAATCTATCCCTCAACGTCAGCAAGATGAAGGAATTGGTTGTTGACTTCAGAAGTAGTAGTGGACCGCACGACCCCATTGACATCTACATTGGTGGTGCACAGGTGGAACAGATCAAATGCTTTAAGTTCCTCAGGGTCAATATCACAAATGATGTGACTTGGTCTAACCAAGCAGAATCCACTGCCAAGAAGGCCCGCCAGTGCCTTTACTTCCTGAAAAAGCTGAAGAAGTTCAGCCTGTCCCCTAAAACCCTCACTAATTTTTATAGATGCACCGTAGAAAGCATTCTTCTAGGGTGCATCATAAACTGGTATGGAAGTTGTCCTGTCCAATTCTGGAAGAAGCTGCAGAAGATCATGAACACAACAAGCACATCACACAAAGCAATCTTCTGTCCTTGGACTCACTTTACACCGCAGTAAATTATCCTGTTGGAACAGTGCTGCCAGGATAATCAAGGACAAGACCCACCAACACACTTTTTGTCACTCTTCCCTCTGGGGGAAGGTTCAGGAGCTTGAAGACTCGTATGGCTAGATTTGGGAACAGCTTCTTTCCAACTGTGATAGGACTGCTGAACAGATCCTGACCTGGATCTGGGCCGTACCTTCCAAATATCCGGACCTGCCTCTCAGTTTTATTTATGATTTATAATTTAAATTTTTATTATATTTACTATTGATTTGTACTCCAGGGAGCACAAAACACAGAATCAAGTATTGCTGTGATGATTATATGCTCTAGTAACAATTGTTTGGTGACAATAAAGTAGTAGTAATAATAATAATAATAATAATAGCAGCTGTCTACTAAATGTCATTTTAGTTAGGTTTAGACCATAAGACTGCATGACATAGGAGCAGAATTGGGTTATTCTGTATTTCATGTTTACTCCACTATTCCATCATGGCTGATTTAATATGCCTCTCAACCCCCATTCTCCTGCCTTCTGCTCATAAGCTTGATGCCCTGACTATTCAAGAACATATCAGATATTAAATATTAATATACCCAATGATATGGCCTCCCTGCCATCCGTGCCAATGAATTCTACAGATTTGCCAACCTCTGGCTAAATAAATTCCCCTTTCTAAATAGATGTCCCTGTATTCTGAGGGTATGTCCTCTGGCCCTACTGAAGGAAACATCCTCTCCAAATCCACTCTATCTAGGTCTTTCAATATTCCATGGGATTCAATGAAATTCTCCCTCATTCTTCTGAACTCTGGTGAGATACGCCCAGAGCCATCAAATGCTCCTCATATATAAACCCTTTATTTCCCAGAATCATTCTCATGAGCATCCTTTGGGCCCTCTCCAATGCTAGCATGTCTTTTCTTAGATAAGGGGCCCAAAACTGCTCACAATATTATAAATGCAGTATGACCAATATTTTACAAAGCCTCAACATTACATCCTTGCTCTTATATTCTAAATCTCATGAAATGAATGCTCAACATTACATTTGCCTTCCTTACCATCAACTCAACTTTCAAGTTAACTTTTAGGGATTCCTGCACAAGGACTTCAAGCTCCATTTGCACCTCTGATTTTTTAATTTTCTCCCTGTTTCTATGCCTTTATTCCTTCTACCAAAACATATGACCATTCACTAACCTATACTAAATTCCATCTGCCACTTCTTTGCCCATTTTCCCAATCTGTCTAAGTCCTTCTACAGAGTACCTGTTATTTCAACACTACCTACCCCTCTGTCTATCTTCGTGTTGTCTGCAAACTAAGCCACAAAACCATCAATTCCATTATCAAAATCATTGACATATATCATGAAAAGAAGTGGTCTGACCCCTGCAGGACACCACTAGGCATTTTCAGCCAACCTTTATTCCTGCTCTTTGGCTTGTGCCAATCAGCCATGCTATTATCTTTCCTGTAATACCATAGGCTCTCATCTTGTTAAGTAGTCTCCTGTATCGCACTTTGCAAACATCCTTCTGAAACCCAAGTAAACATCATCCACTGACTCTCCTTTGTCTATTTTGTCTGTTATTTCCTCAAGGAATTCTAACAGATCTCCCCTTAAGGAAACCATGCTGACTTTAGCCTATTTTATGATGTGCCTTCAAGTACCCTGAAACCTCAAAGTTAATAATGGACTGCAACATTTTCCTGACTATTGAAGTCAGGCTAATTGGCCTATAATTTCCTTTCTTCTTCCTCCTTCCCTTCTTAAAGAGTGGAGTGACATTTGCAATTTTCCAGACCCTCGGAATCATTCGAACCTGGGATGTAGTCCTTCTTGAAAGACCGTTGCTAATTCCTCCACAATATCTTCACCTACCTCTTTCAGAACCCTGGGATGTAGTCCATCTGGCTCAGATGACTTACTTACCTTCAGACCTTTCAGCTTGTCCGTTAGTAACAACAGCTACACTCACTTCTGCCCCCTGACACTCTCGAATTTCTGCTAGTGTCTTCCGCAATGAAGTCTGAGGCAAAATACTTATTACATTCATCTGTCATTTCTTTGTCTCCCTTTACTCTGTGGTCTAATATCCACTCATGGCTCTATTTTATTTTTTTATATCTGAGAAACACTAGGAGTCATTGTCATGTTGACTTAACTGAAGTTGGCTCGCAATGTTGCGAGCACTCGGGTTAATTGATTTTCCCATCAAATTATTAAAAGTCAAAAACACTTGGATCCTTCCAAGCTTCACTCACTTGCAGTCTCCTTTCGTGTAGATAATAATTCACCTTTTGGTTCCTCTTACCAAAGTGCACGATCTCACACTTCTCCATCTGCCATGCTTTTGCCCAATCACATTCAGTCTATGTTCTGTTGCTGAATCACGATATCTCCAACACAACATACCCTTTCACCTATTTTCATATCACTATTAAACTTACAAAACTTACATTTTGTTTTCTCCTCTGGGTTATTAATGTAAAAGGTAAACAACTGTGGACCACGAACCGATCCCCAGGGCACTCCTACTGACGTCTCTTCTGCCTGAAAAGAGGACCCATTTATTTAAGTTCTCTGTTTTCCATGAGACAGTCAGTTTTCAGTCTGTTCTACCACATTTCCCCTCAATATCCTGGGCCCTCAGTTTGTTCATCAGTCTTGTAAGTAACAGCTTGTCAAATGCCCTGTGGAAATCCAAATATACATCTGCAGGTTCCCCTCTGTGAGCTCTCCCTGTCACATCCTCAAACAATTCAAGGGAACTTTTAAATGTGATTTTCATTCTATTCTGCTTATTTCAATGATTACTTATTTCCTCTGTGACTATTCCTTTGCAGCATCTTGTCAATGGTAAATGTTAAACTACCTGACTTGTAGTTCCTCACCTTATGTCTTCCTGCCATTTTCAACCAGGGAGTCACATTGGCTGTTTCCACTCTTCTGGAACCTTCTGAAATTTAGAGAGTTTTGAGAATTCCCAAATATTGGGTTCACCATCTCTGCAGCCAGTTCCTAAAAACAGGATATTGCCTGGATTGGGGAGCATGCCTTATGAGAATAGGTTGAGTGAACTTGGCCTTTTCTCCTTGGAGCGACAGAGGATGAGAGATGATCTGATAGAGGTGTATAAAATGATGGGAGGCATTGATCGTGTGGATAGTCAGAGGCTTTTTCCCAGGGCTGAAATGGATAACACGAGAAGGCACAGTTTTAAGGTGCTTGGAAGTAGGTACAGAGGAGATGTCAGGGTTAAGTTTTTTCACACAGGGAGTAGTGAGTGCATGGAATGGGCTGCCGGCGGTGGTAGGAGGGCCTTTTAAGAGACTCCTGGATAGGTACATGGAGCTTAGAAAAATAGAGGGCTATCGGTAACGGTAGGTAATTTCTAAAGTAAGGACATGTTTGGTGCAGCTTTGTGGGCTGAAGGGCCTGTATTGTGCTATAGATTTTCTATGATTCTGTGTTTCTAAAAACCCCTTAGGTACAGGCCATTGGGTCCCGGTGACTTGTTTGCCTTTGTCATCAGTTTCTCTAGTACTTCCTCCCTCATGACTGGGATCCCTGCTAATTGAAATTAACCCATCTGTTACTTGAGGGATATTTGCAATGCTTTCCTCTGTGAAGTCTGGTGCAAATGTTGATATTTTTTGTTAGCTGTTGTGAATTCACTAACCTCATTCTCCTTATGTTCCACACTTGCTTGAGTGGCCATCTTCCTATTTACATACCCATGGAAACCCGCGAAAACTCTTGCTATTTGTAGAATATACACACATTGTCTCTCAAAATCATTTTTTTTCCTTTCTTAAGACATTTTCAGCCTTTTGCTGCTGGATCATCAGAACTCCCAAGTCCTTTGACCCACCACCATCCCGGGGCACTTTGCATGCCCTATTTTTCATTTTAATATTATCCTTGACCTCCTTTGTTGCCCATTGGTTGTGTCTCTTTCACATGGAATCCCTCATTCTGATTGGGATATATTCCTGCTGGGTGTTGTGGGCCAACAGTTTGTTCATCTACTGATCTGTCTTTTTACTCATTTTCAAAATGTATGCCAGACATCCCATATTCGCACCATTACAACTAGTCTTATTAAAGTGAAAACATCGGTTATGGATCTCTGATGTTCGCATGCAGACTGCATGTGGTATTGTGTCATATTGAGGTTACTTCCTCCTGAAGGTATCTTTAACTACAAGTTGTCTGATTAATCCTTTCCTGTCACGCAAGACCAAATCTAAAATAGCCTCTTCTTGTGCAAATTTCTCAACATACTCCCCTTAGAAGGAACCTTAATGCATACCACAAATTCTTCTATAATAAAACCCTTGTCTGAAAGGTTTATCCAATCAATCCAGCAAGTAATATCTCCCATAATAATCGCTGTTACCTTCAAACAAGACCTGGATATTTTCTCATTAATGTTCCAATGTGCTGAGTGGTCAGAATCAGAATCAGAGTCAGGTTTATTATCACCGGCATGTGACGTGAAATTTGTTAACTTAGCAGCAGCAGTTCATTGCAATACATAATCTAGCAGAGAGAAAAATAGAAAATAATAATAATAAATAAAACATAAAAAATAAATAAACAAGTAAATCAATTATAGTATACGTATATTGAATAGATTTAAAAAACATGCAAAAACAGAAATACTGTATTTTACAAAAAAGTGAGGTAGAGTCCAAAGATTCAATGCCCATTTAGGAATCAGATGGCAGAGGGGAAGAAGCTGTTCCTAAATCACTGGATGTGTGCCTTCAGGCTTCTATACCTCCTACCTGATGGTACCAGTGAGAAAAGGGCACGCCCTAGGTGCTGGAGCTCCTTAATTATGCCTTTCTGAGACACCGCTCCCTGAAGTTGTCCTGGGTACTTTGTAGGCTAGTACCCAAGATGGAGCTGACTAGATTTATAACCCTCTGCAGCTTCTTTTGGCCTTCTCCCCCCCCCCCCCCCATACCAGACAGTGATGCAGCCTGTCAGAATGGTCTCCACAGTACATCTATAGAAGTTTTTGAGTGTATGACATGCCAAATCTCTTCAAACTCCTGATGAAGTATAGCCATTGCCCTGCCTTCTTTATAACTACATCGATATGTTGGGACAAGGTTAGATCTTCAGAGATCTTGGCACCCAAGAATTTGAAACTGCTCACTCTCTCCACTTCTGATCCCTCTATGACAATTGGTATGTGTTCACATATCAATTGTTATTGAACCTGACTTTTTCATAGGCTTACCTGTCTACACCCACTCTTTCCCTTCTGTGGGCAAGCCAGTTCTGGATTCACAAAGAAATGTTCCCTTGGATCCCATGCCTCCTTACTTTCTCAATAAGACTTGCATGGGGTACCTTATCAAATGCCTTGCTGAAATCCATATACCCTCCATCTACTGCTCTACCTTCATAAATGTGTTTAGTCACATCCTCAAAAAATTCAATCAGGCTCGTAAGGCATGACCTGCCTTTCACAAAGCCATGCTGACTATTCCTAATCATATCATGCCTCTCCAAATTTTCACAAATTCTGCCTCTCAGGATCTTCTTATCAACTGCTGAAGTAAGATTCACTGGTCTATAATTTCCTGGGCTATCTCTACTCCCTTTCTTGAATAAGAGAACAATATCCGCAGCCCTCCAATCCTCCCTGTCCTCATTGATGATGCAAAGAACATCTCCAGAAGCTCAGCAATCTCCTCCCTCACTTCCCACAGTAGCCTGTGGTACATCTCATCTGGTCCTGGTGACTTATCCAACTTGATGCTTTCCAAAAGCTCCAGCACATCCTCTTCCTTAATATCTACACGTTCAAGCTTTTCGGTCTGCTGTAAGTCATTCCTACAATTGCCAAGATCCTTTTCCATAGTGAATACTGAAGCAAAGTATTCATTAAGACCCTCTGCTATCTCCTTCGGTTCCATACACACTTTTCCACTGTCACTCTTGATTGGTCCTATTCTCTCACATCTTGTCTTCTTGCTCTTCACATGCTTGTAGAATGCCTTGAGGTTTTCCTTAATCCTGTCTGCCAAGGCCTTCTCATGGCCCCTTCTGGCTCTCCTAATTCCATTCTTAAGCTCCATCCTGCTAGCCTTATAATCTTCTAGATCTCTATCATTACCTCATTTCTTGGAACCTTTCGTAAGCTTTTCTTTTCTTCTTGACCAGATTTACAACAGCCTTTATACACCACAGTTCCTGTACCCTACCACCCTTTCCATGTCTCATTGGAATGCATCTATGCAGAACACCATGCAAATATCCCCTGAGCATTTGCCACATTTCTTCTGTACTTTTCCCTGAGAACATCTGTTTCCAATTTATGCTTCCAGTTCCTGCCTGATAGCCTCATATTTCCCCTTACTCCAATTAATCATTTCCCTAAGTTGTCTTTTCCTATCCCCCTCCAATGCTATGGTAAAGGAGATAGAATTGTGATCACTGTCTCCAAAATTCTCTCCCACTGAGATCCTGACACCTGCCCAGGTTCATTTCCCAATACCAGATCAAGTACAGCCTCTCCTCTTGTAGGTTTATCTACATATTTGGCACAGCTTTGTGGGCTGAAGGGCCTGTATTGTACTGTAGGTTTTCTATGTTCCTATTTTGTATTACTGGAACCTGCTTTATCCCTCTAATCTGAGCTAGATTATAGTATAAAGCAACCACCACTTCTTTGCTATTTTCCTTTGTTCTCTCTTCCTCTCTCTCCCTCTCTCTCTCTCTCTCTCTCACACACACACACACACACACACACACACACACACACACACACACACACACACACACACACACACACACACACACACACACACACACACACACACACACACACACACACACACACACACACACACACACACACACCCTTTCTCTTATAGTTAAGGGAGTTGATTACTGCCAGTTTTATTGTTACGAACACCTGACAAAATGCCTACAATTACAAGACTTTCACTTCATTTTTGATTTCTGAAGAACGTGATGGATCAAGACTTCTTCAAGGAAAAACTTCTTCACACAGAGGAAAAGCTTCTTCACACAAAGAGTGGTGAATCTGTGGAATTCTCTGCCATAGGAAACAGTTGAGGCCGGTTCATTGGCTATATTTAAGAGGAAGTTAGATATGGCCCTTGTGGCTAAAGGGATCAAGGGGTATGGAGAGAAAGCAGGTACAGGGTTCTGAGTTGGATGATCAGCCATGATCATACTGAATGGCAGTGCAGGCTTGAAGGGCCAAATGGCCTACTCCTGCACCTATTTTCTATGTTTCTAAGACATCTCCATATCCAACAGGGACATCTAGGTCACTCCCACCCATGCTTTCCTTCCTCTCCTGTCATGATTTTAACCCAAACCAACAGTACATTACCAGTCACTGCCTCAGTATCATAGCTCCAACACCACCAACACTTTCTTTGATTTGCAAGGCTATCCCACCTTGGGTTCTGACTCAGGTCTGAGAAGTTTTCATTAATGGACCTCAGGCTGTAATTGCTTGTTGAATTTCATGGGAGGGCTCCTCACCAAAGAGATGTCATCGAAGAAGTAGGAATTGTGGTCAGGGATGTTGTTGGACATGTGTCCGGAGTCAGGGTTGGGAATATGTGCATTTGAAGCAAAGGGTGTGGCACATGGTTAGATTGGTGGCTAAGGCTCAGAGACCAGGGATGTGGTTTTCATTGTGTGGCTGAAACCAGTGACGTGATATAGACTCTTTCCTTTCTGGATGTCTAGTCAGTAGTTCCCTGTTATCTCTCTTTCCTTTCATAAAAGTGGGTTATATTTACTATGCTGCAACCTTAGCAACTGTTTCAGAATCTATAGACTTGAAAGGGCCCACACAACAAGAATATTAATAAATGCTTTCACTGAATGTTAGTGGCTCTAGGCGTTCTTGTTCCTCAGTTGACTGCTCAACATTTTGGTCTAACATCTCATCCATTCTCATTCCAGGGATTCCTCCTCTACAGTGTTATTACATGCCTGCTGGACATGTTGATGGAAGGAGACATTGCACTAGAATGCTAATCTGCTATCCAACTATTTAAAATCCTACCATTCAATAACTGGTTCGTCAGGTACCATGTGCCCCACATCCTTTCAACTCTCTGAGATCCACGTCTTAAAAGTCATTTAAATTCACTTTGTTTTGTTTTCCACACTGCCTTGAATTCATCAGGCCAGCCAGCAACTATGGAAGAAAAAGTACAGTTGACTTTTCAGGCCGAGACTCCAGCAGGAGCAAGGTACATGACAGCTTGAGAAAAGGAAATGAGGAGCAGATGGAGCAAGGAGGAAGGAAGGAGTGTGATTGGGGAGACCCACTGGAGGGAGAGAAGCAGGAAGACAAAGAGGTGTACTCTGATATGTAAAGGAGCTGCAACTGGGGACCACTGGCTGGGGGTGGTGGGAAGGCATATGGCAAATAGAACCAGAATGAGGTCAGGGTGTGGGAGAGGGAGGGGGAGAGTGAGGGGGAGGGGTAGAGGGAGAGGGAGAGGGATGGGGGAGGGAGACTGAAGGGCCTGTGTCCATACTATACAGTTCCAACTGTGATGCAGTGTGTGAACTGCATGTGTACATTGTATGAGAGTTTTGTCCATCTCCTTCATGCTGTCATGATCTAATAATTCTACATGTGAATGTGTTGTTTTTGGTGTGCGTGAGTGATTGCATACTGTATAATTCTATCTCCTTTGAAAGTATGCATGTGTGTCTGTCTGTGCTTGTTGAGTATGTGTTTTGCATTTGTCTATTACAGTGTCTGTGTGCGTGTGTCTGTGAGTGTGTTTCTGTGTGAGTGTGTTTGGGAATGTGCATGTGTGTGCATGCGTGTGTAAGGTCTGTGAAGTGTTATGTGCATGGTGTGTATCAATGTGCATGTGTGTAAATATAAGTGTGCGTGTGCGCGTGTGTGCATGTGCAAATCTGCCTGCCAGGCCTGATGGAATAAATAACACAGCTTAATTTAAGCAACACCAAAGCATCTGCTTGTATCTGTTTGAGGCTTCCTATTGTGTCACATTATTTCCTGAAGTTATTACTTTTCACAGTCAGTACAAACTGACCACCACAGCTTTGTACACTAACAAAGGGTTTGAATGATATTTCTTGCCTGCTTCTTTGCCCTGGGCACATACAGAGTCCTGCAGTGATGGTTCACTGCAACTAATGACCATAATGCATACCCAATGAATGACGTTGTTTGGTGGAGAGATTCCCACTCAGTGTTGTGTGTTAAATTTACACTACTCTCGACATTTCCTTCTGCCTCCAGGTGAGGAGGGAACATTGCAGGTGGTCCAACCAGATGTGCTGGCATAAGATGTGCTGGATACCATGTCCTCTCTTGTTGTCATTTCCCAGGTGATGGTCAGTGTCCAAGGAGACTAAATTGTCTGTAGCAGACATGGGCAGTGAACCCATGAACACATTCCTCCATCCTTTTCTTCTAACTCATCCAACTTCTTCGATGGTCTGAGTGTAGATGTTAGTTGTACCCAAGGCCAGGCAACCCTTTATTGTGAAGCAGTTGAAGCATAAATATTTGGAATTCTTGCTGGAATTACATTGGGCTTCGCACATACCACTCTGGGAGTTCTGGGCTCTTCTGCAAAGCTATGGACTGTATTCTTGGATAAGATAACTGTTTAATTTGGAGAGAATGTGAAGGGTAGGTCTGGATTACAATTCCTTGAAGCTCAGGGGGATGAAAGGAAATCACTTTCTTCTTTTTCTATCAAGATGGACCAACTCTGCAATGTCTGTCGAGGTCATGGCTCAGACTTAGTTTTTTAGGGTTGTAGTGCTGGCAAGCGCTGTGATTGAAGGTCAGTGAGGATGAGGGCTTGTGACATCTCAGACTGGCAGGCTCCGGGATCAGACAACCCAGACAGGAGGGTCCCGGGATCAGACATTTCAGAATAGAGGGTCCCGGAATCAGACTGGGGGCCGGTGACCCGGTTTGGGGTCCTGGGCTCGATACCATAGATTGAAGACTGAAGTTGGCCAGTCTGGAAGTTGAGACCCAATGGCTGAAGCCTGCCATCTGTGAGTCTGTGTTCACCGGGAAATTTGGAGGCCCAACATCCGTGAATCCGCAACTTCATTGGAGGTGGTGTGACCTGGGGTTGACGCCTATCTGTATATATGTGAGTGAACAGGGAGAAAAGAGGCTTGTTTTGTTCTTTCTTCCATTGTTCTGCCAAGCTCTGTGGGCATGCTGTGTTGGTGGATGTCCTAAGCACATCCTTAGGTTGTGTTGGCTGTTAATGGCACATTTCGCTGTATGCTTACAAGAACATGTGAGAAATAAATTAATCTAAATCTTAGTCTGAATCCCTCTGAATTTAAAAAAAAGGACAAACAAAGCTAATCTTTAAACCTTTAAATCATTATGATGTTGGTGTCTCAGTCTGGAATGGGAAGAGGGCATTCTGACTGAGATCACAGAGGACTGAGATCCACTAAAGCTTCTTCTTTGAGGAGGGTTGTGGATCCTTGGGTGGCACCTGGTTAATTGGGGTATTGTAGCGGTGTGCTACACGCAGCGCTAAAATAATGACACGGAGTCGGTAAACTGCAGTTAAAGAAGATTTTATTCAAACTTCACAGCCTTGCTTTAAAGCCTCCCTCATCCCGCCCTCCCCGGGCGTGGATGCTGTGGGGGCACGTACTCACAATCCCCCACAGGCTTTTCCCTTTGTTGGTGAAGCAGACCTGGCACCCTTTTGGGACTGGCTATTTGTGAGCCGGTTCGAGTGCGCTAGGAAGTGGGTCACCACAGTATATCCATTACTCACAGATTTCATTACAGGAGTGGTCTCTTCGGATGGTGAGTAGCAGGAAAGCTGACAAAGTGGAAGGCAGACAAAAGAACCTGTGGATGCTACAAACAGCCCCAAATAGAGTCTTGGCCCAAAACATCAATAGTTCCTTTCCTGTCATTGATGCTGCTCGAGTCATCGAGCCTGTGTGTGGCCTGCGGGAGGTAAATTTAATACAGCAGGCGGAACAAGGAATATGGAAAGGGAAGGCAGGGAAAGTGTATGGTCGCCTGATTGGCCCATGGCAGCAAGAGGCAGAAATAAAAAAAGGAAGACATAAATTAAGTTGTTGGGCTGCTAACGCTAAGCGAAGAGGGAAGATGTATGTGACAAAAGAGTCAATCCTAGAAGTTGGCAAGAATTGAGAGCGATTTGTGAAGAATGGGATAAGGGACCGAAACAGACAAAGGAGACGGAAAGAAATTGGATCAGAGACAAAACATACTGGCCATGGAAGAACAACTAAAGGAAAAAGGGAAACAAAAAATAAAAATAATTCTGGGGTACCCTGCCTCTATCCAGACATACCAACTGCTTTCCCCAAACTGATGATGATTGGGAATGGGTAGGGCGACCTAATAATCCCTCCATACTATCCACAGCTGCGTCAGCACCTGTTTTACCGCGGTCAGGTTCCCCACCCCCATATGGTTCTCGCCCTGGTGCCTCAGTCACCAACTTGACAGTCATTGCATCGCCACTGACCGATGTAGTTCCTCCAGAGCAGTTGGGAAGCCCAATGTCGGTATGTGTAGTCTGATTGGATCTCTCCCGGACTGGACCCAGAACAAGGGCCAGTGGTTTACCGGTACCAATACAGACTTAGTATCAATTGCCACTGACCAACGTAGTTCCTCCAGAATGGTTGGGAAACCCAATACCCATTTCTTTCCGCATGCATAGTCAGACTGGATCTATCACGGACTGGACTCCTGAACAAGGGCCTTTGGTTTTACTGGGACTCAGTATCAGTTGCCCACGAGGACTGTTCCTAACCCACAAGCTGGAGTGGTGGGACAAGCACCTACTATGCAAATCCATAAGCCCGGGACCCCTTTTCAACTCTGTGGTATACTGAATGTCGCCCCTGACAAAACGGTCAGCCACCTAGGGTTCTGTAACTATTTAAGAGCTGTCTTGACTATTAATTCCGCTAACTCCCAATATTTGTTCCCTCTGGCTATAGCTGCCCTTACTCTTACTGATCACCACTTAGCTCGTGACCGGGCAGATGATTGAAAATATATCGGATGCCTTGTCTCACATTCTTGGCCCCTCCATAGATGTAACTAAGGTCTTAGAGTGTAAACCCAGGAAAGGTGATGATTTCCTAGAACGCTTGAATGCCATTTATTCTGCATGATCGGGAGATCTGCTGTACGCAGCAGGGAACCAGTACCCACAGTACTGTGCTCTCCTCTTCCAAGGCTTGCCCAGCAAGGTGGCTGACAAGGTTAAAGTCAGCAATATGAACTGGTCAGAATCCACTCAAATGCAGTTTAATCGAGGCTGCGAAGATCTTTGGGATAGTTCTGAAAATCCACCCCCCCCAACCAGAGTTAAGATGGAGTTCATGCAACTGATGCACCATCAATAACTCTCCGAGACGTGAGGCGAGATATTGGCTTTTATTGACTGGAAGAAAGAACAAGCAGCAATTGACCACCATGCTACATCCTGGAGACTGAGAGGCAGGGCTCAGGCCCCAATCGCCCTAATACCGGGGTCTGTGGGAGGAGCCACGGTCAGTGGGAGAAGCCACAGGAGCAGTCAGCGGGGGCGTGTCCAGACAGGTATATGTAGTTCACCACATTCACCCCCCCCTTTGTTTTAAAAGAGAGTCCCCATGGGGCAAAGTTTCTGACAAGTATATTTACAGGTTAAGTCTATCAGGTGGTCGAATCTGTTGCTGCGATCTACGTAGCACCGGCTGTGATTGCACAGGTGCCGGTGGTGATTGCACCGGAGACGGTGGTTGTGCTGGTTCTGGCCTAACTGGAGGTGTCAGCACACTAGGTGTCAGTGATCCCTTATGCGTATGCCTGGTATATGTGCGTGCGAGACGCCCGGTATAGGAGTGTCGTGAGGAGTCTGTGTAGGGCTGGGTGTGCACGGTGTCACCTCGGGTACAGGGTTCATAGTTACCGTGGAGTGTTCGGGGTAGTGGTCTGCTGCTCCTGTGGGCGCCAGGTTGCGGACGGAGACTGTGTCCTCCCACCCATCAGGTAAGACCACGTAGGCATACTGAGGGTTCGCATGTAGAAGGTGAACCCTCTCGACCAGCGGGGAGTATTTATTGCTCCTCACATGTTTCCGGAGCAGCACTGGCCCTGGGGATGTCAGCCAAGCCGGTAGGGTGGTCCCAGTGGCAGACTTCCTGAGAAAAGAAAATAGGCGCTCGTGATGGGTGGCATTGGTGGATGTACATAACAGGGAGCGGATAGAGTGGAGTGCCTCGGGGAGGACCTCCTGCCATCGAGAGACCAGCAACCCTTTCGACTTAAGGGCTAAAAGTGTGGCCTTCCCCACTGTGGCATTCTCTCTCTCCACCTACGATGCCAATGCCCCTAGCCAGCAGATACTGGCGCAGCTCGTCACTCATAAAGGAGGCCCCTCTCTCACTGTGG
Source organism: Hemitrygon akajei (assembly GCF_048418815.1). Taxonomy (NCBI): domain Eukaryota; kingdom Metazoa; phylum Chordata; class Chondrichthyes; order Myliobatiformes; family Dasyatidae; genus Hemitrygon; species Hemitrygon akajei. The sequence goes on along the minus strand of NC_133139.1, from coordinate 57,565,631 downwards.
ATATAGCAGGGATATCCGAACAGAGTGAAGAGCTGGCGCAGGGCTTTTATGACGGACGTGGCAGTGGTGTCAGGGCAGGGGATGGCAAAGGGGAACAGCGAGTACTCATCGATAATGTTGAAAGTAGTCAGTCGCTCAAAGGGGCGGGTGGCCTTGATAAGTTGCGCCTTTTCAGGACGGTAGAAGTGCGGTTTGCACTCAGCACAGACTTGGCAGTCCCTGGTCATCGTCCTGATGTCCTCAAGGGAGTACAAAATGGTAAAATCAGGTGACCCCCGGGTGGCAAAGATGTGCATGGAGGGCGTATAGCTGGTCGAGCTTTGTGCTGGCACACGCTCCCCGGGATAGGGCATCAGGGGGCTCATTGAGCCTTCCAGGCCGGTACAGGATGTCATAGTTGTAGGTGGAGAGTTCTATTCTCCACCTCAAAATTTTATCATTTTTGATTTTGCCCCGCTGTTGGTTGCTGAACATGAACGCAACTGAGCGCTGGTTGGTCAGCAAGGTGAACCTTTTGCCGGCGAGATAGTGCCTCCAGTGCCTAATAGCTTCCACTATGGCCTGGGCTTCTTTCTCCACTGCGGAGTGCCGAATTTCAGGGCCTTGAAGGGTATGAGAGAAGAATGCTACTGGCCTGCCTGCCTGATTGAGGGTAGCAGCCAGCGTGAAATCGGATGCGTCATTCTCTACTTGGAAGGGAATGGTCTCGTCCACCGCATGCATCATTGCTTTGGCAATATCCCCTTTAATGCAGCTGAAGGCCGCGCGGGCCTCGGCAGAGAGGGAAAATGTGGTAGACTTGACCAGGGGGCGGGCCTTGTCTGCGTAATGGGGGACCCATTGGGCGTAATAGGAAAAGAAGCCCAGACGCCGTCTGAGGGCTTTGAGGGTGGTGGGGTTCTAACAGGGGGCGCATACGGTCGGGATCAGGGCCAATGACCCCGTTCTCCACGACATACCCAAGGATAGCGAGTCAGGTGGTTCTGAACACACACTTGTCCCTGTTATAAGTAAGGTTCAGGGCTTTGGCCACTTGGAAAAATCGTTGGAGGTTGGCGTTGTGATCCGACCAGTCGTGACCACAGATGGTGATATTATCCAGATAGGGAAATGTGGCCTTCAGTTGGCACTGGTCCACCATCCGGTCCATTTCCCTCTGGAAGACAGAGACACCATTAGTGACACCGAAGGGGACGCGCAGGAAGTGATAGAGCCTGCCGCCCGCCTCAAAGGCAGTCCTCCGGGCGGATGGGGAGCTGGTGATAAGCGGATTTCAGATCTATGGTCGAGTACACCTTGTACTGAGCTATCTAGTTGACCATATCCGCGATGTGGGGTAGGGGGTACGCATCAAGCTGCGTGAACCTATTGATGGTCTGGCTATAGTCCACGATCATCCTATTTTTCTGCCCGTTCCGAACAACAACCACCTGGGCCCTCCAAGGACTTGTGCTTGGCTCAATGATCCCCTCCCTGAGCAGCCGCTGCACCTCTGACTAAATGAAGGCCCTGTCCCCCACGCTGTACCTCCTGCTTTTAGTTGCCACAGGTTTACAGTCGGGGGTCAGGTTGGCGAACAGCGGTGGGGGAGGGATCTTGAGGGTGGAGAGGCTGCAAGTGGTGTCAGTAGCGCAGCTGTCGGCATGGTGCAGGGTGGGATGTGTGGGTCGGTGTGTGTGTGTGCTCAGTAGCGGGGTATATGACGAAGTCCCACAAAACTGAGGATTCCTGACAGTGAGTGGTGGGAGGGACCCGTCATATGCCATAGTCACACTTTCGAGGTGGCTCTGGAAGTCCAGCCCCAATAGCACAGGCGTGCACAGTTGAGGCATGACCAGTAGCGCAAAGTTCCGATATTCTGTGCCCTGCACCACCAATGTCGCTACACAACCCACCCGGATGTCTGTGGAATGCGACCCAGAAGCTATGGTGACCCTCTGGCTTACCGGCTGTGTCACGAGTCCGCATCGTTGCACCGTGTCCGGGTCAATAAAACTCTCAGCGCTGCCCGTGTCAAACAGGCAGCTAGTCCTGTGCCCCTCCACCAGGATGTCCATCATTTACCTTGCAAGCTGGTGTGGGGCGCTTTGGTCGAGGGTTACGGAGGCCAGAGTTGAACTGCCATCTTGGTGCCTGGTAAGCACCGGTGGGTCGGGGGCGGGGGACAAAGATGGCTGCCCCCATCCGGGCAGGCAAGATGGCGGCCCCCATGCCTCACACGCAGCACTGCCCGACCCCGCTCGTGGTTCAAACTTACAGAACTTGGCGAAATGGCCCTTCTTCCCGCAGCTGGAGCAGGTCGCTTCTCGGGCCGGGCAGCGTTTTCGGGGGTGCTTTTCGAGTCCACAGAAGTAACACTGCACGGACTTGCAACTGGCAGCAGCTGTGGTCGATTGCGGGGAGTTCGTGGACTCGTGACTGGCAGCGGTGGCGGGGTCTGAAGTGTCCACGGGACCGGTGGGGGATCGCGCGGCTGGACAGCGTCAGAGTTGTGCAGAGCAGCCTCCAGCGTGTAGCCCGTCTCGATCGCCGAGCGTAAGGTAAGATCGGTATTTTCCAGCAGCCGCTGGCGCATGTACACTGACCGGATCCCCGTAACGAAGGCGTCTCGTACTAGCAGCTCCGCATGCTGTTCCGCCGTCAGACCTCTGCAGTCGCAAGTTTGCACTAGTGTCTGTAGGGCTCGGAGAAACTGTCCGCTCGACTCATCGGGTCGCTGTCGCCGCGTCGTTAAGCGATGTCTTGCGTAGATGGAGTTCACCGGCCACAGGTACTGTCTTTTGAGGGCGTCCAGTGCCCCTTCGTAGGTCGGCAGGTCCCTGATAAGTGAGTAAACTTTCGGGGTGACCCTTGAGAGGAGAATTCTGTGCATAATAGCAGGCTCAGTCGCACGAACCTCCTCCAAGTATGATTGGAAGCATGCAAGCCAGAGTTCAAAGGCAAGAGCTGCTTCTGAGTTTTGAGGGTCCAAGTCTAATTTTTCCGGACGTAAAATACTTTCCATGTTTTAAAACTTCCAGTCAATAAAATTGATGCACCATCAATAACTCTCCGAGACGTGAGGCGAGATATTGGCTTTTATTGACTGGAAGAAAGAACAAGCAGCAATTGACCACCATGCTACATCCTGGAGACTGAGAGGCAGGGCTCAGGCCCCAATTGCCTTTATACTGGGGTCTGTGGGAGGAGCCACAGGAGCAGTCAGCGGGGGGGACGGGGGGACGTGTCCAGACAGGTATTTGTAGTTCACCACAGCAACGAAGGGACCTACTTCGTGTATTCCGCCAGGAGGAAGACAGAGACCCCCCCACCTCCCATGGGATCTTCACTCACAACCTCCTAATGCCCCATTCGTGCCACCTCCCTGTCTCTCGGGATGAATAGTACAATTGTGGCTGAAGGGGACACTGTAGTGGGATTGTTAGAAATCAATGAAACTTTTCTGAAACTTTAAAAATTTTTTATTCTGAATTGTATCAATCAGAATCATAAAATGATATTGTTGAGATAGAAAGGTTTTTATCACAAATAACTCTCCCAAAATTGAATTTGGAAGAACAGAAGGGATTAGATGTGCCTTTTACATTAAAAGAGGTCGAAGAATCTGTGGGATCACTTCAGAGTAACAAATCTCCAGGAGAAGATGGTTTTCCGCCTGAATTTTATAAAAAGTTTAAAGATTTATTAATTCCTCCTTTTATGGAGCTAATACACCAAGCGGAAAGAACGCATAAACTTCCAGAATCTTCTTCAACAGCTATTTTAATAGTATTGCCAAAAAAAGACAGAGATCTTTTCAAACCAACATCATATAGACCTATTTCTTTGTTGAACACAGATTATAAAATAATAGCAAAGATTTTATCTAACAGATTATCTAAATACTTACCAAAATTAATACACATGGACCAAACAGGATTTATTAAAAATAGACAATCGGCAGATAATGTAACTCGGTTACTTAGCATAATTCATTTGGCACAAAAGAGGGAAGAAATGAGTGTAGCAGTTGCTTTGGGTGCAGAAACAGCATTTGATAGATTGGAATGGGATTTTTTATTTAAAGTATTGGAAAAATATGGATTAGGAGTATCTTTTATAAAATGGATTAAAACCTTAAATACTAACCCCAAAGCTGAAGTGGTGACAAATGGCCAAATTTCAACATCATTTCAGTTAACAAGGTCAACTAGACAAGGTTGTCCATTATCACCTGCTTTATTTGTGTTGGCGATAGAACCATTAGCTGAATTAATTAGAACTGACTCAGATATTATGGGTTTCAGAGTTAATCAGGAGGAATATAAGATTAACTTATTTGCTGATGATGTTCTGATTTATCTAACTAACCCATTACAATCGTTGCGTAAATTATCTTCTAGATTGGAAGAATATGGGAAAATATCAGGGTACAAAATAAATTGGGATAAAAGTGAAATTCTATCCTTTACTAAAGGAGATTATAGTCAATGTTGATTAATAACACAATTTAGATGGCTGATAAATGGTATAAAGTATTTAGGTATAAGAGTTGATAATGATATAAAGAATTTAAATAAATTAAATTATTTGCCATTATTGAAAAAAATTCAAGAGGATCTTGATAAATGGATGATGTTACCAATAACATTAATAGGTAGAGTCAATGCTGTAAAAATGAATATATTCCCTAGATTACAATATTTATTCCAAACATTACCAATACAATTACCGCAGAAATTTTTTCAAGAGTTAAATAAATGTGTGAGGAAATTCCTTTGGAAAGGTAAGATGTCAAGAATATCGTTGGAAAAATTGCCATGGAAATTTGACCTAGGAGGGTTACAATTACCAAATTTTAAGAATTATTACAAAGCAAATCAACTTAGATTTATTGCATTTTTTTGATGAAGATAAACCCGCATGGATTAGAATAGAATTAGACAAAATAGGAGAAAATATACCAGAAGAGTTTATATATAAATGGGAATCCAAATGGATACGGGAAAAGAAAGAATCTCTTATACTAAAACATTTGATTGATTTATGGAATAAGATAAATGTTGATGATGAGATAAAGAAATCTTTATTAGCAAAGAGACCTTTAATTCAAAATAAACTTATCCCTTTTACAATGGATAATCAACTTTTATATAACTGGTTTCACAAAGGGATTAGATATATAGGAGACTGTTTTGAAGGAGGTATATTAATGTCATTTGACCAATTAAAGAATAAATATAAAATATCAAATAACACTCTTTTCTGTTATTTCCAATTAAGGGCTTATTTAAGAGATAAACTGGGTCAAACAATGTTATTGCTGAAACCTAATGAAATAGAAACTTTAATTCATAAAGGAAAAATTAAAAAAATTATTTCTGGTATGTATAATTTGATTCAAAAACAGGCAATTAAACAAGGAATTCATAAGTCAAGACAAAAATGGGAAACTGATTTGAATATTAAAATTGATGAAACCAGTTGTTCAAGATTATGTCTTGACAATATGACAAATACAATAAATGTTCGACTAAGATTAGTACAATATAACTTTTTACATCAAATATATATTACACCACAAAAAATAAATAGATTAAACTCAAATTTATCTGATCAATGTTTTCGATGTAATCAAGAAATTGGTACTTTTTTACACTCTACTTGGTCTTGTTCTAAAATTCAACCTTTTTGGACAAATTTAAGAGTCTTATTGGAACAAATTATTGGAATACAACTTCCACACAATCCAATATTATTTTTACTAGGCGATATTGAAGGGATAAAATTAAAATCCAAATTGAATAAATATCAGAAAGAATTCATAAAAATTGCATTGGCAGTAGCCAAAAAGGCTATTGCAGTTACTTGGAAATCGGATTCATACTTAAGTATAGATCGTTGGAAGAATGAAATTCTTAGCTGCATTCCACTTGAAAAAATTACCTACAATTTAAGAGATAAATATGAAATATTTCTGAAAATTTGGCGCCCTTATTTACAAAAAATAGGATTAAATATATAGGTGCTCTGAAGATAAAATTATTGGTTATCTGGGGAAAGAAATAAATAGACATATTAAAGCTATTATGAACTCTATGGAGCATGTGGGGATCTTCTGAAATCCAGGCATTCTTTCTTTCTTTTTTCTTCTTTTTTTTTCTAGAGGGATATGTTAGGGGGGAAGGGTTAAGGGGAGGGGGGAAGGGCTGATAATTTTCTTTTTTCTTTCTGTAACCTATTTGAAAATTCAATAAAAAAATTAAAAAAAACTGTAGTGGGATTGGCTTGATCGCCAGAGAAACACACTTCAGTCTGTGCCTCGCCAAGCTCCTTTTTCCATTCATAGTCCCTTTTGCATGACAGACTGCTCTGGAGATGCCCATCCTCACCACCAGTTCAGCTGATCAACCCTTCTTCACCCTCACTGTCAGTGGACATCCTTTACAGTAGTGGTCGCCAACCCGTCGATCGCGATCGATTAGTCGATCTTTGAGACTTTCCCAGTTGATCCTGAAAAGAAAAGAAAAATAAATACACAAATACTGTTGAGAGATTGTTTCTGGGTTGCGGGGTTTTAGTTCCGTTCTTTCTGCCCAGTGCGCATGCGTGTAGCTCTCCCGCACTACACAGTGTAATTCACTGGTTCCCAACCAGTGAGGAAACAATATGAGTCAGCTGCACTTTTCCTCATTCCCTGTCAGACCACTGTTGAACTTGAACCCACGCGAAGTCATCAGGCGACTAAACGCAGTGATACCCTCGCGCCAGGGATTACTAGTTGCCCTCGGGCGGCCGGTGGGAAGTGCCGTCGCTACTGGCCTGGACCTGTTTAGCACACCGAATGTTCGTGGGGAACCTGGTGCTAAAATATTCGCAGACAACCTAATTTGGACTCAGCGTTTCATAAGTATCAGAGGAGCTACCGCGCTGCGATCTACTGAAACAAACATTTGTCGGCCGATAGATCCTACAAGGGGGGCGGGCAGCCCTCTGTCGCACTCCCCGCTCAGTCGGCCGTGCTCTCCGGACTGTGACCGCGGCGGCCCCGGTACAAGGACCTCCAGCCCTGACCTCGTCCTCTCACCCCACCCAAGGCGTCTGGCGGCGGGTGGGCGGGAGGCTGAGTTCGGGCCCGGAAGCTGTCTAATGAGGCAATTGTCTCAAAACTGCTTCAGTACCCTGAGTCCAAGCACCCAGCACTTAAAGACGAACCCACTGAGTTTTTTCAGAGGAAAAAACATGCGCAAGCGGGACAGAAGCCGAGAGCCGCGAAAACTAGAATAGACTGGACGTAAGGAACGTGCTTTGAGTATCGCTGTATTCTGGTTGTGTTTAACAACCCCCCCCCCCCCCCCCCCCCCCGCCGCTGTTGGCTGGTCTGTAAGAATATTATCAATATTAAGGCAATCTGCGGTGCAAAAAAAAGGGTGGGTATCCCCGGTGTTTATATATTATTTCTATTTCCAGGTTGCGGGGCTTTATTTCTGGTCCTTTCTGCCCTGGTGCGCATGCGTGTAACTAATTGATCTGGGGTTGATCTTGCCTTTTACTAAGGCTGAGGTAGGGGATCTTGGGCTTAAAAAGGTTGGTGACCACTACTTTACAGTTTATAGTCCTTGCTTCTCCATATAACAGTCAGTTGTCCATCTACCCTTTTCTGATAAGACCGTCTCCCTCCAAGGACTTGACGGTTCTGTAATTAGGTACACGCTTCCAAGCCCCTTCCCACTTCCTATAACCTAGCTTCCCCAAAGGAGGTTGAGTTCGTTGTCTGTGGCAACATTCAGGTGAATGTAGCCGCAAGGGATGTACTGTGTGGTCTGGGGTTGCAAATTGAATGCGCTAAAGAGGGCATATCAGTCTCTGGTCCAATTACAATGCGACAGTGTCCTAATATTGCCATCCCACAATGATGGGTGCTCAACCTAGATCCCTCAGTAATCCCATCTCCAGCTCCTTGAGTTCCTCATGTTACTTTGGCCTACAATTCTTCCGGTAATGATTCAGAATCAGAATACTTCTGCTCCTCTCTATTGCAGCAGACTTTCTCTGTGCCAGTGATGGAAGGCGTCCGGAGGAACTGCTCTTTTGGTAGCAATAGATCCCACCTTGTGCAAACAGCTTTTCCACATATCACCCTTTTTATCACCTTTATCACCCTTTATCACCTAGGTTTTCTAGCCTGCATCTTTGTGGACCAGGTTAACCCTCAGCGCTTTACCATCCAAATTTTTCCAGAAGGAATCATTCACTACTACCTTGAACCATAATACCTTGACTGGCATACTTACTCACCATTGGTCCACTACTCCAAAGAGCAATGCAGAACCCGAACTACAGGCCTCTACTAAAATGGAGGTGGGAAGGGTCAACATCAACTCTGTCCATATTGCCATTAGGGAAGGGGTAAAGTTACCTGCTATTCCAAATATCCACTCAAACCTGAGGCCGTATCTGGTATTGAACCCATGATCTGTTCTTTCTTACTACAGGGGATCCTAGTCCCGTGCAACTTGCCCTGAAACATGCCCATTTTCCCAGTGCCAAAGACCACTTAGTCGGAATATCACTTAGTCCAAGACCTTATGGCCTTTAACAATGTGGTTGCACCTATGTATGCTGTAGTGTTCAACCCAGCCACCATACTGAGTTACCTTCCATTTGATGCCTGAGTCTTTTCCCTTGTGGATTTGCAAGACACTTTTATCTCCATTCCAGTAACCGAAATGTGGCAATATCTCTTTACCTTTACCTACAAAGGCCAGGAGTATACATGGAACCGCTTACCCCAGTTCTTCATTCACTCTCGGACAATTTTCTCTCAGGTCTGGTGACTCAGCTGACCATTTTCATGTCCTCTGTGGGCTCGACAATAGTCCAATATATTGATGACCTTCTGATGGCCAGCTCCAGTGAGGAAGCATGTTGGAAGGATACCACAGCCCTTGTGAATTTCCTACATCACTGTGGCTACATTGTTCCTTCCTCCAAAGTCCACATCGCTCAGATATCTGTGAGGCTCCTGGGTATGGTCATCTCTGCTTCTGACAGATCCCTCACCTCAGAACGCATAACCCCCATTGTTAATACCTCATCCCCCACTACACTGACCCAGTTGCGTAACTTCTTGGGCCTCGTCAATTTCTGCCGCACTTGGATTCCTGCTGTTGCCCTGCTCACCAATACCCTTATTCCTTATTCCGTGCCCAAATGTGAGACTCCCTTTCAACTCTCAGAGCAGGCCCAACAGGATTTTGCTTCCCTCAAGCAAGCCCTAATATCGCACCCCTCCTTGAGCCAGCCCCTGTATGATCGCTGTTTTGCACTCCATGTGACAATCAAGAACGGGTTAGCCACCGTTGTCCTTTCCCAGAGCCATGGGGTTCGACAATGACCTGTCGCCTACTTCTCTAAGAAACTCGATCTGGTAGCTTCTGGCTTACCTTTCTGTACTCAAATTCCCCTGCAATATAAGATCTGGTTCTAGCTGTAAGTAAAATTATCTTGCACCAGCCAGTGGACGTACTCACCTCTCATGCTGTATTTGCCCTGATGAACACCTGCCAAACTCAGGGCCTTATGGAGGCCTGCCACACTAAATATGAGGTCCTTCTCCTACAGAACCCCCTTCTCCAATTTTCCCCTGTTCTGCGGTGACCCCAGCCATCGTTTTAGAACGCCCACCTGAGTGACTAGATTCACCACCCCATGATTGTGCAACAATAAATCACCATTTGACAGAGGTCTGACTTGACATGACTGACATGCCCCTTGCTAACCCAGACTTAGTCTTCTATGTTGATGGAAGCTCCTTTATAGACAACCAAGGCCAGCGCCGTGCAGGCTATGCGGTTGTTTCTGGTGTAGAGACAGTGGAGTACGCTTCCTTTCTTTCTCCTCACTTGGTGCAGCAAGCTGAACTCTTTGCACTCACTGGAGCATGCATCCTAGCCACTGGGAAATCGGCCAATAGTTTTACAGACTCTAGATATGCCTTTGGAGTTGCTCATGACTTTGGCCAACTTTGGAAAGCTAGGGTTACATCACCTCCTCTGGTATGCACATCACTAATCAAATATACATCGACAACCTTTTGTCCGCCATCTGTCTTCCTTTTCAATTGGCCATTATTAAATGCTCTGCACACACTAAAGGTACTACTGAGACTGACCGTGGAAACAACAGAGCTGACTCAGCTGTGAAACAACTGATTGTTCCCCAAATGACAAAATGCTGGGAAAAAACTGAATCCCCTGTTTCCAAATCAAAGGGTATGCCTGGAATTGAGGAGGTGTGTCTTTTACAGAGGGACGCCTCTGAGAAAGGGAAAGCCACCTGGGAATCGGCTGGATGATTTTACTCACCGACCGAGGACCTCTGGCTTACTCCTGTCCATCAGGTCTGCGTACCTGAAACTATACTGAGCTATATTGTAGATTTTGTGCATACCAATACTCACCTTGGCAAGGAGGGAATGGTATTGTCATGGTCCGGTCCGTGGATTCCTCATTCCAGTTATTTCTTTTTCCCCATGTTCCGTTGGGCGCTTTGATTAAGGCACCTGCTCCTCATTTTGAACCAGCAGCTTAAAACAGATCCAGGGACAGCTATTCAGTGCTGGACCATTACCAGAGGTTCATCACCGGAAACCAGTCACCAGAAGCCAGTCACTGTAGGCACTGCAGTTATGCTCATCTCCGGACCACCGGGAATCGTGGACTCTAGTCGCCTGTGGCTGCTCAGTGAATTTCTTGTCCAGCTGAGTTGCCGGCTGTTTTGCCGCTGCTCCGAGTAAGTCCAAGTCCAAGCTTGTGGTCCGAGTTCCAAGTCCATGTCAAGATCCAAGTTCCAAGTCCAAGTCAAGATGCAAGTTTCGAGTCCAGGTCGAGGTCCAGGGTCCAAGTCCAAGTCAAGTCCAAATCCAGGTTCCTAGTCCAAGTTGAGTCCAAGACAAGTTCAAGTCCAGGTTTCAAGTCCAAGTCCTAGTCCAGGTTTTACTAGTTTGTTATCCAATGTTTACGTCCATGTTGATTTTTAGTCCTCGCATCCTGGCCTTCCTAGTAACTATCAATAAACACTGTACTGTTTATATTACCCCTGTGTCTGTGTCCTGCATCTGGGTCCGCTCCCAATGCCCCCTTGTAACAGGTATGGAATCATGATGGGACCTGGACCTGGAGAAAGTAGCAGAGAATGTTAACACAAAAATACAACTGCAGATGCTGTGGATCAAAGAATGCGTACACAACGCTGGAAGAACTCAGCAGGTCAGGCAGCATCCATGAGAAAAGAGTAGCCAACGTTTCGGGCTGAGACCCTTCTGAATGGCATTCCTGATGAAGGGTCTTGGCCTGATTATTAATTATTTATTGTAATGCCGGTACTGTTTTTGTGCACTTTATGCAGTCCAGTGTAGGTCTGTAGTCTAGTGTAGTTTTCTCTGTTTTTTTTTATTATGTAGTTCAGTCTAGTTTTTCGTACTGTGTATTGTAACACCATGGTCCTGAAAAACGTTGTCTCATTTTTACTATGCACTGAACCAGCAGTTATGGTCGAAATGACAATAAAAGTTGACTTGACTTGAGGTAGCAATCCTGAGATCACAACCCTGGAGGTCCTGCCCTTTAACTTAACACCTAATGCCCTGAACTCACTGTGTAGTACCTTGTCACTCTTCCTACCTGTGTCATTGGTACCTTCATGGACCACAACCTCTGGTTATTCACCTTCCTACTTAAGAATGCTAAGGACTTGATCCAAGATATCCTGAACCCTGGCACTCAGGAGGCAACATACCTTCTGGGAATCTCATTCTTATCCACAGAATCTAGTACTAGGTTTGTGATTTCACCTTTGGACTTTGCTTGTGTTGTCTTGTTTATTTTGAGTCTGAGTTTGAGTCTATTCTAGGCCTTACTCTCCACTTGGGTTCACCACCATCTATAGCTCTTTTCTTCCAGTTACTCTTTCCTAGTTGCTCATGAGTCTGTGTCACTATCTCTGGTAATGAGTTGAATTTGAAGTTTTTGCTGCTTGTGGAGGTGCTGTCCTCAGCTTACAGATCAGTCAGTGTTTTCCTGTCTCCTTGTTCAGTCTCTACTTTTCATCCTATCAGCCTCTGCTTCTCATCTGTCCCATTCTGTGTGATTTGTTGGATCTGTCACAAGGTCAAACTGAAACTTGTTTTGACATCAGGCCTAAAGGTACAATGGGTCATGCTGCTGCCTCATCACTCAATGTTGTCTCTGTGGAGTTTTCCCTGTAACCACATGCATTTCCTCTCAGTGCTCTAGTTTCCTGTCACATCCGTAAGTTGTGCAGGTTGGTAGGTTAATTGGCCACTATAAATTACCCTTGGTGTGTAAGTGAAGGTGAGAACCTTGGGCAGTCAATATGAACGTAAGAGGAATAACATAGGATTAGTTAAATGGTTGTTTGATGGTTAGCACGGATTCAGTGAGTTAAAGGGCCTCTTCCTTTCTGTAGCCGAGGCAGTTACAAAGTCCTTCTCTCACAGCCTGGCTCTGGTTATCAGGATGTTTACACATGTATTCATGACATTGCAGAAATAATTCAATACTTTTATCTCTTCTCAGATTCTGAGGATAGTAAATAGTCGCACAAACCAACCGGATACTCAGTGGATGAATGAATACCTTGAGGATCGAGCAAATCCAAGTCTTTAGCATCAGGCAAAAGGACCTTTTGTCATTTTATACAAACAGATTGGTGGACTTCAAAGAAAATTGAAAAGAAAGCAGATGTTGGAGATCTGAATTAAAACAAAAAAAAAAAAAAATACCGGAAACACTCAACAGGTGAGGCAGCATCTGTGGGAACAGAAACAGTTAATGCTTCAGGTTGAAGACTGTTAATCAGATGAGGAATTTCTTTAACCACTATATGGTGAATCTTTGGAATTCATTGCCACAGACAGCTGTGGATGCCAAGTCATTGGGCATATTTTAAGCACAGATTGATTGGTTCTTGATTAGGTTACAGAGAGAGCCAGAAGAACGAGGTTGAGAGGAATATTAAATCAGCCATGATTGAATGGCAGAGCAGACTTAATGGGTGAATGGCCTAATTGTGCTCCTATTTTTTATGGTCTAGCTCTGATCACAGGTCTTGCATCTGAAATGTTAATCATTACTCTCTCCACAGACGCTGCCTGACCTGCTGAGTGTTGGTCTGTCTGTTGAAGATGACATCCATGTAGCCACTCTGCCCTTCCTCTAACATCAGCCCCTGAGGGAGTGAGCTTCGGGGATAGAGTGGTACTTTATCATCAACCACACTTCTATCTGATTAACATATTCCTCTACCATTCTCATTATTCCACTCAATTAGCTGACTAACTTGCTCCCCCATTGGATTTATTTATTTATTTATTGGATTCTTTATTTGCTTTTCCTCACTGTCTTATTTTACTTGTGAATTTGCCATTTTCTTATCATCCTTCTTCCTGTTTTCTTCATGAATCACAAAAGGCTGGTTTGCAGGTACAGCAGGTTATCAAGAAGGCAAATGGAGTGTTGGCCTTCTTTGCTAGAGGGATTGAATTTAAGAGCAGGTGGTTATACTGCAACAGTATAGGGTACTAATGAAGCTGCACCTGGAGTATTGTGTGCAGTTCTGGTCTCCTTGCTTAAGGAAAGATACACTGGCTTTGGAGGTAGAGCAGAGGAGGTTCACCAGGTTGATTCTGGATATGAGTGTGTTTGCCTATAAAGAGAGATTGAGTCACTTGGGAATATACTCATTGGAATTCAGAAAAATGAGAGGAGCTCTTGTAGGAACATATAAAATGATGGAAGACCATAATAAGACCATAAGACATAGGAGCAGAATTAGGCCATTTGGCCTATCGAGTCTGCTCCACCATTCAATCATGGCTGATCCCTTTCTCTCCTCCTCAGTCCCTAGACTTCTCCCCATAACCTTTGAAGCTGTGACCAATCAGGAGCTTATCAAGCTCTCTCTTAAATACACCCAATGACATGACCTCCACAGCTGCCTGTAATTGCAAATTCCACAAATTCACCACCCTCTGGCTAAAGAAACTTCTCTGCATCTACTTTTTAAATGAGTGCCCCTCTATCCTGAAACTGTGCCCTCTTGTCTTAGACTCCCCACTATGGGAAACATCTTTTCACATCTACTCTGTCTAGGCCTTTCAACATTCAAAAGGTTTCAATGTGATCACCCCTCATCCTTCTAAATTCTAACAAGTATAGACCCAGAACCATCAACCATTCATCATATGATAACCCTTTTATTCCCAGAAACATTCTAGTGAACCTTACTTCATCCTTGTGAATCTTACTTCTTACTTCAGTGGTTGGTAAGTTGATGGAGAAGATCCTGAAAGGCAGGATTTATGAACATTTGGAGAGACATAATATGATTAGGAAGTCACCATGGTTTTGTCAAAGGCAGGTTGTGCCTTATGAACCTGATTGAATTTTTTGAGGATGTGGAACACATTGATGGAGGTAGGGCAGTAGATGTGTGTATATGGATTTCTGCAAGGCTTTTGATAAGATACCCCATGCAAGGGTTATTGAGAAAGTAAGGAGGCATGGGATCCAAGGGGATATTGCTTTGTGGATCCAGAATTGGCTTGTCCACAGAAGGCAAAGAGTGTTTGTAGATAGGTCATATTCTACATGGAGGTCGGTGGCCAGTGATGTGCCTCAGGGATCTGTTCTGGGCCCCTACTCTTCATGATTTTTATAAATGACCTATCTCTTTGCCACCGTCCTCATTCGCTCTCATAGAACACCACAGAACATAGAACAATGCTGCACAGTACAGGCCCTTTGGCCCACAATGTTGTGCTGATCTTTTACCCTACTCTAACATCGATCTAACCCTTCCCTCCCACATAGTCTTCTATTTTCCTATCATCCATCTGCCATATTTAAATGTCCCTAATGTATCTGCCTCTGCAACCATCTCTGGCCACGCATGCACCACTCTTTGTGTAAAAAAAAACCTTCCTTCTAACATTACCCCCTATACTTCCCTCCAATCACCTTAAATTATGTCCACTTTTATTATCCATTTCTGCCCTGTGAAAAGCTGTCTGGCTGTCCACTTTATCTATGTCTCTTATTATCTTGTACACCTCTGTCAAATCTCCTATCATTCTCCTTTGTTCTGAAAAGAAAAGCTTTAGCTTGCTCAGCCTATTCTCATAATACATGTTCTCTAATCTGGGCAGCTTCTGGTAAATCTCCTCTGCGCTCTCTCTAAAGCATATATGTCAAACTCAAGGCCCGTGGGCCAAATCCGGCCGCGGTGGAATTATCTTTGGCCCGCGAGATAATATCTAATTACTATTAAAGCTGGTCCGACTGATCCGGCCCGCATGAAGCTGCATTTTGCTCAGTCCGGCCTGTGACCTAAAATGAGTTTGACACCCCTGCTCTAAAGCTTCTACATCTTTCCAATAATGAGGCAACCAGAAATGACATAGCACTTTCTGTTCTACACTTCACATTCCTTGCCTAGAAGACAATTCACACTCTTCCCTTCTGTGTTGAGGCTTTCTGTTCCTCATCTTCTGTGCCCTCAGTAGGTTGGATCACTCAGACATAGGTCCATGAAGCTGGCATTGTATATTTCTGGGAAAGATGCACGGTTCATTTCCTCCAGCTCAGAACCATTGTCGAAACAGGGAGTGCTTGTATTGCTGTAGCACCCACTAAAACCTCAGTTCCCTGCAGGAATAACACAGCGAACAAAATCTAGCAGAGGCACATAGGAGGTGTGAGGATTTGTTAAAGAGGATCTTTTAAAGAGAGATGGAAACAAGGGCGTCAGCTTATGAGGACAAACTAAGGTAGGACTTGTATTGCGGAGTGCGGTATAACAGAGGGATCTGGTAATACAGATCCATAATTCCTTGAAGGGGATGACACAGGTAGATAGGGTTGTAAAGCAAGCTTTTGAAACTTTGGCCCTCATAAGTCAAAGTGTTGAGTACGGAAGTTGGAATGTTATGTTGAAGTTCTATAAGACTTGGGTGAGGCCAAATTTAGATTATTGTGTACAGTTCTGGTCATCAACCTACAGGAAAGAGTTTGAAAGAATTCAGAGGAAAATTTACTGCCTGGATTTGAGGGCCTGAGTTAAAGGGAAAGGCTGAAAATGTTAGGACTTTATTGCCTAGAGCATACAAGAATAAAAGGAGATTTGATAGAGGTGTACAAAATTATGAGGGGTATAGAGAGGGTAAATGCAATCAAGTTTTTCCAGAGGTTGAGTGAGACTAGAACGAGAGGTCATGGGTTAAGAGTAAAGGTGAAATGTTTAAGGGGTGCATGAGGGGGAACCTCTTCAGTCTGAGGGGTGTTAAAGTATGGAACAAGCTGTCAGCAAAAGAGGTGGATGTCAGTTCGATTTCAACATTTAAAAGAAATTTGCATGGAGGATAAGGTATGGATGGCTATGGTCTGGGTGCAGAACAACAGGACTAAACAAAATAATAGTTTGGCATGGATGAGGTGGGCTGAAGGACTTGTTTCTGTGCTGTAGTGCTCTACGCCTCTATAAATGCTTGTGTTCTGGGTAGCTGAAACACATCAGCAAAGTGGCAGTTCTGTTCAGAAACAGAGGGAGCAAACAGCCCAGACCATATGAATGAACTGATATAACCCCAATAGGCAGATGTTACTTTTTATACAACGGTGATATCCCAGTGCAGAAAATAATAAAGAAATAATGCAATAATAGTTGTATGGTTGCCTTTGACCCCATTTTGCAGTGCACTGTGTAATACAATAATTAACAGATGTTTATATAGAAATATTTATTTAATTCTGCAAGCATTTTTAAAATTATCAATGTTTCAGTGATATTATAACTGAATCTTCAACCACATAAATATACCTCAATAGTAACATCTATTCTTATTCTACTTGTACCAGATTATTTCAGTCTTTTAGTTCTAGTTCCATTATCCTTTACTGACAAATATAATTTTTATTTCTCTATATTACTGACTTATTCTGTTTTGAAGTCTAACTCATATCTGTTTCTCTATTGCCAAGTGTCAGATCCTACTTCTTTTATTGTGTCTGTTCTCTTTGTGTCACTCATGGACTCATATTAAGCGTACATCTTTAATCTGCTTACAAAGAATTAGGAAGTGAATTCATAATTACACCTTATCTGAGCACTTGTTATTAAACATGGATTTACTCTGAAGGGAAGGATATCAATCATACAAGTTTGACCAGTGCTGATTTATTTCAGGCCAACCCATTGGAAAATATGATTGGATCTCCTGTTGATGTCATTTATGGACCAGCACCAGATGAAGTGAGGATTGGCCTCCATCTCTGGTGTCATCTGCAGTTAAATGGCCTCTGGACAGGCATCTTTGTTACAGTGGAATAGAAGAGATTAAGCTACAAAATGAAGATATCCATGGTCAAGGAGGTTTCAGGGATTGAAGGTTCCCTGTACTTCAGGGCTTGATGAAGACTGTACCATGTCCATTGGCTACAGACCTGGTGCCCTGCCTTAGTAAAGGATGTAGCTGCTGTAGAGGCAGTACACTGAATGTAAAGCAGAATGGTTCCAGGAAAGCTGGGCTTGCTGTATGATTGAGAAAGCTGGACTTTGTTTCTTAGTTTGGAAGAATGGGAAGATATCATTGAAACTTACCAAATCCATAAAGAGTTGGACAAGGCGGTGGCAGAGAGGGTATCTCTATGGGAGAGCAGGTAGGCTAGTAAAGACTGAGAGATAGAGAAGATGGTGGTGGACCTTTGGGACTCTACCCTGCAAGCTGTGGAGTGTAAGTTCCGATCAATAGATTTCTGGATATTATGGGAATCAAGGACAGGGAATAGAGCAGGGAAATGGTGCTCAGATCAGCAGTGATCCCAAAGGATAGCAGGGAAGGGCTGAATGGTCCATTTCCATTTGTATTTTGATATCCTCATGACCATTCAAGGCTGCATGGGCACAAATCGACAGCTTAAGCAATGAGTGTGATGAATGAGTTTATTAATTCTGGGGGTGTACACTATAGTTGGCCTGTGGTTACCCTGAGGAAGCAGTAGTGTGCTCCCTTCTCCAGATACCATGGACCATATATCCATTAGATGGGTGATGGATGCAAGATTCCTTCTCCATTGGATACTGTTGAACCAGCTGGGTATTTATGAGAAGTGACAGCACCAACCAGACTCCTGAACTCAGTGGAACTTCTCAAAACCCTCTAAAGTAGGGAGTACATTTGTGGAATCTTGAGGAATTGGATCTCCTGGTTACTCTCACAATCCCAGACATATGAACTCCTCCCAGCCACAGCAGATGTAAAACTGTAAGGCAGCAACAACACCAAACTCCTGCACTTGGAGTTTCCCCTCTGAGCTCGGAATGATTCTCCAGTTCTATCTAATCATGTACAGAGCAAAATGATGCACACTGCAATTTCTTTTGTGGGCCTGAGCATTAGGAACTGTATCTGGTGACATACGTCTGAAGTCTGGTCAATACTACAATGCTGAATATGTGGCAAGATCCTGTACACAGCAAACTCTCACAAATAACAGGTGAATAACTTGGCATGATGGGAGTGGTATCTGCTAGCCGGCGCACTTGGAGTGAATTCACTTTGAGGGGACAGATTTCAGTTCTTCCTGGGACTTGCCCATGTCTGAAATTTAAAGGTGCAATGTAGCAGCAGCACAAAACAACCCTGTTTGATTTGAACAGTCACGAGGCAGGAAACCTAGAGCCAGGAAATCAGAGCACAGTGAGGGTGAGAGAGCAGTTGGCGGTTGGTTTTCCTCACAAATATCCTTCACTGCTCACTGTATGGCTCCTGAAGTTGATTCTGTCTCTTGGACACTTCTCCTCACCTGAGGAAAAGGAAACAAGCACTTCATTAGAGACAGAGAGTCATTCACATTTTCCAAACTAATGGTCACAAAGTTGGATTACACTAAAGTTGGATGCAGTAAAAGCTGTCTTCAGCAGCTACTTCAAATTGTTGGTTTATTATTGTTGACCCTACCAAGGTGTTGGGGTAACACACACAAAATGCTGGAGGAACTCAGCAGGTCAGGCAGCATCCATGGAAATGAATAAAGGGTTGATGTTTCGGGCTGAGACCCTTTATCAGAACTGGAAATGATGGGGTAAGAAGCTAGAGTAAGAAGGAGGCAGGAAGGGAAGGAGTGTAAGTCAGAAGGTGATAGATGAGACCAGGTGAGGGGGATGTAGATGGGTGGGTAGGGAGAGGAGATGAAGTGAGAAGCTGGCTGGGTATAAGGGGAAAAGGCAAAAGGCTGGAAAAGGAGGAATCTGATAGGAGAGGAGAGTGGACCATGGAAGGTGGAAAGGCACCAGAGGGAGGTGATAGGCAGGTAAGGAAAAGAGAAAAAGTAAGAGGGGAGCCAGAATGGAGAATGAAAAAAAAAAGAGAAGTGGGAGGAGGAGTGATGGACAGTCCTTGAATTTATACTCAGGAGATTAACCCTTACACGGTGAGCAGTTGAGCACTGAGGTGTGTAATAGAACAAAAGGATCTGGGAAAACAGATCCATAATTCTTTGAAAATTTCCTCACATGTCTACAAGGTCATAAAGAAAGTTTTTGGCACATTGGCCTTCATAAGTCAGTGTATTGAGTATAGTAGTTGGGATGCCATGTTAAAGTTTTTTAAGATGTTGGTGAGACCAAATTTGGAGCATCATGTGCAATTCTGGTCATCTACCTACAGGAAGGATATGAATAAGATTGAAAAAAGTGCAGAGAAAATTTACAAGGATGTTTCTGGGACTTAAGGACCTGAGTTATAGAGAAAGGCTGAATGGGTTAAGACTTTATGACTAGGAAACAGGAGAATGATGGGAGATTA
This sequence comes from Hemitrygon akajei, assembly GCF_048418815.1. Lineage (NCBI taxonomy): Eukaryota > Metazoa > Chordata > Chondrichthyes > Myliobatiformes > Dasyatidae > Hemitrygon > Hemitrygon akajei. The sequence continues at coordinate 57,545,767 of NC_133139.1, read as the reverse complement.
GTTAGAGATATAGAAAATTATGAGGGGTATTGAAAGTGTAAATGCAAGCAAGCTTTTTCCACTGAGGTTTTGGTGAGACTAGAACCAGAGGTCATAGATTAAGGGTGAGAAGTGAAATATTTAAGGGAATTTGAGAGGGAGCTGCATCACTCGATGATGGTGCATCCCCTGGATGGCAGGGGAAGTCACATATCCTATGGATTTGTTGTGTCAGTGTAACCCACCCAGAATAGAGGCAGTCACTAAGCATACAGTCGTGACAGTGATTTTGCAGATTAAAAGAGAATTATTAGCTCCTGACAAACTTATATCGATGCACAGTGGAGAGAATCCCAACTGGTTCTATCATGGCCTGGTATGGAAGCATCAATGTCCAGGAATGGAAAATCCTACAGATAGTAGTGGCCACAGCCCAGTCCATCACAGTCAAAGTCCTCCCCACCACAGAGCGCACTTACCTGAAGCACTGCCACATGAAAGCACAATCCAGGCGATGGCCTCCTCTCACTAATGCATAGGGCAGGGGGTACAGAATACTTAGGGACCACCACCAGTTTCAGATACAGTTATTAGTCTACAAGCACCAGGCTCCTGACCCAGTGCGGATAGCTTCAATCACCACTCTTCTGAACTGATTCTACCACCTACAGATTCAACCTCAAGGACTCTCCACAACTCATGCTCGTAGTATTATTTTTCATTTGCACAATTTGTCTTCTTTTGGCATTGATTGTTTGTCAGTCTTTGCTTATGTGTATTTTTTCATAAATTCTATTGTATTTCTATTGTATTCAAGAACCTATCAATCTTTGTTTTAAATATACTCAATGGCTTGGCCTCCACAGCCCTCTATGGCAATGAATTCTTCAGATTTTCCACCCTCTGGCTTAAGAAATTCCTCCTCACCTTTGTTCTAAATGGAGGTCATTCTATTCTGAGGCTGTGCCTTCTGGTCCTAGACACCCCACCATAAGAAATATTATCTTGTCATCCACTCTTTTATATTCTAGTCCTTTCAAAATTAATGCTAACATTGCATCTGTCTTCCTTACCACTGACTCAACCTGCATGTTAACCTGCATGAGGACTAAATCCCTTTCCACCTGAATTTTCAATTTTCTCCTCACTTATAAAATAGTCTATACCTTTATTCCTTCACCAAAGTGTATGACTTCACACTTCCCTACACTACATTCCATCTGCCACTTCTTTGCCCATTCTCCCAATCTGTCTAAGTCCTTCTGCAGACTCCCTTCTTCTTCAACACTACTTACCCCTCCAGTTATCTTTGTATCATCCACAAACCTGGACACCAAGCCATCACTTCCACCATCCAAATCATTGATGTATAACATGAAAAGAAGTAGTCCCAACACTGATCCCTGTGGAACACCATTATAAACTGGCTGCCATCCAGAAAAGGTCCCCTTTATTCCTACTCTTTGCCTCCTGCCAGTCTAGTATTTTTCCTGTTTAAGTATAGTTTTTCATAAATTCTATTGTACTTCTCCATTTTCCTGTGAATATTTGCAAGAAAACGATTCTCAAGGTAGTGTATAAGACCATAAGACAGGAGCAGAATTAGGTCATTCCACCTGGATTCTGCTCCCCATTCCATTATGTATGATTTATTTTCCCTCTCAAACACATTCTCCTGCCTTCTCCCTGTAACATTTGATGCACTGACTAATCAAGAACCTATCAACCTTCATTTTAAATATACCCCATACTCTGCCTCTGCAGTTGTCATTCAGATCATTGAAACTATGTACAATGTAAAAAGAAGTGGTCCCAACATCAGCCCCTGCAGAACACCACTAGTCCCTGGCAGGTAACAAGAAAAGGTCTCCTTTATTCGTTTCTTTGCTTCCTGCCAGTCAGCCAAACTTCTACGCATGCTGGTATCTTTTCTGTAATACCATGGGCGTTTATCTTGTTAAGCAGCCTCACGTGTGGCACCATGTCAAAGGCTTTTTGAAAATCCAAGTAAACAAGATCCACACAAAATGCTGGTGGAACACAGCAGGCCAGGCAGCATCTTTAGGGAGAAGCGCTGTCGACGTTCTTCGAGACCCTTCGTCAGGCCTGAAACGTCGACAGCGCTTCTCCCTATAGATGCTGCCTGGCCTGCTGTGTTCCACCAGCATTTTGTGTGTGTTGTTGATGCACCATCAATAACTCTCGGAGATGGGAGGCAAATGATAGGCTTTTATTAGCTGCAAGAGACCTCGATTAGTAGCAAGAGACCACCACACAACATCCTGGAGACTGAGGGAGGAGCAGTGCCTCCAACCGTCTTTATACAGGGGTCTGTGGGAGGAGCCACAGGAGCAAGCAGCAGAGGGGCGTGTCCAGACAGGTATATGTAGTTCACCACAGTTGTTGTTTGAATTTCCAGCATCTGCAGATTTCCTCATGTTTGCTAAACAAGATCCACTATCCTTTGTTGTTCCTGTCTGTTATTTCTTCAAAGAATTCCAACAGATTTGTCAGGCAAGATTTCTCTTTAAGGGAACCATGCTGAATTTGGCCTTCTTTATATCATGTGCTTCCAGGTACCCTGAAACCTCATCCAGAATAATAGTTTACAACATTTTCCCATCCACTGAAGTTAGTCTAAGTGGCCTATAATTTCCTTTCTGCCTCTTTCCCTTCTTAAAGAGTGGAGTGACATTTTCCAGTCTCCCGCAACCATTTTAGAATCTAGTGATTCTTGAAGGATCCTCACTAATGTCTTCACAATCTCTATAGCTAGCACTTTCAGAAACCTAGACTGTAATTCATTTAGTCTGGGTGATTTATTTACCATTAGAACTTCCAGCTTCCCAAGCATCATCTGCCTAGTAATAACAACTTCACTCATTTCTGCCCTCCTTGATACTCTCAAATTTCTGGCCTACTGCTAGTGTCTTCCTCAGTGCTTATTAAATTCACCCACCAGTTCTTTGTCTCTCATTACCTGTTGTCCAGTGTCATTTTCCAGCAGTCTGATATACACTTCCATCTTTTTTCTCAAAACTTTTTATATATCTGAAAAAACTTTTTGTATCCTGTTTTACATGATTGGCTATCTTACCTTCATATTTTATCTTTTCTCTTCTTATGTGGCTTTTTCAATGCCTTTTGTTGGTTTTTAAAAGCTTCCCAATCCTCTAACTTCCCATTAATATTTGCTATTTATGTGCCCTCTTTTTTGCTTTTATGCCTTTTTTAACTTCCCTTGTGAGCCACATTTGTATCATCCTCCCTTTAGAATACCTCTTCTTTCTTGGGACGTATCTGTACTGCACCTACTGAATTGCATCCAGAAACTTCAACTGTTGCTGTTCTGTCATCATTTCTGCTTGTGTCCCCTTCCAATTAAATTTGGCTAGCTCTGCTCTCATGTCTGTGTAATGTTCTTTACTCCGCTGTATTGCTAATACATCTGACTTTATCTTCTCCCTCAAAAACTGCAAGGTGAGTTCTATCATATTATGATCCCCTAAAGTGTTCCTTTACCTTAAACTCGTCATCAAGTCTGGTTCATTACACAACACCAAATCTAGAACTGCTGTTATATGGCGACGTACGTACTTTTCATAATAAGTTCACTTTGAATTTTGATATCGGAGGGTTACTGTGGAATGGATGTTGACCTTGGTCATGATTTACTTCCTGAGCCAAAAGAAGGCACATCAGCTTGTTCAACTACCCTTTGCCCAACATCATGGGCTGAAGGGCCTGCATTGTGCTATAATGTTCTATGTTCTTCATTGCACTGTGTCCTCACTGTTGAGTTTATATTTGTACACAGCCTGTGAGCCATGGTGACTGGTTTCATGTGAAGTCTGACTGAGGAATAAAGCAACAAGCAATGCTGCGATCCTGACTAACCTTGTGTGGGCAGTGTGTGATTGTGATGAAGGACTTACTTTCAGAGAGGCTGCTATCTCACTGCCAAGCCAGGTGTTTAATTCCATCCTGTTACTGGCTTGATTACATGAAAGAGTTGGACAAATCTGTTGGATTGTAGGGAATGTATACTGGTGTAGTACATGGACTGTCATTGCAGGGATGTGGCGAGGAGTTAAGAAGTTTTTACCTGATTTGAGCTGGAGGAGGTGGTGGAGACTGGAGACCATATAAACGGCCTACTGAAGCACTTTTTGAATTTACTCTGATAGAAGTCCCTCACCTGTGAAAGTCAAAGACAAACAATGTTTGCAGTTTAAACAAAATTTGGCTATCAAGCCCAGGCAAGAACCCGGTGTGAGTACTGCAAACACACAGACTGAGCGGCATAGACTTTGAATCCAAATGTCAAAAAGGGAGTAGATTTTGTAAATTATCAGCTTGGTAATTATAGGGATATTTCAATTGTTTAACAGGCCTCATAGACTTGATCAAGATTTCTGAGGAGGTGACAAAGGAGCTTGAGGAGGGTAAGGTCATACAAACTTGGGTTGTTCTCCCTGGAGTGTCAGAGGCTAAGGGGAGACAAGCCAGTGCTACTGGGTCTCTGGCACTGAGTCTGGCTCTATGGCTCAGAATGGAAGTTGGGGGGGAGGTGGAAGTGGAGTGCAGTTGTGATAGGGGATTCCATAATAGACAGCAAATTCTGTGGACATGAAAGAAACACTCCCAGGTACTAGGTCAAATAAGTCTCAGATCGGGTCCACAGCACTCTAAAGGGGGAAAGTGAAGCAGTGGCCGCTATGGTAGCACAACGCTATTGCAGCTCGGAGTATCAGAGTTCACTGTTGAATTCTGGCATCCTCTGAAAGAAAATTTGTACGTTCTTCCTGTGTGCATGTGGGCTTCCTCCGGGTACTCTGGTTTCCTCTCACAGTCCAAAGATGCACCGGTTGGTAGGTTAATTGGTCATTGTAAATTGTCCTGTGATTAGGTTAGGGTTAAATTGGTGGGTTTGTTGGGTGGCGTGGCTCGAAAGCCCAGAAGTGTTTGTTCTGTGCTGCATCACCAAATAAATAAGTAATAAAAAGAGAGCAGCTGGAAGTCATGGTAGGAAAACATAGATAGGAAAAGGCAGGAACTCCTGAAGAGAGAACTTAGGGAGTTAGGCAGAAAGCTGAAAAGCAGGACCTCCAGGGTAGTAATCTCCGAATATCAGCCTGTGCCATGTGCCAGTGAGGGTAAGGATAGAATGATTTGGGGGATGATTGTGTAGCTGAGGAACTGCTGCAGGGGCCAGGGTTCAGAATCAGAATCAGATTCAGGTTTAATAACATCAGCATATGTTGCGAAAATTGTTGTCTTTGTGGCGGCTGGGCAATGCAATACATAATCATAGAAAAAACATGAATTACAGTAAATATATATATTTAATGTTCACAAGTTCAATGTCCATTGGATGGCAGAGGGGAAGAAGCCATTCCTGACATTAAATGCATGCCTTCAAGATTCTTATAGGAAAGATGTCAACAAAATAGAAAGAGTACAGAGAAGATTCATTAGAATGTTACCTGGGTTTCAGCACCTAAGTTACAGAGAAAGGTTGAACAAGTTAGGTATTTATTCTTTGGAGCGTAGAAGGTTGAGGGGGGACTTGATAGAGGTATTTAAAATTATGAGGGGGATAGATAGAGTTGACGTGGATAGGCTTTTTCCATTGAGAGTAGGGGAGATTCAAACAAGAGGACATGAGTTGAGAGTTAGGGGGCAAATATTTAGGGATAACATGAGGGGGAATTTCTTTACTCAGAGAATGGTAGCTGTGTAGAACGAGCTTCCAGTAGAAGTGGTAGAGGCAGGTTCAGTATTGTCATTTAAAGTAAAATTGGTTAAGTATATGGACAGGAAAGGAATGGAGGGTTATGGGCTGAGTGCAGGTCGGTGGGACTAGGTGAGAGTAAGCGTTCGGCATGGACTAGAAGGGCTGAGATGGCCTATTTCCGTGCTGTAATTGTTATATTGTTATATGGTTCTGTACCTCCTTCCTGAAGGTAGCAATGAAACAAGGCATGTCCTGGGTGATGGGGGTCCTTAATGATGGATGCCACCTTTTTGAGGCATTGCTCCTTGATGTCCTGGACACTGTGGCGCCTAGTACCCATGGTGAAGCTAAGTTAACATCTCTCTGCAGCTTGTTTTGTCCTGTGCAGTAGTTTCCCCCCACCCCTCACCCCATTCTAGATGTTGATACAACCAGTTAGAATGCTCTTCATGGTACATCTGCAGAAATTTCTCAGTGTCTTTGGTGATATACCAAATCTAATGAAACAATACCACTGTCATGCCTTCTTTGTAGCTGCAACAATATGTTCCAGGATATATCCTCAGGGATATTGACAACCAGGAATTTGAAGATGCTCACTCTTTCCATTTCCTACCCTTCTATGAGGACTGGTGTGTGTTTCCTCATTTTTACCCTTTCTGAAGTCCACCATCAGTTCCTTGGTCTTACTGACGTTTAGAGTAAATTTGTTGCTGTGACACCACTCAACTAGCTGATATATCTCGCTCCTGTATGCCCTCTCGTCACCATCTGAAATTCTGCCAACAATTGTTGTATCATCAGCAAATTTATAGACGTCATTTGAGCTGTGCCTAGCCACACAGTCATGGGTGTAGAGAGAGTAGAGCAGTGAGCTAAGCACACATCCTTGAGGTGTGCCTGTGTCGATTGTCAGCGATGTGGAGATGTTAGTTCTGATCCGCGCAGATTGTGGTCTGTTGGGTAGGAAGCCGCAGAGAGAGGTACAGAGGGAGAAAAGTTCTGGATCTTTTTGATCAGAACTGTAGGAATGATTGTGTTAAACACTGAGTTGTAGTCAATAAACATAGGTACTTGTATTGTCCAGGTGATCTAAAGCCGCATGAAGAGCCAATGAGATTGCACCTGCCATCAACTTATTGTGGTGATAGGCAAAATGCGCTGGGTTCAGGTCCTTGCTGAGACAGGAGTTAATTGTAGCCATAACCAACCTCTCAGAGCACTTCATCATCATAGATGTGAGTGCTATTGCACAATAGTTGTTGAGGCAGCTCACTCTACTCTTCTTGGGCACCGGCATGATTGTTGTCCTTTTGAAGCAGGTGGGAACTTCTGATTAGTAATGAGAGATTGAAAATGTCTTAGAACACTCTTGCCTGTTGGTTGGCACAGGTTTTCAGAGCCCTATCAGATACTCCAATGGGGCCTGTTGCTTTGTAAGGGTTTACTTTCTTGAAAGACAGCCTAATGTCAGCCTCTGAAACAGAGGTCACAGGGTCACTGGGTGCTGCAGGGATCCTCATAGCTGTAGTTTTAGTCTCTTTCAAAGTGAGCATAAAAGGCATTCAGCTCATCTGGGAATGAAGCATTACTGCCATTCATGATGTTCGCTTTCACTTTGTAGGAAGTAATGGCCTGCAAATCCTGCCAAGGTTGACATGCATCTGATTTCGCCTCCAACCTCATTCAAGTTGTTCCTTTGCTCTTGAGACGGCCCTTTTCAAGTCATACCTGTTTTCTTGTACGGACCTGGGTCGCTAGACTTGAATGCCCTCAGCAGGCTATGAATCTGGATCATCCATAGCTTTTGATCTGGGCGTGTACAGTATGTTCTTGTACGCACACACTGATCCACACAGGTGTTAATGAAGTCAGTGACAACTGTGGCATACTCGTTCAGAGTCGAAGATGCATCCCAGAAGACAGTCCAATCCACTGACTCAAAGCAGTCCTGTAAGTGCTCCTACACCTCCCTTGTCCATGCCTTCTTGGTTCTCAGCATTTTCTTTTGAACTTATAGTCCTTTAACATCTTTGGACTATTTTTACTGTGCCCATGATCTGTTTTTTTATCAATTATGCTATTGTTTGCACTGTTATAACTATATGTTGTAACTATGTGGTTTTGTGCAGGTCTTGTAGCTTTAGTTTTTGGTCTTGTTTGTCTGGTAGATTTGGAGCTCCTTTCCGGGGAACGCGCTAAGACGGTAGCACAATATTAATACGCAGCAGCCTCTCCGGACTCTGGATTGGGGATTGCCAAATGTTATGTGGATTTTCTGGTGTAGTCTGTTTTGTCATTTGCTTTTGTGATATCATTCTGGAGGAACGTTGTCTCATTTTTTAACTGAATTGTGTTTGTGGTTTCTAAATGACAAGAAACTGAATCTGAATCTGAATCTGATACTGCAGTCCTCAGTCTCTGCCCATACTCAGGAGTAGAAGTACAGCCAGGTGATCAGACTTCCTGAAGTGTGAGTGTGGGATAGCACAGTAAGTGTTCTTGATGGTGGTATAACAGTGGTCCAATGTGTTGGGTCCTCTGGTACCTCAGGTGATTTGTGGGTAATAATTATTTAGCGGCTTTTTCCAGTTAAAATCCACCAAAATGATACGGAAGGCATCAGGATGTACGATTTAATGCCTGTTTATTACGTCATTCATTTTGTCAAGAGACTGTTTTACACTGGCCTGAGGTGGGAATTCAGATTCTGAATCTGAAAGTAGTGTACAGAATAAAGTAGATGATCTAGTATGATGTGGGTCAAAAAAGATCATAATAACTGACACAAAATGCTGGAGGAACTCAGCAGGCTTGGCAGCATCTATGAAAAAAGTACAGTCGACATTTTGGGCTGAGACTGTTTGACAGTACTGGAGAAAAAAAGATGAGTAGTGGATTGAAAAGGTGGAGGAGGGGAGAGAGAAAAACAAGGTGATAGGTGAAACCAGGAGGGGGAGGGATGAAGTAAAGTACTAGGAAGTTGATAGGTGAAAGAGATACAGGGCTGGAGAAGGGGGAGTCTGATAGGAAGGAACAAAAAGCTATGAAAGAAAGAAAAGGGACAAGTGCTACAGCTGTCTGTACACTTCCTCCCTCACTATCATTCAGGGTCCCAAACAGTCCTTACAGGTGAGTCGACACTGCACCTGTGAGTCTGTTGGGGTCATATATTGCGTTCGGTGCTCTCGGTGTGGCCTCTTATATATTAGTGAGAACTGACATAGATTGGGAGACCATTTTGCGGAGCCTATGCTCTGACTGCAAGAAGAAGCGGGATCTCCCAATGGCCACCTATTTTAATTCCACTTCTCATTCCCATTCCCATATGTCAATCCCTGGCCTCCCCTACTGTCACGATGAGGCTACAATCAGGTTGGAGGAACAACACCTTATATTCTGTTTGGGTAGCCTCCAACCTGATGGCATGAATATCAATTTCTTGAACTTCTGGTAATGCCCCTCCTTTAATGCCCATCCCTTCTTCCCTCTCTCATCTTATCTCCTTACTTGCCCATCACCTCCCTCTGGTGTTCCTCCCACTTTTCTTTCTTCCATGGCCTTCTGTTCTCTCCTATTGGACTTCCCTTTCTCTAGCCCTGTATCTCTTTCACCTATCAACCTCCCAGCTCTTTACTTCATCCGTCCCCCTCCCGGTTTCACCTATCGCCTTGTGCTTCTCTCTCCTCTCTCCCAGCTTTTAAATCCACTCCACATCTTTTTTTCTCCAGTCCTGCTGAAGGGTCTCAGCCCGAAACATCAGCTGTACTTTTTCCATTGATGCTGCCTGGCCTGCTGAGTTCCTCCAGCATTTTGTGTGTGTTGAAAGAAGATCATAGTTGGGAGCTTAACATCCAAGGATACACATTGTATTGAAAGGACAAGCAGGTAGTCTGAGGGGGTGGGGTGGATCTATTAGTAGATAATGAAATCAAATCCTTAGAAAGCGGTGACACAGGATAAGAAGATGTAGAATCCTTGTGGGTAGATTTAAGAAGCTACAATGGTAAAAATATCCTAATGGGAGTTACAGTAGCCAGTAACACTAGCTAGCATACAAATTATAATGGGAGATACAAAGGGAATGTAAAAAGAGTAATGCTACAATTGCCGTGGAACTTTTCGATATGTAGGTAGATTAGGTTCGTGCTGAATCCCAAGAGAAGGAATTTCTAGAATGCCTCCAAGATGGCTTTTTAGAGCAGCTTGTAGTAGAGCCAACTAGGGAAAATGCAATTCTGGATTAGGTGTTGTGTAATGAAACAGATTTAATTAGGTAGTTTAAGGTAAAGGAACCCTTAAGAGACAGCGATCAAAATGTGATAGAACATTAGCATTACAGTGGAGTAAATGGAATGAGAAAGGAGCTGGTCAAAGATGACTGGAAAGGGTAACTCACAGGGATGGTGGAAGAGCAGCGATGGTTGGAGTAACTGCGGATCACAAGGGAAATCAAAGACTGCATGAAAAGAAAAGAAAGAGCAGATAATATAGCAAAACTTCATGGAAGGTCAGAGGGTTGCGGAGCTTTAAAAACCAACAGAAGGCAACTAAAAAGCCATAAAGGAGAAAAAAGATTAAAAATGACACTAGAAAGGTAGTAGCAGGGGGCAAGAAATCACAGATAAACTTAATATTAATTTTGTCTCAGTTTTCACTGTGGAAGACACTAAAAGTTTGCCAGAAATGTGACAGTGTCAGGGGCCAGAAGTGAGTGTAGTTGCCATTATTAATGACAGGATCCTTGGGAAGCTGAAAGGTCAGAACGTAAGTAAGTCATCTGGACGAGATGGTCTACACCACAGGGATCTGAAAGAGGTAGCTTAAGTGATTGTGGAGGTATAAGTAATGATCTTTCAAGGATCACTAGTTTCTGGAATGGTTCTAGAGGACTGGAAAATCGCAAATGTCACTCCACTCTTTAAGAAGATAGGGTGGTAGAAGAAAGGAAATTATACGCCAGTTATCCTGACTTCAGTGGTTGGGAGGATGTTATAGTCCATTAATGATGAGGTTTCAGAGTACTTGGAGGCACATGATAAAATGGGCCAAAGTCACCAAGGTTTTATTAAGGGAAAATCTTGGCTGACATATCTGTTAGAGTTCTTTGAGGTAGTAACAAGCAGGATAGACAAAGGAGAGTCAGTGGATGATGTTTTCTTGGATTTTCATAAAGCCTTTGTCAAGGTACTGCCTATGAGGCTGCTTCACAAGACATGGTATTTAGGAAAATAAGCTAGCATGGATAGAGGATTGGCTGACTGGCAAGAGGCATAGAGTGGGAATAATTCTGGTTGGATGCTAGTGACTAGTGGTGTTTGTAGGGGTTGGAATTGGGACTGGTTCTTTTCATGTAATACTGTATGTCAGTGATTTGGATGATGGAATTGATGGCTTTGTGGCTGTTTGTGAATGATACAAAGAAGGAATGCACTTCGGCATTAGGAATAAAATGTCACAGTGTGGTCTGTGAAGTCCGCATTCCGGTTCACCGTCTGGTCCGTGGATTCTGTACTTCAGTTATTCCTTTTTCCCTTTGTTCCATTGGGCGTCTTGATTGAGGCAGCAGATCCTCGTTTCGGGCTTGCAACATAAATAGTTCAGGGGTCCAGCCATTCCTTTGCTGGACTGTCCCCGTCAGAATCCCATACCAAGAAGCTTGGCATCAGAAACTCATTCCAGGAAGCTCGGCATCAGAAACCCACACCAAGAAGCTCGTTACGAGAAACACGTGACCTCAGCCAGTGCAGTAAGTCTGGACCATTATCGGACCTACTGAGTATCATGGACTCTAGGTTGGCTCTGTATCCTGTGTCCAAGAAGAGTCCCTGCTCTGTGTTCTGTGTCCAAGGAGGTTGAGCCGGCCCTGTGTCCTGTGTCCAAGGTGGTTGAGTCAGCCCTGTGTCCAAGAAGAGTCCAAGTCTAGTCATGTCTGAGTCTGAGCTTAAGCCCGAGTTCCTGGTCAAGTCAAGCCTGCGTTCTAAGTCAAGAGCCAAGTCAAGACCCAGGTACTTAGTCCCTGCCAAGACCTGAGTTCTCAGTCAAGTCCAAGTCCCAACTCCTAGTCCAGGTTTTCTGGTTTGTTATTCTATGTTCACGTCCCAGGTTGAGACGTTGTTCTCGCTTCTTGGCTTCCCTAGTATTCTTAATAAACATAGTCTTGTTCAGACTACTATAGTGAATGTATCTTGCATTTGGGTCTGCTCCCAATGCCCCCTTGTGACATAAAGGGGTGGACTATTTTCTAAATGGGGAGAAAATACAAAATTCTGAGGTGCAAAGGGACTTGTGAGCCCTCATGCAGGATTCTCTAAGGTTAACTTACAGATTGAGTCGGTGGTGAGGAAGGCAAATGCAATGTTAGCAGTTATTTTGAGAGGGCTCAAATATAAAAGCAAGGATGTAATGTTGAGGCTTTATAAGGCATTCTTCAGACCACACTTGGAATATTTTGAGCAATTTTGGGCCCTGTGGTGAACTAGATATACCTGTCTGACTGCTCCTGTGGCTCCTCCCACAGACCCTGCTGACTGCTCCTGTGGCTCCTCCCACAGACCCCTGTATAAAGGCGACTGTGGACTGCTGCTCTCCCTCATTTTCCCCAGGATGTAGTGCTGTTTATTCTTCCAGTCAATAAAAGCCGATATCTCACTTCCTAAGTCTCAGCGTGAGTTATTGACGGTGCATCAATTTTATTGACTGGCCTTCAGCTGCATTAAAGGGGACATTGCCAAAGCAACGATGCATGCGGTGGGCGAGACCATTCCCTTCCAAGTAGAGAGTGACGCCTCTGACGTCGCGCTGGCTGCTACCCTCAATCAGGAAGGCAGATCAGTGGCGTTTTTTTCTCGTACCCTTCAAGGCTCTGAACTTCGGCACTCCGCGGTGGAGAAAGAAGCCCAGGCCATAGTGGAAGCTATTAGGCACTGGAGGCACTATCTCGCCGGCAAAAGGTTCACCTTGCTGACCGACCAGCGCTCGGTTGCGTTCATGTTCAGCAACCAACAGCGGGGCAAAATCAAAAATGATAAAATTTTGCGATGGAGAATAGAACTCTCCACCTACAATTATGATATCCTGTACCGGCCTGGCAGGCTCAATGAACCCTCTAATGCCCTATCCCGGGGAACGTGTGCTAGTGCCCAGCTCGACCAGCTGTATGCCCTTCATGCCCAACTTTGCCATCCGGGGGTCACCCGATTTTACCATTTCATTAAAGCCCGGAACCTGCCGTACTCCCTGGAGGACATCAGGACGATGACCAGGGACTGCCAGATCTGCGCTGAGTGCAAACCGCACTTCTACCGTCCTGACACTGCGCAGCTTGTCAAGGCCACCCGCCCTTTTGAGCGACTGAGTGTTGACTTTAAGGGCCCCCTTCCCTCCACCGACCGCAATGTCTATTTTCTCAGTATTATTGACGTGTACTCACGATTCCCCTTTGCCGTTCCCTGCCCCGACACTACTACCGCGTCGGTCATAAAAGCCCTGCGCCAGCTCTTCACTCTGTTCGGATATCCCTGCTATGTCCACAGTGATAGAGGGTCCTCCTTTATGAGTGACGAGTTGCGCCGGTTCCTGCTGGCTAGGGGCATTGCTACTAGTCGCACCACGAGTTATAATCCCCGGGGGAATGGCCAGGTGGAGAGGGAGAATGCCACAGTGTGGAAGGCCACATTTTTAGCCCTTAAGTCAAAAGGGTTGCCGGTCTCCCGATGGCAGGAGGTCCTCCCTGAGGCACTCCACTCTATCCGCTCCCTGTTGTGTACGTCCACTAATGCCACCCCTCACGAACGCCTATTCTCTTTTCCCAGGAAGTCTGTCACTGGGACCACCCTACCAGTTTGGCTGACGTCCCCGGGGCCAGTGCTGCTACGTAAACATGCGAGGAGTAATAAGTACTCACCGCTGGTCGAGAGGGTTCACCTCCTGCATGCTAATCCCCAGTATGCCTACGTGGTCTTGCCTGATGGGCGGGAGGACACGGTCTCTGTCCGCGACCTGGCGCCCGCCGGAGCAGCAGACCACTACCCCGAGCATTCCACGGTAACTATGCACCCTGTACCCGAGGTGACACCGCACACACCGTACCACACCCAGACTCCTCACGACGCTCATGTACCGGGCATCTCGTACGCGTCTATTCCAGGGACCTCGCTCACACGCGAGGGATCCCTGACACCTCCAGTTGGGACAGAACCAACCCACTCTCCGCCTCCGGTGCAAACACCACCTCCGGCACCTGTGCCATCACCACCTCCAGCACCTGTGCAATTGCAGCCGGAGCTACGTAGATCGCAGCGAGCGATTCGACCACCTGATAGACTTAACCTGTAAATATACTTGGGGATTTTTTTTTAAACAAAGGGGGGGTGAATGTGGTGAACTAGATATACCTGTCTGACTGCTCCTGTGGCTCCTCCCACAGACCCTGCTGACTGCTCCTGTGGCTCCTCCCACAGACCCCTGTATAAAAGCGACTGTGGGCTGCTGCTCTCCCTCATTTTCCCCAGGATGTAGTGCTGTTTATTCTTCCAGTCAATAAAAGCCGATATCTCACTTCCTAAGTCTCAGCGTGAGTTATTGATGGTGCATCAGGCCCCTTATCTATGAAAAGATGTGTTGCCATTTGGGAGGGTCCAGAGGAGGTTCACTAGAACGATTCAGCGAATGAAATGGTTAATGTATAAGGAGTGTTTGATGGCTCTAGGCCTGTAATAACTGGAGTTTAGAAGAATGAGGGAGGATCGCATTGAAACCTATTGAATATTGAAAGATAGAGTGGATGTAGAGAGGATGTTTCTTATAGTGGTGAGTCTAGAACCAAAGGCCTCAGCCTCAGAATAGAGGGATGTCTACTTAGAACAGAGATGAGGAGTAATTTCTTTGGCCAGTGTAATGTCCATGTAAAACTCATTGCCACCAGATGGCTGTGTCATTGGGTATATTTAAAGTGGAGGTTGATAAGTACTTGATTAGTCAGGGTGACAACAATTGTGGGAGATGGAAGGAGAATGGGGTTGAGAGGGTTAATAAATTAGTCATGATTGAATAGCAGAATAGACTTGATAGGCCAATTGACCTAATTCTGCACCTATGTCTTATGGCCTTATGGTCAAGCCCTTCGACCCAGATTCTACAGAAAATCTGCCGATGATAGCTATGTGTCTACAGCTCCATGGTTACCTCAAGCCTCGAGAGGAGAGGGGTATGTGAAATACTGGGGGATGCAGGGTTGTTGGGGAAGAATGGACCTAGACCAGAAAGACCAGTTCAGCAGGTGGATCTGAGGGATCCGAATCAGGAGCAATCTTCCAATGACAACCTCCTTTTGAGACAATTCTGCACCTCAGGAGAGGAGCCAATCGCTGAAGGTTCCTCACGGTTTGAATACAACAATGTGAGAGTTAAATGAAGAAATTAAGACCAAACCTTCTTGCGCATCAGACAGTGCATGATGTAGATGAACATCCCCTGGAAACTGTTTAAGATGGTGAAGACGTACATCATTGGAACAGTTGCATTTTGGATGAAGAACCCTCCAGATATCCAGGTACAGCCCAGGATCACCAACTGACCAATTGCAGTCAGCGTAAACACTCTGTGAATGAATAGAGATTTATTGAATTATTTCCCATCTGTAATGAAGTTAATCTGAAGTGAAGTGTTGACGGACTGGTGAGTGCCCAAGTTACACTGCGATTGTCAACCCGACAGTTGTTCCAGGATTCTGGCTGACTTCTGGAGCTGTGGGGTGGGGCTTACTTCAGCTATTTGTAAGCTGGTGTGATGCACACCTGCCCACAATCGCATCACTGACCTGCACGAGACTTCAGTGCGTGTGGCATGCTCTCCTCTGAACCCTCACACTTGGAGATACACAAGGGAAGGCCATGATTTAGAGGCATCAAAGAAGATGGCCATCTCAATGTTGGCAACAGATCACCTTATGTATGCAGACACTTCTGCATGCTCACCCATGCACAAATACACACAGTTACACACACACAAGCGGTCACATAGTCATTTCTGCACACTCACCCATGCTTGCACACACACATTCACTCACACTCACGTGCATAGTTACACCCTCACACTGATGCTTGCGTGCACACACATGCACGTTCATACAATCGCTCCCCCAAACTAACTCTTGTACGTGAGCATGCATGCGTACACACACAGAGTGAGGAGATGTGTTTATACAGAGCATGGATAACAGATATAATGCTTGTTTCTGTGGAGATACAGGAGCAGGGGGTAAATAAAGGCCAGGGAGTGTGCCCCTGCTCCTCTCCAGCTCAGTATTATCTTCAGCTGAGAGGTCAGGAGGACCAGTCTGGCTTATCTGACAGTACAGCTGTTCCTTGCACAGATGAATCTGAACTGCACACACAGATAATGATGGATACAGCATGGACCTGAAGGATTGGTAGCAGCCAACCCTGCAAACCAAGCCTCTGTTACAATGAGGATTGTCACTGGGAGCACTTCACAGCTAGATCCCAATCATCCTGTTCTCTGTTCCCATTGGTGCATAGATGTACGGCTGTAGGCTTGGGAAGACCCTGGAAGTTTCAGTTTGTGGAAAACCGAGCAGAAGGGGGTGAAATCGGCTGGATGGGATCCGGTTAACTCACCTGTTCTTGTTCAGATGACTCTGGTCAGAGATCACGTGTGATAACTTCATCAATGTTTTGAAAAGGATGTAAAAGTTAACCTGCAATTAAAGTGAAAACTAAATTGTAATCTGAGATACCCCAAAGCAGCGGCTTAAATCACCCTCGGTCTCCATCTGGCTCTGTGGGGTGACCCACTCACCAGACCACAGACCACTATTGGTCTTTACTGGGAGGGGTGACCCTCCCCACTGGCTTGATATTGTCACCACCTCCTCTCCTCTGGTGGTGGAGTTGGTTTTTTAGCTGCTGGGATCCTGTTCATTCTACATTCTCCTTCTGTGTCAGTGTGACCTATCAGTACTGGGTGGGTGGTCAGTGAGGGGATGTAATACCCTGCCCCCCCATCCCCTGCCTCCTACCATCCTCCATCTCCCTCATCACCCACCACCCACCTACTACCAAGCACTCTCCCTCCCCAATCAAAACCCTCCCGCCAACCACACTCCCCCCGATCTACCACCCTCCAACTCCTTCACCTCCCACCAATCTCCCTCCACACATCACCCTCCCCTCTCACTGACTACTGTCCACCCCCTTTTTTAACTCCTTTTCACCTGCTCTCTCTCGACATCTTCTCTCCCGCCCTTCACTAATTCCTTTCCCTCTTACTCCCTCCTCCTATTTGCCCCCTCCAGCTCCATCCAGCTAACCTACCACTCCTACACCCCTGCCCTCTGTCAAGGATCACCAGGTGCCCTCTGGCTGAGGGTACTGGGAGTCGCAAGCTCTGATCAAACTTACGATGCAGATAAAGATGGCGGGCACAAAGAAGCTACAGGTGAAGTAATGCTTTGGTGAGAGCCAGCACCTGGAATTGAAGATTCAGATGGTTATTACATCAGGCACTCCCATCGCGACCTCTGTCATCCCCTCCTTGAGTGTGTCCTGGCTGAGACTGGAATGGTCAGTGAAATACTGGAGAGGTACTGACTGAGGTGGGCAGGTCCAGACTTCCATGTGGACAACATCCATGCAATGAAGAGCCAACACCCCATGAGGCAGGCGATGAACCATGTAACTATAAGACCATATGACATAGGAGCAGACTTAGGCTAATCGGTCCATCAAGTCTGCTCCATTGTTCAATCACAGCTGAAATTTTTCCCTCTCTACCCGTTCTCCCCATAATCTTTCACACCCTTACTAATTAAGAACCTGCTTAAAATATACCCAATGACTTGTGTTATGCCCGCAGCCCCCTCCTTTGTGAGAATCGCAAGAACATTGGGGGGGGGTGTGGGTCAGTGGACCCAGGAAATGGGAGAGAGACGTGCCGGATGCCTCGTTTCCCCGGCGATGCAAAATGACGCGACATTGGCCATTGTCTCTTGGAGACACATTTGTGGATTGGGGACTAGGCTACGTGCAAGCCCTCGGGCAAAGTGGGCTGGTTGAGAGAGAGATTGCATCACCCCCAACCTGATTGACATCTACTACCCTGCAAGTCAAGATAAAAGAGGGGCTGTAGAGACGGCCCCTCAGATGCACCAGAAGAAACGCTAGCGATCCTGTAATAGCGGGAAGCCATTTGAAGGAAGCAACGTGCGTTCGGTTCCCTTGCCTGGGAACCGGTGGCGGGTACCACAGAAACGATTTTCTTGAACTAACAACGGGGAACCAACTCCCCCGACTCAATGGATTGGCCTCATCAAAAGACCCGGGCAAATTTCTTTTCTCACAAATCTCTCTCCCTCCAACAAGTGAAAACCCAGCGGTCCCCAAAGGCTGAAGCCTGCAGGAACTGAGTGACTTTTATATTTCCATCAGACAATATATTATCCCCTAGACAAACGATAGAGCTATTTCTTATTGATGATTATTACTATACCCGCGCTTTTAGATTGAGTATTGACGACGTATATTATCTGAATGTTTGTATTAATCTTATTTTTGTGCCCCTTTATAAATAAAGACTTTTAAAAATAGTACCATCAGACTTCAACGGACCTCTCTATCTTTGCTGATAAGTGACCCAGTTACGGGGTACGTAACACTTGGTTGCCACAACTGTCTGGATATCCTTCTGTTCTGAAGTTGTGCTCTCCATAGGAAACACCTCGTCCACTCTATCTCAGCCTTTCAAGATTTCTATGAGATTCCTCCCACCCCCCACATTTTTCTAAACTCCACTGGGTACAGGCCCACAGCCACAAAATGTTCCTCATAGGTTATGTGATGGAGAGCAGCAACAGCAGTAATGACAGAGCCAAAGGCTGTTCACAAGAGTTAGTAGAACAAACTCACGCTGTTGGGGTGCCATATCCTTTGTGGTTGGCCACTGCAGAAATGGCCACGATCGTACATGGAAGTCCATAGCCGGCCCAGTGCATGTATCTCGCCAGGGGAGTCTTGGTCTGAAAGACCACTTGCACCAGCAGATAGAGCTGCACACCTTCCAAGAGCATCCAGACGAATACGGCCAGGAAGAGGTAGTGGAGCAACACAGCAATAAGTCCACACAAGATCTGGAGAATAGTTACTGTCAGTGCACCAGTGAACTGCAGCTTCATACCAGTACCATGCCCTTCACAAGTCAGGGCATCCCAAAACCTCACACAGCCAGCAAAGCATTTTTGTACATAGTTATTACTCTACTGTAAGAACGCATCAGTTAAACTACACACAAGAAGGACCACAAGGCTTTCATAAGGCTGAGGTATTGCTGATCATGGATGGGGACAACTCCATTGGTGTTGAACTTGCTCTGTCTGGGGATAGATGGAATTTTCATGAACTCTCCTGATGGAAAGTGGTCATTGTGACACAACATCTCTCTCTTGGTCTGGCACTGGACTTTAGTTGGGAACTGGCCAAAATTGTGGCTGAGCCTGACATTTGGCAGCTGATGGCTTTTGATGTTGTGGAGATGCAGCTGCTTTTGTCACTCCAAAGGTGACTGGGGACCACACAGAATGACCAGGTCTTAGGGCACTCTGACCAAATGCAGACAATGTGCTAGAGTCAGTTGTGGAGTCATAGGTTCCTACAGCACAGAGATAGACTCTTCAGCCCATCTGATTCGTAGGGATATGGCTCGATAAAAAATAGCTCCTTTTAAGAGTGTGGCTGTGTGTGTGTGCACTCAGCACTCTCTGTGTGAAAGCTTGCTACTAAGCTCCCCTTTGAGCAATGGACACACATGCTGCTTCTGGAGATCTCAGAGTGACAATCAGGCATTGGAGAGTGTGATATTAGTGCCATCATGGAACGTGCTTTAGAAGTAGAGGTGATCCCAAAGCCATCACTATAACACTTTGTGTGTTATAGCTGGGGATAATTTCCTGGAATTTCACTCATTATACTGGGTGCCTTTAGTGTGCTGACATATTGGATAAATCTCCTTACCTTGTTGCTTGTTTGTGAAATTCCCACAAGGAAGATGAAATCAGCCATGAACAAGGAGAGGCAGAGGTGCCGGTGGATGGCACACCGTGTGTCCTTCAGGGATTGGCAGGTATAAAATGTAATGATTGCCAGAAACAGACACAGTAATGAGATGCTTAACCCAATGTACGTGATGAGTTCCACCTCGAAAACCTCAGGAAGATCCTGTAGGGACAAACAGGACCAACAGTGACCTTGGGTCATTTAACAATCACATTCAGATGTTTTGCCTGACAACACAAGTACTGGTAGGAAAATACTTAAAGCATATCAACTAACAGGGTCTTGGCTGTCTCTACCTTCTTCATATCTTTTTATGACCTTGAAGCTGCCTTTAAAAAGGCGTCTGGTGTGTTGGTCTTCATAAGTTGGGGGATTGAGTTCAAGAGCCATGAGGTAATGTTGCACCTCTATAAAACCCCAGTTAGACCACATTTGGAATATTATGTTCAGTTCTGTTTGCCTTATTCTAAGAAGGATGTGGAAGCTTTAGAGAGGGTGTAAGGAAGAATTTACCAGGATGTTGCCTGGATAAAAGAGCATGTCCTATGAGGATAGGATGAGTGAGCCAGAGCTTTTCCTTTGGAGCAAAGGAGGGTGAAAGGTGACAATAGAGGTATACAAAATATTAAGTGGCATAAATCAAGTGGATAGCCAGAGGCTTATTCCTAGGGTGGAAATTACAAATAAATGAGGGCTTAAGGTGATTGGAGGGAAGTACAGCAGGGATATCAGAGGTAGGTTTTCTACATAGAAAGTTGTGGGTGAATGGAATGCACTTCCAGGGATGGTGATATATTAAGAATGTATCTACCTCTACATTAACATATACATTAAGACAGGCACATGGATGAAAGACAATTGGAGTCTATGTGAGAGGGAAGGGTTATATTGATCTTAGATTTGGTTAAAAGGTAGGTAAATTATTGTGGGCCGAAGGGCCTATACTGTTCTATGTTCTATATTCTAAGTCCAAAGGTCCTGGAAGTCACTCAAAGGAGCAGGACTGGAACAGTTGATGTAAATAACCCCTGATTCATTCTCCTTAAAGGAAGAAATTGCTTCTTAGTCTGGTGGCTGACCCCTAACAGCCACACTGCTGTGGCCTTTGATGCTATCAGGTAAAACAGGTTTTTGAATCTGGTTCACATTGTCTGTGGAATGAACCCACCCGAAAGGAATTCATGGACATTAAACTTCACTTCCTGACAGCTTATGAATATCTGACTGGATCTTTATCTATTTGAACCAGGTGAGTTCTCCCTCAGGTACAGGACAACTAGAACCATAGAACATTACAGCACAGGAACAGGCCTTTTGGCCCTTCTGAGCTGTGCCGAACCATTTTTGTGCCATCTCCCACTGACATGCACCTGGGCCATCTCATCCATATACCTGTCCAAGTTTTTCTTAAATGTCAAAAGTGAGCCCGCATTTACCATTTCATCTGGCAGCTCATTCCACACTCCCACCACTCTCTGCGTGAAGAAGCCCCACCTAAAGTTCCCTTTAAACTTTTCCCCCTTCACCCTTAACCCATGACCTCTGTTTTTTTTATCCTGGCCTCAGTGGAAAAAGCCTGCTTGCATTCACTCTATCTATACCCATCATAATTTTATACACCTCTATCAAATCACCCCTCATTCACCTACGCTCCAAGGAATAAAGTCCTAACCTATTCAACCTTTCTCTGTAACTCAGTTTCTCAAGTCCCGGCAACATCCTTGTAAACCTTCTCTGCACTCTTTCAACCTGATTTGATCAAACTGGTTGTATTCCAGTCCTACAGATGATACACCATTGAGTGACGGGACTGATCTAAGGTTGGGACAGGAGACATGCCTGATCTCACCGCTATTGTCAAGGAAACAATGAACCATTATGTGACCATTTGAACTTTATTTGACCATTTCTGTTTTATTTTCTCACTCACACTCTTTCCCCTCTCTGCTCTCACTCCACAGTCACTGAGCATCATCTTGTGTTCCCACATCATCAATGCTCGCTGCTTGTACCTCAAATGACCATCACTAGTGTTGCTGCCTGTAACTCCATGACCATTACCGACACTGCCTGCACCTCCACCGACCGACACTGTTGTTCCCTACCTGACCATCACCAGTGCTCCCTGCTTCTGCCTCCACTGATCAGCTCAGCTGGCTGAGGTCCCACATTCCTACCTTTAGAGCCATTAGGACGGCAAAGCTGGATAGGTGATGGGCTTTGCAGACGGTATGTGTGCTGTTGTATTCCACCAGCTCACAGCCCTCAGGAGACCAGAAATTTTTTGATGATGAAGTGGGATCCCAGTAGACACAGGTTATTATAAAATCATCCTTGTTTTCCTGTAGGAAGTGAAGTAAACCCATTAACAATGATTCCCATTATTTGGTATCCTGTGAGGACGGTGGTGTTTTTTTAAACTTTATTTTTTTTACTTTATTAAACAAACACATAGCTACAAACAAGCATCGGCTATCGGTCCACAATTCACTGTGCCTAAATTAACAATACCAGGGGTGGAAGAGAGTAGGAGCAAGAGAAAGAAGAAATAAAAAGCACATACCTACAATTACATATATACACAAACATACACATGATCTACATACTTTACATCACCCCTCAATGTAGATTTACATCAATTTTAAATAAAATCACAGTCCTCAGTTAATCAACTCATCCCACATTTTTCCAGGCCCCTGTATGGGCCCTTTACTGTGCCGGGTATACTATAACAGAGTTCCATCTTTCCAAGTGGGAATCCATTTTCAGCTGTAAACTGGCAGTATATTCTCCATACAGTTCAGTTCTTTCAGTCTCTGTATCCATTGTTCCAAAGCAGGTAGGTGAGATTTAAGCCAATTAACAGTTATCATTTTATGGGCAATCAGAATCAAAACTCTTAACATATATAGTTTATTCTTCTCTATTGCAGATTGCAGGAGGTTGCCTAAAATTAAATGACTAGGTTCAAAGGGTATACTTATGTCTAAAATCCTTCTTATTTCCTCAGTGACCTTGTACCAAAATTCCTTTAATTTGGGACAGTCCCAGAATATATGTGCAAAATCTCCCACTAGGCCACATCCTCTCCAGCAAAGTCTGCTTTTTTTTTCTGCGTATAATAATATTACAAACAGGGTTTTAAAGTACCTCATACTTATTTTCCAAGCAAATTCCCTCCAATTAGGAGTATTCAAGCATTTATGCCATGACTCCCAAGACCTCTCCCACTCTTCCTTTTCTACTATGGTGTTTGCCTCCAATTCCCACTTATGTTTAACATCTAACGTGTTATCCATTGTATCCAGGTGTATTTTTTTACATATACAAGATACAATTTTCTGGGATTGTGACCTACCCATGATGATCTCTATCCAAAATTTTTCCAAGTTATATGGCTGTATTTTAAGATTGTTCCATTCTTTGTGTGATGTAAGGTCATGTCTAATTTGGAGGAATCTATAAAAGTCATTGTTTTTATCCTGAGTAAAATATCCCATTAAGTCTGCCGATCTTGTGTCCCAAGTGAGCATGTACTCATTTCCCATTTCCCTTGGATTCCAAGGGGTCTGTCAGGTGAATTCCCAGAAGCTTCCTCAACTGGATAGGGAGGTGGTCCAGAGAAAGGAGCCTGCAATTTGGTACTGAGATTGAGAGGCAGGATCTGTGGATGGAAATGAGCAGTCAATGTTTTGGGCTGAGACCCTTCATTTGGGCACTGAGTTGACTGTCCATTTTGCTCCACAGATGCTGCCTGGCCTGCTGAGTTCCTCCAGCATTTTGTGTGCGTTGGGAGGTCAGGAGTTCATTCTATTGTCCTACCTTCCTTAGTGTGGCTCTCTTTGGCAGGCTGCCAGTAGTGGGATTGGGTGTCCACAGTGTGTGTGCAGGGAAAGCTGATCTCACCCACTCCCTGACAGGAACCCAGCCTCGTCATATTGGATCCTTTGAGCAGAAGCCACTTTGAGCTGCGTGAACCAGTCCACATCATTTGGACAAACTCTCACCAAATTACTCCCTGCTGGAGAAAGCTCTCTGTCCCTACTTGCTACTGCCTGCTGCAGGGCATGAAGCAGAAGGACTGGATGGATTTGCACTAACCTCATTGTGGGGAAAGGTGAAGATCAGGGGCTGGATGAGGGAACTGTTCTTCCTGTTGCCAATCATAATGGTTACCACCATGGAGCTCAGCTTCAATCCAGGACCAGTCTCATTATTGTTGCTCAGAAATGCAAACAGGTCCTTGTGGACAATCAGACCAGCAGTAGGCACCCTTCCTGGGGGGGGGGGGGGGGAGAAAAAAAAAGAGAGAGAGGGAGAGAGAGAGAATTAGCCCAGACCTCACCTCAGCAAGTTCTGTTTAGTCCCTTCACTCCCACAAAGTGGGACAGCAGATCTCACACTTCCTGCACTGTCCCAGATGCACCTGAACACCAGTACTTTGTGGCTGGAGTCACGCACAGGAAGGATGGAGTGTGATAGAGCAGATATCAATCCCTTCCCCCCCCCCAAGACACAATTTAGCAGTTTTGAGGTCACCTTCATTTAGAGAGTCACACACCACAGTCTCTTCAGCCCATCAAGCTCATGCTGACCACCACATACTTGTTACTTGTCCTACTATTTCTCCTTTATATTCCTGAACTGTTTAATTCCCAAAGTGCCAGGGTGAGATTTGAACCCCAGTCTCCAAGTCCCATCCGAGTCTCTGGGCTTTAGTGTAGGAGTTTAACTGCTTTGGGCTGAGATCCCAGGGTCTTCTGACCACCCATGACCTTTGAGCTTAGCACAGGGGGTTCCATCAGCCAACCATAGTAGGTGTTGCTGGCTTCTGGCTGAAATTGGGAGAGTTTCACTGTGGTCAATGGAAATGAAAGGAAGCAAAATTTGGTTTGGGATTTGGGGATGGGGACTGGCAGGGAATATCACCAGCTTTTGTTTCCAATTACTTGGGCAGCTGGCAGTGATGAATCAGAGTTCCATGCACTGGTCAATCAGAGGACCCCACACTGGTCAATCAGAGGTCCGTACACTGGGTGAACTAGAGGGACTGTATGCTGCCTGGTCTCCTACATGTAAAGGGAAAGCTTGCAGGGCAGAACCAGGGGGTTTTGCTCAGAGGTTCCAGAGCCTTCTGCCCACTAGTCTGGGGCAAGGGTATTTCCACAAAATCCTTCATAAATTACACAAAGAGCCCAGCATAAATTTCTATCTAAATGAGTTTGTTTTCACAACTGGAAGAGCCCCCTGATAATCTACAAGTCACCCACTGAAACTGTTAGTGTCGCACTTTACCAGGGGTCACTTCCTTCAGAATGGCTGGGTCCACATCAACGGTGTGTCCCAATACCGATATCGTCAATGGATCAGAGGCATTTGTTTGTCGCTTTATTCCAATTTCTACAAAATGAAGATTTGGTAAGTTAATATTGCAGAATAATAAAGTTAAAGTTTATTAAGTGCTTAGTTAATAAAGTTCTTCTTTCTTTCTCAAGTTGTCACTTACATCAGAGTTCCTGCCATGGTGCACAGTGACCACCAACAGTTTTAGCTCAGAGTATGTCCCTGTGAGCCTAGAGTGTCAGTCTTGGGGACACAACCTCCCTGCTCACAGTAATGGAAACAAGTAAATGGGACAGAAAGACTGTAAATGTTGCAAGTCTGAGATAAAACAGGGATTTCAGGTTGGCGTGTTCACCAGATCAGGTAGCTTCTCTAGACACAGGAACAGAATAATGTTTCTGGGTGATGGCCAACTCTCAGACCATCAAGCTGAAGGGTTATGCCTTGGTTGGGTGAACAGTGCAAATGTGTGTCTTAAACATTTTTCTTCTGATTGCAAGACCTTGTTGGATATTGAAAATACAAAGTACTGCAAGTCTGGTTTGTTGGCAGGGGAGCTGTATGGCCTGAGGTTGCTTGGCTAGTCCCTCAAGCTGTTACAGTTACCAATGGCAGAAGGGACTGGAGACAGTGAGGGAGAGAACAGTAGCAAATGAGTTGGAATCTGTGCCAAGTTGGGAGCTGGCCCCTGCGGGTTGGCTCTCCCATCGGTGCTGCTCTCCAGTGTTTGCTCTGTGGGAGACAAGCAGGATTGCTTTCATCTGTGGATGACCCAGCACGGGACAAGCTGGATTACCTTCATCTGTGGTCGACCCACTAAGAGATGAGGAACTGCAATGTGTTTGTACTTGCAGAAACATGGCTCCAGAATAACATCCCTTGCACCATCAATATTCAGGCCATGTCATTCAGGAACTGTGCTAATATTATTTTTGTGTCTGTATGTGCTATTGTAATTATATGTGCTATGTGTGACTCTCTGTATTGTGTTTTGCATCTGCACTCCTAAAATCACTGTTTAGTTTAGCTGTATACATGTGTGTAGTTGAATGACAATTAAACTTGAACTTGAACTTGACAGGGTGCAGTCTTGGTCTCCTTCCTTGAGGAAGGGCATTAGTGCAATGTCAGTGCATATGTACTGAGTATACAGTAGCTGGATGGGGTGATTGATTTCTGAGGAAGGATCAGACACACCAGCTTTGTATCCCCTGGAGATTAGGAGTGAGAGGGTTACAGGAAGCCCCCTTCACATTCACATCCTCACTTCATTCCACACCTTCAGCCAGCTTGGGACTTACTTTTGGTCCCTTCTGCTCAATCACTGATACAGGTCATGAATATTGAAGGCAATG
Organism: Hemitrygon akajei; assembly: GCF_048418815.1. Classification (NCBI taxonomy): domain Eukaryota; kingdom Metazoa; phylum Chordata; class Chondrichthyes; order Myliobatiformes; family Dasyatidae; genus Hemitrygon; species Hemitrygon akajei. The sequence goes on along the minus strand of NC_133139.1, from coordinate 57,519,284 downwards.
TGTAGACTTCAAGTTAGTGTGAAGTGTGGAACAAGAGATCTGTTTACATCTCTGTTCAGTCTTCCGTCCATCTTACAGAGAGGGGTATAATTTGATTGTTGTTGGAGACTGGACTCACTAGCTTATGGGAGATACCACTATCTGTCATGATGAAGCCACTCTCAGGTTGATGAAGTCACCTCATATTCTGTCTGGGTAGCCTCCAACCTGAAGGTACAAACATCAATTTCTCTAATTTCTGGTTATTTCTCCCTCCTTTTCCTTCTTTCTTTTTCCATTTCACATTCTGGCTCCCCATTTACTCTTCTCTTTTTTTTCTCTGGTTCTCCCCCTCCTTCCCTTCATCTTTCCTCTTCTATCAGATTACTTCTTCAGACCTTCAACTCTTCCAGCAATCATCTCCCAGCTTCTCACTTCATCCCCCACCCCAGTCACCCACCTTCTCCCTCACCTGGTCTCAACTATCATCTGCCAGCTTGTGTTCCTTCCCCTCCCCCCACTTTCTTATTCTGGCTTCTGTTCCCTTCATTTCCAGTCCTGATAAAGGGTCTCGGCCCAAAATGCCAACTGTTTATTCCCCTCCATAGATGCTGCCTGACCTGCTGAGTTCCTTCAGCATTTTGTGTGTGTGGCTGTTATTGCGAGTGTTTTGGGTTACCGATACCTGATGGAGAAGTGAGTGAGATTCCTGTCCATCCAGTCACAGAGCCCAGTGGAGCCAAGTACATTGAGTGAGATCACTGGCCAGTGAGGTTGTTTGGGCCTGGTGACGGAGTTCAGGCTCATGTCACTTGTACAGACAGTGGGATTTGTGATTCATTAACACTTTACCAAATGCTTCCATTGACTGATGCTCTTCATGCTGATTTGATGGAGCTTCAACCAAAGACCTCATCATGCTTTCCGTCTTGTCCAGGAGCTGGAATACATTCCTGAGCTGGGCTGGTCGACTTCTGACTGTGGACACGCTCAGGTAGAAAGTCTGTATTTCACACGCACTAATACACTGTAACCAGATTGAGGAAACAAGTGGTTGTTTTAAACTTCCTGACTCCACTGGCATCTGTCACTCAATAAAATGTCAGATGAAGCTCCCCAGTGCACTGAGTTGAGTGTCATCATGGACTACTACAAATGTGGTGACTGAGCTTTCTCATCAACACTCCCAGGTTTGGACTTCCCAAACCAACACATCAGTAGTTCCCCGGGGAAGAAGTTTCTCACACAACTACACAATGCCCAAAATGACTGAACTAGTTTTGAAGAGCGACTCTTCCTGGATTCCTGCCCAAGCCCAAAATCAGCAAACCAGATTGTCTGATCATTTTCACATCTTAGATTGTGGGGTCACACTGTGCATAAACTGTGTGCCTATGAACTCTGCCTTACAACTTTTCAGATGGTCCTTTGTGAATGTTTCATAATTGTTCCTTAATCAATCTTTCTAATTCAAAACATTGAATTTTTAGGTAATCTTTAAAAAGGAAGTTTTTAAGATGCACTTGTCATTAAACCGGAGGCATTGTTCCAATCCAAATCTCATAAAAACCCAGAGGGGATTTGGAATAGATCTCCTACAACACTTGAGAGTAGCAGAGAGTTAAGATTCAAGATTCAAGGTTGTTTAATGTAATTTCTAGTATACAAGTGTAAAGGAGAACAAAATAATTGTTACTCGGAATGCCGCGCAAAAAATGCAATAAGACAAAGAACAGAACATTAATAAAAAAAACAACTTATATACATAGATTGATTGTAAATCCATAAAGTGATGCTAGGCACAGAAGTGTCTGTACCTAACGTGACTGACAGGAAATAATAAAATAGTGGTAACAGTCTGGGACATCACGTTATAAATCATGTCTAACAAGCCTGATAGAATTCTTTGAGGAGGAGACCAGGCATATAGATAAGGGTAGTATAGTGGATGTGATCTACATGGATTTTAGTAAGGCATTTGACAAGGTACCACACGGTACGCTTATTCAGAAAGTCAGAAGACATGGGATCCAGGGAAGTTTGGCCAGGAGGATTCAGAATTGGCTTGCCTGCAGAAAGCAGAGGGATGAGGTGGAGGGAGAACATTCGGATTGGAGGGTTGTGATTAGTGGTGTCCCACAAGGATCTGTTCTGGGACCTCTACTTTTCATGATTTTTATTAACGACCTGGATGTGGGGGTAGAAGGCTGGGTTGGCAAGTTTGCAGACGACACAAAAGTTGGTGGTGTTGTGGATAGTGTTGAGGATTGTTGAAGATTGCAGAAAGACATTGATAGGATGCAGAAGTGGGTTGAGAAGTGGCAGATGGAGTTCAACCCAGAGAAGTGTGAGGTGGTACACTTTGGAAGGACGAACTCCAAGGCAGAATACAAAGTGAATGGCAGGATACTTGGGAGTGTGGATGAGCAGAGGGATCTGGGGGTACATGTCCACAGATTCCTGAAAGTTGCTTCACAGGTAGATAGGGTAGTTAAGAAAGTTTATGGAGTGTTAGCTTTCATAAGTCAAGGGATAGAGTTTAAGAGTTGCGGGGTAATGGTGCAGCTCTATAAAATTCTGGTTAGGCCACACTTGGAGTATTGTGTCCAGTTTTGGTCGCCTCACTATAGGAAGGATGTGGAAGCTTTTGAAAGGGTACGGAGGAGATTTACCAGGATGCTGCCTGGTTTAGAGAGTATGCATTATGATCAGAGATTAAGGGAGCTAGGGCTTTACTCTCTGGAGGGAAGGAGGATGAGAGGAGACATGATAGAGGTATACAAGATATTAAGAGGAATAGATAGAGTGGACAGCCAGAGCCTCTTCCCCAGGGCACCACTGCTCAGTACAAGAGGACATGGCTTTAAGGTAAGGGGAGGGAAGTTCAAGGGGGATACTAGAGGAAGGTTTTTCAGTCAGAGAGTGGTTGGTGCGTGGAATGCACTGCCTGAGTCTGTGGTGGAGGCAGATACACTAGTGAAATTTAAGAGACTACTAGACAGGTATACGGAGGAATTTAAGGTGAGGGGTTATATGGGAGGCAGAGTTTATGGGTCGGCACAACATTGTGGGCCAAAGGGCCTGTACTGTGCTGTGCTGTACTATTCTATGTTCTATGTTCTATGTAGATGTACAGAGCATTGGTTAGATTTCACTTGAAGCATTGTGTTCAGGTCTGGTCACCAGACTACAGAAGGGATGTGGTAACAATAGACAGAGTTTAGAAGAGGTTCACCAAAATGTGGCCTGGGATGGAGGGCTGTGGTTGTGAGAGATTGGAGAGGCTGGGTTTGATCTCACTGGAATGTAGAGGGCTGAAGGGAGACTTTGTTGAGGTTTATAAAGTTATGACAGGCATAGATATACAGGATCGTTTTCTCAGGGAGGTCTTAGAACCAGAGGCACTGATTTAGAATGACAGGGAATGACATTTAATGTGGACCTGAGGGGTAAATGTTTCACTTAGAAGGTAGTGAATATGTGGAATGAAATGCCAGTAGAGGTACTGGAGGCAATAGACTGTAATTATGTTTAGAAGGCATTTAGTCAGGAGCTTGGATAGAAACTGTGCAGATAGATACAGGAGCAATCCAAGTAAATGGGATTAGTGTAGAGAGGGAGGAGTTGCTCGGGCAAAGGGGACATTTTTCTAAACATAAGAGATTATGCAGATACTGGTAATCTAGAGCAACAGTCACAAAATGTTGGAAGAACTCAGCAGGTCAGGCAGCATCTTCAGAGGGAAATAAACAATTGATGCTTTAGGTCAAGATGTGGCAATGGGGTTGGATGCTGTAGGGACAAACAATGACGTCGCAGCCTCTGAGTCCACCTTCATCCTCTCTTCTTCCCACCTGCTTCCATATGCTTTTCCTCAGACCACCTATATCCTAATGTCCACTGTTACATCCTTCACCGTCCCCTCCTCCCACCTAGTTCTATCTGCCCCTCGTCAGTCCACCTATCTCCTACTGGCTCCAGTCTATCCTTCACCCTCCTCTACTTCCACCTGATTCCATCTGCCTCTCCTCAGTCCACCCATCTTCTACTGGCTACAGTTACATCCTTCACCCTCCCCTCTTAACACCAGACATCTCCCCTCTTCACTCTCAGCCCTGATGCAGGGTCTTGACATTGACAATTCCTCTCACCCTCAGATGCTGCTCAAACCATTGTGTTCCTCCAGTAAGTTGTGATTTGCTATAGATTTCAGTATTGACAGTCTACAGTGTCTCCAAACATTGTCCAGATATGCTGGTACACCCTACTGGTATTTGTGGGATCTTGCTGTGTACAAACTTTAACTGTGACTGATGTGACTACAGTTCCAAAATCTTCAAAGCATTCAAACATCTGGAAATTATTTTAGGGACCATAAAATGCAATTTCTTTTTTTATTGCCTGAGACACTTACCACTTGGTCAGATTCTGTGGAATTTTTATCAATTCTTGTCCGGTTCATAAAGCAGGATTGTTCACAATCTGTGATGAGCAAGTCACCAGTTAATGTCACAAGTTGGGCTCCAGCAATTTCCATAATACATTCCACCAGCAGTGATATTCTCAACCATTCATTGTTACAGGTTCACTTAGTGAAGATTGGACTTTCTGTAATGAATTTCCTGGGACTGATCCATCTCTGTTCTTCCGTTAACAGCATTGGGCACAGTTCGTACATGTTAATCATGAGGCAGCTGACAGGCACGTCAATAAACTCTGGTCAGAGTGTACAACATTTAGAATGAGAAAACAGAAAGGTAGAGACAACAGGGAAGCAGTGTCCTGGAGGCTGATGCAGTCCCCATCTACCTGAACTGCAATCAATGTGCACAGCTGGGCGGGTGTCACTGAGGATTCATGTGGGTGGAGATTGGTGTGGGTGGGGTTGGTGTGAGAAGGGATTTGTGTGGGAAGGGATAGGTGTGGGTGAGGATTGGTGAGGGTGGAGATTAGTGTGGGTGGAGCTTGGCATTGAAGTGAGGACTCTGGGTAGGACCTCACTAGGAAGCACTCCAGAATTCCCTTTGGTGGAAAGTTGGAGACAGGTAGTGGGCATCCGAGGAACAGGAATATCCTGTTCCAGTCCAGGGTCCTGGAGGAACTTGTTGTTGGGAGACCGGGTCCTGACTCAGAATGTGAAATGAATTGTGTCCTAAGCTGCGACTGTGAAGGGCAGGAATAAACCCAGACATTGAGCCACTGGCCTGGTCAATAGGGATAAGGAGCCAGGCAGACTGGGAATGTCTCCCTTACTCATCCCAGCCTTTGGCCATTTGATCTTGAGGTCTGTTTGTCCCGAATTCCTCTCCCTTGTGTTTCATGGCAGAGTTCAGAAAACAATAAACAGACCTGCCAGACACAAAATGCTGGAGGAACTCAGCAGGCCAGGCAGCATCAATGGAAAAGATTACAGTCGACACTTCGGACTGAGAACCTTCAGCAGGACCCTGTTGAAACTAACGGAATCTTATATTTAAAGTGCAAACACGAGGAAATCTGCAGATTCTGGAAATTCAAACAACAACACACACATCATGCTGGTAGAACACAGCAGGCTAGGCAGCATCTATAGGGAGAAGCAGTGTCGATGTTTCGGGCCGAGACCCTTCATCAGGACTAACTGAAAGGAAAGATAGTAAGAGATTTGAAAGTAGAGGGGGGAGGGGGAAATGCAAAATGATAGGTGTAGACCGGAGGGGGTGGGATGAAGCTAAGAGCTGGAAAGGTGATTGGCGAAAGTGATACAGAGCTGGAGAAGGGAAAGGCTCCCCCCCCTTTCTTTCTCCTGAGGCCTCCCGTCCCATGATCCTTTCCCTTCTCCAGCTCTGTATCACTTTCACCAATCACCTTTCCAGCTCTTAGCTTCATCCCACCCCCTCCGGTCTACTCCTATCATTTTGCATTTCCCCCTCCCCCCTCTACTTTCAAATCTCTTACTATCTTTCCTTTCGGTTAGTCCTGACGAAGGGTCTGGGCCCGAAACGTCGACATCACTTCTCCCTATAGATGCTGCCTAGCCTGCTGTGTTCTACCAGCATTTTGTGTGTTGTTGCTTATATTTAAAGTGTTTGTTTAGAGATTAATTTTACTTTCAAACATTAAGAATGTTTTAAACTAATGTATGTCCGCTTTGTGTGAAGTACAATGACCGTCACCCCTCACCTGTACAATTGGAGTGACCTCCTCCGGTCAGACAGCAGTAGTTTCCGATCGTATTTAAGCAGCTTTCCCTCTTGTTACATTTCATTGACTTTAATATGCACTCATTGACATCTGGGAATAAATTGAAATATTAATGTAAACTTTTGGTTTAGTTCTTCACTGGCTCAGGTTGTGTGTTAGATGAGAAGAAGGATATTTGACCCAGAGACAGTGAGCTCGAGGTCTGAGACTCGACCTCACTGATTCATCGGTAGGGCAGCAGAAGCTCTCTAACGAAGCTGTAGTCTCTAAACCAGCTTCACTGGTTGACAGGGGCCCAGAATGCAGACAACCAGGATGGAATGTAGGGAAAGATGAAGAGGAGCCTTCAGCCACACAATCAGCTGCCTGACCCAGACACTGAGCCAACCCCTCCCAGATTCTGAGGGAATAGAATCACGTTTGTATACTCTAGTGATACTGTTAAGAGGGTAGCTGCTTTCTTTCCCCAGTGGAAAGAAGTGAATCAGTTAGGATTTCACAACTATCGCAGTCTTGCTAATCTGAAATTTGCTCAGATTTGAACCATTAACCAAAGTTAAGCTTCCGAACAATCATGGTGATATTGGAGTTCTCACATCCATATTGTTACTGATAACACCAGCTATAGCTCAACCATCGCATCCACCTGAGAGTGAGCTCCTGACCCCTTGGAATCATGCAGCGTGAGGCTTCATGGAATGATGAAGTCTATACAATAGAATACAATCAATATGATGGAAATCAATAATTAACACAGAAAACAATCAAACTCTCAGCAAGTTAGGCAGCATCTGTGGAGGATGAACAAAGTCAATCTCCCAAGTCAATAACCTAACACCTGTGTCACTGATGTGAAAAACTGACTATTTCTTCCTCTGCAGATGCTGCTCAGCTTGCTGAACATTTCTAGCATTGTTAGAACTTTGTTTTGGATGCATGGGAGACTCCTCACCACACGTAGATGAACACAGGAACAATGAATATCCAATGTGATCCAGCCTGATTACTGCAATCTTCTCCAGGTAACCAAATTGCACTGCTTGCCAATGAAACTGGTGGATACTGGGACAAGCAGTGAAGTTACTGAAACAAAGAAGATTTACCTTTGCAGTAGGGACGCCCAGTTGTACAGTTATGAATCTCCAGGCACAGTCCAAACCCTTTCTTGCAGCGACAGGTATACTCACTGCGATTGGCCACACAGTCTGAGCCATAAGGACACGTGTGTGAACGACAAGCATCAGATTCTGAAATATACAATGGTGAACATTCATTGGCTGCTGACAACTTCTACCCAGCTATTATCAGACTACTTAATGGTTCCCTAGTATGATAAGATGGACTCTTGAACTCAAAATCTACTTCGTTATGTTACGTACTCGTGACACGTGACAGTGGTACCCTTGTCACGTGACTGGGGTTGAAGCTATACTGGACTTGAGGTAATGGTCTTGTGATGGAGTGATGTCATTTTCCCGCCAGTAGAGGTCATGTGACAGTTTTTTTACAGGGTATAACTACCCCTGTGAGGTGGGGTAGTTCGTGGCTGAATTTGCCAAGTTGACTTCATGCCACTGCGTGATTTAATGTTATGACGCAGTTTAGTTGAAAGATGAAGTTTTATCTAATGCCTAAAGTTTAAAAGGTCATTGCCAGCAGTTTCTTTACAATACTGCTAGTGGAGAGTGAAGATCGGAGTTCAGGAGTTAAAGATCGAGGAGAATCGAATTTCGACAGTGAAACGGGTTCGACCTTGTGTGATCCTCATTCGGAAGGATTTCGTTGACTGTTCTCGTGTTAATCTCTGCGGGATAGCAGAAGATTGAGGACAGTGTGATAAAGGAAAGGTCAGTGCCTTTAAGCCGTTACGTTTCATAAAATTCTTCGTGGGAAGAGTTCGACGCCGGGGATTGAAGGAAAACGACGTGGAAGAGAATTTAAATCGCCTTAACATGTCTCTCCCTTTAAATGGACTGTGAGCATTTTGAACTTTTGGCATACCACTTTTAAAGAACTGTTTTTGCAACATCGCTTTAAGAACTGTTAGAGCTGCATCGCTTTAAGAACTGTTAAGCTGCCGCACAGCAGCTGTTTTCCGGTAACGTTAGTGTTTGTTTACTTTTGGGGGGGTTTGTTTTCCGTGTTTAATAAATGTGTTATTTGTTATAAAAACCCTTGCCTAACTCACATATATTTATTGTTGCCTGAATACGTAACAGTTATGATCTTGCACTTTATTGCCTGCCTGTAGCTTTAGAGGACTTCAGTTTTGGGAAGAGATTGGAACCTGTTTGGAACCTAATGCTTGGAACCTGTTCAATGTAACTGACATTAATTCAATCCCTCTGGAAGATCAGAATGGTAATCTTCACTTGGAGATAAAAGAGGTGGGAAGAGATCTTAAATGGATTTTTTGCATCTGTATTTACCCGGGAGATGAACACAGAGTCTTTAGAAGGGAGGCAAAGCAGCAGCAAGGTCATGAACGTTATGCAGATTACAGATGAGGAGATATATGATGTGTTGAGGCAAATTAGGGTGGATAAATCCCCAGAGCCTGACAAGGTGTTCCCTTGAGCCCTGTGGGAGGCAAGTGCAGAAACTGCAGAATCCCTAGCAGAGATATTTACACATTGTACCGGAGGGATAGGAAGGTAGGCAGAGGAGGTGGTGTGGCTCTACTGGTAAAGAATGGCATCAAATCAGTAGGAAGATGTGACATAGGATTGGAAGATGTTGAATCCTTGTGGGTTGAGTTAAGAAACTGCAAGGATAAAAGGACGTTGATGGCAGTTATATACAGGCTTCCCAACTGTGGCTGGGAGGTGGACCACAGGTTACAACAGGAAATAGAAAAGGCGAGTCAAAAGGGCAATGTTATGGTAGTCATGGGAGATTTTAACATGCACGTCGATTGGGAAAATCAGATTGGTAATGGATCTCAAGAGAGTGAATATGTTGAATGCCTAACAGATTTTTAGAGCAGTTTGTTGTTGAGTCTACTAGGGGATCAGCTATACTGGATTGGGTGTTATGTAATGAACTGGAAGCGATTAGGGACTTTAAGATAAAAGAACCTTTAGGAACCAGTGATCACAATATTGATTGTGTTCAACTTGAAATTTGATAGGGAGAAAGTAAAGTCTGATTTAGCAGTATTTCAGTGGAGTAAGGGAAATTACAATGGTATGAGAGAGGTGTTGGTCAAAGTAAATTGGAAGGGATGTCAGCCGAGTATGTGTTTCTGGAAAAAATGAAGAAGGTGCCGGACATGTGTATTCCAAAAATGAAGAAATACTCAAATGGTAAAATAGTGCAACCGTGGCCGACAAGGGAAGTCAAAGCCATTGTAAAAGCAAAAGAAAGGGCTTACAACAAAGCAAAAATTAGTGGGAAGATGGAGGATTGGGAAGTTTTTAAAAACCTATAGAGAGCAAATAAAAAAATCTTTAGAAGGGAAAAGAAAAAATGAAAGAAAACTGGCAAATAATATCAAAGTAGATAATAAAAGTTTTTTGAAGTATACTAAAAATAAAAGAGAAATGGGAGTGAATATAGGACCTCTAGAAAATGAGGCAGGAGAAATAATAATGGGGGCTGCTGAACTAAATGAGTATTTTGTGTCAGGCTTCACTGTGGAAGACACTAGCAATATGCCTGATATTGTTGCGTGTGAAGGAAGAGAAGTGGGTACAGTTACTGTTTCAAGAGAGAAGGTGCTCAAAAAGCTGAAAGACCTAAAGGTACATAAGTCATCCGGACGAGATGAATTGCACCCTAGGGTTCTGAAAGAGGTATCATTCGAGATTGTGGTGGCATTTGAAATGATCTTTTAAAAGTCATTGGACTCTGGCATGGTGCCAGAGGACTGGAAACTTGCAAATGTCATTCCACTCTTTAAGAAAGGAGGAAGGCAGCAGAAAGGAAATTATAGACCAGTTAGGCTGACCTCAGTGGTTGGGAAGATGTTAGAGTCAATTGTTAAGGATGAGGTAATGGAGTACTTGGTGACACAGGACAAGATAGGACAAAGTCAGCATGGTTTCTTTCAGAGAAAATCTTGCCTGATGAACCTGTTGGAATTCTTTGAGGAGATTACAAGTAGGATAGATAAAGGGGATGCAGTGGATGTTGTGTATTTGGACTATCAGAAGGCCTTTGACAAGGTGCCACACATGAGGCTGCTTACCAGGTTAAGAGCCCATGGTATTACAGGAAAGTTACTGACATGGTTAGAGCATTGGCTGATTGGTAGGAGGCAGTGAGTGGAAATAAAAGGATCCTTGTCTAGTTGGCTGCCAGTGACTAGTGGTGTTCCGTAGGGGTTGGTGTCGGGACTACTTTTTATGCTGTATATAAATGATTTATTTTATGAAATAGATGGCTTTGTTGTCAAGTTAGCAGGTGATATGAAGATTGGTGGAGGGACAGGTAGTGTTGAGGAAATAGGTAGGATGCAGAAGGACTTTGACAGATTAGGAGAATGGGCAAGAAAGTGGCAAATGAAATACAATGTTGGAAAATGCACTTTGGTAGTAGAAATAAATGTGCAAACTATTTTCTAAATGGGGAGAAAATCCAGGAATCTGAGATGCAGAGGGACTTAGGAGTCCTTGTGCAGTACACCCTGAAGGTAAACGCAGTTTGAGTCGATGGTGAGGAAGGCAAATGCCAAGTTGGAATTTATTTCAAGATATCTTGAATACAAGAGCAAGGATGTGATGCTGAGACTTTATAAGACACTGGTGAGGCCTCACCTTGAGTATTGTGCACAGTTTTGGGCCCATCATCTTAGAAAAGATGTGCCGGCATTGGAGAGGGTCCAGAGGAGGTTAAGAGGGATGATTCCTGGTATGAAAGGGTTATCATACATGGAATGTTCAGGTCTGTACCCACTGGAATTCAGAAGGATGAGGGGGGATCTCATTGAAGCCTTTCAAATATTGAAAGGCCTATACAGAGTAGATGTGGAAAGGATGTTTCCCATGGTGGGAGAGTCTAGAACAAGAGAGCACAGCTCCAGAATAGAGGGGTGTCCTTTCAAAACAGAGATGTGGAGAAATTTCTTTAACCAAAGGGTGGTGAATTTGTGGAATTTGTTGCCACATGCAGCTGTGGAGGCCAGATTGTTGGGTGTATTTAATGCAGAGATTGATAGGTTCTTGATTGGACATCAAAGGTTACGGGGAGAAGGCTGGGAACTGGGGTTGAGGAGGATAGAAAAAAGGATCAGCCATGATTGAATGGTGGAGCAGACTCGATGAGCCAGATGGCCTAATTCTGCTCCTATCTTGTATGGTCTTATATTTAAATCATTCTCAGCAACAGGTGAGGAACCAGAGGACTGGAATGTTGTTCCCGTTGTTCAAGAAAGGCTCTAAAAATAAATCAGAAAATTATAGGCTAGTGAGCTTGACATCAGTAGTGGGAACGTTAATGGAAGGTATTCCAAGGGACCGGATCTATGGTAGTGGAGGTTGTCTATATGGCCTTCGGCAAGACATTTGACAAGTCCTGCTTGGGAAGTTGGTCAGGAAAGTTCAGCTGCTTGGAATTTACATTGGGATTGTGGGAGAAGCTAGAGATGGTAGTAAATGGTTGCCTCTGTGACTGGAGGCCTGTGCTGCAGGGATCATTGCTGGGTCTGTTGTTGTTTGTCATGTGTATCAATGATTTGAATGATAATGTGGTTAATTGGATCACAATTTTGTAGATGACACCAAGATTGGGGGTGAAGTGGACAATGAGGAAGACTGTCAGAACTTGCAGCAGGATCTGGATCAGCTAGAAAAATGGGCTGAAAAATGGCAGATGGAATTTAATGCAGACAAGTAGGAGGTGATGCACTTTGGTAGAACCAACCAGAGTGGGCCTTACACAGTAAATGGTAGGGCACTCAGGTACAGTATGCAGTAGAACAAAGGGATTAGGGAATAAATACAGGTCCATAATTCATTGAAAGTGGCAGTACAGGTAGATAGAGTCATACAGAAAGCTTTTGGCACATTGGCCTTCATAAATCGTTCTGGAGATGGGATGTTACGTTGAAGTTGTATAAAGACATTGGTGTGGCCTAATTTGGAGTATTGAGTACAGTTTTAGTCATCTACTTACAGGAAAAATGTATACGTTTGTAAATAAGATTGAAAGAGTATAGAGAAAATTTACAAGGATGTTGCTGGGTCTGGAGGACCTGATTTATAAGTAGTGATTGAACAGGTTAGGACTTATTCCTTGGAATGTGGAAGATTGAGTATACAAAATTAAGAGGGGTATTGATAGGGCAAATGCAAGCAGGCTTTTACCACTGAGGTTGGGTGGGACTACAGCTAGAGGTCTTGTGTTAAGGGCGAAAGGTGAAAAGTTTAAGGGGAACATGAGGGGAAACGCCTTCACTCAGAGGATTGCAAGAGTGTGGAATGAGTTGTCAACACAAGTGGTACATGTGAGTTAAATATCAAAGTTTAAGAGAAGTTTGGATAGGTACATGGATAGTAGGGGTATGGCTGGCTATGGTTTGGTTGCAGGTCGGTGGGAGTAGGCAGTTTAAATGGTTTGGCATGGACTAGATGGGCCAAAGGGCTTGGTTTCTGTGCTGTGTTTTTCTATGACTTGATGACGCTGACATTTGATTAGCCCCAGATTTGGATATTCCTGTCCGCACTGTCTACGCTATCCACCCACACTGTCCACACCATCTATACCACCCACACTGTTCACTCTGTCCACACAGTTCACACCACTCCAGGTGTCTGTCAGATCCGCAAACTCCTACATTATGTTTGGGATGTCACACATTCTGCTCCTGGCCCAATGACCAGCATGGCCTCAGGAGGTCAAAGGGCCTGATTCTGTGCCCTGTGAAACCATATAGTGATGATCAGGAACCAAGATTCTAAGGATGAAGTGCTGGAGAGGGCCATTCTAAACAGGATGAGGAATTTAGAACCATGCATCCGGGATGGTAGGCAGGTTTGCATTTACCTTCAGACACAACTAGTATACTCCCTTACTGAATTACATTAGCCCTAACACTACAGAAGCAAGAGAGGGGAGTTCCGAAGCTGGTGATGAAGGTTTGTCACTTACCCTTACACTTGGCTCTGTTTTGAGGTGAGCAGGAATCAGAGGAAACAGAGTTCAGTGCTTGCAGGTCATGGAGAAATAACACTGCACATGAAGAGAGAAGCATGTTAGAAGCAGCAGCCAGGAACCCTTCTTTGAAAGCAAAGCAGCCAGTTGCCCAGCTTATTTCACTTTGCATCTGATTACCAAGAGAAGCTACATCAATGCTGCAGAGTATTTTGCCCTGAGTGTGTGTTCATAGATAGATAGATAGATAGATACTTTATTCATCCCCATGGGGAAATTCAACTTTTTTTCCAATGTCCCATACACTTGTTGTAGCAAAACTAATAACATACAATACTTAACTCAGTAAAAAAATATGATATGCATCTAAATCACTATCTCAAAAAGCATTAATAATAGCTTTTAAAAAGTTCTTAAGTCCTGGCGGTTGAATTGTACAGCCCAATGGCACTGGGGAGTATTGACCTCTTCATCCTGTCTGAGGAGCATTGCATCGATAGTAACCTGTCGCTGAAACTGCTTCTCTGTCTCTGGATGGTGCTATGTAGAGGATGTTCAGAGTTTTCCATAATTGACCGTAGCCTACTCAGCGCCCTTCGCTCAGCTACCGATGTTAAACTCTCCATGTGGTCATAGGTTCCTTCAGCTCTACATAACTAATGTTGATTCACTGTGTCACTTCAGTCCCACTCACGAATTTCTGTGTTCCTAACAGGAGGTGGTCTGACAGTAGCTGGGAGCTGATTTCACTGGGCTAACATTGAAGTCCTCCACAGCCATATGCAAAGAATGGCACAGTTAATATTTCAGGTCTGGATCCTTATTGCAAACCTGACCCAAATGACAGTCTTTTCCTGCAGATGCTGCTGAGTGTTTCCAGGGTTTCTGTTCTTTGTCGTGTTCTGTAGTGGGCCCATTTAGGTTACATAGCTCTGTGAGTGAGGGAAGTGTTTCACTGGTGGCAGTGAACTATGATCACCACCAGAGGGCAGCACTTCAGTGGAGCTGGGATCCCAGTCTGAGCCTGACTGCACCCTTGGGCTGTGTGTGTCAGTGAGAGCAGAAACCCAGCAGTCGTGGAGCCTGATCTCACAGATACTGTGCAGTCAGAAATGGGTTTGGCTGTTGCACGAAAACTAGAGATCAGGAGCAGATGGAGGTCACAGCTTCTTGAGTCTGCATGCAATACCCTCCTAGCTGATTATCCATCAACAGTTCCATTCACTTCAATCCGCAGCTCCTCAGCAAGTGAAACCGCAGGGGCAGTCTGAGCAATACCCTGCAACCATCAGGCTCCTGAACCAGCATGGGTAACTTCACTCACCTCAACACTGAACTGATTCCACAACCATTGGACTTACTTTCAAACTCAGAATTATTTATTTATTTTTATTTACATGATTTGTCTTCTTTTGGATATTGGTTGTTGGCTTATCTTTGCTTATGCTTAGTTTTTCATAAAATCTATTGTATTTCTTTATTTTCCTGTAAATGCCTGCCAGAAAATGAATCTCAGGGTAGCATATAGCGACATGCACTCAGTGGCCATTTTATTAGGTACATGGGTTTGTTAATGCAACTATCTAATCAAAGTTCAAAGTAAATTTATTATCAAAATACAGTGGTGCTAGAAAGTTAGTGAACCCTGTAGAAATTTTGTCTATTTCTGCATAAATATGACCTAAAATGTGATCAGATCTTCACGTAAGTCCTAAAACTAGATAAAGAGCCCAATATCTATAAAAGTTGTCAACGTTTTAGATGCCATGCCATATCTTTGCAAAAAGAAGCATTGCTGTGCTTTCTTCATAATTGCACTTACATGCTTAGCCCAGGACAGATCCTCTGAAGTGATAAACCAAGGTATTTAAAGTTGCTAACCCTTTCCACTTCCGTTCCCCAATGAGATTTGGCTCCAATCGTCCAATTATCTGGCAGCAACTCAGTGCATAAAAACATGTAGAGTTGTAGCATGAAGCTGCTGAGAAGGTAATGGTTAAGTATTCTTCTTTTGTGTCACATTCCTCATTGATCTTAAGTATTGTCCATAATGAAACAAAATCTAAAAGGCTTTTAAAGATGCTGAAATGTCTGAGCATTCACAGCAACCTTAATGTTCAAAGTCAAAGTCAAATTTATTAACAAATTTCTGTACGTATACACTCAGTTACCACTTTATTCGTTACACCTGTGCACCTACTTGTTAATGGAAATATTTAATCGGTCAATCATGTGGCAGCAACTCAATCCATAAAGCATTGCTGACATGGTCAAGAGGTGCAGTTGTTCAGAATGGGGAAGAAATGAGATCTAAATTACTTTGATTGTGGAATGATTGTTGGTGCCAGATGGGGCAGTTTTAGTATCTCAGAAACTGCTGATCTGGGATTTTTGCACAGAGCAGGGTTTAAAAAGAATGGTGCGATAAACAAAACAACATCCAGTGAGCAACAGTTCTGTGATGAAAATGGCTTGTTAATGAGAGAAGTCAGACTGGTTCAAAGTGACAGGAAGGCAATAGTAACTCAAATAACCACACATTATAACAGTACCAGTGGTGTACAGAAGAGCATCTCTGAATACACAACATGCTGAACCTGGAAACAGATGTGCTACAGAAGCAGAAGAACTCAAATATATGTTCAATAGCCACTTTATTAGGTACAATAAATAGATGTTTATTTATTTAGAGATACAAGCCCTTCCGGCCCAATGAGTTGAACTACCCCACAACCCACCTATTTAATCTTAGCCTAATCATGGGACTATCTACAATGGTCAATTAATCTATTAAGCAGTACGTTTGTGGGAGGAAACCGGAGCAAACTCGTGCTCATGGGAAGGATGTACATGTACATCATGATTGAATGACGGAGCAGAATCTATGGGCTGAATGGCCTACTTCTGCTCCTGTATCCTGGTATTATTTCTGCCAGACAACAGTCAGGTACAACATCTGTCTGCCTGTCAACAATATCAGTGTTAGGTACAACACCTGTCTGCCTGACAACAGGATACATCTCAGGTACAACACATGTCTGCCTGACAACAGTATCTGTCTCAGGTACAACACTGTCTGCCTGGCAACAGTACCAGTTTCAGGTACAATGTGTGTGTCTGATACCAGTATCATTGTCAGGTACAACACCTGTCTGTCTGACAACATTGTCAGTGTCAGGTACAATATATCTGCCTGACAACAGTATCATTGTCAGGAACAATGTATCTTCTGGACAACAGTATCAGTGTCAGGTACAACACATGTTTGTCTAATAACAGTATCTGTGTCAGATATAACACAAGTGTGCTTGACAACAGTATCAGTGTCAGGTATAACACCTGTCTGCCTGATAAAGGTATCAGTGTCAGGTACCACATGTATGTCTGACAACAGTTGTGTATTGTGGAGCCAGTTTGCCCAGCAGAAACGGCAGCTGTTAGCTGCACACCCCCAAGAGAATGGAGAGAGCAGCCTGATGCATGCTAGTCCACAGCTGAGTGGCACAACAGACTGAAGGGAATCGGAGAGGAGAGGGGAACAGCCTGCCATTGACCTAATCACCCTTCTGTACCTACTCCAGTGCATCTGCTGTTTGTGACCTTAGGAGGAGAGCTCCACTGGACAATATGACTCACCCTACATGCTGGGAATCTGAAATTAAATCTAAGATTTCTGGGAAGACTCAGCAGGTCAGGCAGCATCTGTGGAGGAGGAGCAGATATAATGTTTCAGGTTAAAGAGTCTTCAGCAGAACCAGGAAGTCAGAATTGCATTGTGTTTATTGAAGCAAAATAAAGAGGAATCCTTCAAAGAGACTGCCCTGCAAATGATCACACCAGTGCAGGCGTCTGGCCCTGATTCTGCGAGTGCAATTTGTGCGACACCCATCAAGGTGTTGCAGTGGGAATCAGAACCCAGCAGGACTGGAGAATGGAGGTCCCTGCAGAATTTGAACACAGGAGAAGAATCTTAAATTTGATCAGGAGCCAGTCAGGTGATAGGAAATTGCATCCAGGTTTATATCAGAAAGCAGGGAGTAATATTTGAGCATCCAGCAAAACACAGTACAAAACTATTGAAATGTGCTGATAGCTAGACTTGCTTCTATTTAATCAAATCTTGGGATCTTGGAGTATAGATCTACAATTCCTTGAAAGTGGCCGCAAAGGTAGATAGGGTGAGCTTTTGGTGCACAGATCTTCATAAGTCAATGTACTGAGTACTGGAGATGGGATGTTATATTGAAGTTGTATAAGATGTTGGTGAAGCTTAGTTTGGAGAATTGTGTACAGTCTGGCCAACTACCTACAGGAAAGATATCAACAAGATTGAAAGAATGCAGAGAAAATTTACAAGGATGCTGCCAGGGCTTGAGGACCTGAGTTATAGAGAAAGTTTGTATAGGTTAGGACTTTATTCCATGGAGTGTCAGAGAATGAGGGGAGATTTGATAGAGGTATACAAAATTATGAGACGTATTGATAGGGTAAATGCAAACAGGCATTTTCCACTGAGTTTAGGTGAGACCAGAATTAGAGTTTCACATAATCTCAGTGGAAAAAGTCATGGGTTGAGGGTGAAAGGTGAAATGTTTTAAGAGAACATGCGGGGAACAAAGGGTGATGTGAGTGTGAAATGAGCTGTTAGCGGAAGTGGGCTCAATTTCAACATTTAAGAGAAATGTGTATAGGTACGTGGATGGGTGGGGTATGGAAAGCTGTGGTCTGGGTGCAGATCGATGGAACTAGGCAGCTTAATAGTTCAGCACAGACTAGATAAATCAAAGGGCCTGTTTCTGTGCTGTACTGTTCTATGACTCCATCTCCTCCCTTCAGAAACTGCCAGAGCTTATGTCCATAAAGCTATCTTGGAATGTACTTGATATGATGTTAGAAACCCTGCTGAAAGCTTACAAGCAACTGGAATAAAAACAGAAAACTCTGGTAATCAGATAAGACCGTTTGCTATTTCTGCTTCATTCTGGTTTATTGCACAGCCCACTGTCTAAATCAAATTAATCTGCACCGAGGTTTGAATGTGAAAGGTGCAAAACCTTCATCTAAACTTTACCACTTTCCAATGCAAGGAACTGTGTGACTGCATTGTCAAGATAATGAAACAGCACAGTCCCTCAACACCATATCTGGTGCTTGAGTGAGTAGAGGAAACAATTGTGTAAGACGTTGCCAAACAGATTAAGGAATTCATAGGGACCAGAATGAGTTCAAAGATAAACTTAATTCTGATACCGAAACAGAAATAAAATGAGAGTGGATTGGATTTTGAAACGACAAGGAGATGGAGGGAAAGAAGGAATGGATTGTGCAATGAATGGTGTAGATCAGTGGGACCAAATGGACTGGTGTTGGGTACACCAGAGTACTGAGGTTGAAAGGGTTGAGAGTTTCATATTCCTAGACGTGGTCCAAGCACGTTGATGTCACTGACAGGAAAGCTCACCAATGCTACTACTTCCTCAGAATGCTAAAGAAATTCGGTATGTTCTCTTTGTTCTTCTGTTGATTTTCAATCAATGTGTCATAGAAAGCATGTTATCTGATGCATGGCATCTGGTATGACAACTGATCTGCATGTGGCTGTAAGAATGCAGAGTTGTGGTCACAAATAAGTGCATCACAGAAAACCAGCATTTCCTCTATGGACTTTGTTGAGACTTCACTGCCTCAGTAAAACAGCCAATTTAATTAAAATCCTAGCCAGCCCAGACATTCTCTCTTCTCTCTTCAAAAGCAGAAGATATGAGTTTAAGAGTTGGAATGTTATGGTGAGGTTGTATAAGGCATTGGTGAGGCTGAATTTGGAGTATTGTATTCAGTTTTGGTCACCGAATTACAGGAAGGATATTAATAAGGTTGAAAGAGTGCAGAGAAGGTTTACAAGGATGTTGCCGGGACTTGAGAAACTGAGTTACGGAGAAAGGTTGAATAGGTTAGGACTTTATTCCCTGGAGCGTAGAAGAATGAGGGGAGACTTGATAGAGGTATATAAAATTATGAAGGGTATAGATAGAATGAATGCAAGCAGGCTTTTTCCACTGAGGCTAGGGGAAAAAAAAAACAGAGATCATGGGTTAAGGGTGAAGGGAGAAAAGTTTAAAGGGAACATTGGGGGGGCTTCTTCACACAGAGAGTGGTGGGAGTGTGGAATGAGCTGCTAGATGAAGTAGTAAATGCGGGCTCACTTTTAACATTTAAGAAAAACTTGGACAGGTACATGGATGAGAGGTGTATGGAGGGATATGGGCCAGGTGCAGGTCAATGGGACTAGGCAGAAAAATGGTTCGGCACAGCCAAGAAGGGCCAAAAAGCCTGTTTCTGTGCTGTAATGTTCTATGGTTCTAAGATACATCAGTTCAAAGTAAATTTATTGTCAAAGTGCATAGATGTCACCCTATGCAACCTTGAGATATATTTACTTGCGGACATGCACAGTAAATCCAAGAAACACTACATAATCATTGAAAGGCAACACTCAATAGGACAGACAAACAACCAATGTGCAAAGGACAACAAACTGCAAATATGAAAAATAAGCAATAAATATTGAGAAAATGAGTCTATAGATCGTGGGAACAGTTCAGTGATGGAGCAAGTGAAGTTGAGTGAAAATATCCTCTCTTGCTCAAGAGATTGATGCCTGAGGGGTAATAACTGTTCTTGAACTTGGTGGTGTGGGTCCTGAGGCTCCTGTACCTTCTTCCTGATGCCAGCTGTGAGAAATGAGCATGCCTGAGTGGAAGTGTTCCTTGATGATGAATGTTGCTTCCCTGAAACAGCATTCTGTGTAGACGTGCTCAATGGTGAGGAGGGATTTACTCATGATGGACTAGGCCAAATCCACTACATTTTGTAGGATATTCTGTTCGAGAGTATTGGTATTTTCATTCCAGGCCATGATGCAACCAATCAACTCCACCACACAACTATATGATCTGTCAAAGTTTTAGATGTCAAGCCGAATCTTTGCAAATGTATAAGGAAATACAGGCACTCCTATACTTTCTTTGTAATTGCACATGCTCTGGTCCAGGGCAGATCCTCTGAAATGATTACACTGTGGAATTTAAAGTTGCAGACCCTCTCCTCCATTGAACCTCCTATGAGACTGGCTCATGGACCCCCAGCTTCCTCTTCCTGAATTCAATAATCAGCTCTTCAGTCTTGCTGACATTGAGTGAGAGGTTTTTGTTGAGGTAATAACAATGTATAGGAACCAGATTTTCAGTTTCCCTCCTACATGCTGATTCATCACCACCTTTGATTCGGCCCATGCCAGTGGTGTCGTCAGCAAACTTAAATATGGCATTGGAGCTGTGCTTAACCTCAAAGCCTGAAAGAACATACCAACAGGTTCAGGAACAGCTTCCAGCCTGTTGTTATAAGACAATAGAATAGTCCCCAAGTAGGACACGATGGAGTCCTGACCTTGCATCTTTCTGTCGCCTGGTGCTGCATTTTCTCTGTAAGTATAACACTTTATTCTGCACCTTGTTAATGTTTAACCTTTTACTACCTGTACTGTTGTAATGATTTGATCTGTATGGATGGTATACAAGACAGGTTTTCACTGTACAGGTTCCTATAATAAACTGATTTTTCAATTTACCGGAAGACATAAACTAAGTGGATTGATCAATCTTCTGTGCTGTAAAATATGAAAAGTAAACGTGAGGAAGTACTATTTTGCTGTTGATGATGTAACTAAACCACTTGCAGGAGGGAAGGTTAATGAAAGATTTCACAATTTATGAACTGCTCTGCTTCCGTGCTCAGGTGAGTAGGGATATCTCAAAGCCCTATTCCCTGACTGTCAGTGAGCTGACACCTGATTCTGTTTGTCCTTATATCTGGTCACAATGGTGTGAGTACAATTGAATTGAGGTCATTCTGTTTGATATGTGCCCTAACTTGAGCAGCCTCTGTCAGTTAACAATATACTAGTGTTAGACTTAAAATTTAGTGTTGTCCTTCAGAACTTGATCTTGGGGAAAGAATTTCAAACTTTTCTTAATTTGTGTGGTGAGTGTTTCCCGTATCCCTTCCTGCTTCTGATTGTCAGCTACAGCTCTGGTCCCAGGTTTCCTGGCGAGGGACTCAGTTCTCAGTTAAGGCTGTGAGTATCTTTCCTCGGCACTTCATCCTTCTCACTTTCACCACATAACTCCTTTACATTTCTTGGCCTTCACTTCATCTCCACTGACAGCCTGCACCAGGGTCTTATGTCCGGCTCATGGTGATGTATTATTCACAAGAGATAATATGGACTTGCACCAGCAAGTTTGTACATTCTCCATGTAACCTCGTGGGTTTCCTTCAGCTGCTGCCATTTCCTTCACATCCTAAAGATGAATGGGTAGGGTTAGTAAATATGGAAAACTAGTGACATTTGCAGGCTGCCCAGCTCATTCCTTGCTGATTTGATTTGATACAAGTGATACATTCTACTGCACGTTTCAATGTACATGTGACAAATAAAACTAAGCTTTTTATCTTTACATTCAGATTCTGATAGTTATATTTGAAGGCCATTTGTCTCTATTGCAGCTCCAGAAAATTCAAGAATATATTCAAATTTCTTCTACTTCTTCAAGTTACTTCCTTTTTTATCTTTGAGCTATCTCTTCAAGATTTTCTCACATCTACAGAGATTAACTGAAGCGAATGCTGCTACTCCTGAGGTTGGGTAAACCCAGTTTTACACTCTGTTCCATATGGCAAAACTTAGCATCACAAGGAGGGGGCAGGGAGGGAAAGTTCCACTTATGGAAAAGTCAAAGAAAGTTGGATTGTACTCCTCAGGATGACAGAGGGAAAAGAATAGGTTTAAAATCAGACAGGATGTAACAGAACAAATTGTGTGTTGTGGCATAGAAAATTCAAAATCAGCTGCAGAAGAACAAATGGCAGTCACACAAAAACAGTCTTTTGTGCAAATTTAGTTGCCTTCAGTGGTTGGAAAGATATTGAAGTCCATTATTAAGGATAAGGATTCAGGCACTTTGTAAAATAGGCCGAAGTCAGCATAGTTTCTTTAAGGAAAATCTTGCCTGACAAGCTGTTGGGAGTTTTTGAGGAAATAACAGGCAGGATAGACCAAGGAGAGTCAATGGATGTTGTTCACTTGGATTTTCAGAAGGCTTTTGACAAGGTGCCATTCATGAGGCTACTAAAGAAGATAAGTGTTCAAGTTCTTGGGTGTCAAGATCTCCAAGGACCTAACCTGGTCCCAATATATTGATGCAGCTATAAAGAAGGCAAGACAGTGACTATACTTCATTAGGAGTTTGAAGAGATTTGGTATGTCAACAAAGACACTCAAAAACTTCTATAGATGTACCGTGGAGAGCATTCTGACAGGCTGTACCACCATCTGGTATGGGGGTGGGGCTACTGCACAGGACCAAAAGAAGCAGCAGAGGGTCAGCTCCATTTTGGGTACTAGCCCACAAAGTATCCAGGACACCTTTAAGGAGCGGTGTCTCAGAAAGGCAGCATCCATTATTGAGGACCCCCAGCACCCAGGGCATGCCCTTTTCTCATTGTTACTGTCAGGGAGGAGGTACAGAAGCCTGAGGGCACCCACTCAGCGATTCAGTGACAGCTTCTTCCCCTCTGCCATCTGATTCCTAAATGGACATTGAACCCTTGAACACTACCACATATATATTATTTCTGTTTTTGCACAATTTTTAGTCTATTCGATATACATATACAGTATTGTAATTGATTTGCTATTTATTTATTATTATTTTTCTTCTTCTATATTATGTATTGCATTGAACTGCTGCTGCCAAGTAAACAAATTTCTGTGAAAATAAACCTGATTCTGATTCTAACTCTGGTATTATAGGAAAGGCACTAGCATGGATAGAAGATTGGCTGACTGGCAGAAGACAAAGAGTGGGAATGGGGGGAGGGGGGCTTTTTCTGGTTAGCTTCTGGTAGCTAGTGGTGTTCCACAGGGACTGGTGTTGGGTCTGCCACATTTTTAATGTAGTATATTAATGATCTGAATTATAGAATTAACGGCTTTGTGGCCATGTTTACAGATGACAGGGAAGTGTATGGTCTCACTCTAGTGCTACGTTGTATGGTCTTATGGGAAGGCAGCAAGGATAAAGTCACAGAGCATAATAGGCTTAGTCTTAGAGTCATAGAGTCAATGCTTTTCAGAAGGGTATTAGATAAATAATTGAAAATGAAAGCTTGTAGGAATTGGAGAGCAGCACACAACAAGTACTACATTTAGTATCATTGTGGTACACTGACAGTGATTGGTGAAATACAGAAACTTCAAACCTGGTGTTGCACTTTTTACACAGAATATTAAAGATTAGCTTCATCTGTCACATGTATATCAAAATGGTGAAACATGTTTTGTGCCAATGATCAACACAGTTTGATAATGTGCTGCAGGAGAGTCACCATGCTCTGTGAAGCAACATGGCAATCACACAACTCACTAGCCCTAACCCATTCATCTTTGAAAAGCAGGAGGAAACTAGAGTACCTGGAGGAAACTCCACAGTCATGGGTGAATGCAGGCAACAGTGGGAATTGAAACCTGATCAATAATGGCTATAATTGCATTATGCTGACAACTACACTACCATGTTGCCCAATCAGAATGCAAGCCATCCCACGCCCTTCAAATGCTATGAACTTTAGTCTGCCCATTCAAAAGACTGCTTTCTTTTCTTATAAATGTCATATTTATATGGAAAAGATAATTGAGGTTGATGGTGACAGACATTCTGGCCCAGAGGGACAGCCATAAGCATGAGCTGAGGCTGCCTGTCTCTGATAAGAAAAGTGAGGCTGAATTTGTTATCAAGCCCAAAAAAAACAGTCAGGGTTGTGAATAAGAGGCTGTATCAGTGGAGTGCAGTTTTTCACTCTGTCCCACTAATTAGATCTTATAGAGCCATGAGGAGGGATGAAGTAACCTTGGCCTTGGCTTGGAACACAGCTGGTTGTTATGATCCATTGCTCCAGGGCTTCAGATTGCAGATGGTGAAACCTTACCATGCAGCAGTAGCTTCTACGGGACACATGGGAATAGGCTAGAAGATTTTAGAACTTTACGTTATTTTAAAGTTCGAAGTTTGAAGTAAATTTAATATCAAAGTACATATAAGCCACAATTTAATAATGTTCATTTTCTTGCAGGCATTTGCAAAAAAGTAGAACAAAGAAATACAATAGAATCAAAAAAACTAAAAAAACAAAGACTGACAACCAATGTGCAAAAGAAGGCAATCTATGCAAATGCAAACATAATAATAAATAAACAACAAAGAAATAAGTAAATGAGTAAAAAAAGAAGTAAAACTGAAAAGGAATTATAAGATTTTTGTACTACCTCGGTCTTGAACTAAAGAGCAGTAAGTTACTAGCTCTGGCACCTTGGCCCCAGAGCAACGCTTTTAGTTTTGCTGTTTTTATTTGCTGTTTTGATTGACTATATGGATAATGACAATTAAGTTTGAACTTGTACTTGAGTCCATTCCAAAGTGAAGAGTTGAGGGAAGAGGGCTGAGGTACAATTAAGACCTCAAGAAGGAGAATTAGGGCATTTGGCCCATTGAGTCTGCTCCTCCATTTGATCATTCTGATATTTTTTCAAACCAAGTATCTTGCCTTCCCCTGTCATCCTTAACCCCAGCCCCCTTACCAAACGAGAACTAATCAATCTCTGCCTTAAATATACCCAATGCCTTGACTTCCACAGCTGTCTGTGGAATTCATTTCTAGCTAAAGAAATTCTTCCTCATGTATATATATCCTCAAGGGTTGTCTCTCCGATGAGAGTATATGCAACAGTTGATTTCTGAGGTCAGAGACCAGTTGCTAGAAAGGGTGATGGAAGTAGATCTATCAGGAATGTTCGGAACAGAATTGGATAAAAGGAAGTTCTTCAGGATGTGGGGAAGGATGTGCTGGATTGATTGGTCTCATTTGTTGCTGCACAAACACACAGAATGAGGGGTCCATTATAAACATACAGAATGAGGGGCCCATTATAAACACATGAACGAGGGGCCCATTATAAAAACACAGAACAAGGGGCCTATTATAAACGCACAGAACGAGAGGTCCATTAGAAACACACAGAATGAAGGGCCCATTATAAACACACAGAGCAAGAGGCTCATTATAAACACACGGAACAAAGGGCCCATTAAAAACACATTCAGAACGAAGGGCTCATTATAAACACACAGAATGATGGCCCTGTTATGAACACGTAAGGAATAAAGGGCTCATTATAAACACAAAGAACAAAGCACAGAGAAGGCCTTGGTGAACAGGATTAAGGAAAACCCCAAGGCATTCTGCAAGTATGTGAAGAGCACGAGGATAAGATGTGAAAGAATAGGACTAATCAAGTGTGACAGTAGAAAATTGAGGATTGAACTGGAGGAAATAGCAGAGGTACTTAATGAATACTTTGCTTCAGTATTCACTATGGAATAGGATCTAGGGATGACTTACAGTGCACTGAAAAGCTTGAGCATTTAGATATTAAGGAAGAGGATGTGCTGGAGCTTTAAGAAAGTATCAAGTTAGATAAGTCACTGAGTCCGGATGGGATGTACCTCAGGCTACTGTAGGGGGCAAGGGAAGAGATTACTGAGCCTCTGGTGATGATCTTTGCATCATCAATGGGGATGGGGAGAGGTTCTGGAGGATTGGAGGGTTGTGGATATTGTTCTCTTATTTAAGAAAGGTAGTAGAAGGCAGTGGAGGCTAATTCATCCATCCAATTCTCTAGATGCTTTCAAGAAGGAGATAGATAGATATCTTATGGATAGGGGAATCAAGGGATATGGGGACAAGGCAGGAACTGGGTATTGATAGTAGATGATCAGCCATGATCTCAGAAAGGCGGTGCAGGCTCAAAGGGCCGAATGGTCTACTTCTGCACCTATTGTCTATTGTCTAGAGATAGCCCAGGAAATTATAGACCAGTGAGTCTTACTTCAGTGGTTGGTAAGCTGATGGAGAAGATCCTGAGAAGCAGGATTTATGAACATTTGGAGAGGTATAATATGATTAATAGTAATCAGCATTGCTTTGTAAAGGACAGATCGTACCTTACGAGCCCGATTGAATTTTTTTGTGGATGTGACTAAATGCATTGATGAAGGTAGAGCAGTAGAGATAGTGTGTATGAATTTCAGCAAGGCATTTGATACGGTACCCCATGCAAGGCTTATTGAGAAAGTAAGGAGGCATGGGATCTGGGGGACATTGCTTTGTGGATCCAGAACTGGCTTGTCCACAGAAAGCAAAGAGTGGTTGTAGACGGGTCATATTCGGCATGGAGGTTGATCACCAGTGGCGTGCCTCAGGGATCTGTTCTGGGACCCTTACACTTTGTGATTTTTATAAATGACCTGGATGAGGAAGTGGACGGATGGGTTAGTAAATTTGCTGATGACACAAAGTTTAGGGGTGTTGTGGATAGTGTGGAGGGCTGTCAGAGGTTACAGTGGGACATCGATAGGATGTAAAACTGGGCTGAGAAGTGGCAGATGGAGTTAAACCCAGATAAGTGTGAGGTGGTTCATTTTGTAGGTAAAATATGATGGCAGATGTTACGTACCCTTGTCACGTGACTGGGGTTGAAGTTATACTGGACTTGAGGTAATGGTCTTGTGATGGTGGAGTGATGTCATTTTCCCGCCAGTAGAGGTCATGTGACAGGTTTTTTTTTACAGGGTATAAAAGGAAGACCCCACCCAGCAGTTCGTGGCTGGATTTGCCAAGCTGACTTCATGCCACTGCGTGATTCAATGTGATGATGCAGTTTAGTTGGAAAATGAAGTTTTATCTATTGCCTAAAGTTTAAAAGGTCATTGCCAGCAGTTTCTTTACTGTGGAGAGTGAAGATAAAAGTTCGGATGTTAAAGATCGAGGAGAATCGATTTTCGACGGTGGATTGGGTTCGACCTTGTGTGATCCTCATTCGGAAGGATTTCGTTGACTGTTCTCGTGTTAATCTCTGCGGGATTGCAGGAGATTGAGGACAGAGTGTGGAAGAAAAGGTCAATGCCTTTAAGCCGTTATGTTTTATAAAATTCTACGTGGGAAGAGTTCGACGTCGGGGATCGAAGGACAACGACGTGGAAGAGAATTTAAATCGCCTTAAAAAGTCTCTCCTTTTAAATGGACTGAGCATTTTGAACTTTTGGCAATGTCGCTTTAAACAACTGTTTTTGCAACATCGCTTTAAGAACTGTTTGAGCTGCATCACTTTGAGAACTGTGAAGCTGCCGCACAGCAGCTGTTTTCCGGTTACGTTAGTGTTTGTTTACTTTTGGGGGGTTTGTTTTCAGTGTTTAATAAACGTGTTATTTGTTATAAAAACCCTTGCCTAACTCATATATATTTATTGTTGCCTGAATACGTAACACAGAATATAGTATTAATGGTAAGACTCTTGGCAGTGTGGAGTATCAGAGGGATCTTGGGGTCTGAGTCCATAGGAAATTCAAAGCTGCTACACAGGTTGACTCTGTGGTTAAGTAAGCATATGATGCATTGCCTTCATCAATCATGGGATTGAGTTTAGGAGCCGAGAGGTAATGTTGCAGCTATATTGTCATGGTCCAGTCTGTAAAGTCCGCATTCCGGTTCACAGTCCGGTCCATTGTTCCTTATTCCATTGGCCTTCATGTACCATGGGATTAAATTTAAGGTAATGTAACAGCTATATAGGACCCTGGTCAGACCCCACTTGGAGTACTGTGCTCAGTTCTGATCACCTCACTATGGGAAGGATGTGGAAGCCATAGAAAGGGTGCAGAGGAGATTTACAAGGATATTGCCTGGATTGGGGAGCATGCCTTATGAGAATAGATTGAGTGAACTCAGCCTTTTCTCCTTGGACCAACAGGGGATGAGAGGTGACCAGATAGAAGTGCATAAGATGATAAGCATTGATCATGTGGATAGTCAGAGGCTTTTTATAACCATATAACAATTACAGCACAGAAATAGGCCATCTCGGCCCTTCTAGTCCATGCTGAACGCTTACACTCACCTAGTCCCACTGACCCTCCATTCCTTTCCTGTCCATATACCTATCCAATTTTACTTTAAATGACAATATCTAACCTGCCTCTACCACTTCTACTGGAAGCTCATTCCACACAGCTACCACTCTCTGAGTAAAGAAGTTCCCCCTCGTGTTACCTCTAAACTTTTGCCCCCTAACTCACAACTCATGTCCTCTTGTTTGAATCTCCCCATCTCTCAATGGAAAAAACCTATCCATGTCAACTCTATCTATCCCCCTCATAATTTTAAATACCTCTATCAAGTCCCACCTCAACCTTCTACGCTCCAACGAATAAAGACCTGACTTGTTCAACATTTCTCTGTAACTTAGATTCTGAAACCCAGGTAACATTCTAGTAAATCTTCTCTGTACTCTCTCTATTTTGTTGACATCTTTCCTATAATTAGGCAACCAGAACTGTACTCAATACTCCAAATAAGTTTTCCCAGGGCTTAAATGGCTAACACGAGAAGGCACAGTTTTACAGTGCTTGGAAGTAGGTTCAGAGGAGATGTCAGGAGCAAGTGTTTTTACATAGAGTGGTGAGTGCAAGGAATGGGCTGCCAGCAACAGTGGTGGAGGTGGATATGATAGGGTCTTTTAACAGATTTCTGGATAGGTACATGGAGCTTAGAAAAATAGAGGGCTAGACACTAGACACTGGAATACTACAGCACAGTACAGGCCCTTCAGCCCTCGATGTTGTGCCGACCCATAAAAATAAAGTACTGAACCCACACTATCCCATAACCTTCTATTTTCCTTTCATCTATGTGCCTGTTCAAGAGTCTCTTAAATACCCCTAATGTTTTAGCCTCCACCACCATTCCTGGGAAGTCATCCACAACCCTCTGTGGGGGGAAAAAAAACTTGCCCCTGATGTCTCCCCTAAACTTCCCTTTCTTTCTACATATGCCCTCTGGTGTTTGCTCTTTGTGCCCTGGGAAACAGATACTGGCTATCCACCCTATGTATGCCTCTCATAATCTTGTAGACCTCTATCAAATCCCCTCTCATCATTCTACACTCCAAAGAGAAAAGTCCCAACTCCGCTAACCTTGCCTCATAAGACTTGTTTTCCAATCCAGGCAACATCCTGGTAAATCTCCTCTGCACCATCTCCATAGCTTCCACATCCTTCTTATAATGAGGTGACCAGAACTGAACACAGTACTCTGAGTGTGGTCTCACCAGAGACTTGTAGAGTTGCAACATGACCTCTCTACTCTTGAACTCAATCCCCTATGAGTATGGGTAATCCTAGATAAAATCTAAGGCAAGAACATGTTTGGCACATCTTTGTGGGCTGAAAGGCCTGTATTGTGCTGTAGTTTTTCTATGTTTTTAGAATGAGGGCCCATTATAAACACACAAAGAGAGGTCCATTTTAAACACACAAAGAGGGGCCCATTATAAACACACAGAATGAGGGGCCCATTATAAACAGAGAGAATGAGGGGCCCATTACAAAGCACAGAATGAGGAGACCCATGACCAATTGCTGCCGGTCTTTGCCTATGACACCAGATTTATCTACCCACACTTACATCACAATCGGAGATCTGTCAACATTCGTCAAGGACTCGCAGGAAGCAGAGAGCGAAGCTGGCGGGGTGCAGACACCTGGTTTACTGTAAAAATGAAACTTTCATTGTGCTAACTTTGCTTTTCAGATCTGGTGTAGAAAATTACAACACACAAAGTGCTGGAGGAACTCAGCAGATCAGGTACCATCTGTGAAGGGAAATGGGCAGGCGATCTTTTGGATTGAGACGCTTCATCGGAAATAAGGCTGGCATGGACTAAATTGGTCAAAGGGCTTGGTTTTCTGCTGTAGTGCTCTATGACTATGACTTTGAACCATCGATGATAGCTTCACACATAGAATCCTGCAGATGCTGAAAATCTGAAGTAAAAGCAGAAAGTGCTGTTGATTTTCAACAGATCAGGCAGCATCAGTGGAGGAAGAAACAGAGTTAATGTTTCTGATGAAGTATCATGGATTTGAAACATTAACTCTTTCTCTCTCTCCTTAGATGCTACCTGACCTTCGGGACATGTCCACTGGTCTTTGTTGTAGGTCAATGACTCATTGCAAGGACTTTGTCACATCAGAGGAAACGGGCTGTCAGTGGTGTGACATTACCTGTGTGACAGTGACTGTCAGCTGTGCATTAGGGTCATAAACAAGGTCGATGGATTTCTTCCACACAGCACTCTGCAGATCTACTTCAAAATTATGAGAAATATTCAACAGAAGACATCTTCCTGGACTCACTGGGTGTTACAGTGTAGGAAATATTATCAAAGGCAGGATTGCATCGTTAGCAAAAGAAGCTAACATGAGACGAGTGGTAATATTAAGTCGATTGGGAGAAGTTATTGGGGGAAGTCAAAGGTAAGTTCTTTTACACAGACTGGTGGGAGCACAGAACACACTACCAGAAGCAAATACATTAGGGGCACTTAAGAAACTTATAGATAGGCACATGTATATTAAAAAATAAAGGATTATCTTGGATTGAAGGGCTAGATTAATCTTAGAATAGGTTAAGAGAATGTCACAATATCATGGGCCAAAGGGCCTGTACTGTGCTGCAAAATTCTACTTTCTAATCTGAATCTATATGACACCTCTTACATTTGGTCCTCCAGAATGCTTTACAAGCCAGTATCTCACAAATGACAACTCCTCTGTAATATAGACACCACTTAATATAGAACACCTGTCCTCTGCACTTCTGAGAGGCATTTGAACTCAGAGCCTTTAGAAATGAGACTGCCTTGGGTGAGAGCATTTTCCGTTTCTAGTTTAGTTTTCTTGAAATTTTATTTTTCCACTCCTTTCATTTACATGTGAACCATAAGCTGACCTGAGCTGTTTGTGTGTAGACTGCAATGTGAAAACACTTGTCATATTTAATTCACAGCCTCTGTGGTTAGTCAATTGTTAACTCTTACTTGGTTCAGAAGGGGACACAAAAGGTGCTGGTAGTTTTAAAGTCTGAACACAAAAGCTAATACCTTTTAACTTCTGACTATTCTAGTCATGTATTTACAGCCTGCGTTAGAACATGCTTAATATTCTACAGAGATGAACACACTGACTGCTGGCTGTGAGCCAAGGGCAGGAACTCATTCCAACCTTTGGTGACGCCACAGTGACAGAGGGGAGATTGTAGTCTGCTGCCTGTTCACCACTCCCATCGATTGTTCTAGCTTTTTGGCCAGGGTTCCATTTCCGTCTTCCTATTGGTGACTGCAGACGCATCAAACAATAGGAGAACAATGGAGGAGACCCAGCACAGAACTGTCTCCAGTATCAAAATGCACTGTACTTCCAAGAAATGCTAAACTTAATGTTTTCAGTTTCACTGAGTTCTCTATTAGTCTAGTTCAGTCTGACTAATCTAACTTCCATTCAAACTATTTCATTCTACTTCCACCTTTGAGCTATTTTTCCTTTTCTCAGTGTGATGATGGAACAACAACAAATTAGGGACTGGAACAACTGGATGCCTGAGTTCAAATCCCAGTGGAACTGCTGAATTTAAATGCAGCTAATAAACTTGAACTTAAAAGGAAAAGCTAATCATAATGATCAGAGATGGTTGTGAAGACTGATCTGGCACTTCTGTGGCCTTCAGGAGAAGAGATCTGTTGTCCTAATACAACACACAGAAAAGAGGCTGCCTCTAATTGTCCACAAGAATCATACTGCTGTTTCATTACAAAGAAGAAAAAAAGGATTTAAATAAAAACAGACTAATTAACTGAACTTGGTCAAAATCCTCCACAACACATTCTGAGAAAGATGTTATACATATGATGTCTCTGCAATCTCCTTGTCCCAGTTTTGGACAGTATCAGGCGGAAGAGGTGGTGACGTGGTATACAGGCAGAAGCGAGGGAGTCTTCATCATCACCCCAGGCCCTAGGGTGAAACATGGTGGAGGATCCTCTCCCTGGTCATATTCTCCCTTCCTCCCTCAACTGACAAACCTGTCCTCCTCCTGTTTAACCACAATCAGAAGGAGCACTGAGAACAATAAGGGTACAGAAAATGCTCTGGTTGAGGATCTTGAATACCTCTCAGAAGGCATGAATCAATACACCGTATCAGACTGAATCCTGAAGGACAGAGCTGCTAAGTTGGGGGTGTGGAAGGTAGTGAGCGAGCAGGAGGAGGGTCACAGCTCTTGACCTTATCCTCACCAACATATCTCAAGCGAGCGGAATAGTATTGATAGAAGTTGACCATTGCACAACCCTTGTGGAAACAAAAGTCACGTCATAAGACAGAGGAACCTATCTACCACTGCGTTTTGTGCAGCCACAAATATACTGAACAGTAGAGATTCAGAATAGAAGTGGTAATTTGGCACTGGATCCATGACACACTGTGAGGAAATGGTCACAATTCTAGCACATCCCTCACCTTACCAGAACTATCGATCTAGTAGATCAACACTAGGTATGTGGACCATGCAACAAAGGACAGTGTGTGAGCCAAGCTGCAGGCATTGGGTGGAGCTAAACCTTTCACATCAACACAGGCTTTATGAGGCATTGGTCAGACCACATTTGGAGTATTGTGAGCAGATTTGGGACTCGTATTTAAGAAAGAATGTTCTGTCATTGGGCAGGATCCAGAGGAGGTTCATGAGAATGATCCCGGGAATGATAGGGTTAATGTATGAGGAGTGTTTGATGGCTTTGGAACTATACTCCCTGGGGTTAGCAAAATGAAGAAGGACCTAATTGAAAATTACCAAATATTGAAAGGTTTAGACAGAGTAGACTTGGAGAGGAAGTTTCTCAATAGTTGGAGTCTAGGACCAGAGGGTACAGTCTCAGAGAGAAGGACATCTCTTTAGAACAGATATGCAAAGGAATTTCTTTAGCCAGAGGGTTGGGAATCTTTTAAGATGAAGTTTATTTATCACATTGTCACTGAAACGTACTGCAAAATGCATCACGTGTCAAATCAAATCAGCGAGGATGGAGCTGGTGGCAGTCCATGAGAGTCGCTATGCTTCCGGTGCCTACAGCTTACTAACTCTAACCCACGTATCTTTGGAATGCGATCAAGGAGGAGGATGCACAAACTCTTTACAAATAGTGGTGGGAATTGAACCCCAATCTTACAGCTGGTGCAGTGATAGTGTTATGCTAACTGGTATGCTACCATACCACCAAATGCCCTCACGCAGCAAGATCAGATAACATTCAGCATCGGCTGAGAAGTGACAAGTAACGTTTGATCCTAGAAAGGGTTATAAGACAACTATCCATAATGACAGTGTCTAATTATCTACTCCTGGCATGGAATGGCATTGCAATCACCGAGTTTTCCACCATCAGTACATTGAGGAACACCAATACCCAGAAGCTGAATGGGAGCATCGTATAAACACTATGGCTGAATATCCTACAGTGAGAGACTCAACTGCTCACTCCTTCCAAGTGTAAAGACTTGACAAGCTCCAAAAACACTTAGGAATCTGACACCACCCAGAACCTGGCATTGGAACCTTGGTCCCAACCCCAGATGTTCACTGCCTCCAACCCTGGTGTACACTCACTGAGCTACTCTGACAGCACCTTCCAGCCCAGTACAGAGGAAAAGGGTAGGAGGTGCATGGGAACACCACCTCCTGTAGGTTCCCCATGATTCACAACCCCTCCTTGTATAGAACTGTACCTCTGGTTTCCATCATTTGGTCTAAATCCTAGAATTTCTGTACTGTAGGAACATTGTCACCAGAGGAACTGTAATATCTCAAGAAAGGAGTTCACCAATACTTCCTCATGGCCATTTGTGAATGGGTGATAAATTAGGCCTTGTTCATGATGACTAGATCCTGATTAACCAAGAAAAGTCCACTGTCTAGTTTAACATGCTCTTTGTGTTCCAGATCAATTTTGCTTGAAGGTGTTAAACCTAACCTGCTTACCACTGACTGAGTCCTCTGTTCCAACTCTTGTCTACATACATTGTTATATCCAGCCGCAAGGATTTTATTCAGAGGAAGCACGTATTCCAAGATGAGCTGCCTTTGCTCATGGATTGAATGCAATCCTAATATAGAACAGCTGGTTTGCAGACATAGATAATGGGGAAAGTTGCAATCACGTGACAGGGCCACAGTAACAGTTGTGTTTCTGCTCAAGTGTATCTCTTGGCACAATTGGTGCTGAAATGGAGCACATAATTAGCCTGTTCAAAATTTCAGGAGAAGCCTGTTGGATACATCAGGTGGGCTTGTCATTGAGATCTTCCATAGAGCCTTTGATAATGCAGACTGTGGACAGAGGAAGGGCAGATGGCCTGAACAGGGCTGTGGTCTGGGTTGGTGAGGGAAATGAAGCAGACAGGCAGTACAGACCATGTCTGTTTGATGGGTTTGTGGAGGGGTGGTGGGGGAAGAAGGTGGTACTGGTGCATTAAGGAATTTATTTTAGTCAGTCCCAGTCTTATATTGTGATGGGATACACCCTTCCGCTCAGCCCCATAATCCAAGGTCACCCTGAAGGCTGAGCCACCTTGAACAAGATCCTTGCTGTGGTTACAGTTTAATTATTGAACAATATTCCAGACTAAAGAATGTTGTAAAAACAGGTTAGAGAACATTCAGAGGTAAGTAGGCCACTCAGAGGATCTACGTGTGAAATAGATTAGAGAAAGCTTTAATCAATAAACATTAAACTTGACAGGAATTTGTAGTTGTTTGCTTTTGATTTCTAAACAGAATGTTTCAATCTCTGCATGTCCAACTGAGAAATCACACAGGCATGCTAGTATGAGCTATAGCTGGAAGAATCTATCGGTGTGAGTTTTTTGACTACACATTTTCGTGAGCTCCTTTTTGCTGTATGGCACCAATGACTGCATCAGCTGGATTCCATTCATCCCTGCCTGAGCCCTACTTCCATTTCATACAAGGCTCATTCCAGTCTTCTACCTTGTCACCCAATTTCTCTCTACCCATGAACTTATCTAGCTCCTGCTTAGATACACCTGTTTGTTGAGCTCCACCACTGGAAGGGGCAAAGAATTCCTTTCCAATATGTGGAGGATTCTTCTCACTGTTGACTTCAGAAAGGGGAAGGAGAGTGAAAATGCCTCTCAAAATGAATCTCAAGGTAGTATACGGTAACATATATGTATTGAACTCCCTGCCACCACCCAGGTGTCATTGTGCATAAAGCACCAGTAGTGTTATTCTGCTTACTTTTAACTTTGCACATTATCGTTTGTGAATTTATTTGCAGAATATGACTTTATATGTTATGTTGTGTGAGTTGTACAAACTGTGTCATGCACCTTGGTCCGGAGGAATGTTGTCTCATTTGGTGGTATACATGCGTATGGTTGAATATCAATAAACTAAACTTGAACTTTAATAATACATTTAGTTTGAAGATGTGCCAGTTGACACAAGTAGATCTGCAGTGGAAAGGGTCAGAAACTTTCAACTCCTGAGGATAGCATATTGGATGAACTGTCTTGAGTGCAGAACATAGATGCAAGCACAAGGAAAGTGCTCCTGTGTCTTCCTTAAAAGGTTAAGGAGGGTTAGCTTGTCCCAAAACCCTAATGAGCTTCTGCAGGTGTGCTGTTGCAAGTGTTCTGAGTGATTGTATCACAATCTGGTATGGTAATTCAAATGCACAAAATGTTACAGTCATAGATAATGCACCTACAAGTAGAGGGTGTCTAACAACTTCACCATGATATTCAGTGTCATTACCACCCCCCAAATCACTTGTCCCACCACTAACATCATCTAGATTTTACCTCAAGAGGATTGGTAAGACATGAGCTTGATTTTCA
This sequence comes from Hemitrygon akajei, assembly GCF_048418815.1. NCBI lineage: Eukaryota > Metazoa > Chordata > Chondrichthyes > Myliobatiformes > Dasyatidae > Hemitrygon > Hemitrygon akajei. The sequence continues at coordinate 57,483,105 of NC_133139.1, read as the reverse complement.
GAGCAAGTCAGGAGCTGCATATTCCATGCTGAGTGACACACCAGGTGTGCAGAACCCTTCCACCATTACAGTGCAAAGAATTACTGAGCTGTGAACCTCCAACAGTAACCATGAGGTTCCATACCATCCAGCTGTGCCACAGTGACGCTGAACATCTTAGTTGCCTCAGAACTTCAGCACCCCAGGTTCAATCCCAACTTCCGGTGCTGTCTGTATGAAGTTTGCACATTCTCCCTGTGACCATGTGGGGTCCACTGGGTACTCTAGTTCTTGACCGTATTCCAAAGTTGAGTGGGGTCAGTGGGTTTGTCAGTCACAGTAAGCTACCCCTGATGTAGGCAAGGTGTGGGGGAAGCAGGCAGGTGGGGGAGTGACGTGCATAGAAAGATCCAATAATGTGGGGGAAAGGGAATGACAATACTGCTCTGAACCAGCAAAGACAAGGTGGACCAAATGGACTCCTATATCACAATGAAATAAGACTATATACTGGGCATCACTGTGATCTGTACAGGCATGTGGCTGCAGTCTGCATTATGTACATGGAAACTGGAGTGTATATGGGGAGACTACCATGTGTACAGGGAGATCGCACCATGTACAGGGAGACTGCTCTGTGTACAAGATCACATCGTGTAGAAAGAGATCGCACCGGGGAGACCAGTGTGTACAGGGAGACTACGGTGTGTATAGGGAGACGGCACTCTGTACAGGTAGATTGCACCGTGTACAGGGAGGCTGCTCTGTGTACAAGGAGATCACACCGTGTAGAAATAGATCGCACCAGGTATAGGGAGACCACAGTGTGTACAGGGAGACTGCGCCGTGTACAGGGGAGACCACGCCGTGTACAGAGAGATTGCAGAGTTTACAGGGAGTTTTGCACCGTCTATTGGGCAAAACAACCTCACATGGATAGTAACCCTTGCAGAAAGTGCCTCACCGTGAACTTGTGAGAACAAGCACCTTCAGTGGATGGTCAGCTGGCGGTCAAGATCGCATGGGAAGAGCGAACGGTTTACAGAAAACGAGATAAATATACAAACTGATGGAGTGGCAGAGCCGGTGAGAAGTTGATGAACAAAGAACAACCAACTACCCTGCTGCACTTCCATGGCAACGGGCAGTGAGCTACATTCCCAGTGGAATTCTAGTGAAGAACGGCAGAATGGGGATTCATTGGTTGTGAATTGCTCATAGCTTCACCAATAGTAGCTAAGGCTGAGGGTGACTACAGAGTGAGTCAGTCAGCCGGTCACTCTCACTGGGCAGGTTTAACCAGCCGCCGGGAACAAGACTGTCTTTGTTAACATTGTAGGATTGTAAAAGCGTTCCGTGCCCTGTGTTCTGATATCGAAACTCGTTGCCTGCCACACACTCCCTTTCCTGACCATTTCCCAGAACAGCTTATTTGCTTATCAGCCACAGGCTGCAATGTTCCTCGGTCTCCGAGACTTGCTGACTTTGGGCGGTTACCAAGCTTGTCGATGCCCTCGAGCTGCTCCATCACTGTTTCCCGTTAGATTTTCCTTCCTCCGGCCTTGTCTCGCGGATTCTCTATATACCTGTAATCTCCCCATTCCCCTTCTCCTTCTCTCTCACTGCCCTTTCACTTTTCCCGTCCATCAGGACCTTCCGGTGTGTCGTCCATTTCCCGCTGGGTGTTATATTCCAGCTGCCCTGCCCTTACTACAATGAAAGACGTGAAAAGGTTCCCATGGGAAATCATCTTGCCGGTAGCCGTATGACTCATTTCTGTTAGGCTGGAAACCCCAGGCACACTCTCCAATACCCTCCTGTATGCCACTTCAGAGGGGAATTCCCCGTTGATTGGGAGCTCTATCTAAGCGACAAGAACACAGAGCGCACCGGCAAGTATAAATGTTGCTGAAATAAAACTTAGAGTCTCAGAACTGTTAATGAACAGGAGGCTGTTCAGTCCCTTGAGTCCACACTGACCCCTGTAAACATAATCCAGCTGGTAGCATCCCCCAGCCCTCTCTCCATAACCCAGTGAATATCTGCCAGCTCCCGGCTGTCCCTCTGAGTTCAAAGGTTGCCCTCTCTTATTGCCAAGACATCACTGTGGAGAACCGTCCCCATGTCACGTCTAGTCCTCCGCTAGTACTTTCACTCTGTGATTCTCATTCAGCTTCTCACTTTATCCACTCCTTAATTTATCCCAACCTTAAATCCCTCTGTCTGATCTCCTCGCTCAGTTCGTTTCTAGAGAAAATAATACAGGCGTCTGCAGACCAATCACATACTTTGCGGCCCTTGCTTCTTCTGAGATCTTTGCCCCCTCCTCAGGCCACAAGGTGAGAAGGTTACATACACAAGCGACAAGTGTCAGAACAGATCGACAGATCGCAAGTTCTGAATGCAAAAGTTTAGCAGTGTCAAGTGACACAAACTCACCCAGCAGAAAAATGAATCTCTGAGATTCCATGAGCGGGCTGTGCTGTTTTCTCTTTCTGCTAAGCTGCGAAGGCCAGGCGGAGATGTGTGGAATTGTTCTTCACTGTAGGGTGCGTGCACTCTCTCCTCAGCCCCTCACCGTCTCGGAGAGCTCAGATCGCTCAGATCTTCAGCTGAAGAGCCAGGCCAACCAATGAGTGAGCTCGCGGGGAGGGGCCAGCATTTCAGAATGACAAAGAGCCCTGTTTCAATAGTATTCATGTGACAGAGGGAACTCCTCAGCCACTTTTGTAGAGAAATACTTCACTGGTATAGTAACTTTTGAAAGTCCAGCTCCAGGCCTTTTCGCGTGGCTTAGCTTCTCAGCCCAGCGGAAATGTTTCTACTGACAGGAGAAGGGGCAAAAGCGGGTTACTGGCGCCTTAAAACGAGTCACTTTGGGCAGATGGGACTCCTTAGCCGTGGTTGGCAGCTCATCTAGGAGAAGGAAAACTTTGATCTCAATCCTCCGCTGCCTTGTGGCTATGCCCAATCATGGGGAATGCTTCAGGAGTAAACCCCAAGGGAAAAAATACGGAGCTGGAGTCCCTAAGGCAGTCCTATGTTGGGTTCAGTGTTGACTGGCAACTCCTCCGATGCTGCTGGCACCAAATTGTCTCAGTCTCCGCCTTAACTTTGGGTTAGAAACAGAAACATAGAAAACCTACAGCACAATACAAGCCCTTCAGTGCACAATGTTGTGCCGAACATGTACTTACTTTAGAAATTACCTAGGGTTAACCATAGCCCTCCATTTTTCTAAGCTACATGTAAATATCCAGGAGTCTCTTAAAAGACCCTTTCCTATCCGCCTCCACCACTGTCGCCAGCAGCCCATTCCACGCACTCACCACTCTCTGTGAAAAAGACTTAGGTTGATATCTTCTTTGTACCTGCTTCCAAGCACCTTAAAGCTGTGTCCTCTCCTGCTAGCCATTTCAGCCCTGGAAAAAAGCCTCTGACTATCCACATGATTAATGCCTCTCATCATCTTATATACCTTTATCAGGTCCCCTCTCATCCTCCACCGGTCCAAGGAGAAAAGGCTGATTTCACTCAACCTATTCTCATAAGGTATGCTCCCCAATCCAGGCAACACCCTTGTAAAACCCCTCTGCACCCTTTCTATGGTTTCCACATCCTTCTTGTAGTGAGGAGACCAGAACTGAGCACAGTACTCCAAGAGGGGTCTGACCAGGGTCCTATATTGTCATGGGGGGGGCATTGGGAACGGACCCACATGCAAGATACAGACACTGAAGTACCAGGGATAGGACTTGGTGTGTCAAGAAAGTAAGGGAATAAACGACGCTGGACAAGACACAGGCCCTGGATGAGTAGGTTACAGGGCCTGGGCAAGGACTTGACTAGGATAGCAGAACCAGGACAAGACGAGAACACAAAGCCATGGCTTGGACAGGACAAGGTGCTTGGACATGGCTAGGACTGGACGAGACCCCGAAGCCTTGACTTGGTCAAGGAAGAGACAGGAACATGAAACACAGAGCTGGGGTCCGTCCCAGGAAACAAGACATGGGGCTGGGTCTCATTACACAGCATGCAGAATATGACGAGACAGTTTCCAACACAAGGTAGCGGCAGATGGTTGGACCTACCTAGCGAAGGCAAGGACACAGAGATGGTTCCCAACACAAGGTAGCGGCAAATGGCTGGACCTACCTAGTGAAGGCGTGGACACAGAGGCAGTTCAAAACAACAAAAGACAGTGCCTTATCTTGCTCTGGTGGTTGAACTTGACAGCAGTGAAGGCAAGGCGCCAGGTGAGGCAAGACAAGGCTCCAGGCGAGGCATGGCAAAGCAAGGTTCCAGGCGAGGCAAGGAGAGGCAAGGCAAGGCTTCAGGCGAGGTGAGGCTCCAGACGAGGCGAGGCGAGGCAAGGCGAGGCGAGGCTCCAGGCGAGGCAAGGCGAGGCGAGGAGAGGCAAGGCGAGGCAAGGCAAGGCTCCAGGCGAGGCAAGGCGAGGCGAGGCTCCAGGCGAGGCTCCAGGCGAGGTGAGGAGAGGCGAGGCGAGGCTCCAGGCGAGGCTCCAGGCGAGGTGAGGAGAGGCGAGGCGAGGAGAGGCAAGGCTCCAGGCGAGGCGAGGCGAGGCAAGGCTCCAGGCGAGGCGAGGCAAGGCTCCAGGCGAGGCGAGGCGAGGCAAGGCTCCAGGCGAGGCGAGGCGAGGCAAGGCTCCAGGCGAGGCGAGGCGAGGCAAGGCGAGGCAAGGCTCCAGGCGAGGCGAGGCGAGGCAAGGCTCCAGGCAAGGCGAGGAGAGGCGAGGCGAGGCGAGGCGAGGCGAGGCGAGGCGAGGAGAGGCAAGGCGAGGAGAGGCAAGGCGAGGAGAGGCAAGGCTCCAGGCGAGGCGAGGAGAGGCAAGGCTAGGCAAGGCTCCAGGCGAGGAGAGGCAAGGAGAGGCAAGGAGAGGCAAGGCGAGGCAAGGCGAGGCAAGGCTCCAGGCGAGGCGAGGAGAGGCAAGGCTCCAGGCGAGGCGAGGAGAGGCAAGGCGAGGCAAGGCTCCAGGCGAGGCGAGGAGAGGCAAGGCGAGGCAAGGCTCCAGGCGAGGCGAGGAGAGGCAAGGCGAGGCAAGGCTCGAGGCGAGGAGAGGCAAGGCGAGGCAAGGAAAGGCTCCAGGCGAGGCGAGGAGAGGCAAGGCAAGGCTCCAGGCGAGGCGAGGAGAGGCAAGGCGAGGCAAGGCTCCAGGCGAGGCGAGGAGAGGCAAGGCGAGGCAAGGCTCCATGCGAGGCGAGGAGAGGCAAGGCGAGGCAAGGCTCCAGGCGAGGTGAGGAGAGGCAAGGCGAGGCAAGGCTCCAGGCGAGGTGAGGAGAGGCAAGGCAAGGCAAGGCAAGGCAAGGCTCCAGGTGAGGCAAGGAGAGGCAAGGCAAGGCTCCAGACGAGGCAAGGAGAGGCAAGGCGAGGCAAGGCTCCAGGCGAGGCAAGGCGAGGCGAGGCGAGGCGAGGCTAGGCTAGGCTAGGCTAGGCTAGGCTAAGCTAGGCTAGGCTAGGCTCCAGGGGGAAGGGATACAGACAGGAGGTTTGGACGGGAACAATCCAGCAGCCAGAGGCTGAATCCTGAAGCTATTTATGAAGCCAGCCCAAACAAGAATCAGCTGCCTCAACAAAAACTGGGGAAAACCAGAAAACCTGGAATAAGGAGCATGGACCGGACCATGAACCGGAATGTGGATTTCACGGACTGGGCCATGACATATATAGCTGTTACATTACCTTAAACTCAATCCGATGGTTCATGAAGGCCAATGCACCATATGCCTTCTTAACCACAGAGTCAACCTGCACAGCAGCTTTGAGTGTCCTATGGACTCGGACCCCAAGATCCCTCTGATCCTCCACACTGCCAAGAGTGTGCCATTAATACTATATTCTGCCATCATATTTGACCTACCAAAATGAACCACTTCACACTTATCTGAGTTTAACTCCATCTGCCACTTCTCAGCCAATTTTTGCATCCTATTGCTGTCTCTCTGCAACTTCTGACAGTCCTCCACACTATCTACAACACCCCCAACTTATGTGTCATCAGCAACTTTACTAAGCTATCCCTTCACTTCCTCATCCAGGTCATTTATAAAAATCATGAAGAGAAGGGGTCCCAGAACAGATCCCTCAGACACACCACTGGTCACCATCCTCCATGTAGAGTATGACCCATCTACGACCACTCTTTGCCTTCTGTGGGCAAGCCAGTTCTGCATCCACAAAGCAAGGTCCCTTTGGATAGCATGCCTCCTTACTTTCTCAATAAGCCTTGCATGGGGTACCTTATCAAATGCCTTGCTGAAATCCATATACACTACATCTACTGCTCTACCTTCATCAATGTGTTTAGTCACATCCTCAAAAAATTCAATCAGGCTCATAAGGCATGACCTGCCTTTGACAAAGCCATGGTGACTATTCCTAATCACATTATGCCTCTCCAAATGTTCATAAATCCTGTCTTTCAAGATGTTTTCCATCAACTTACCAATCACTGAAGTAAGACTCACTTGTCTATAATTTCCTTGGCTATCTCTACTCCATTTCTTGAATAAAGGAACACCATCTGCAACCCTCCAATCTTCCGGAACCTCTCCTGTCCCCATTGATAATACAAAGATCATTGCCTGAGGCTCAGCAATCTCTTCCCTTGCCTCCTACAGTAGCCTGGGGTACATCTCATCTGGTCCTGGAGACTTATCCAACTTGATGCTTTCCAAAAGCACCCACACATCTTCTTTCTTAATGTCTATTTGCTCAAGCTTTTCAATCCACTGTAAGTCATCCCTACAACTGCAAGATCCTTTTCTGTAGTAAATACTGAAGCAAAGTATTCATTAAGTATCTCTGCTATCTCCTCTGGTTCCATACACACTTTTCCTATTCTCTCACGTCTTCTTCACGCACTTGTAGAATGCCTTGGAGTTTTCCTTAATCTTGCTCGCCAAGGCCTTCTTATGGCCCCTTTTGGCTCTCCTAATTTCTTTCTTAAGCTCCTTCTTGCTAGCCTTATAATCTTCCAGAACTCTATCATTACCTAGTTTTTTTAACCTTTCTTAAGCTTTTCTTTCCTTCTTGACTAGATTTTGAACAGCCTTTGTATGCCATGGTTCCTGTACTCTACCATCCTTTCCCTATCTCATTGTAACGTACCTATGCAGAACGTCATGCAAATATCCCCTGAACATTTGCCACATTTCTGCTATACATTTCCCTGAGAACATCTATTCCCAATTTGTGCCTCCAAGTTTCTGCCTGAGAGCTTCATATTTCCCCTTACTCCTATTAAATGCTTTCCTAACAGACGTTCCTATCCCTCTCCAATGCCATGGGAAAGGAGATAGAATTGTGATCACTATCTCCAAAATGCTCTCCCACTGAGAGACCTGACATCTGACCAGGTTCATTTCCCAATGCCAGATCAAGAACAGCCTCTCCTCTTGTAGGCTTATCTATATATTGTGTCAGGAAACCTACCTGAACACACCTAACAAACTCCACCCCATCTAAACCCCTTGCTCTAGGAAGTTGCCAATCAATATTTGGGAAATTAAAATCTCCCACCATGACAACTCTGTTATTGTTACACCTTTCCAGAATCTGTCTCCCTATCTGCTCCCTTGATGTCCCTGTTACTATTGGATGGTCTATAAAAAACACTCAGTAGAGCTATTGACCCCTTCCTCTTCCTAACCTCCACACACAGAGACTCTGTAGACAATCCCTTGATTACTTCCCCTTTTTCTGCTGCCGTGATACTATCTCAGATCAGCAGTGCTATGCCCCACCTTTTTTGCCTCCCTCCCTGTCCTTTCTGAAACATCTAAAGCATGGCATTCGAAGTAACCGTTCCTGTCCCTGAGCCATCCAAGTCACTGTTATGGCCACAACGTCATAGCTCCAAGTACTGATCCACATTCTAAGCTCATCCACTTTGTTCATGATGCTTCTTGCATTAAAATAGACACATTTCAAACCAACGGTCTGAGCGTATCCCTTCTCTATCACCTGCCTATCGTCCCTCTTGCACTGTCTCCAAGCTTTCTCTATTTGTGAGCCAACAGCACCTTCCTCTTTCTCTTCAGTTTGGTTCCCACCCCCCCAAGCAATTCTAGTTTAAACTCTCCCTGATAGCCTTAGCAAACTTCCCTGCCTGGTTATTGGTCCCCCTTGTATTCAAGTGCAGGTCCTTTTTGTACCTGCCTCAAAAGAGGACCCAATAACCCAGAAATCAGAATCCCTGCCCCCTGCTCCAATCCCTCAGCCATGCATTTATCCTCCATCTCATTCTATTCCTAAACTCACTGTCGCATGGCACAGGCAGTAATCTTGAGATTACTACCCTTGTGGTCCTGTTTCTCAACTTCCTTCCTAACTCCCTGTAAGTCTGTTTTCAGGACCTCCTCCCTTTTCCTACCTATGTCGTTGGTACCAATATTAGGTACGTCCTCTTGCTGTTCATCTTCCCACTTCAGGGTATCGTGGACATGATCAGAAACATCCTGCACCCTGTCACCTGGGAGGCAAACTGCTATCCGTGTTTCTTTTCTGCGTCCACAGATTCACCTGCCTGACCCCCTAACTATAGAGTCCCCTATTACTGCTGCCTTCTTTTTTCCCCTACCCTTCTGAGCCGCAGGGCCAGACTCTTGTGCCAGAGGTGTGGCCACTCTTGCTTCCCCCAGGTAGGCCACTCCCCCCACCAACAGTACTCAAACAGGACTATTATTAAGGGGGACAGCCACAGGGGTACTCCCTAGTATCTGACTCTTGCCCTTCCCTTTCCTGACTGTTACTGTCTCTCGAGGGTTCATCAGATACGTGAAGGGGGGAGCTTGCTACAAAGGCAAAGGCTTGCTCTCCATATCGTACTGCCCAGGCTTGCATATCTGGATATCTAGGACACAATATCCATAGGCAACTCTGACCAACGGAGGCCTCAGACTGAGACCACATGCTAGCTCAGAGCAGAGCAATGCCATTGGTCATCCTTCCCTTTAACACAAGAGATTCTGCAAGTGGTAAAAATCCAGAGAAAGACACAGCAAATGTTAGAGAAACTCAGCAGATTAGGCAGCATTTATGGAGAGAAAAAAAAACAGTGAATGAATAAACAATGAACTCCCTTACTTCCTTTGACCACTGAGAGATCAACCTCAGTGACCAGTGAGCTTGTTCATCCAGACAGATTGTTGGTGCTAGATAGTGTGGTTTGAATATCTCAGAAACTGCTGGTCTTCTGCACAACAGTCTCTAGAGATTATAGAGAATGGCGTGAAAATAAAAAAAAATCCAGTGAGCTGCAGTTCTGTGGGTGAAGATAGCTTGTTAAAGAGGAAGGTCAGAAGAGTATGTTCAGACTGGTTCAAACTAACAGAAAAATTACAGTAATTCAAAAACCACGTGTTGCAACAGTGATGTGCAGAAGAGCACCTGTGAATGCATAACACGTTGAATCTTGAAGTGGATGGGCTGAAGCAGCAGAAGACCATGAACCTACACTAAATGGCCACTTTATTGGGTACAGGAGGTACCTAATAAAATGGCCACTAAGTGTATATTCTCTGTCCATGTTCTATATGCTGCATTCTGTGTTCTGGCATTAAACATAATCTCCTTTTTGTCTCCACTTACATAGGAACCTAGGGCTTGCTAACCTGCTACATTCCAAATCCACCCAGTTAGAGCATTAGAGGTTACGCAGTCAGGGATGATAGTGTTAGGTAGTAACATGGTCAGGGGTGAAGGGTCAGCTAGTAACAGGATCAGTGGTGAAGGCGTCAGGGGATGACAGGGTCAAGGGTGTCCCTGCACACGTACCAAGGATTCTGCTGACTGATTTCAGCCTCCAGGACACTGCAGTCTAGAACTTGGACTGTAACCCCGTACAGGAAGAACAGGTTCAACTGATGAGAGGGAACTCCACAGGTTGAGCAGTGTCTGTGGAGTTAAAACAATGGCTGACATTGTGCTGACGCAGTGTGCCATTATGAAATCAATCATTTCACTTCTTCTAGCTGTTCATTTCTCACTGGATCCCAAATCTGCTGCCTTTTGTGTCCCCATTCAGTAATGTTACTTGAAAGAAAGCAATACACTCAAAATCTGGGATTGGGAATAAAGGCTAAAACATGGGTGGGATGCAGCCTACACTACACTGTCCCATCCCATCCTCCTGGGGATGGCAAAGGAGGTCCTGGAAGTGGGTAGTGGAGAATTCCACTCAGGTGAACTACCTGGTCTTGGACCAAGTAACCATGGAGAGGGAAAACACGTTGACTAGGGGTACCATGGACATGTTCTTAGACCATTGGGCAGGGGATAAATGTCATCCTAGATCAGGAAGGGGACATTTTCATTTAATTTATTTTTGTCTTAGTGATTGTGTTAGTTACTGTTATTGTCTCTGTGTTTGTTGTAATATTGTAGAATGTAATTTGTAATAAATATATTTTTGTAAAAGAAAAGGGATTAGGACAGGGTGGGTTAGACCAATATAATGCTCCATCTATGCACTGAGAGTGAGTTTGAAAGTGTGGCTCTAACCTCAGGAGAGGACATGCTTATACTTCTCATACTTCATGGTTTTCTATGTTAGAATCTTAATTCAGTTTAACAAGTTGGACTGTGAACCTATACACACACACTAGGAATTGAAATCAGTCAGTTTCTTTGCATACAATGAGACAATGTTATCTGTTTCTGATAACCTGTTGTTGAACTATCTCAATATTTATGCCAAGCTGTGATAAGCAGCTCTCCATTTTCTCCATACTTTGTGACCTTCAGTCAGAAGGCAACTTCTCCAGAACCACACCACATCTTTTTTAAAGAAGTTTAAAGCACTTTACCAATATAAGCTGCATTTAATTGCCAAATTTCATTGCTGGTTTGTTAGTGACAATCATAAGAGAATGCAGATGTTGGAAATCTAGAACAGAATTAGGAGGTGCTGGAAACACTCAGCGGGTCAGCCCGCATCTGTGGAAGTGAAACAGAAGCAACATTTCAAGCTGAAGGCCTTTCATCGGAACTGTGGAAGGGAGAAAAAGGAAGTTGTTTCTGTCAGGCTAAAGCTGAGGTGATCATAGGTATGAGCTGTAAATCTGGTGATCTGATCAATGCATGAATGGTGGCATTTAGAGAATGAGAACATGGCCAAATGGACATAGACAAAATAAGACCCAAAAGACTGTAGATGCTGGAATCTGGAGCAAAGTAGTCCAGATGCAGAGTCTGATCCAAAACGTTAATTAGTTTTCAGCTATGACTCAGTTTGGGCTTTTTTCTGTCCTTGATTATTGTTTATTGGTGTCTGCACAGCTGGATTTAAATTGGTCATATGCTCAAAACTATATAAACTGACTAACCTTATCCAGTATCTACTAAGTCACCTCACTGCAGCACAGAGTGATGTATCCTTGAAACAATGAATGTGTAGCCTATAATACATTCTGAAAACCATGAGAGTCTTTTAATAGCAGGAAGTTGGCTCCAGCTCCACTTCCATAGGCAAGAAAAATGAAACTGGTAATCCTGTTACTGTTACTGAAGGTTATTCAGTAAAATAATGGCATTTCAGAGTGTCTTCTCAATTGTAATTATTTGGCAGTGGAATGTTGTACCCCAATATAGCATCCAAACAGTGGACTGTCAGCAGTGTAGCACTCCCCACTGCTACACTGCTGAACCTTTGGAGTTGGAGTTCAATTGGGTTGGAGAAATTACAAATGGCAGGCATAAACTTGTACCTTAAAGCTAAACAGGTTAAGAAAAAGAAAAATACGCCAAAGAATTTTTAAAAACTTTTTTAAATTTTTATTGAACACAAATAAAAACAGAAACACTAAACGTATGCTAACAAAGCCAGGGAATCACACATAAGCAGCAACAAATATATAACTATTAACTTTAAACATACAAACAAACAAGAAAATCCACTCTAAATACTGTTGGACAGAAGGAACTATATCTAAATGGAGTCACAAAACAGAAACATTTACAGAGATAACCCAAAATGTTGACAGATTTGTACAGTCTTTATAGCTTTTTGGTTATGGGAAGTTTTCAGAGTATTAACGTATAGTTTGAAGTCTGACGTAAAAATATAAATGAAAGTTTTTTATTGCTGTATTTGCATTTAGGGATATAAAATTTTGCTGTAAATTAACAAAAGATTTATGATAAAGAAATGATCCCTATGAGATTTGGTATTATTAGTAAACCCAAATAAGACATTTTCAAAACAAAAAGTAAAATCCACTTTAATATATTGATCTACAAATTGACAAACATCAATCCAAAATGCTTTAACATATTCACAATCCCAAAACAGATGAATTAAATCCCCTGGATTTAAACCACAAAAAGAACAGTTAGTTTCAATATCAGAATTAAACCTTTTCAAATATACATTGGTTGGATAATATCTATGTATAATTTTAAATAAAATTTCTTATATTTTATTCCTCAATGAAAATTTATAAAATAAGCCCCAAATTCTCCTCCACCTCAGATTCCCCAAGCGACTATTCCAAAAACTAACAGCCGTAGGAATAGAAGTAATGTCTTTTTGAAACAAACTTCTAATACCTTTATTTTTTTTTAAAGACGCAGGAAAACAAATCTTTCCTACAGCTGTACTGGATGGATCCAAGTTGGGTAATTCAACCACCAAATATAATGTATTTCTAAACAGCATAATTACACCAGAGGAAATTGCATCCATAACAACAGCAAATTCTTGTGGAGTCACAGGAAGTTCAAAGGTGGATAAAAACTCAGTGAGGGCAGAGGTGCGTGAAATACGGGAGATGCGATGGAGGGCAGAGTTGATAGTGGATGAAGGGAAGCCTCTTTCTTTAAAAAAGTAAGACATCTCCTTTGTCCTAGAATGAAAGGCCTCATCCTGAGAGCAGATGTGGCGGAGGCGGAGGAATTGAGAGAAAGGGATAGCATTTTTGCAGGAGACAGGGTGGGAGGAGGAATAGTCTAGGTAGCTGTGAGAGTCTGCCCTCACCCCATCCCCCTGCCAGCCCACCAGGGATAGAGTCCCCCTGGTCCTCACCTATCACCCTACCAGCCTACAGATCCAACGTATAATCCTCTGTAACTTCTGCCACCTCCTATGGGATCCCCTCACCAGACACATCTTCCCCTCCCCCCACTCTCAGCTTTTTGCCGGGATTGCTCCCTACGTGACTCCCTTGTCCATTCATCCCCCCCATCCCTCCCCACCGACCTCCCTCCAGGCACTTATCCTGAAGAAGTGCTACACCTGCCCCCACACTTCTTCCCTCACCACCATCCAAGCCCCAGACAGTCCTTTCAGGTGAGGCACCACTTCACCTGCGAGTCAACTGGAGTGATATATTGTATCCGGTGCTCCCGATGTGGCCATTTATACATTGGGGAGACCCGCCGCAGACTGGGAGACCATTTCGCTGAACACCGGCACTCAGTCCTCCAGCAGTGGCGGGATCTCCCTGTGGCCACACACTTCAATTCCACAGGCCACTCCCATTCCGATATGTCTGGGAGTGGTCACACTCCCAGTGGTCACACACTCCTCTACCGTCAAGATGAGGCCACACGCAGGTTGATGGAGCAATACCTTATCTCCGGCCTAGGTAGCCTCCTACCTGCCGGCATGAACATCCAACTCACAGACCTCCGTTGTTACCCCTGCCCCCCCTTACCCCATCCCTATCTATAATTTTAGTCTGGTTCTCTTTCTCTCTCTTTCCCCCCTCACTATAATCTCCCCCCAGCCCTACCTTTCTTTCTCTTTTATTTCCCTAATTCTCCACCTTCCCCCTAGCCCATTTCCCTTCAGCCTATCACTTCCCAGCTCTCTACTTCATCCCTCCCTCCACTTCTTATCCCCCTTCGACCATCCCATGTTACTTCACTCCTGATGAAGGGTTTTGGCCGGAAACATCGTCACTACCTCCTCCCATAGATGCTGTCTGGCCTGCTGAGTTGTGCCAGCATTTTGTGTGTTTATTGCTTGAATTAAGTAACTGTTTAACTAACAAAATATTATCAAACCAAACTTTATAAAGCAAAGAATTATTCTTATAAGTTATGTTGTGGTTATTCCAGATAAAGTAACTATGTGGAGAAAAATTGAGTTTATAAATCAAAGGCCAAGATAAAAGCATCTGTTTATGAAACTGAGAAAAACGGAGAGGAACCTTGTCTATTTTGTAATTACATAAAAGAAAAAATTTCAATCCACCAACCTGGGAAAAGACAAAAGAAGGAATACAATTCCATATAGAAGTAGGATTATGTAAAAATTGTTTAATCCAATTAATTTAAAAAGTATTTTTAAGACTGTCAAAATCAAGAAAATTTAGACCCCCCTTGTCATAACTATTCATGACAGCAGATTTTTTAATATAATGAACTTTGTTTTTCCATAAAAAGTTAAACAACATGGTGTCTATCAATTTACAGAGTTTTTTATTGACGTATAAGGGGAGAGCTATATATATAATCCTGGAAAGACCTTCTGCTTTACAAAGCAAAACCCGGCCTTTCAAAGATAAGTCCCTTTGAAGCCACTGGTTAAAATATGCCAAAGAATCACTCGAGGAAGATAATCAATCTGATAAAGTCAACACGTAATTAGTTCCTCAAATATATAGTACAGTTTGTAATTACTCGTGACTTATTTATTTTTAAAGTTGGTAATTATGGTATCATGTTTAGTATGAGTTCCCATGTCTATAAATTTAAACATGACCAAAGACTAGTAGAAATGGAACTGGAGCTGGAGCCATCTCCCTGATATTGAAATAAATAATAGCTTCTGATCAAAAACAAATTTTGCCCACAGAAACAAAGGTCAACAGCTCATTGATGAGGTCAGGTCCCCAGGGTAGGACCAACTGACTGAGGAAATACCCCAGTGTTTCATACCACTGCCTCAAGGGACACTGCACCTCCAGAAAATTGTTCAGACTGTATTGCAGGGGTTTTATCATTGCTTAGGGGCCTTGTGATAAACAAAAAAAAACCCTCCCAGAAATACCAGCAGAATTTACAAACCACTAAAACTGTCATCTATACTTGTTCATTTGCAAAGAGGAACTCCTTTTCTTGTATTCAGTTGTGGTAACCATTGTAGCATGAAGCTGCTGAGAACGTGCCCATACTTGGTTAAACAATACACCTTCATCTCAAGTATTGTCTCCAGTATGAAAAGAGGGTTTTAAAGATGTTGAGATGTTTGCATGTTCACAGCAACCTTAATGTTCAAAGTCCATGTAAATTTATTATCAGAGTACTTGTGTATATGTCACCATATACTAGCTTGCGATTCATTTTCTTACAGGCATTTACAGAAAATAAATGCATTAGAATTTATGAAAAACTATACATAAACAAAGACCGATAAACAACCAATTCAAAAGAAGGTAAATTGTGCAAATAAAATAAATAATACTGAGAACAGCAATCTTTGGAAGTGAGTCTAGGTTGTGGTTAATGAAGTTATCCACGTTAAGCTAATATCATGTTGTCACCAAACAGTGGAGACAACCAGAACTCCCCGTCTGGAAGTAGTGAAGAACTCCTAGGAAACTGGAGGTGATGGGGGAAGTGAGTCTGTCTTTAAACTCTTACACAGAGTAGTTTGAGAAGTTGGGTGTGATATTACAGTAATGTTAACACTGGTGACAAAGATGTGAAAGACACAGTTTTGAAGGAAGGAAGGAGGGAGAGTGAAGAGGTTTACAAAACGTGGGTAGAAGGCCTGGTTCCGGAGGACTGGAAGATTGGAAATGTCACTTCGCTATTTAAGAAGGGGGCAAGGAAGCAAAAAGGAAATTATAGATCTGTTAGCTTGATATCGGTGGTTGGGAGGTTGTTGGAGTCGATTGTCAAGGATGAGGTTACGGAGTACCTGGAGGCATATGACAAGATAGGCAGAACTCAGCATGGTTTCCTTAAAGGAAAATCCTGCCTGACAAACCTAGTGCAATTTTTTGAGGAAATTATAAGTAGGCTAGACAAGGGAGATGCAGTGGATGTTGTGTACTTGGATTTTCAGAAGACCTTTGACAAGGTGCCGCACATGAGGCTACTAAACAAGAAGAGAGCCCATGGAATTATGGGAAAGTTACATATGTGGATAGAACGTTGGTTGATTGGCAGAAAACAGAGAGTGGGAATAAAGGGATCCCATTCTGGTTGGCTGCTGGTTATCAGTGGTGTTCCACAGGGGCCCGTTTCTTTTTATGTTGTATATCAATGATTTGGATTACGGAATAGATGACTTTGTGGCTAAGCTTGCTGATGATACAAAGATAGGTGGAGGGGCCAGTAGTGCTGAGGAAACAGAGGGGAATGGGCAAAGAAGTGGCAAATGAATTACGATGTTGGAAAGTGTACGGTCATGCACTTTGGTAGAAAAAATAAATGGGCAGACTGTTATTTAAAGGGGGAGAGAATTCAAAGTTCTGAGATGCAACGGGACTTGGGAGTCCTCATGCAGGATACCCTTAAGGTTAATCTCCAGGTTGAGTCGGTGGTGAAGAAGGTGAATGCAATGTTGGCATTCATTTCTAGAGGAATAGAGTATAGGAGCAGGGATGTGACGCTGAGGCTCTATAAGGCGCTGGTAAGACCTCACTTGGAATACTGCGTGCAGTTTTGGGCTCCTTATTTAAGAAAGGATGTGCTGACATTGGAGAGGATTCAGAGAAGGTTCACTAGAATGATTCCGGGAATGAGAGGGTTAACATATGAGGAACGTTTGACCGCTCTTGGACTGTACTCCTTGGAGCTTAGAAGAATGAGGGGGGACCTCATAGAAACATTTTGAATGTTGAAAGGCATGGACACAGTGGATGTGGCAAAGTTGTTTCCCATGGTGGGGGAGGCTAATACGAGAGGACATGACTTGAGGATTGCAGGGTGCCCATTCAGAACAGAGATGTGAAAAAAAATTTTTAGCCAGAGGGTGGTGAATCTATGAATTTGTTGCCATGGACGGCACTGGAGGCCGGGTCATTGGGTGTATTTAAGGCAGAAATTGATAGGTATCTGAGTAGTCAGGGCATCAAAGGTTATGGTGAGAAGGAGGGGGAATGGGACTAAAGGGGAGATTGGATCAGCTCATGATGAAATGGCGGAGGAGACTTGATGGGCCGAATGGCCGACTTCTGCTCCTTTGTCTTATGGTCTTATGGAGAAGTAGGATATGGGTAGGAGCTCACTTGGGCTTGGGTTCTGGTAGATGTCACCCCTGGCCAACATCAGGCAGGCACTGGAGGAGCTGAGCACTGTGATTAGTAGTCACAACAACAGTACACCCTGACGTCTTCCCGATCACTGGAGGGGATTTCAACTGTGCCAGCTTGAAGCCTTTGCCCAACTACCACCAACATATCACCTGTGGAACCAGTGGCCAACACACTTGATCACTGTTACACCACCATCAAGAATGCTCACCATTCCATCCCACAGCCAGAGTTTGGCATGTTGCATCACTTGGCTGTACTTCTACTTCTGGTGTACAGGTAGAGACTGAGTACTGCAGCAGCAGCGGTGAGGACCACGAAAGTCTGGTCAAAGGAGGAGAAGTGCTTACTGGACTGCTTTGCATTGGTGGCTGGACAACATACAGGAATTTATCTTTGAATATGAATGAATATGCACAGTTGCCATTGACTTCATCATGATGTGTGTGCCTTTGAGAACATACAAGAAATACCAAACCCAAAAGCTGTGGGTAAACCCAGAGGTTCACAGCTTAGTGGGGGATAGATTTGTGGTGTTCAAGGCCGGTGCTGCAGAACTATACAAGAACCTATGGAAGACCATTTTATGAGTGAAAAAAACAATTCTTGTTGAAGTTAGAAACAGAATTGGATGCACAACAGCTTTGGCAGGGTTTGCAGGCACATCACAAGGTGAAACCTAACATTATCAATGGCTGTGATGTTTTATTCTTATGATAATGCTTTGGCGATTATAGAGACTTGGTTAAGAGAGGGACAGGAATGGGTGCTTAATGTCCCAGTGTTTTGATGTTTTAGAAAAGTTAGGGAAGGGGTAAAATAGTTAGGGGAGTTGCACTACCAATCAGGGACAATATCAATTGCACTCAGAGGGGACATAGTAGTCCACTAAGTCGATAGGGGTAGAACTACAAAACAAGAAAGGTGAATCACTGATGGGATTGTACTACAGACCCCTCAAGAGCCACCAGCACATTGAGGAACAAATATGCAGGCAGGTTAAAGAAAGGTGTAAAATCAAGAGTATTGTTATCGTGGGGGACTTAAGCTTCCCTAATATAAAGTGGGAATTTCTTAGTGCAAAAGGGGCAGAATTTATTGGATGCACCCAGGAGGGGTTCTTGAATGAATATGTAGATAGTCTAACAAGAGCAAGGGCTGTACTGGAACTGGTTTGATAATGAGCCATGTTAGGTGACTGACCTCTCAGTGGGTGAGCAGCTAGGGAACAGCAATAACAACTTCTTAAATTTTAATATATCTGTAGATAAGCATAAAATGGACTTTGCAGGAAAGTATTAAATTGGAAAAGAGTAAATTATGAGAGGATTAGGCAGAAACTAAGGAGAGTTAGAAACATAGAAAACACAAAGCACAATACAGGCCCTGCAGCCCACAAATCTGTGCCAAACATGTCCCTACCTTAGAACTACCTAGGCTTTACCCATAGCCCTCTATTTTTCTAAGCTCCATGTAGCCATCCAGGAGTCTCTTAAAATACCCTTTTGTTTCCACCTCCACCACCACCGCTGACAGCCCATTCCACATTCTCACCACTCTCTGCGTAAAAAAAGCTTACCCTGTCATCTCCTCTGTACCTACTTCCAAAAGTTGATTGGGAAGAGTTGTTTTTCAGTTTTTTTAAAGAGTGTTAAAGTGGTTATAGCCCCAGTTCCTGATAGGATATACCTCAGGATGTTGAGAAAAGCAAGAGAAGATATTTCTGGCATTCTCCATTAAGGAGAATGTGTTGATCCAGAATCAGCCTCTACAATCACCTGAGGATGCACCAATATACACCTCTTTAGGGGGACATCAAAGTTGACTAGAATGATTACTCTACCAGACTTTATATTTAGTGGAGTTGTTACCCCATGAACTTGTGCCCACCTTCATGCTCCTTTCTGGGATGTCGTATATCTCTCTCTCTCTCTTTTGTTCTCTCATATACCTTCTAGGAAAAGATACAGGAGTCTGGAAATCCAGATGTTTGGACTCAAGAACAGCTTCTACTCCACCTCAGTCAGACTCCTGAATCAGTCCCTTCTTTCACGTCTCCTTCCCGGTGAGGCTGCTACTTTTAAAATAATGTGAGGGAGAACCCATTGAAACCTACAGACGTTGAAAGGGTGGATGTGCAGAGGTTATTTCCTATGGTGGGGGTATCCAGAACTAGAGACTTTAGAACAGGGGTAAAAAGGAATTTTTTTAGCCAGAGAGTACTGCATCTGTGGAATGCTCTGCCACAGACTGAAGTGGAGGCCAAGTCCATGGGTATATTTAAGGCAGGTATATGGGGTTGAGTGGGATCTGGGATCAGCTATGAATGATGGAACAGACTTATGGGCTGAATGGCCTAATTCTGCTCCGATGTCTTATGGTCTTATGGTTCTCGAATTCTTAACTTTAACTTTAACTCAGTTACTGCAGGTGGATACAATAGGGACTTTTAAGAGGCTCCTGAACAGGTACATGGAGCTTAGAGAAATAGAGGGCTCTGGGTAACTCTAGGTAATTTCTAAAGTTCATGTTCAGCATAGCATTGTGGGCTGAAAGGCCTGTATTGTGCTGTAGGTTTTTCTATGTTTCTATTATTGCCACTTTAGTGTTTGTGATTACACTAAGTCAGACTTTTCTCTTTTTACAGCTTTTCTCTTTCTGCTGTATTATTTGTTGTATTTGAACAAATAATTTGATTTCATGCTGGTGTATATGATAGTAAACCGACTTAAATCTGAAACTGAATCTTGCAGTTTGGTTTAGCTTTGGGTTTCCACTGGGAACTTGTGCTGAGCAGATCTGGGTGGGGTAATGCTTGGGTTGAGCAAGACGTGAGCAGGCAATCATGTGAAAATTAACATGGGAAGTAACTTCTGTGGGAATGTGCTTTGCCTTGAATGCAGAAGAGGAGAGGGTACCATAGCAGGAGTCCGTGTGCAAAGAAATGTGCTTTCCATTGTAGCTCCCATTGTTGCCCTCAGCTCAGGGCCCCTTGGACCACTCCCTGTCACTCTCCTTCTCTACAGGTGTCACAGTAGCATTGCTGTTAGCACAACTCTGTAACAGCTTGGGGCATTGGAGTTTGGAGTTCATTTCTAACGTCATCTGTAAGGAGTCTGTATGTTATTTGCAAGGAGACTTCCATGTGGAATGGGTGGGTTTTCTCCAGTTACTCCCACAGTCCACAGACATACCGGCTGCTAGTTACTTAGTCATTGTAAATTGTCCCGTGATTAGTCTAGGGTTGAATCAGGTGTTCTGGGGTAGTGGCGCGCAGGGCAACAGGTGTCCACTCTGTGCTTGAAATAAAATTTATGAGACATTTTTTGCAGAATGTATTCCTTACAAGTTTCCTCTATGACCAAATTTTCCTTGCCTCTCTTAATATCTTCCCAAATGGTTAGTGTCAAATACTGTGGGATATTTTGCTATGCTTGGGAGGATTAACATAGAACAGAATACACAGACCACAGAATATAGAATTTAAAACAATGAATACAAAACTTGAAACTTAGAATAGTACAATAATAAATGCAGGGGATGGGGTGAGGGCAAACTCTCACAGCTACCTAGACTATTCCTCCTCCCACCCTGTCTCCTGCAAAAATGCTATCCCCTTCTCACAATTCCTCCGCCTCCACTGCAGCTGCTCTCAGGATGAGGCCTTTCATTCTAGGATAAAGGAGATTTCTCCCTTTTTTAAAGAAAGGGGCTTCCCTTCGTCCACTATCAACTCTGCCCTCCATCGCATCCCCCGTATTTCACGCACCTCTGCCTCACCCCATCCCCCTGCCAGCCCACCAGGGATAGAGCACCCTGGTCCTCATGTATCACCCTACCAGCCTACAGATCCAACGTATAATCCACCTCCTATGGGATCCCACCACCAGACACATCCTCCCCTCCCCCCCACTCTCAGCTTTCCGCAGGGATTGCGACTCCCTTGTCCATTCATCCCCTCCATCCCTCCCCACCAACCTCCCTCCAGGCACTTATCCCTGCAATTTAGAGCGGCCCTCTTTACTTTCTGTACACTCTCGACCATGCGTGCCCAATTCTGCACTAACTCTACTTAAATTATGCAAATGATATCACGATTGTGGGTTGTCTTCAAATAATGATGAGTTGGAGAACAGGAAGGAGCACTTAGTGACATGGTGTCATAACAACAACCTTTCTCTCATTGTTTGTCAAAAGAGGTAATGATTGACTTCAAGAAGGAAATGGTGCATTGAATTTCAATGCCATTTTTCAGCTCATCTTTCCCACCGGTCCAGATCCTGCAAGCTTTGACAGCCTTCCTTGCTGTCACAAATCTTGGTGTCATTCACAAATCATTAATACAGATAGAACATAGAACATAGAATAGTACAGTACAGTACAGGCCTTTTGGCCCACAATGTTGTGCTGACCCTTAAACACTGCCTCCCATATATCGCCCCACCTTAAATTCCTCCATATACCTGTCTAGTAGTCTCTTAAATTTCACTAGTGTATCTGCATCCACCATTGACTCAGGCTGTGCATTCCATGCACCAACCACTCTCTGAGTGAAAAATCTTTCTCTAATATCCCCCTTGAACTTCCCTCCCCTTACCTTAAAGCCATGTCCTCTTGTATCGAGCAGTGGTGCCCTGGGGAAGAGGTGCTGGCTGTCCACTCTATCTATTCTTCTTAATACCTTGTATAACTCTATCATGTCTCCTCTCATCATCCTTCTCTCCAAAGTGTAAAGCCCTAGCTCCCTTAATCTCTGATCATAATGCATACTCTCTAAACCAGGCAGCATCCTGGTAAATCTCCTCTATACCCTTTCCAGTGCTTCCACATCCTTCTTATAATGAGCTGACCAGAACCGGTCACAGTACTCCAAGTGTGGCCTAACCAGAGTTTTATAGAGCTGCATCATTACCTCGCGACTCTTAAACTCTATCCCTCGACTTATGAAAGCTAACACTCCATAAGCTTTCTTAACTATCCTATCTAACTGTGAGGCAACTTTCAGGGATCTGTGGACATGTACCCCCAGATCCCTCTGCTCCTCCACACACCCAAGTATCCTGCCATTTACTTTGTACTCTGCCTTGGAGTTTGTCCTTCCAAAGTGTATCACCTCACAATTCTCTGGGTTGAATTCCATCTGCCACTTCTCAGTCCACTTCTGCATCCTGTTGCACTCACTGTTAATGCACTCTATCTATAGAGGTATTTGGGATTTTCACTGCCTTGGTGAAGCAACTAGCATAATCAAAGACCCTACCTCCCTCTCTTTCACCCTTTCCCAATGGGAAGAAGCCTGAACACATGAACCACCGGCCTCATGAACAACGTTGACCTCACTGCTATAAGACTATTGAATGGTCTATGTAGGAGATGCGGGTGGGGGCAGCATCGGTAGTGGTGGAAGGGAAACCCTGTTCACTGAAGGAAGATATCTCAGATGTTCTAGGATGGAAAGCCTCATCCTGAGAATGTGTGACAGAGATGGAGAAACTGAGACATGGGAATAGTATTTTTACAAGTGACAGGGGAGGAGGGGTACAGTCAAGATAGCTGTGCGAGTCAGTAGGTTTATAAAAGGTTTCAATAGACAGTTTGTCAACAGAGATGGAGACAGAGAGACTGAGAAAGGGGGAAGAGGAAAGAAGAAAGAGGTATCAGAGATGGGCCAAGTAAATTGGAGGACATGGTGAAGTTGATGAAATTCATGAGAGCATGCATGCAGGAAGCAGCACCAATGCAGTTGTCACTGTAGGGTAGAACAAGTTTGGGAGCATTACCCAGAAGCTTGGAACACGGACTCTTCCATGAAGCCAACAAAAGAGCAAGCATAGCTGGGGCCCTTGAAGGTGCCCATTGCTACACCTTGGATTTGGAAAAAGTGGAAGAACCTGAAAGAGAAATTATTGAGGGTGAGAACTATTTCTGCCAGAGTAAAGTGGTGGTGAAGTGGAACTGGTTAGGTCTGTTGTCTAAAAAGAAGTAGAGAGCTTTAAGGCTTCTCTGATGTGACAATAGACAATAGACAATAGGTGTAGAAGTAGACCATTTGGCCCTTCAAGCCTGCACCGCCATTTTGAGATCATGGCTGATCATCTACTATCAATACCCGGTTCCTGCCTTGTCCCCATATCCCTTGATTCCCCTATCCATAAGATACCTATCTAGCTCCTTCTTGAAAGCATCCAGAGAATTGGCCTCCACTACCTTCCGAGGCAGTGCATTCCAGACCCCCACAACTCTCTGGGAGAAGAAGTTTTTCCTTAACTCTGTCCTAAATGATCTACCCCTTATTCTCAAACCATGCCCTCTGGTACTGGACTCTCCCAGCATCTGGAACATATTTCCTGCCTCTATCTTGTCCAATCCCTTAATAATCTTAAATGTTTCAATCAGATCCCCTCTCAATCTCCTTAATTCCAGCGTATACAAGCCCAGTCTCTCTAACCTCTCTGCGTAAGACAGTCCAGACATCCCAGGAATTAACCTCGTGAATCTACGCTGCACTTCCTCTACAGCCAGGATGTCCTTCCTTAACCCTGGAGACCAAAACTGTACACAATACTCCAGGTGTGGTCTCACCAGGGCCCTGTACAAATGCAAGAGGATTTCCTTGCTCTTGTACTCAATTCCCTTTGTAATAAAGGCCAACTTTCCATTAGCCTTCTTCACTGCCTGCTGCACTTGCTCATTCACCTTCAGTGACTGATGAACAAGGACTCCGAGATCTCTTTGTATTTCTCCCTTACCCAACTCTACACCGTTCAGATAATAATCTGCCTTCCTGTTCTTACTCCCAAAGTGGATAACCTCACACTTATTCACATTAAACGCCATCTGCCAAGTATCTGCCCACTCACCCAGCTTATCCAAGTCACCCTGAATTCTCCTAACATCCTCATCACATGTTACACTGCCACCCAGCTTAGTATCATCAGCAAATTTGCTGATGTTATTCTCAATGCCTTCATCTAAATCGTTGACGTAAATCGTAAACAGCTGTGGTCCCAATACCAAGCCCTGTGGCACCCCACTAGTCACCACCTGCCATTCCGAGAAACACCCATTCACCGCTACCCTTTGCTTTCTATCTGCCAACCAGTTTTCTATTCATGTCAATGTCTTCCCCCCAATGCCATGAGCTTTGATTTTACCCACCAATCTCCTGTGTGGGACCTTATCAAATGCCTTCTGAAAATCGAGGTACACTACATCCACTGGATCTCCCTTGTCTAACTTCCTGGTTACATCCTCGAAAAATTCCAACAGATTAGTCAAGCATGATTTACCCTTGGTAAATCCATACTGGCTCGGCCCAATCCTATCACTGCTATCTAGATATGCCACTATTTCATCTTTAATAATGGACTCTAGCATCTTCCCCACCACCAATGTCAGGCTGACAGGTCGGTAGTTCTCTGTTTTCTCCCTCCCTCCTTTCTTAAAAAGTGGGATAACATTAGCCATTCTCCAATCCTCAGGAACTGATCCTGAATCTGAGACAGATTTGTCAAGAAAGAAGCAGAGAGCAAAATTTTTCTGCACCCTCCCCAACTGCCCCCACATCCTTCCTGTGTTGGGGTGTCCAGAAATGTACACGATACTCCAAGTGTAGCTTTATACAACTGCACCCACACTCAGTGCCCTGCTCAATGAAGGCAAGCAGGATATAAGCTTCTACTATCCTACCTACTTATAGAATCATAGAGTCACATAGTCACACAGGCCCTTTTGCTCAACTGGTCCTTGCCGACCAAGATTTCTACCTAAGCTCATCTCGTTTGTCTGAGTTTGGCGCATATCTCTCTAACCCTTTCCTATTCATGTACTTGTCCAAGTACCTCTTACTGTTGTTAATGTGCTTGCTTTAACCACTTCCTCTGACAGCTCATTCCATATACATACTGACCATCTTTTGGGTGAAAAAGTTGCTTCTTTGCTTTCTTATTAAATCTCCTCCCTCTCCATAAAAGTATTTCCTTTAGTTTTTGCTTCCCAACTCTGGAAAAAATGCTGCACATCCACTTACAGGGAATTGTATGCTTGGACTTCCAAATTCTTCTGAACATCATAAAGATAAAATTCAAGCTATTGTTTTTGTAATGAGACAAAGGATTGTTGTGGATCATGGTGGATGGTGTACAGAGACTGGCTTGTGTGTGAGGAGTTTATGAATTTGTGCCCTTTCTCCCAGTCCTGGGGATAATATGTACATGGTTTCTCCCTGTTGGTGGAGAAACCCTTTTGTCCAGACATCACCATATCTCAATGGCCAGTGTAAAGGTTTTGTTGATGTGCCTCTCAGCATCTGTCACACTGGATTCCTTTCCAGGGTAAGATGAAGGGACACATGCTAGTCCTCATAGAGGGATCAGAAGTGGAGAGAGTGAACAGCTTCAAGTATCTGGGTGTTAAGATCTCTGAGGATCTAACCTGTAGTTATAAAGAAGGCAAGACAACAGCTATACTTTATTAGGAGTTTGAAGAGACTTCGCATGTCAACAAGTACACTCAAAAACTTCTATGGATGTATCGTGGAGAGCATTCTGAAAGGCTGCTCACTGTTTGGTATTGAGGGGCTACTGCACAGGACTGAAAGAAGCTGTAGAAGATTGTAAATCCAGTCAGCTCCATCTTGGGTACTAGCCTACAAATTACCCAGGACATCTTTAGGGAGCGGTGTCTCAGAAAGGCAGCATCCATTATTAAGGACCTCCAGCACCCAGAGCATGCTCTTTTCTCATTGTTACCATCAGGTAGGAGGTACAGAGGCCTGAAAGCACACACTCAGCGATTCAGGAACAGCTTCTTCCCTTCTGCCATCTGATTCCTAAATCGATATTGAATCTTTGGACACTACCTCACTTTTTTAATATACAGTATTTCTGTTTTTGCATGATTTTAAAATTTATTCACTATGCGTAATTGATTTACTTGTTTATTTATTATAATATTTTTTCTCTCTGCTAGATTATGTATTGCATTCAATTGCTGCTGCCAAGTTAACAAATTTCACGTCACATGCTGGTGATAATAAACTTGATTCTGCTTCTGATTCTGATTTTTCAAAAAGCTTCTAAGCAACTTTCCATTGGCTGCCCCCTCTGCTGCTCAGGACAATTCTCAGCCCAGGATATTCCTGGTCACTGTGTAATACTATACCATATTGTCGGGGTTAGGGGCACAGATTCAGTGCTATTGCTGTGTGATGGTGCATGGAGGACTGTCTCAGAGGAATGACTAACTCTGGACCACGTGGTGCACATCACAACCTCTGCTAAGTCCTTTAGAAAATTCCAATGTTACTCAGCCTGTTCTTGCATCTCTATTAAATTACTTCTTTATGCAACATGCATGAAAATAGGGTTCAGAAGGAAACACAAATCTCCACAAAGTATTTATCTGAGGTATACACTTATAGAAAAGAGTGGAAAGAAAAAACAAGCAAAAGGAAAGAACTATGTACAAGTAGGGAATGATTTTTTTTTACAACAGATTCATTGATTTGTGAGAATAAAATCAGGCCTATGAGGCATTATGTAGTTAAACCACTTTTCCCAGTATGAATCAAATTATTCTAGCTTATGATTAACAGATGCTGTTATCTTCTCCATTTTGTAAATGTCCATTGTAATTTCCATCCATGTATTTAAAGTTGGGCTCTCCTGTGATAACCATTTCCTAGTAAGAGTCTTTTTACCAGCCACCAACATTAAATATTTATCTCTTTTCAATCATTCTTGAGGTACATATCCAAAATATATGGTTTACTCTCTAAGGGTATTTCTCATTTAAAGATGTCTTGTAGGGCATTGTGTATCCCCTTCCAATAGTCTTTGATAACAGGGCAGTCCCAAAAAATATGATAATGATTTGCATTTTGATTTCCACAATTTCTCCAGCAAACAGGGAGGTTACTATCATAATGGAATTCTCTACTCCCTTTCTTGAATAATGGAACAACATCTGCAACCCTCCAATCCTCCGGAACCTCTCCCGTCCCCATTGATGATGCAAAGATCATCACCAGAGGCTGAGTAATCTCCTCCCTCACCTCCAACATCCCATCCAGTCCCGGTGACTTATCCAACTTGATGCTTTCCAAAAGCTCCAGCACATCCTCTTTCTTAATATCTACATGGTCAAGCTTTTCAGTCCTCTGTAAGTTATCCCTACAATCACCAAGATCCTTTTCCGTTGTGAATACTGAAGAAGTTGTCAATATTACAAGCCTAAATCCTGCATCAGGACTGATACAGGGTTCCAGTCCTGATACAGATTTTAACGTGAAACAGCAACAATTTCTTCCCTCCTACAAATGCTGCTCGACATGCTGAGTTCCTCCAGCAGATGATTTGTGTACTCAGAGAGGTCCGATCAACTGCAGTGAGTCAAAGCCGTCAACACTTCAGAATAATACTGAGGAATAAATAATTGTCAGTACTCAAAGTAGATTGTGCCTCATCTTGTCTTCATTAGTGCTGGATGGAGAAGATCCTGAGATGCAGGATTTATGAACATTTGGAGAGGCATTATATGATTAGGAATAGTCAGCATGGCTTTATCAAAGGCAGGCCATGCCTTATAAGCCTGATTGAATTTTTTGAGGATGTGACTAAACACATTGATGAAGATATAGCAGTAGATGTAATGTATATGGATTTCAGCAAGGCATTTGACAAGTTTTTTCTTTTGTGATATTTTTATTGATTTCTTATAAAAAAGAATACACAGGATGATATATATCATATATCAATTACAATATATGTGAATTACACTTATAGTCTCATTACCCCATATTCATGTAAATTAAATTGAATCGTAATATTGAAAAGTAATAATTTTACTAGACAAAAAAAATCTAAACCCACTACCAAGAAAAACTGTTCGGTAAAGAAAGAAAAATGGAAAAAAATCCTTATCATATAGTAAAACATATGTTTTTTATTCATAAAACATAAGTTTGAAATACTTCCTTACAGTATTTTTCAAGACTCAGACATGTCCAGAACATATGAATTAATAAACCCTCTCCATTATTACATCTATCACAATAGGGAGATATATCTGAATAAAAATGAGACAGCTTGTCTTTAGGCATGTAGGACTTTAGTAGGACTTTATTCCCTGGAGCATAGAAGAATGGGGGGAAACTTGATAGAGGCATATAAAATTATGATGGATATAGATAGAGTGAATGCAAGCAGGCTTTTTCCACTGAGGCTATAGGGGAGAAAAATAACCAGACCACATGGATTAAGGGTGAAGGGGGAAAAGTTTAAAGGGAACATGGGGGGGGGGGCTTCTTCACACAGAGAGTGGTGGGAGTGTGGAATGAGCTGCCAGATGAAGTGGTAAATGTGGGCTCACTTTTGATGGTGTAATGTTCTATGGTTCTATGTGGGCCCTATGGACCACTTTAAATTGTAGGAGGGAGTGATTTTGTCTAAAGGAACGTTTCTCATTCCCAAATACATACCATAAATATTAGATATTGATCCATTATGAGAGGGTTTCAAATTAAAAATTACATCTAATAAATTTTTATCAGGACTTTTAGGAAATGTATGTAATTGAGATTGCAGAAAGTCTCTAATTTGTAAATATTGAAAAAAGTGGGTTTTTGGTAAGCTATATTTAGTTGACAACTGTTCAAACGAAAACAGACTTCCTCCAACAAATAAATCCTGGAAGTATTTAATACTCAGTCTATCCCAATCTTTAAAAATTACATCAGTCATAGAAGGTTTAAAAAAAAGTTAGAAAATATGGAACTTGAAAGAGAAAATCTCAATAAACCAAAATATTTTCTAAATTTTACCCAAATCCTCAAAGTATGTTTAACTACAAAACTATCAGTTAATTTACTTAAAAATAAAGGAATTGAGGATCCGAGAAGAGAGATAATAGAAAATTTATTAACAGAGTTAGCTTCTAAAGAAACCCAAACCGGACAGTCCTCTCAGTTAATATAACCAAAACGTGGGATTCCATATATTGACTGCCCAGTAATAAAACCTAAAATTTGGTAAAGCTAAACCTCCATTCTTTTTAGCTTTTTGAAGATGAACTTTATTTAGTCGAGAGTGTTTATTTTTCCATATAAATGAAGATATGATAGAATCAAGAGAATCCAAAAAGGATTTAGGAATAAAAACGAGTAAGGCCTGAAAAAGGTATAAAAATTTAGGCAAGATATTCATTTTAATAGAATTAATTTGGCCAATCAACGATAATGACTATTTTGATAGTGCCCTTTTTACATAATTCAGCAAGGTAAAAAAAAATTCTTTAAATAAGTATTTATAATTCTTAGTAATTGTTACACCCAAATAAGTAAATTGGTTTTTTACCATTTTAAAAGGAAGGTTAGTATTAATTGATACCAAATTATTCAAAGGAAAAAATTCACTCTTATGAAAATTTAGATTATATCTTGAAAACTGACTAAAACAGGAGAGTAAGGAAAGAACGGAAGGTAATGAAGTCTCAACATTAGAAATATAAAGCAAAAGGTCATCAGCATAAAGCGAAACTTTGTGAGTAATACCTCTCCTTAAAACACCAGTGATATCATTAGATTCTCGGAAAGTAATAGTTAAGGGTCCTTAAGCCAGATCAAAAAGCAAAGGGCTTGTGGAGTTCCGCGTTGAAGTTTAAATGGTTTGGAATTCTGAGAGTTAGTAAGAACCCGAGCAGAGGGAGATAAATAAAGTAATTTAATCTATTGAATAAAACTGGGCCCAAATTTAAATTTTTCTAAGGTTTTAAATAAGTAATTCCATTCAACCTGATCGAAAGCCTTCTCAGCGTCTAAGGATATCACACATTCCGATATTTCTTTAGAAGGAGAATAAATAACATTAATAAACAATGAATATTAAAATGGGAATATCGATTTCTAATAAATCCAGTCTGATCGTCAAAAATAATAGATGGTAAAATGTTTTCAATCTTATGAACCAGAACTTTGGATAGGATTATAGTGTCAACATTAAGTAAGGAAATTGGTCTATATGATGAACATTCAGTTGGGTTCTTATTCTTTTTAAGAATTAGCGAAATAGAAACTTCATAAAAAGATTCTGGCAACCTACCCAACTTAAAGGAGTCCGAAAGGACTAAATATAAATGAGGTATAAGCAATGAGGAAAAAGCCTTATAAAGTTCTCTAGAAAAACCGTCAGAACCTGGCAAGGCTTATTGAGAAAGCAAGGAGGCGTGGAATCCAAGGGGACATTGTTTTGTAGATCCAGAACTGGCTTGCCCACAGAAGGCTACGAGTGGTTGTAGATGGGTCATATTCTGCATGGAGGTTGGTGACCAGTGGTGTGCCTCAGGGAACTGTTCTGGGACCTCTACTCTTCATGATTTTTATAAGTGACCTGGATGAGGAAGTGGAAGGATGGGTTAGTAAGTTTGCTGATGACACTAAGGTTGGGGGTGTTGTGGATAGTGAGGAGGGCTGTCAGAGGTTACAGCGGGACATTGATAGGATGCAAAATTGGGCTGAGAAGTGGCAGATGGAGTTCAACACAGATAATTGTGAGGTGGTTCAATTTGGTAGGTCAAATATGATAGCAAAATAGAATATTAACAGTAAGAATCTTGGCAGTGTGGAGAACATAGAACATAGAACATAGAATAGGACAACACATTACAGGCCCTTCGGCCCACAATGTGGTACTGACCCTTAAACCCTGCCTCCCATATATCGCCCCACCTTAAATTCCTCCATATACCTGTCTAGTAGTCTCTTAAACTTCACTAGTGTATCTGCCTCCACCATTGACTCAGGCTGTGCATTCCATACACCAACCACTCTCTGAGTGAAAAACCTTCCTCTAATATCCCCCTTGAACTTCCCTCCCCTTACTTTAAAGCCATGTTCTCTTGTATCGAGCAGTGGTGCCCTGGGGAATAGGCGCTGGCTGGCCACTCTGTCTATTCCTCTTAATATCTTGTACACTTCTATCATGTCTCCTTCTCTCCAAAGAGTAAAGCCTTAGCTCCCTTAATCTCTGACCATAATCCATACTCTCTAAACCAGGCAGCATCCTGGTAAATCTCCTCTGTACCCTTCTCAATGCTTCCACATCCTTCCTATAGTGAGGCGACCAGAACTGGACACAGTACTCCAAGTGTGGCCTAACTAGAGTTTTATAGAACTGCATCATTACATTGCGTCTCTTAAACTCTATCCCTCAACTTATGAAAGCTAACACCCCATAAGCTTTCTTAACTACCCTATCTACCTGTGAGGCAACTTTCAGGGATCTGTGGACATGTACCCCAAGATCCTTCTGCTCCTCCACACTACCAAGTATCCTGCCATTTACTTTGTACTCTGCCTTGTAGTTTGTCCTTCCAAAGTGTAGAACCTCACACTCTCTGGGTTGAGCTCCATCTGCCACTTCTCAGCCCACTTCTGCATCCTATCAATGTCTCTCTGCAATCTTCGACAATCCTCTACACTATCTACAACACCACCAACCTTTGTGTTGTCTGCAAACTTGCCAACCCACCCTTCTACCCCCACATCCAGGTTGTTAATAAAAATCATGAAAAGGAGAGGTCACAGAACAGATCCTTGTGGGACACCATTAGTCACAACCCTCCAATCTGAATGTACTTCCTCCACCACAAACCTCTGCCTTCTGCAGGCAAGTCAATGCTGAATCCACCTGGCCAAACTTCCCTGGATCCCATGCCTTCTGACTTTCTGAATAAGCCTACCGTGTGGAACCTTGTCAAATGCCTTACTAAAATCCATGTAGATCACATCCACTGCACTACCCTCATCTATATGCCTGGTCACCTCCTCAAAGAACTCTATCAGGCTTGTTAGGCATGATCTGCCCTTCACAAAGCCATGCTGACTGTCCCTGATCAGACCATGATTCTCTAAATGCCTACAGATCCTATCTCTAAGAATCTTTTCCAACAGCTTTCCCACCACAGACGTAAGGTTCACTGGTCTATAATTACCTGGACTATCCCTACTACCTTTTCTGAACAAGGGGACAACATTTTCCTCCCTCCAATCCTCTGGTACCATTCCCGTGGACAACAAGGACATAAATATCCTAGCCAGAGGTTCAGCAATCTCTTCCCTTGTCTCGTGGAGCAGCCTGGGGAATATTCCATCAGGTCCCGGGGACTTATCCGTCCTAATGTATTTTAACAACTCCAACACTTTCTTTCCCTTAATATCAACATGCTCCAGAACATCAACCTCACTCATATTGTCCTCACCATCATCAAGTTCCCTCTCAGTGGTGAATACCGAAGAGAAGTATTCATTGAGGACCTCACTCACTTCCACAGCCTCCAGGCACATCTTCCCACTTTTATCTCTAATTGGTCCTACCTTCACTCCTGTCATCCTTTTGTTCTTCACATAATTGAAGAATGCTCTGGGGTTTTCCTTTACCCTACTCACCAAGGCCTTCTCATGCTCCCTTCTTGCTCTCCTCAGCCCCTTCTTAAGCTCCTTTCTTGCAACCCTATATTCCTCAATAGACTCATCTGATCCTTGCTTCCTAAACCTCATGTATGCTGCCTTCTTCCACCTGACTAGATTTTCCACTTCACTTGTCACCCATGATTCCTTCACCCTACCATTCTTTATCTTCCTCACCGGGACAAATTTATCCCTAACATCCTGCAAGAGGTCCTTAAAAATTGACCACATGTCCATAGTATATTTCCCTACAAAAACATCATCCAATTCACACCTGCAAGTTCTAGCCTTATAGCCTCATAATTTGCCCTTCCCCAATTAAAAATTTTCCTGTCCTCTCTGATTCTATCCTTTTCCATGATAATACTAAAGGCCAGGGAGCGGTGATCACTTTCCCCCAGATGCTCACTCACTGAGAGATCTGTGACCCGACCCGGTTCATTACCTAATACTAGATCTAGTATGGCATTCCCCCAGTTGGCCTGTCAATATACTGTGACAGGAATCCATCCTGGACACACTTAACAAACTCTGCCCCATCTAAACCCTTGGAACTAATCAAGTGCCAATCAATATTAGGGAAGTTAAAGTCACCCATGATAACAACCCTGTTATTTCTGCACCTTTCCAAAATCTGCCTCCCAATCTGCTCCTCAGTATCTCTGCTGCTACCAGGGGGCCTATAGAATACCCCCAGTAGAGTAACTGCTCCCTTCCTGTTCCTGACTTCCACCCATACTGACTCAAAAGTACTGCTACATTACCCACCATTTATACAGCTGTAATGGTATCCCTGACCAGTAGTGCCACCCCTCCTCCCTTTTTTCCCCTGCTCTTTATCCCTTTTAAAGCACTGAAATCCAGGAATATTGAGAATCCATTCCTGCCCTGGTGTCAGCCAAGTCTCCGTAATGGCCACTACATCATAATTCCATGTATGTATCCAAGCTCTCAGTTCATCACCTTTGTTCCTGATGCTTCTTGCATTGAAGTACACACACTTTAGCCCTTCTACCTTACTACCTTTACACCCTTTATTCTGCTTCTCTTTCTTCAAAGACTCTCGATATGATCACAATATTGGAGTGGTTGGAGAAGCTGCAGAAGAAGGTGCTGCCAGCAGAAGTGGTGGATGTAGCTTTGATTTAATACTTAAGAGATGTTTTGAGGAGTAGATGGCTGGGAGGAGTATGGAGGGCTATGGTCCAGGTACAGGTCTACGGGACTAGACAAAATGGGCCAAAGAGCCTGTTGTTGTGTTGTAGTTGTCTACGATTCTTTAAAAGATGTCCATGGGCTGCTGGATTCTTCCTCCTGCAGTTAACATATCCCAGAGTTCTGAACCACACTTCCTGGGATCTGGCCAGTCTGTTGGGTATAAACAATCAAATTTGCTGTTTTGTATCACTGGAAGAGACTTCTGGGTCATGTCTGTGGAATTAGGAAAAAGCTTTGGGAGATTGCTTGGTAATAGGACCATACTTATCCCTTCCACTGATTCTGTGACTGTCTCACAATGTCCAACACTATGGTACCATGATTATCCCAGAAATCCTTCCTTCTGCTGCAGGCAGAGAGCAGAAAAACTGGTCCAATATACAACTATCACCTTGCCAATCATGAAGGACTGTGTATATCTATTCAATTTACCATCATTTTGTCTGTATCCTTTATCAGTGATGATTCAAGTTTAGATACTTCACTGAATCCACATGCTCAGGCTGTATACTTTTGATTCCAACTATCTTCTGAGTGAAAAAGTTTTTGCTCACATCCCTCCCTAAGACCCTTATCTCTTCCCTTACAAGTGTGCCCTCAAAATTCAGACTTTTCCAACTACTTATCATCCCTCTCTTACCCCTATTAGTTTCTACCCCATCAACACCTGCACTCCAAATAAACAATCCTGGCCTCTCCAATCTCTCCATGGAACTGAAACACTCTATCTTAGACAACACCGAGCAGAATCTGCACAGAGCAGAATCTCCAATACAGCCACACTCTTCCATAGCAGCTGAACATGACTCACAGAGTCCTTTAGTTGTAGTCTAACTCACACTGGGTAAAATTTTACCCTTCCTTCTACACATTGCATTACTGCCTCAATACTTCTCAGGACCTTACCATTTGCTGTGTTGGTCCTACCCATAGTTGACTTACCAAAGCACATTGTTCCACCCTTAGAACATAGCACAGTACAGCCCCTTTGCCCTAAGATGTTGTGCCAAACATCATCCTAATCCAAAATCAATCTAATTCTTCCCACCTGCATAGCCTTTCATTTTCCCATCATCTATGTGCCCACCTCAGAATTTCATAAATGCCTCTAATGTATCTGTCTCTTCTACCATCCCTGGCATGGTGTTCTATGTAACCACTACTCATAAGAACATAAGGAATAGGAGCAGGAGTAGGCCATCTGGTCCGTCGAGCCTGCTCCGCCATTCAATAAGATTATGGCTGATCTGACATTGGCTCATTTCCATCTACCTGCCTTTTCTCTATAACCCTTAATTCCCCTACTACGAAAAATCTATCCAACCTTGTCTTAAATATATTTACTGAGGTAGCCTCTTCTGCTTTATTGGACAGAGAATTCTGCAGATTCACTACTCTTTGGGAAAAGCAGTTCCTCCTCATTTCTGCCCTAAGTTTACTCCCTTGAATCTTGAGGCTATAACCCTAGTTCTAGTCTCACCTACCAGTGAAAACAACCTTCCTGCCTTGATCTTATCTATCCCTTTCATAATTTGATATGTTTGTATAAGATCTCCACTCATTCTTCTAAATCCTAGTGAGTACAGTCCAAGGCAACTCAATCTCTCCTCATAGTCAATGGAGGGTTATGGGCTGAGTGCAGGTCAGTGGGACTAGGTGAGAGAAAGCATTCGGCACGGACTAGAATGGCCGAGATGGCCTGTTTCCGTGCTGTAATTGTTACATGATTATATGGTTATAGTCTATCCCCCTCATCTCTGGAATCAACCTGGTGAACCTCTTCTGCACCACTGCCAAAGCCACTATATCCTTCCTCAAGTGAGGAGACCAGAAATGCACACAGTACTCTGATGCAGCCTCACCAGTGCCCATCCTGCTAACATAACCATCCTGCTCTTAAATTCAATCCTTCTAGCAATGAAGGCCAACATTCCATTTGCTTTCTTGATAGACTGCTACACCTGCAAACTAGCCTTTTGCGATTCATGCTCAAGCATTCCCAAGTTACTCTGCACAACAGCATGCTGCAATCTTTTACAATTTAAATAATAACCTGATCTTCACTTTTTCCTTCCAAAGTGGATGACCTTGCTTTTACTAACATTGTACTCCATCTGCCAGACCCTTGCCTACTCACTTAACCTACATATATATCTCTCTACAGACTCTCCGTTTCCTCTGCATAATTAACTTTTCCACTCAATTTAGTGTCAGCAGCAAACTTAGATACACTTAGATACACTATACTCGGTCCCCTCTTCCAGATCATTAATGAATACTGTAAACAGTTGTGTGCCCAGCACTGTCCTCTGTGGCATACTGCACATCACTAATTGCCAACCAGAGAAACACCCATGTTTCCCAACTCTCTGCTTTCTACTGGTTAACCAATCCTCTATCCATGTTAATACATCACTAACTCTATGCTTCCTTATCTTATAGATAAGTCTTTTATGTGGCACCTTATTGAATGCCTTCTAGAAATCCAAGTAAATAACGTCCATCTGTTCCCCTTTATCCACTGTGCTTGTTATGTCCTCAAAGAACTCCAGTATGTTTGTCAAACAAGACCTGCCTTGCTGAATCCATGCTGCATTTACCTGATGGATTCATTTCTTTCCAACTGCAGATGTTAAACTAACTCACCTATAATTTTTGCCTACATACTTTTTTGAACAGTCACATGACATACGCCTTCTTCCAATTCACCAGGACCTGCCCAGAGTCCAAAGAATTTTGATAAATTATCACCAAAGCCTCCACAATAATCTCTGCCATTTCTTTCAAAACGCTGAGATGCATTCCATCAGGACCAGGGTACTTGTCTGTTTTTAGGCCCACAAGTTTGCTTAGCACTACCTCTTTAGTGATAGCTATTGTATTGTGGTCCTCACCTCCCATTGTGTCCATAACATCTCTCTTTGGCATGTTAGATGTGTCCTCCACCATGAAAACTGACAGAAAATAGTCATTCAAAGCCTCAGCCATTACCCCATTACCCAATATCAATTCCCCATCCTCATCCTCCAAGGGACCTACAATCACTTTAGCCACCCTTTTCTACTTTATATAATTATAAAAAAATAACTATCCATTTTTATATTTTGTGCTAGTTTATTTTCATAATCTATCTTCCCTTTCTTTATTGCTCGCTTAGTGGTTCTTTGGTATTTTTTAAAGTTTTCCCAATCTTCCAGGTTTCCATTACTTTTTGTGACTTTGTACACATGCCTTCCTTTATTTCTTTAGTTATCCATGGCTGGCTCTCTCCACCCTTACTGTCCTTGCTTTTAATTGAAATATATTTTTGTTGAAAAGTATATTCCACTGTGAAAAGCACCGTGAAAAATCTCTTTGAAAGTCTTCCATAATCATCCCACCTGCGTTCCCAGTCTATCCTATCCAACTCCTCCCTCATCTTGTAGTCTCCCTTGATTAGGCATAATACACCAGTTTTAGATCAAACTATTGCACCCTCTATTAGTATGAGAAACTCAATCATACTGTGATTACTTTTTCCAAGATGATCCATAATACAAGATCGTTAATTTTTCCTGTCTCATTGCACAGGACGAGATCCAAGATAGCACATTCCCTCATAGGTTCAGTTACATGTTGTTCAAGAAAATGATCATGTATGTATTATATGAAATCCTCCTGAAGACTGCCTCAATCAACTTGATTCATCCAATCAATGTGCAAGTCAAAGTCCTCCATGATAACTGCTATTCCATTCTTACATTTTTGATTCATTGCCTGTGTTACTGTAATGTTATTATTCAGTGGCCGATAGACAACTCCCATCAGTGACTTTTTTCCCTTTAATATTCCTAATCACTACACAGCTGGATTCAAGATCCTTAGGTCTTATATTGTCTCTCATGATCACCCTGATCTCATCCTTAATTAGAAACACTACCCCACCTCCCTTGCCTTCCTGCCTTTGCTTCCATATTGCCTGATATTCTTGGATACTTAATTCCCAACCCTCTCCACCCTGCAACCATGTTTCTGTACTCTGTATAAAGAACTTACCTCTGATTTTCCCTCTATACTTTTCTTCAATCGTCTTAAAGTTATGCCCCCTTGTATTAGCCATTTTTACATTGGGCAAAAAGTCCCTGGCTAATCACTTGATCTATGCCTCTTATCATCTGGTACACCTCTATCAAGTCACCGCTCATTCCCATTCACTCTGAAGGGAAAAGCTCAATAATTTCCAGGACCTTAGTCCATAAGACCATAAGATATAGAAGCAGGAATTGGCCATTTGGCTCATCGAATCTGTTCCACTATTTCTTCATGGCTGATCCATTTTCTCTCTCAGCTCCAATTTTCTGCTTTTTCCCCATATTCCTTCATGTTCTGATTAATAACAAATCTATCAACCTCCACCTTAAATATACCTAATGACTTGGCCTCCACGTGTGACTGTGGCAACAGATTCCACAGATTTACCATTCTCTGGCTAAAGAAATTCCTCCTTATCTCCATTCTAAAAGGATGCCCCCCTATTCTGAGGCTGTGCCCTCTGGTCTTAGACTCCCCCACTATAGGAAACAACCTCTCTACATCCACTTATAACATTGGATAGGTTTCAATGAGGTCACCCCTCATTCATCTGAATTCCAGTGAGTAGAGGCCGAAGGTCATCAAACGCTCTTCATATGACAAGCCTTTCAATCCTGGTAGCATTTTTGTAAACCTCTCCAATGTCAGCATATCCTTTCTTAGATAAGGGGCCCAAAACTACTCACAATACTCCAAGTGAGACCTCACTATTTCTTTATAAAGTGTCAACATTACATCCTGGCTTTTATATTCTAGTCCTCTCAAAATGAATGCAAACAGCATATTTTCCTTCCTCACCACCAACACAACCTGCAAATTAACCTTAAGGGAATCCTGCACAAGGACTCCCAAGTTTCTTTACCATTTGTTGTGTTGGTCCTACCCTTATCAGTCCTCCCAAAGCACATTGCCTCATACCCATCAGGATTAAATTCCACTCACATTGTCCTGCCCATGTTACCCAGAGATCAACTTCACCCTGTGACCCACAATTGCCTTCCTTCCCATCAACAACACCACTGATTCTGTTTTGTATCTCACTCTACAGTTGACGGTAGCATAAGTAAGTTAGTGGGTCATGTTGCATCACTGTCAATCTGCTCAGCAAATCTGCATTGTGCAATCACCATTACATTCACTCTCTGATAAAGTGAATTGTGACACCAGAGTCAGAGAGGAAATGAGTTCAAAGGAAAAATGGGTTGAAAAATTGCAGATTGAATTTAATGTGGACAAGTGTGAGGTTTTGCACTTCAGTAGGACCACCCAGGGTAGGTCTTACACAGTGAACAGTAGAGCACTAAGATGTGTGTGAAAACAAAGGGATCTGGGAATACAGGTCCATAATTCATTGAAAGGGTAGATAGGGTCGTAAAGAAAGCTTTTGGCACTTTGGCCTTCATAAATCAATGCACTGAGTTCAGTAAATGGGATGTTATGTTGAAGTTGTATAAGGTGTTGGTTAGACCTAATTTGGAGTACTATGTGCAGTTTTGGCACCTACCTACAGGAAAGATGTAAACAAGTTTGAAAGAGTGCAGAGAAAATTTACAAGGATATTGCCGGGTGTGGAGGACTTGAGTTATAAGGAAAGATTGAATAGCTTAGAGCTGTATTCTTTAGAACATAGAAAATTTAAAGGAGATTTTATAGAGGTATACAAAATTATAGATAAATGCAAGCAGACTTTTTCCACTGAGGTTGGGTAGGACTACA
Source organism: Hemitrygon akajei (assembly GCF_048418815.1). Taxonomy (NCBI): domain Eukaryota; kingdom Metazoa; phylum Chordata; class Chondrichthyes; order Myliobatiformes; family Dasyatidae; genus Hemitrygon; species Hemitrygon akajei. The sequence goes on along the minus strand of NC_133139.1, from coordinate 57,443,430 downwards.
ACCAGAGGTCATGGGTTAAGGATGAAAGGTTAGAAATTTAAGGGGAACATGAGGGGAATCTTCTTCATTCAGAAGGCAGTGAGAGTGTGGAATGAGTGGTCCATGCGAGCTCGATTTCAATGTTTTAGAGAAGTTTGGATAAATACATGGATAATAGGGATATGAAGGATTATGGTCCCAGGGCAGGTCGATGTGAGGAGACAGTTTAAGTGGTTTTGGCGTGGACTAGATGGGTCAAAGGGCCTGTTTCTGTATTATGCTTCTCTAGGACTTTATGACTCTATGACCAAGAGACATTCAATAACAGCTGGCGAGCAATCACACTGAACATCGAACACAGCAGAACTAGGTTTGGAAAGCACTTTTCATATTATCATCAGGGTTGGTCTTTGCATGTTGTAGGTGTTAAATAAACGCCTTTCAGTTATTTATTTTTGGAAGCTTTGAGGTTGATATAAAAACCTAAGAACCATATTAGACAAGAACGTCAGATCAATTGTTGACTTAAGGTTAACAAACATCTGACAAAGATTGAGCAAGAGGTTAGTGGAATTTATAGCTGCAGTAAAGTAAGTGAAGTGATTATGGACAGATCATTACATAAGTGCATGAGACCTGAGAACAGGAGAGAACCTTTGGGTTCGCTCCAGCATTCATCAGGTTCATGACTGATCTCATGTTTCATGGCCATTTTCCTGTCTTGTCCCCTGCAAATATCCAGAAGTTATTTCTATTCTGAATGAACTCTGACCAAGCTGCAGGTAGAGAATTTCAAAGATTTACCAGCCTTTGACTGAAGGAATTTCTCCTAAAGAGCCCAACCCTTACTCTACAACTGGTTCTCAACTTGTCAGTGGAGGAAAACTGAAGCACCTTAAGAAAATTTAAGTTTCAATGAGTTCACTTCTGATTCTCTCAAAGCAGGTCTCAATCTCTCTGACAGCAAATCTGGCTCTCTTTCTTCAGCAAGCATATTCTTTCTTGGGTAAGGAGGCTAAAACTGGGCACAAGGTTCCAGGCTTGGTCTCATGCTGGCCCAGGTGCATCTTTCTTCCTGCACCAAAACAAAAGGCAATATGATATTAGGTCTTCTGAATTGCTTTCAATCTTGCAGTAGCTTTTTCACAGACACACCTCGGTTCTTGTGAACATCAGCATTATCTAATCTCTCACCATATAATTAAATACTGTGATATTCTGTTTCATGCATCCACACTTTGGTCAGGTCAGGAGTAATGTGTGCAGTGTGCAGTGTACAATATACAGATGGGCTTATGATATGATGTGATGGGAGACTACACCCAAGGAAATGTGGAACACTGGCCAAGTCTCAGGGGGCTCTTCATTTGTGATTGTGTTTGTTTCTGTCTTTGCTTTCTGCACTCATGTCTTGCTTTGCAAAGTATTTTTCTTCAATCTCATTCTTATGTATTCTAAGTTATGATTTTTTTTGCCTCTAATGTTGCTGCAAGTTTACCTGTGGCTCACCATACCTGTGCACATGATAATGAACTTGACTTGACCTGACTAAAATGTAGTTTCATGATGAAATTCAGCATCACCTTCAATGAGGCAGTGAGAAACGGAGTTCAAGATGGCATGACCCATAAGCTCTGCCCTCCTGTAGAATTCTGAGGAGCCTGTTGCTTACATTTACTGTGTGCTGCCAAATGAATTCCAAAAGAGAATAAGACATAGGAGCAAAATTAGGCCTTCTCCTCTGCCTCTTCATGGCTGATCCATTTTTCCCCTCAGTCCCAGTCTCCTGTCTTCTCCCCGTATCCCTTCATGCCCTGACCAATTTCAACTGACTGCAGAGATCCCATAGGATTGTCAGTAAATGACCAAATAAAATTCTCTCGTTGGTTGTGAAATGCCTTTAACAAAGGCTGACTGATTACAATAGTCTCTGTGTAACAGCAGAGACCAGAAAATCCTTTTCTTGCTCCCCAAGAGCTGAACCCTGTGTGTTCTCACCACCCTTCTGTAAAAACCTTGGATCATTCCAACAGGACAACACTCACGACAGCAGGTTACCCTCCCATGAGGGCAATACCATTAGTTTTAAGGCAAAACCTCACTTACATGGAAGATTTTAATTGTGATTTCCTTTTGGTTTAAGGCAAAGTTTCATAATGACCCGCCTGAAAAAGCAGATTCCAGCTCCCTGTATCTCTCCTTTTCTTGAGTGTTGGTACAGACTTTAAAACATTACTGAGTCAAAATTTCTGAGCTTGATTCCAAAACTCTGATGGTGTCTGGGATTAAAAAGTACTCAGGCACCTGTTCTCTCCTGTTGGACCAGGCCAACCATATGTTGACATGAACAGCTGGATATACGCGATGAACACTCAGCCAACTTCTCAGGTCTCTTATCTAACTCAGAAGTTTTTAATTATTAGCACTTCTTCAGTTAGAAGTTTTAAAAATTATATCTCTCTAGGCACTCAGATACCACAGAGGTTTAAGCATATGGCCCCCTCAAGAGTCTGATTGCTTGTATGATCAGGCAGTTGTCAGGAGGTACACGCTGTATTTGTACAATTTCTGATGAATCACCAACTTTCCTCTCCCACACAGTTACTGAAGTTTGGTTAACCACTCTTCCCTGGATATTGTTAAACTTATTACCTGCAGGAACTACAATGCTCCAGAAATCACCAACAAGTCACTACAGAAGCCTCTGACTTGAGACTACAAATCATGAATGATTGTTTGGGTCCTTGTCCAGGCACTGAGGTCAAGTTCGACTCAGTTAGTTCTGGTTTGAAGGTGTTCTACCCTAAACAGCATCACAGCAAGAAACGACCACATGGGCCAAGAAATCACATAATTCAGTCCACCATGTCCACCAGCAGAAAGCAGCTGATTGGGCAATTGAGGTCAGGTGACCAAGCAGTTTGAAAAGCTCAAACAAATAAATAGAGGGTTACCTCAAGCGGAGTGGCCTGTGGAAGGCGGCCAGTGAAGGAGTGGAGATTTGAGGCTTTGACTCGAGAGGCTTCAATGAGAAGAAGCGGAGGACGAGCTTCACTCCAAGTGAGGTAAGACCGAGTAAGTTCCTTTCAAAGGAGAAAGTTTCAAAAGTTGAGGCAAGTATTGGGTAGGTCATAGCAGCTGAGATCCTTTGTTCATCCTGCAGCATGTGGGAAATCAGGGATACTTCCAGTGTCCCTGATGACTATGTGTGCAGGAAGTGTGTCCAACTGCAGCTTCTGGCAGACTGCATTGAGCATCTGGAGCTGCGATTGGATTCATACTGGAGCATCCGTGATGCTGAGAAAGTCGTGAATAGCACGATCAGTGAGTTGGCCACACCGCAGGCAAAGGCTACACAGGCAGAAAGGGAAAGGGTGGCCACTAGACAGCATAGCAGTAGGCAGGTAGTGCAGGAGTCCCCTGAGGTCATCTCCTTCCTAAACAGATATACTGTTTTGGATACTGTTGGGGGAGATGTCTCATCAGGGGAAGGCAGCAGCAGCCGAGTTCATTGCACCATGGGTGGCTCTGTGGCACAGGAGGGAAGGAAAAGGAGTGGGAGAGCTATAGTGATAGGGGATTCGATTGTAAGGGGAATAGATAGGCTTTTCTGCGGCCGCAAACGAGACTCCAGGATGGTATGTTGCCTCCCTGGTGCAGGGGTCAAGGATGTCTCTGAGTGGCTGCAGGACATTCTGGAATGGGAGGGTGAACAGCCAGAGGTCGTGGTGCACATAGGTACCAACGATATAGGTAAAAAACGGGATGAGGTCCTACAAGGTGAATTTAGGGAGTTAGGAGATAAACTAAAAAGTAGGACCACAAAGGTAATAATCTCTGGATTACTACCAGTGCCACGTGCTAGTCGGAGTAGAAATAGAAGGATATTTCAGATGAATACGTAGCTTGAAAATTGGTGGAAGGGGGAGGGATTCAAATTTCTGGGGCATTGGAACCAGTTCTGGGGGAGGTGGGACCGGTATAAACAGGACGGTCTGCACCTGGGCTGGACTGGAACCAATGTCCTAGGGTTTGCTACTGCTGTTCAGGAGGCTTTAAACTAATGTGGCAGGGGGATTGGAACAAGTGCAGAGAGACAGAGGGGTGTAAAATGAGGGTAGAAGCAAAAAGTAGTAAGGTGAAAAGTAAAAGTGGCAGGCAGGCAAATCCAGGGCAAAAAGCAAAAAGAGCCACTTTTCAACATAATTGTATAAGGGCTAAGAGTGTTGTAAAAACAAGCCTGAAGGCTTTGTGTGTCAAAGCGAGGAGCATTCGTAACAAGGTGGATGAATTGAATATGCAGATAGTTATTAATGAATATGATATAGTTGGGATCACAGAGACGTGGCTCCAGGGTGACCAAGGATGGGAGCTCAACATCCAGGGATATTCAATATTCAGGAGGGATAGACAGGAAAGAAAAGGAGGTGGGGTAGCATTGCTGGTTAGAGAGGAGATTAACGCAATAGAAAGGAAGGACATTAGCCTGGAGGATGTGGAATCGATATGGGTAGAGCTGCATAGCACTAAGGGGCAGAAAACGCTGGTGGGAGTTGTGTACAGGCCACCTAACAGTAGTAGTGAGGTTGGGGATGGCATTAAACAGGAAATTAGAAATGCGTGCAATAAAGGAACAGTAGTTATAATGGGTGACTTCAATCTACATATAGATTGGGTGAACCAAATTGGTAAGGGTGCTGAGGAAGAGGATTTCTTGGAATGTATGCGGGGTGGGTTTCTGAACCAACATGTCGAGGAACCAACTAGAGAGCAGGCCATTCTAGATTGGGTATTGAGCAATGAGGAAGGGTTAGTTAGCAATCTTGTCGTGCGAGGCCCCTTGAGTAAGAGTGACCATAATATGGTGGAATTCTTCATTAAGATGGAGAGTGACATAGTTAATTCAGAAACAAAGGTTCTGAACTTAAAAAAGGGTAACTTTGAAGGTATGAGACATGAATTAGCTAAGATAGACTGGCAAATTATACTTAAAGAGTTGACGGTGGATATGCAATGGCAAGCATTTGAAGATCGCATGGATGAACTACAACAATTGTTCATCCCAGTTTGGCAAAAGAATAAACCAGGGAAGGTAGTGCACCCGTGGTTGACAAGGGAAATTAGGGATAGTATCATGTCCAAAGAAGAAACATATAAATTAGCAAAAAAAAAGCGGCACACCTGAGGACTGGGAGAAATTCAGAGACCAGCAGAGGAGGACAAAGGGCTTAATTAGGAAAGGGAAAAAAGATTATGAGAGAAAGCTGGCAGGGAACATAAAAACTGACTGTAAAAGCTTTTATAGATATGTGAAAAGAAAAAGATTGGTCATGACAAATGTAGGTCCCTTACAGTCAGAAACAGGTGAATTGATCATAGGGAACAAAGACATGGCAGACCAATTGAATAACTACTTTGGTTCTGTCTTCACTAAGGAGGACATAAATAATCTTCTGGAAATAGTAAGGGACCGAGGGTCTAGTGAGATGGAGGAACTGAGGGAAATACATGTTAGTAGGGAAGTGGTGTTAGGTAAATGGAAGGGATTAAAGGCAGATAAATCCCCAGGGCCAGATGGTCTGCATCCCAGAGTGCTCAAGGAAGTAGCCCAAGAAATAGTGGATGCATTACTGATAATTTTTCAAAACTCCTTAGATTCTGGATTAGTTCCTGAGGATTGGAGTATGGCTAATGTAACCCTACTTTTTAAAAAAGGAGGGAGAGAGAAACCGGGGAATTATAGACCGGTTAGTCTGACATCGGTGGTGGGGAAAATGCTCGAGTCGGTTATCAAAGATGTGATAACAGCACATTTGGAAAGAGGTGAAATCATTGGACAAAGTCAGCATGGATTTGTGAAAGGAAAATCATGTCTGATGAATCTTATAGAATTTTTTGAAGATGTAACTAGTAGAGTGGATAGGGGAGAGCCAGTGGATGTGGTATATTTAGATTTTCAAAAGGCTTTTGACAAGGTCCCACACAGGAGATTAGTGTGAAAACTTAAAGCACATGCTATTGGGGGTATGGTATTGATATGGATAGAGAATTGGTTGGCAGACAGGAAGCAAAGAGTGGGAGTAAATGGGACCTTTTCAGAATGGCAGGTAGTGACTAGTGGGGTACCGCAAGGCTCAGTGCTGGGACCCCAGTTGTTTACAATATATATTAATGATTTAGACGAGGGAATTAAATGCAGCATCTCCAAGTTTGCGGATGACACAAAGCTGGGTGGTGGTGTTAGCTGTGAGGAGGATGCTAAGAAGATGCAGGGTGACTTGGATAGGTTAGATGAGTGGGCAAATTCATGGTAGTTGCAATTTAATGTGGATAAATGTGAGGTTATCCACTTTGGTTGCAAGAACAGGAAAACAGATTATTATCTGAACGGTGGCCGATTAGGAAAAGGGGAGGTGCAACGAGACCTGGGTGTCATTGTACACCAGTCATTGAAGGTGGGCATGCAGGTACAGCAGGCGGTGAAAAAGGCTTAATGGTATGTTGGCATTCATAGCAAAAGGATTTGAGTACAGGAGCAGGGAGGTTCTACTGCAGATGTACAAGGCCTTGGTGAGACCGCATCTACAATATTTGGTCCCCTAATCTGAGGAAAGACATTCTTGCCATAGAGGGAGTACAGAGAAGGTTCACCAAATTGATTCCTGGGATGGCAGGACTTTCATATGAAGAAAGACTGGATCGACTAGGCTTATACTCATTGGAATTTAGAAGATTGAGGGGGGATCTTACTGAAACGTATAAAATTCTAAAGGGATTGGACAGGCTAGATGCAGGAAGATTGTTTCTGATGTTGGGGAAGTCCAGAACGAGGGGTCACAGTTTAAGGATAAAGGGGAAGCCTCTTATGGAAAATGAGGAAAATGAAGATGAGGAAAAACTTCTTCACACAGAAAGTGGTGAATCTGTGGAATTCTCTGCCACAGGAAACAGTTGAGGCCGGTTCATTGGCTATATTTAAGAGGAAGTTAGATATGGCCCTTGTGGCTAAAGGGATCAGGAGGTATGGAGAGAAAGCAGGTACAGGTTTCTGAGTTGGATGATCAGCCATCATCATACTGAATGGTGGTGCAGGCTCGAAGGGCCGAATGGCCTACTCCTGCACCTATTTTCTATGTTTTTATGTTTCTCTGTCAGTGCCAACCCTAATCCCATCTGCTTGTACATGATCCATATCACTCCATTCTCTGCTTGTTCTTGTGTCTGCTTCCACCACCTTCTCTGGCAGCCCACTTTATAAAATGTAACTCCGTAAATCTCCTTTAAACTTTCCCACTTCACCTTAAACATCTGCCCTCTGGTTTTTGAGAATTACTCCCTGTGAAACAGACACTGATCATTGAAAAATATGATAACCCCCTGAAAACATGCAATCCCCCTGATCCACTCTCTCAACCACCCCTCCCCAACCAATTCATGGAAATTCATGACCCCAGCCAGCTTCTAGAGCCAGAATGGAGAACAAGTCACAGAATCACAGAGAATAGAAACAGGCCCTTTGGCCCAACTGCTCCTTGTCTGCTGCAGCATCCTTCCAGCCAGATACAGCTGCTCGTGTTCTACCCTAATTATCCAAGCTCTTCCCCTCCATGTACCTCTCTAAATGTTGCTTAAATGTTCCAATTGCACCTGCCTCGACCTTTTCCTCTGGCAGCTCATTCCTGGTATTCAGTGTAAAGAAGTTACCTCTCAGGTCTCTTTAAATCTCTCCCCTCTATCCTGTATCGGTGTCTTCTAGTTTTGGAGTTTTGGAGTCCCCCAATCCTAGGGAAAAAGCTTCCATCTTATCCAAGGAAGAGTCTTGAACAAGAGCTGAGAATTTAAAATTGATGAGGTGAATCCCTAGAATTCTCTGTTCCTGGGTGTGTATGGCAGCTGGAACATTGGGTCTGAGGCTAGGGAAATATTTGATCAATTGGGAACAGAGGGGAGAATGGAAAGCTGGCACAAAAGAGGGGTTCAGGCTGGTGGAGATAATTGATCATCACCTTGAAGGCAGGGCAGGCTAGAAGGGGTGAGTGGCCTCCACCTGTTCCTATTTCCTTGTTTTCTTGACCCAGTTCCATGTGCTGACAACAACACACACAAAATACTGGTGGAACACAGCAGGCCAGGCAGCATCTATAGGGAGAAGCCCTGTCGACGTTTCGGGCTGAGACCCTTCGTCAGGACTAACCGAAAGGAAAGATAGTAAGAGATTTGAAAGTAGTGGGGGGCGGGGGAAATGCGAAATGATAGGAGGAGACTGGGGGGGGTGGGATGAAGCTAAGAGCTGGAAAGGTGATTGGCGAAAGTGATACAGAGCTGGAGAAGGGAAAGGATCATGAGACGGGAGGCCTCAGGAGAAAGAAAGGAGTGGGGGAACACCAGAGGGAGATGGAGAACAGGCAAACAACTAAATATGTCAGGGATGCAGTAAGAAGGGGAGGAGGGGCATTAACGGAAGTTAGAGAAGTCAATGTTCATGCCATCAGGTTGGAGGCTACCCAGCTGGTATATAAGGTGTTGTTCCTCCAACCTGAGTTTGGATTCATTTTGACAATAGAGGAGGCCATGGATAGACATATCAGAATGGGAATGGGAATGGGACGTGGAATTAAAATGTGTGGCCACTGGGAGATCCTGCTTTTTCTGGTGGACCGAGCGTAGGTGTTCAGCGAAACGGTCTCCCAGTCTGCGTCGGGTCTCACCAATATATAAAAGGCCACACCGGGAGCACCGGACGCAGTACACCACACCAGCCGACTCACAGGTGAAGTGTCGCCTCACCTGGAAGGACTGTCTGGGGCCCTGAATGGTGGTGAGGGAAGAAGTGTAAGGGCAGGTGTAGCACTTGTTCCATTTACAAGGATAAGTGCCAGGAGGGAGATCGGTGGGAAGGGATGGGGGGGACGAGTGGACAAGGGAGTCACATAGGGAGCGATCCCTGCGAAAAGCAGAAAGGTGGGGGGGGGGGGGGGAGGGGAGGGAAAGATGTGCTTGGTAGTGGGATCCCGTTGGAGGTGGCGGAAGTTACGGAGAATTATATGTTGGACCTGGAGGCTGGTGGGGTAGTAGGTAAGGACAAGGGGAACCCTATCCCGAGTGGGGTGGCGGGTGGATGGGGTGAGGGCAGATGTGTGGGAAATAGGAGAGAAGCATTTGGGAGCAGAGTTGATGGTGGATGAAGGGAAGCCCCTTTGTTTAAAAATGGAAGACATCTCCTTCATCCTGGAATGAAAAGCCTATGATATTGTGGCCATTACAGAGACTTGGATGGCTCAGGGTCAGAAATGGTTATTTAGAGTGCCAGGCTTTAGATGTTTCAGAAAGGACAGGGAGGGAGGCAAAAGAGATGGGGGCATGGAACTGTTGATCAGAAATAGTGTCACGGCTGCAGGAAAGGAGGAAGTCACTGAGGGATTGTCTCTGTGGATGGAAGTTAGAAACAAAAAGGAGTCAATAACTCTACTGAGTGTTTTCTATAGATCACCCAATAGTAGCAGGGACATCAAGGAGCAGATAGGCAGACAGATCCTGGAAAGGTGTAATAATAACAGGGTTGTCGTGGTGGGAGATTTTAATTTCCCAAATATTGGTTGGCATCTCCCTAGAGCAAGGTGTTTAGATGGGGTGGAGTTTGTTAGGTGTGTTCAGGAAGGTTTCTTGACAATATGTAGATATGCCCACAAGAGAAGAGGCTGTACTTGATCTGGTATTGGGAAATGAACCTGGTTAGGTGTCAGGTCTCTCACTGGGAGAGCATTTTGGAGATAGTGATCGCAACTCTATCTCCTTTAACATAGCATTGGAGAGGGATAGGAACAGATAAGTTAGGAAAGCGTTTAATTGGTGTAAAAGGAGATATTAAGCCGTCAGGCAGGAAATTGGAAGCACAAATTGGAAACCGATGTTCTAGGGAAATGTACAGCAGAAATGTGGCAAATAGTCAGGGGATATTTGCGTAGCGTTCTGCATAGGTACATTCCAATGAGACAGGGAAAATAGGGTAGTGTACAGGAACTTTGGTGTAAACAAGGCTGTTGAAAATCTAGTCAAGAAGAAAAGAAAAGCTTACAAAAGTTTCAAAAAAATAGGTAATGATAGAGATCTAGAAGATTATAAGGCTAGCAGGAAGGAGCTTAAAAATAGAATTAGGAGAGCCAGAAGGGGCCATGAGAAAGTCTTGATGAGCAGGATTAAGGAAAACCACAACGCATTCTACAAGTATATGAAGAGCAAGAGGATAAGACATGAGAGAATAAGACCAATTAAGTGTGACAGTGGAAAAGTGTGTATGGAACCAGAGGAGATAGCAGAGTTACTTAATGAATACTTTGCTTCAGTATTCACTACAGAAAAGGATCTTAGTGATTATAAGGATGAGTTAAAGCAGACTGAAAAGCTTGAGCATATAGACTTTAAGAAAGTGGATGTGCTGGAGATTTTGGAAAGCATCAAGTTGGATAAGTCTCCAGGACCGGATGAGATGTACCCCAGGCTACTGTGGGAGGCGAGGGAGGAGATTGCTGAGCCTCTGGCAATGACCTTTGCATCATCAATGGGGACAGGAGAGGTTCCGGAAGATTGGAGGGTTGCAGATGTTGTTCCTTCTTTCAAGAAAGGCAGTAGAGATAGCCCAGGAAATTATAGACCAGTGAGTCTTACCTTAGTGGTTTGTAAGTTGATGGAGAAGATCCTGAGAGGCAGGATTTCTGAATATTTGGAGAGGCATAATATGATTAGGAATAGTCGCAAGGCTTTGTCAAAGGCAGGTCATGCCTTACGAGCCTGATTGAAATTTTTTTGAGGATGTGACTAAACACATTGATGAAGGAAGAGCAGTAGATGTAGTGTATGTGGATTTCAGCAAGGCATTTGATAAGGTATCCCATGCAAAACTTATTGAGAAAGTAAAGAGGCATGGGATCCAAGGGACCTTGCTTTGTGGATCCAGAACTGGCTTGCCCACAGAAGGCAAAGAGTGGTTGTAGATGGGTCATATTCTGCATGGAGGTCGGTGACCAGTGGTGTGCCTTAGGGATCTGTTCTGGGACCCCTATTCTTTCTGATTTTTATAAATGACTTGAATGAGGAAGGGGAGGAATTGGTTAGTAAATTTGCTGATGACACAAAAGTTGGGGGTGTTGTGGATAGTGTGGAGGGCTGTTGGAGTTTACAGTGGGACATTGATAGGATGCAACCAGGTCTGAGGTACCTCAAGAGATCCAGTAAAGAAGAGTTGGTTAATTTCAGATGTCTATCTGCATCCTTCTCCTCTCACAGCCAGGAGGTTTGCTGTGCTCTTGATTGTCTTGTGATATCCTGCAGTACTAAATTTTAGTCATTTCCTCATTCTGGGCCTTTGGAGATGGATGCTGCTTTCTGGTGGGAGCGCTCCATGTAAATATGTGAGGTGACCGATATGGTTACAGGTGGAAGGGTACAGGCTTACTCTGTGGACTGGTATAGTCTTGATGGGCTGCATGGTCTTCTCTGTTGTATGGAACTATTCACCCTTTGTCCTGAGAACCAAGCATTGCCTCTCTCACTGGGGAAGTGAGTAAATACATCACCAGCTTGATCAACACGACAGCTTGTCGCAATCCGTGGCTTGTAGTGACTTTCATGTGAACTGGATCTGGGTTCTGCTTAGAACAAAATACAAAAACACTTCTCTATTTAACATAACTTTCCTACTTCCTGGAGCTGTATTTACTGTTTGTACATTTCTTCTTTTACTTGTGTTTTCATGTGTGGTCACTTGACAAATTTTAGAAATAAGAAACAGCTCAGCAGAGAAGGGGTAATGTTGCTTGAGATACTCAATTGCAACTGCACTGAAGAAGGAATTCTTTTCAGTTCCAGATACTCTGCTGAGTCATGTTTACATTGCAAGTCAAATAGATAATTCATAATTTATTGGTTTGTTGTTTTGCATTGCCATATGTACCAAGGTACAGTGAAAAGCTTGTCTTGCATACTGTTCATACAGATCAAATCATTATATAGTGTGACAAGATAAAACAATAACAATGCAAAAAAAGTGTTAGTTACAGAGAAAGCACAATGCAAATAAACCATAAAATGCAAGATCATAATGAAGTAGATTGTGAGGTCAAGAGTCCATTTGATTTACTATCCTAACTAATCACTTATATTAAATCACAAGATTCACACTTTGGACTTAAACACCTCCTGTATCAGGTGAGACTGGACTGCAGAGAAAAAACTCTTCTTGGCCTTCCAGCTGTTTACAGGTATTGATTATGTAAAGGGGGTTTCTTCTTTTTCTTTGTTACTGCGTATGTTAATCAAAATGGCTTCTTTGTTTTGTTAAAAGTAGGAATGCTTCTTTGTTATGAGAGAGAGGGCTGGGAGATTGTTTGGGTTAAAATTTACTGATAACAAGAATTGTATTCCTTTGTAAACCAATTGGGATTAATGTTGTTCTTTCTTCTGAGTCTGTAAGCTATTGTTGGCGGGCTTTTGGGGAGATCGGCGCGAGGGGATGAGAGAGAGAGGACGCGATGCTGTAAACTGGGCAAGGAACAGACCCTAGGCAGGGGTCCGAGGCCAGGAGGTACCCCGAGGAGAGGAGACAAAGATAGATGTGCTTGGTTGACCACTTCGGGTGGTCCTGAGCTGCGAGTCGAGGAGTTCGGAGGGTATCAAATGGTGGCCAGAAGACTTCAGTAATTGAGCTCCAACAGTTGTGCATGAAGTGGTTTGGACTTTGATGTTTAGCGCCTTTTCTTTATTTTCTTTTCCTTCATGTATACTGTATCATTATTAATTACTTAGTTATAGTAATTGTTATAAACTGTAATCATTTAATCGCATATGGTGTCCTGTCTGTTTTTTGGTGAGGCGGGGACATCGCACAGCGTCCACACAAGCTGATTACCCAGTTTGGCGGGGCTGAAAGCTGCTCCCCCTAGACGAGAATGAGCTGAGCGAGCCTGAGGAGTACCGGAAGGGATGTATTGTGGGGGCTCATCCGGGATTGCTTTCTGTGGAAGCTGTGTGATCGCCCTCTTTAAATTATGTCTGTGGTGAAGAGCTGGTGTGCCTTTGTGGGTGTGCGATTGCTGGTTATCGCTGCACGTGTGCTGGGTGGGCTGGCTGCTGTTGGTAGCCCGGAGATCGTTGTTCGAGTTCAGACTAGTGCTGACGAAATGGTGGTGGGACTATGGGTTGTTCATACTGTTAGGCGAGTGAGGAATGACATATTGGGATGTTTCAGCAGTGGTAGGCTCTGCCCGGTTGTGGGAATAATGTCCAGCGCTAAAGGGGCGGAGCGGACCTCTCAGTTGTTGGATGAGTGACAGTGCTTGGCTGAGGGAAAGCGACAGAGATTGGTTGAAAGTTTGAGTAGGCGGGCTGGTGGCATTGTTAGAACTGTCTGGTACAATTACCTCGGAGTGACAGCTGCCAGTTTGTTTTACAACTGTTATTAGAAGCAGTTACCCTTGATGACATTGAGGTCATTGGAAATTTGGGGTACCAGTGCTGATGATTATTCAGACGACGGTTATTGGTCAGAGAAAATGGAGTTCTCAGAGGCCAACGTGGGGGTGCGTGAGGTTCGTGGATCGTTAATGCTGATGTGTCCAGACACTGTTGAGACAGGAAGCGTTTCGGTTCTGGAGAGGGCCAATACCCTGCTGATGCACTTGGGGGCCTGCCTGGAGGAGGTGGCTGAGTGCTGTTTGGAGGCATTGTCGATGCACCCAGAGTTTCGAGCTGCTTGTGTGGATATTTGTAGCAGCATTGAGCCGGTACTGAATTTAAACAAGAGCCAGTGGTGGTACGGCCTGGGGGAAGAATCTGAGGGTGGGACCCTCTTAGTGGATGCTGTGAATATACCACAAGGGAGGGTAGTTGACCGCTGAAGACACCTCAGTGAGAGAGAGGTTGCAGCGACTAGCCCCTACAGCCGTGGGAGACATAGGCGTGTGTGTGGATTATATTTCGCTGAAGAGGCGCACTGTCAGTGACCAGAATACGGCCCTGAGGGCCAAAGAGGCAATGGCTTGTCTGAGTGGTGCGAAGTGCTTTAAGGTGCTGGATCTGAGGAGTGGATGTTGCCAGATCCCGATGAGTGGGGCCGACAAGGAGAAGATGGCCGTTATAAGTTCCCTAGGATTCTTCTGGTCCGAAAAGATGCCACAGGGCATATCTGGAGCCCTTGCATCCTTCCCGCGGGGCACGTGGAAGACCATGGGGGATGTGGAGGTGTTTGGAGTTTTGGCGTATGTGGATGATCTCCTGGTATTTGGATTTGCCTCGAGAGAATATGAAGTGAGGTTGTTGCAGGAGTGGCTGAGAACTACAGAGTTAAAGTGTTTTCTGGATATGTGCCAGGGCTGGCAAAGGTCGCAGCTCATGAGTGACTGTCTCTACGGAATCAAGTTTGAAATGAAGATGGAGAGACTGGAGAGAGTGATCTGGAACCAGTGGGAAGACTTACAAGTTGGAGAAAACGAAGAAAGTTGTCTGACTGAGGGCAACAGAAAACTGAGAGCCTGGAGAGGGGAGTTTGTGGAGGTGAAGCAATTGTGGACAAATCTCGGAAGAGGGAAGCGGAAGCTTGAAGGGAACCTGAAGATGACCATCGACAGTTCAAATGAAGTGCAAAGCCTGAAAGTTGATCTGGAAGAAGTCATGAGGAAGAAAAAGCTGAAGATAAGTGCAGTGAATACTGAACTGGAGCTGACCAATCTTTAACTGCTGCTTTTCAGGTCGGGGTGGAAGAAGCTGTTGGAGTAACTGCGTACCAGATTGAGTGAGTCAGAACTGCTGAGCCTGCTGAGCCTGTGGCGAGAGTTGGAGGGGCCAGAAGAGAAGCTGATATCTCGATTGCAGGAGGCTGAAGAGACTGCAGGAGCAGAGCAGCCCATGTGTTTCTGTTTGGAGAAGATCAAACAGCAGCTACCGATCGCAGAAATAAGGAAGGTCCACAGGTCCACAACCTGTAATGTTTGGATCTATTTCTTTTAGTGCAAAGACTCCCCTTAACACTAATTATTGACTGATAGCTTATGCATGCACATTGATTTGTTGCGTTCTCTGGAAAGTGAATATACATATTAACTTCACCCCTGAGTGTGTGCCTTTATTTATTTGATATGTATTTGTACAGACACAACAATACCAAGCTGTTTTCAGATTTCAAAGGGTTAAATTCTCCATACCCAGGATTGTTCCAGTAAAGTTTCTCTGAATCACATCCAAAGTAGGGAAGAGGGAGGAGGAATAGGAGGGGTAGGAGAGACATGGGGTATGAGGAAGAAGAAGAATCACAGAATATAAGTCCCATTACTCTAGCTCACCGCACACTCCCATGGCAGGATGTAACTGGTTAAGCACAAAGTCAGTCTCCATCTACATTGGTTCTTTAAGGAAAGGTTGTCCAGGTTGGACCCAATCTCTTTGGATTTTAAAAGAATATTGTCATGGTCTGGATCGGTTCCCCTTTAAATTTAGTTAGGTTGCGTTATGATCCGGACCATTGACTCTTTGTTCCCTTCTAATTCCGTTTCACATGTCCCTTGACCTTGGCAATTAAGGTGATCTACTCTTGACCTGAACCAGCAGCTTATAAGCCCCTGGCTTTAGCCGTTCGGGGCGAGAGTGTTAAGAAGCCTTCGCAAGTCGCAGCCGCTACAACAAGCCAGAGTTATCCAGCCCGCATCGGAGTACCAGCAATTCGCCTTCCTTCACCAGAGTGGGTCTGGGCAAGGTCAATCTGCCAGGGGTGAGTTGAAGGTGGAGTCCTGACTCGACGTTCATGCCCATTGTCCGTGTCTACCCCTCGAAGAGTCCCGGCTCGGTGCCTGAGTGGAAGGCGGTGTCCTGGCTCGATGTTCATGCCATTGTCATGCCCTCGAAGAAGAGTCCTGGTTCAGTGCCTGAGTTGAAGGCAGAGTTCCGGCTCGATGTTCATGCCCAGTGTCTGTGTCTATCCCCTTGAAGAAGAGTCCCGGCTCGATGCCTGATCTGAAGGAGGAGTCCTGGTTCAAGGTTCCTTGTCCTGTGTTTTGGTGTCTACGTTCCTGGCTGCGGCGATCCATGGTGTCCACGTTCCTGGCTGCGACGATCCAAGTTCCCTGTTCCCGGCTGCAGCGATCCATGGTTCCCAGTCTCCAAGTCCAAGGGCCATGGCAGTCCATGTTCCCACTATCCAAGTCATGGCCGCGGCGATCCCAGTTCCCAGTTTCCAAGTCCAAGGTCTGTGGCGATCCAAGTCTCTAGTCCCCTAGTCCAAGTTTCGTGTTCCTCTTTGTCCTCCTTGATTTCCCAGTTCTCTGTGTAGTGAGTAATAAATGCTGTTTTATTGAACCTAAGAAAGATGTGTTTGTGTCCTGCTTGTGGGTCCTCTCCCAGCACCCTTGTCCCCACCTTGTGACAAATATACCAAAATAATATTCTTATAGGATTGACCGGGTGAATGGCATGAGAAGTCTTCCCAAGTGGGAATATCCAAAATAAGGGATTTATTCCTAGAATAAAGGATCATCTCAGGTGAAATGGAATTTCTTCTATGGCAGTTGTGAATTTTTGGAAGTCTATATCCCAGAGGTAATGGAGAAGCAATCATGAGAACCTTCTCAACAGGTCTTTGATTTATGGGGAACAATTGTTATATGGCCAGGCATGAAGAGTGGTCAAGGCCATTGAGAGATCAGCTGCTGGCTTAAGGACTCATTGCCTTCCTGGTGAAGAGAGGAGAAAATGAGAGCAAAGATAAAGAGACACACATCACCACATTTGCAGGAATAATATCAACAGACTCTGTGTATGATAGTGAGGCTCAGTGGCTGCACAATGATGGCTGTTTGTGGTCCTATATTCGGGACTTGACTAAAGTTTAATACCACAGCATATCACAAGGCAATCAAGGGCAACTATCTCAGCTGTAAGAGGAGAGGGACATGGTCAGACAAGCAGACCTGTGAAATTAACCAATTCTTCCTCCCCAGACAACACACACAAAATGCTGGAGAAACTCAGCAGGTCAGGCAATATCTCTGGAGAAAAATCAACAGCTGACTTTTTGGGCCAGGACCCTTTCACTCCAGAGAAAACATGCTAGTTTGTCCAAATAGTCCTTCTAGCTCATGCCCGCTGATCCAGGCAAACCCTTAGTCAACATCAATGCAGTTAAGGGCTCTGCCATTAACTTTCAGTTTACATTTGACCTCCCAAAGTGCAATATCTCACAGATGTCCAGATTAAACTTAGTCTGCAATTTCTCAATGCTTATCTTTAACTGAACTATATCCTGCTGAATATCTTTGGGCAGCCCTCTAACTGTCTACAAATCTATCCATCTTTGTGTCATCTGCAAGTGTACTAACCAACCCATCTAAATTTTCATCCATGTCATTGATATATTGACAACATTGGTGGCATGGAGAGGGGAGACTTGCAGCTTGGGCAACTGCTGGCCTTCCAAAAAAAAAACCTTGCCTAGGCTTGCACCCTGGAAACTTTCCAAGGTCTATCCATGGTCTATCGAGACTAATGGAGGCCTACTACAAATCCATGGTCTATCAAGACTAACAGAGGCCTACTACTACATATATAACAAGCAACAGAGGTCCAAAGACCAATCCTCACAGAACCACAACTGGCCAGAATAACATCCTCACAACACTACCCATGCCAGTCTAATATATGCTCAGAGAGCAGTCAAGGTCAGAGCCAGGAATGTGCAGCAGAGTCAGGAGAATGTGAATAAAAGGTAGGGTGAAGGTTTGAGCAGTAGTTGAGCAGATGAGGTTACACAGGGAGGAAGAAGGTAATAGACAAGGATCAGTATGGACCAGAGCTCAGCTCCTAGAGGTGGTGGTGGATCCAAATATGATCATAAGATCATACGAGTCTTCTCCACCATTCCATCAGGGATGATTTATTATTCCTTTCTACCCCATTCTCCTGTCTTCTCCCTGTAATCTTTGATGCCCTGATTAATCAACCACCTATTAACCTCTGCCTTAAATATACCCTACGACTTGGTTTGCATAGCTATCCATGGCAATGAATTCACAGATTCACCACCTTCTGATTAAAGAGATATTTCCACATCTCTGTTCTAAATGGACATCCTTCAATTCCAAGGCTCTGGTCCTAGACTCCTCCACTACAGGAAACAACCTCTATCTAGGCCTTTCAATATTCGATAGATTTCAATGAGATCTCTCTCCATTCCTCTAAATTCCCGCAAGTACAGGCACAGAGCCATCAAATACTCCTCATATGTTAACCCTTTCATTCCTGGGATAATTCTCATGAACCTCCTCTAGATTCTCTTCAATGCCAGCTCATCCTTTCTGAGATAAGGGGCTCCAAACTGTTCACAATACTCCAAGTGCTGTCTGACCAATGTCTTATAAAGTCTCAGCATTACATTCTTGCTTTTGTACTCCAGTCCTTGCAAAACAAATGCAAACATTGTATTTTTCTTCCTTACCACCAACTCAACCTGTAAGCTAACCTTTAGGGAATCCTGCACAAGGACTCCCAAGTCCCTTTGCACCTCTGATTTTTGAATTTTCTCCTCTTTTAGAAAATAATCCACATCTTTATTCTTTCTACACAATATTCCATCTGCCACCTCTTTACCCATTCTCCCAATCTGTCTAAGTCCTTCTGCAGATTCTCTGCTTCCTCAACACTACTTGCTTCTCCATCTATCTTCATATCATTTGCAAACTTGGCTTCAGCCATAAATTCCTTCATCTAAATCATTGACATATAATGTGAAAAGAAGTGGTTCCCACACAGACCCCTGCACCACACTATTAGTTAACAGCTGCCAGACAGAAAAGGCCCCTTTTAATTCCACTCCTTATCTCCTGCCAGTCAGCTAATTTTTTAATCATGCTAATACCTTTCCTGTAATGTCATGGGGTCTTATCTTGTTAAGCAGCCTTATGTGGAGCACCTCGTCGAAGGCTTTCCGAAAATCGAAATGAACAACATCCACTGACACTCCTTTGTCAATTCTGCCTGTTATTTCCTCAAAGAGGTCCAACAGATTTGTCAGGTAAGATTTCCCCTTTAGAAAACCATGCTGACTTTGTCTTATTTTATTATATACCTTCAAGTACTGCGAACACTTATCCTTAAGAATGGACTCCAACATCCTTCCAACCACTAAAGTCAGATTAACTGATTTATAATTTTCTTTCTTCTACCTCCCTCCCCTTTTAAAGAGTGGAGTGACATTTGCAGTTTTCCAGTCCTTAGGAGCCATTCCAGAGCCTAATGATTCTTGAAAAATAATTTTTATTGCCTCCACAATCTCTTCAGCTACCTCTCTCAGATCCCTGGGGTGTAGTACATCTGATCCAGGTGACTAATCCACCAACAAATTTTTGGCTTCCCAAGCACCTTCTCCTTAGTAATAGCAATGAAATTCACTTCTGTCCCCTGAAATGCTTGCATTTTTGGCATTTTGCTAGTGTCTTCCACAGTGAAGACTGATACAAAGTACTTATTCAGTTTATCCACCATTTCTTTGTCCCTATTTCTATCTCTCCAGTGCCATTTCCCAGTGGTCAGATGTTCATTCTCATCTCTCGTTTACTCTTTATATATCTGAAAAAAACGCTTGTGTCTTCTTTTATATTATTGGTTAGCTTCATCTTTTTGCTCCTTATTGTTTTTCTAGGTTTTTAGCTTCTGTTGGTTTTTAAAAGCTTCCCAATCCTTCACCTTCCCATTAATTTTTGTTATATTATACACCTTTTCTTTTCCTTTTATGCTGTCTTTGGATAGCATTTATCCCTTTTATTCCTTTAGGATGTCTCTTTCCTGCACCTACCAAATTTCCCCCATAAACACACACCATTGCTGTTCCAACGTCAACCCTGCTAGTGGCCAGCTCTTTTCCCATGCCTCTGTAATTCTTTTTATTTCATTGTAATACTGATAGATTTGATTTTACCTTCTCCTTCTCAAACCGCAGGAAGAATTCTATCATATTATGATCACTGCCTCCTAAGAGTCCATAATTAAATCTGTGTAACTATACAACACCCAAACCAGAATTGACATTCCCCAGTGGGCATTGTCACTGGTTACAAGCTGCTTTAAAATCTACTTGTATATTGAAATCCTCCATGGTTATTGCATCATTGTCTTTTTTACATGCCTTTTCTATCTCCCATTGTGATTGCAGCCTGCATCCTGGCCTCTTCGGAGGCCTGTACATAACTCCTATCATGGTTTTTTACCCTTGCAGTTTTTTAACTCCACCCACAAGGATTCTACATTTTATGATCTTATGCCACCTCTTTCTAAGGATTTCATTTTACTCTTTACCAACAGAGCCACCCTTCCCCCTTTGCCTACCTGCCTGTTCTTTCAATACAATGTGTATCCTTGGATGTTAAACTTCCAACTATGATTTTCTTTCAACCATGACTCAAAGATATCCACAAGATCATACTTACCAATCTCTAACTATGCTACAAGATTATTTACCTTATTCCGCTGATAGAGGCATCTAAGAGGCTATTAGACATACATATCAGTAGGGAATGGAAGGAAAGATAGAAGATATTAGTTTAATTAGCTGTCATTAGATGAATTAGTTCAGTACACTGTGGGCAAAGGGCCTGCTTCTGTGCTGTATGCTTCTATATTCTTTGTTCTAATTTCCATTGTCCAGGATTCCACTAAAATCTCAGAACTGATCTATCTTTACCTTCTCATCTCTTTGGGGAGAGAATTTCAGATATCCTCAGCCCTCTGAGAGAAGAAACTGCTGCTCATCATCTTCAATGGGTGATCCCTTATCCTGAATTTAAATCCCTTTGTCCACTAGATGAAACATCATCTCAGTATCTACCCTGTCTAACCCTCTGAGAAAAACTGTACATTTCAATTAAACTGAATAAAATCCAGTAACAAGTAGCATTGCTACAAGAAAGCTGCATCCATCATCAAGGTCCCCACCATCCGGGCCATGCTGTCTTCTTGGGAAGAAAGTACAGGAGCCTTAGGTCCCATATCACCAAGTTCCAGTATGATGGTGGTACATTCGAATACAGCTGCCTCTTGGGGCCTAACCAAAGGTGCACTTTTCTTTTTAAAATGCATTTTATATGATTGTAAGACTCTAAGGCTATAAGACCATTCAGCTCATCGAATCTGCTCTGCCATTCCATCATGGCTGATCCTGGATTGTACTATATTCCAAGATCAATGAGTACCGCAGGTCTACTGCATCAGCGATCCATTCATTATTCAGTGCCACTGGCTGGGATGTCGAAGAAGCCAGCGGACAAGTCAGAGAAGGAGAAGCTGGCAGGCAGCTGGGAGACGGAGAAGCCGGTGGTCAGCCAGGAGAAGAAGACAGTGGGTGGTCAGGTGATAGAGAAGCCAAAGGGTGGCAGGGAGGAGAAGATGACGGACAGACCAGGAGAAAGAGAAGCTGGCGTTGGGCCAGGAGAAGGAGAAGCCGGCAGTTGGCTGGGAGAAGGAGATGCTGGCTGTCGGGTCAGAGAAGAAGAAGTTGGTGATTGGCCGGGGGGAGGGAAGCCAGTAGTCAGCTGGGAGAAGATGAAGCTGGCGGATGGGCCGGAGAAGGTTTGGAGGAACTGACCTGGATGTAAACTGTGCTGCTGCCAAAGATATCAGAGTCGGCATGTGAAAGCAGTGTGCAGTGTAACCATTAGTCCTGGATATTTCTTTTGTGATTGCAAGGCCCTGTTGGACATTGATAATGTGAGATGTTGCAGGCCTGTTTCCCTTGCTTGCTGGCAAGGGAGGCAATGAGTGGCAACAGTGTGGTTGTAATGAGAATAAAGCCTCATGCAGGCTTTCCTGGTCCTGCAGCCCAGGTGAGACAACACTGGAGGCAGTATCGTGTGGAGTCTGTGCTGAGTAGAGACTTTGCTTTTGCTTGTTTTTTTTGAGGAATAGAGAGCATGTCTGTAGGGTTAGTACTTTGCTCCGGGTGTATGATGTGGGAATCCTGGGAATCTTCCAGTTTTCCAGATGGCCACATCTGTGCCAGGTGCATCGAGATGCAGCTTCTGAGAGATCCTGTTAGGTGCGGCCCGATGACCTACAAATTATTAGGAAAAGTGAGCAGGAGATAGGTTGGAGCTACAGGAAGTTAGTCACCCCAAGGCTGCAGGAGTTAGCTAACTGTGTGACTGTCAGGGAAGGGAAGGGAAGAGCTCAGATAGTAGAGAGCATCCCTATGGCCACCCCCCTCAGTAATCGTTTTCTTGTTTTGGATGCTGTTGGGGTAGGGGGAGAATGACCTGACAGAGGACAACCTGATCGAGTCTCTGGCACTGAGCCTGGTTCTGTGGTGCAGAAGGGAAAGAGGAAGATGAGGACTACAGTAGTCATAGGGGAACAGTGAGGGGAACAGACAGGGGGTTCTGTCAGCCTGATAGAGCTACCCGCATGGTGTGTTGCCTCCCAGGTGCCAGGGTATGGGATGTCTCGGATCGGCTGCAGAGTATTCTGAAGGGAGAGGGTGAACAGCTAGAAGTCTTGGTACATGCTAGTACCAATGATATAGGTAGAAAAAAGGAGGAGGTCCTGAAGAGAATTCAGGGAGTTAGGTAGGAAGCTGAAAAGTAGGACCTCTGGGGTAGTAGTAGGATTACTGTCTGTGCCACATGCTAACAAGTGTAAGAATAGCCTGATCAGGGTTATTAATGCAGGGCTGAGAGACTGGTGTAAGAGGCAGGGCTTCAGATTCCTGGATCACTGGGGCATCTTCTGGGCATGACCTGTACAAAAAGGATGGGTTACACCTGAACCCAATGGGGTCTAATATCCTAGCAGGCAGGATTAATAGAGCTGTTAAACTAATTAGGAGGGGCGGGGGGATGGGAATTGGAGTGATAGGGCTGAGGGAGGGGAAAACAGAAATAAATCAAAGATAGAGTGCAACAGAGATGATAGAAAGGATGAGCAGGAGATGAAGCAGAATCACAGCCAGTGAGATGACTTACAGGGCAATAGAGGTGTCAGAAGTTAAAACAGAAAGCAACAAATACTGGACTGAAAGTGTTGTATTTGAATGCACACAGCATAAGAAATAAAATAAACTTTTATGGTTTCTTGAAAGGAAAATCCTGCTTGACAAACCCACTGCAATTTTTTTGAGGAAATTAAAAGCAGGGTAGACAAAGGAGATGTAGTGGAAGTGGTGTACTTGAATTTTCAGGAAGTCTTTGACAAGGTGCCACACATGAGGCTGCTTAGCAAGATAAGAGCCCATGGAATGACAGGGAAGTTACTAGCATGGGTGGAGCATTGGCTGATTGGCAGAAAACAGAGAGTGGGAATAAAAGGATCCTATTCTGGCTGGCTGCCAGTTACTAGCGGAGTTCCACAGGGGTCAGAGTTGGGACCGCTGCAGTTTATGATGTATGTCAATGATTTGGACTATGGGATTAATGGATTTGTGGCTAAATTTGCTAATGATACGAAGATAGATGGAGGAGTAGGTAGTGTTGAGGAAACAGAGTCTTCAGAGAGACTTAATTTAGGAGAATGGGCAAAGAAGTGGCAAATGAAATACAATGTTGGAAAGTGTATGGTCATGCACTTCGAAGGAAGAAATAAATGGACAGACTATAATTTAGATGCCGAGAGAGTTCAAAATGCAGAGATGCAAAGGGACTTGGGAGTCCTTGTGCAGGATACCCTAAAGGTTAACCTCTTGGTTGAGTTGGTGGTGAAGAAGGCAAGTGCAATGTTGGCATTCATTTCTAGAGGTATAGAATATAAGAGCAGGGATGTGATGTTGAGGCTCTGTAAGGCACCCATGAGACCACATGGGTATTGTTTGTTGGGTTGGGCTCCTTACTTTAGAAAGGATATACTGACATTGGAGAGGGTTCAGGGAAGATTCACAAGAATGATTCCAGGAATGGAAGGGTTACCATGTGAGGAATGTCTGGCAGCTCTTGGGCTGTATTCCTTGGAATTCAGGAGAATGAGGAGGGATCTCATAGAAACATTCCAAATGTTAAAAGGTCTGAACAGATTAGATATGGCAAAGTTATTTCCCATGGTAGGGGAGTCTAGGACAAGTGGGCATGACTTCAGGATTGAAGGATATCCATTTAGAACAGAGATACAGAAAATTTACTTTAGTCAGAGGGTGGTAAATCTGTGGAATTTGTTGCCATGAGCGGCTGTGGAGGCCAAGTCATTGGGTGTACTTAAGGCAAACTTCAACTTAAGGCAAATATCAACTCTCTGGTGATAGGTTCTTGATTAGCCAGGGATTCAAAGGGTATGGGGAGAAGGCAGAAGAGTGGGGATAACTGGAAGAAATGGATCGGCCCATGACTGAATAGCGGAGCAGACTCGATGTGCCAAATGGCCTACTTCTGTTCCTATATCTTGTGGCCTTATGGGAGGATTCTGGTCTCTCCTGACAGTGCTGCCCTCCAGTGTTCAACTGGTGGAAGGACAGGCTGGATTACTAGTAGCTATGCCGTCAAATTGCATGTCTCTCAGGGACTTAGATTTTACATGTTTTCTTGTGTGATGATATGTATGTGGACCCAGAGGAATGCTCTTGTTCAACTGTATCCATGTATGGTCTGAATGATAATTAAACTTGATTTGATTTGATTCAGGAACTGTTATTACCCTTCAGCCATCAGGCTCCTTGAACCAGTGTGGATAACTTCACCCAGCTCAATATTGAACAGATTCCATACCCTATAGATTCACTTACAAGAACTCCACAACTTTTGTTCTCAGTATCATTTATTCATTAGCTGTGATTTGTCTTCTTTTTGTATTTATGCAGTTTGTCTTTTACACGTTGGTTTTTGTCAGTTTTTGACTGTGTCCAGCATTTTGTGTGTGTTGCTTTGATGTGTGTAATTTTTCACTGATTCTACTATATTTCTATGTCCTACTGTGAATGCCTGCAAGAAAATGAAACTCAAGGTAGTATACGGTGACTTTGATAATAAATTTACTTTGAACTTTGTATTTGTGTAATGAGATGAGAAAAAACTTCTCAAATTTTCCTGGTAAAATAACTCTACCTCAAGAATGAACTAATGAACCACCTCTGAATCATCTGCACTGCAAGGACACTCTGCTTAAATGAGGAGACCAAAGCTGTATAGTCCAGGTATGGCCACACCAGCGTCACCCTATCACAGGTATGGCCACACCTTATCATAATGCTTCATCCCTCCGAAAAGGCTGGAAGTCCATTTCCCTCCTTCACTCCACTCACTGTACCTGCTCACCAAGATTCTGTGCCAGGGCTGGGGCACAACTCTCTGGTGATTACAGCATTGAAACAATGTTCTATGGTGTTTCTGTGAGCTGAAACCACCAAACGGAAGGGAACAGATTCAATAGTAACTGTCAAAATGATTTGGAGAAAGATTTGGCCCACAGGACAGGTTGGAATAGGAGTAATTGGGTAATCAATCGACAATTAGTCAAATGGATGTTTCTATTTCACCATGATCAGCTACTATGTGATTGTGAAAAGATGATTTAACCAACAGGAACTGGTGACTGGGAGAGATAACATCACTCCATTCTAGTTTAAGAGCTTATTGGATGTGTGGATGTGGTTTAATTATTTATGTACTTATTGAGATACAATGTGGAAAAGGCTTTTCCGGCCCCTGAGCCGCACCACCCAGCAACCTTCTAGACCAATCACAAGGTAATTTACTATGACCAATTAACCTACTAGAATGTGGGTGGAAACCTGAGAACCCGGAGGAAACCCATACATTCCATGGGCTTGACGTACAGACACCTTCCAGGTGACACTGGATTTGAACTCTAGAAGATTATAAGGCTAGCAGGAAGGGGCTTAAGAATGAAATTAGGAGAGCCAGAAGGGCCATGAGAAGGCCTTGGCAGACAGGATTAAGGAAAACCCCAAGGCATTCTACAAGTATGTGAAGAGCAAGAGGATAAGACGTGAGAGAACAGGACCAATCAAGTGTGACAGTGCAAAAGTGAGTATGGAATTGAAGGAAATAGCGGAGGTACTTAATGAATACTTTGTTTCAGTATTCACTATGGGAAATGATCTTAGCAATTGTAGTGATGACTTGCAGTGGATTGAAAAGCTTGAGCATCTAGATATTAAGGAAGAGGATGTGATGGAGCTTTTGGAAAGCATCAAGTTGGTTAAGTCACCAGGACCGGATGAGATGTACCCCAGGCTACTGTGGGAAGTGAGAGAGGAGATTGCTGAGCGTCTGGCAATGATCTTTGCATCATCAATGAGGACAAGAGAGGTTTCAGAGGATTGGAGGGTTGCAGATGTTGTTCCTTTATTTAAGAAAGGGAGTAGGGATAGCCCAGGAAATTATAGGCCAGTGAATCTTACTTCAGTGGTTGGCAAGTTGATGGAGGAGATCCCGAGAGGCAGGATTTATGAACATTTGGAGAGGTATAATATGATTAGGAATAGTCAGTATGGCTTTGTCAAAGGCAGGTAGTACCTTACGAGCCTGATTGAATTTTTTGAAGATGTGGCTAAACACATTGATGAATGTAGAGCCGTAAATGTACTGTACATGGATTTTAGCAAGGCATTTGATAAGGTACCTCATGCAAGGCTTATTGAGAAAGTAAGGAGGCATAGGATCCAAGGGCAAATTGCTTTGTGGATCCAGAACTGGCTTGCCCATAGAAGGCAAAGAGTGGTTGTAGACGGGCCATATTCTGCATGGAGGTCGGTGACCAGTGGTGTGCCTCAGGGATCTGTTCTGGGACCCCTGCTCTTTGTGATTTTTATAAATGACCTGGATGAGGAAGTGGAAGGATGGGTTAGTAAATTTGATGATGACACAAAGGTTGGAGGTGTTGTGGATAGTGTGGAGGGCAGTTAGAAGTTACAACGGGTTATCGATAGGATGCAAAACAGAGCTGAGAGGTGGCAGATGGAGTTCAACCCAGATAAGTGTGAAGTAGTTCATTTTGATAGGTTAAATATGATGGCAGAATATAGCATTAATGGTAAGACTCTTGGCAGTATGAAGGATCAGAGTGATCTTGGGGTCCAAGTCCATAGGACACTCAAACCTTCTACGCAGGTTGACTCTGTGGTTAAGAAGGCATATGGTGCATTGGCCTTCATCAATCGTGGGATTGAGTTTAAGTGCTGAGAGGTAATGTTGCAGCTATTATATAGGACCCTGGTCAGACCCCACTTGGAGTACTGTGCTCAATTCTGGTCGCCTCACTACAGGAAAGACATGGAAACCATAGAAAGGGTGCAGAGGAGATTTACAAGGATGTTGCCTGGATTGTGGAGCGTGCCTTATGAGAATAGGTTGAGTAAAATCGGCCTGTTCTCCTTGGAGTGATGCAGGATGAAAGGTGAACTGACAGAGGTGTACAAGATAATGAAAGGCATTGATTGTGTGGCTAGTCAGAGGCTTTTCCCCAGGGCTGAAATGGCTAGCACGAGAGGACATAGTTTTAAGGGGCTTGGAAGTAGGCACAGAGGAGATGTCAGGGGTAAGTTTTTTACACAGAGAGTGGTGTGTGGAATGGGCTGCTGGCGGCGGTGGCGGAGGTGGAAATGATAGGGTCTTTTAAGAGATTCCTGGATGCCTACATGAAGCGTAGAAAAATAGAGGGCTATGGGTAAAGCCTAGGTTGTTCTAATATAGGGAACACAAAGTACACTGCAGATGCTGCGGTCAAATCAAGACGTACAAAAATGCTGGATGAACTCAGCAGGTCGGGCAGCATCCATTGAATGGATGCTGCCCGACCTGCTGAGTTCATCCAGCTTTTTTGTATGTCTAATATAGGGACATGTTCGGCACAGTTTGAGGGCTGAAGGGCCTGTATTGTGCTGTATGTTTTCTATGTTTCTATGTACGAACTCCAATCTTCAACATTGCAAGTTGTAATAGCATTGTGCGAAGTGCTATGTGACCGTGGTGTGGTTTGCAAACTCAAGACTATAAATGAGTTTATTAGTGAAATAGGCCACACTAACCCTAGCATACAGTTCCTGCTAGACTGTATTGTACTCCATGGCTAGATCTTTCCCCTTCAATGTTCCTTGCCCAGAGACACATGGTGACTATGTAAACACTGGGGTTTGCAAGAGAAAACCGTTGCTGGCAGGGCCAGATTTCATTCTCAACACTGGCTCCTCACTGTCCTCAGGAAGTGCTGGTGAGCTACCTTTGCAAATTGCTGCATTCTCCTTGGTGATGGTGAACTCACAGAACCTCTGGGCTGGATTTCTTGGGGACAGTTATCTGGGTTACACTGGGGAGGTTTTCCAGGCTGGATTAATGAGGAATTTGTATTTGAAGTGTCACTGGTTAATCTGTTCCATATCTTACAATACTTAATATTAATTTGTAATTTATGTGTGATTCATCTGTAGATTTTATCCTTATCTTCACAAGTTATCATGTGTTATGTGTGTTATGTGCTTTACACCCTGGTTCGAAGAAACGCTCTCTTGTTTCTATATACATTATATGGCTATATATGTTATATACCCTGTAATAATATAGTTAAATGACAATGAACTTGATTTGACTTTGGCTTTAAGGGCCTCTGGGCTAGATTATTGGAGGAGTTGTCTCTGGACTGACTTTCTGGGGTGAGTTCTCTGGATTTGGATAGTGGGAGTCGTCTCTGGATTAGAGCACTGTGGAGAGATTTGGGTTTGGACACTGGGTTACACTGATATCTGTTCCATTTCATCACAACGGTGACCCTTCCACTAATTCTGATCTCAGTGCGTGATGCTTCAGTGTTTCAATGCTCCCTTCATGGCGTAAATTGGGTTCCTGTTCATACCGCCATTTTCTGCATGTTTGTACATATCTGAAAAGCCAGCTCAGAAAATCTGAAGGTGTTGTTTCTATCATTGAGCAGATCTATCTATAGCCACTGAGCAACCAGTCAGGTCTGTGTAAACAACAACTTTCATGGCATATGCCAGTGACAATAAACCCGATTCTGATTCTGAAGTACATGGCCTAATTCCAAGAATATGTGAGTCATGTGATTGGCTGCTGTGTAACATTGCAGCTGCTGTTCTAATCCAGTGACCTCTCTGTTAGCACTGCCCATAACTGCTACACCATAAAAATGTAGTTACAAAGAATGTAACAACAAAGTACAGGCTTTTCAGACCACAATATTGTGCTGACCTTTTAACCTACTTGAAGAGCAAACTAACACTTCCCTTTCACATAGTCTTTTGATATATTCCTATCTAAGAGTCCCTTAAATGTCCCTAATGTAGCTGTCTCCACCACAGGGCATAACATGCATCCATCACTCTCTGTGAAAGAACCTACATCTTACATCATCCTTACACTTTCCTCCAATCACCTTAAAATTTATCCCCTCTTGTATATGCCATTTCCACCCAGGGAAAAAGTCTCAGACTGTCTACTTGACCGATGCCTCTCATCAGCTTGTAAACTTCCATAAAATCACCTCTCATCCTTCTTCACTTCAATGAGAAAACCCCTAGCTCACTCAACCTTTCCTCTTAGAACATGATTTCGATTCCAGGCAGCATCCTGGTAAACCTCCTCTCTAAATCCTTCACATTCTTCCCAAAATGAGACAACCAGAACTGAGCACAAGACTACAAGTGTGGTCTAATCATTTCTCTGATATATTAATGGGAGGGTTTTGTAGGCTGACTGTCCATTGTTATTCATGGTTCCTGTTCTGACTGCATTGTCTCTGACAATGTCTCCCTCCTCCTTAACAAGGGTCTGGGTTTGGAGATGTGTGCATCACTGGGAGAGCTGGTGCCAGGATTCTCAGAAATATAGAAACATAGAAAACCTACAGCACAATACAGGCCCTTCGGCCCACAAAGTTGTGCCGAACATGTCCCTACCTTAGAAATTACTAGGCTTACCCATAGCCCTTTATTTTTCTAAGCTCTATGTACCTATCCAAAAGTCTCTTAAGAGACCTTATCGTATCCACCTCCACCACCGTTGCTGGCAGCCCATTCCACACACTCACCACACTCTGAGTAAAAAACTTACCCCTGACATCTCCTCTGTACCTACTCAAGATTCAAGATTCAAGATTCAAAAACTTATTGTCATTCTAACCGTACATCAGCTCTGCAGGGCAGAATGAGACAGTGTTTCCCAGGAGCAGTGCAATCATAACATAACAAACGCAACACTAAATAATAAACATAACAATAAATAGTCAAACACAACAGCCACATGTCAGTTAAAAACAAGTTATAAGTGTCCAGTGCAAGTTAAAAGTGTCCAAAGCAGAGTCAGGTAGAGCAGCTATTTAGCAGTCTGACTGCCTGTGGGAGGAAGCTGTTTAGTAGCCTTGTGGTTTTAGTTTTGATGCTCCTGTAACGTTTACCTGATAGCAGAAGAACAAACAGTTCATGGAGAGGGTGTGAGGGGTCTTTAATGATGTACCGTGTCTTCTGAAGACATCGACTCTGAAAGAGGTCTTTGACAGTGTGGTAAACTATGTGTACCTGTCTGGACACGCCCCTCTGCTGACTGCTCCTGTGGCTTCTCCCACAGACCCCTGTATAAAGGCGTTTGGAGGCACTGCTCCTCCCTCAGTCTCCAAGATGTTGTGGTCACATTTGCAGCTAATAAAAGCCTATCTTTTGCCTCCCATCTCCGAGAGTTATTGATGGTGCATCAATTTTATTAGCTGCAATTTTAAACCATGGAGAGCATTTTCCGACCGGACCGGTTGGACATTGATCCTCAAGCTCCTGAAGCAGCTATTGCCTTTGAACTCTGGCTTGCATGCTTCCAATCGTACCTGGAAGAGATTCCTGTGACTGAGCCTGCTATCATGCACAAAGTTCTGCTCTCCAGGGTCACTCCGTGGGTATACTCCCTTATCAGAGACCTGCTGACCTACCAAGGGGCACTGGACACCCTCAAAAGACGGTACCTGTGGCTGGTGAACACCGTCTACGCAAGACATCACTTAGTGATGCGGCGGCAGCAGGTCGGCGGGTCGAGCGCTGAGTTTCTCCGGGCCCTACAGACACTCGTGCGGGCCTGCGACTGCAGGGGACTGACGGCGGAACAGCATGCGGAGCTCCTGGTACGAGACACCTTCGTTACGGGAATCAGGTCAGTGTACGTGCGCCAGCGGCTGCTGGAAAACGTCGATCTTACCTTACATTTGGCGATCGAGCTGGCCGATACGCTGGAGGCTGCTTTGCACAATGCTGACGCTGTCCAGCCACGCAATATCCTGGTCGCTGCAGACCCCGCCACCCGCCGGCAAATCGACCACAGCTGCTGCCACTCGTGAGTCCGTGAACTCCCCGCCACCCTCCGGCGAATCGACCACAGCCGCTGCCACTCGCGAGTCCGTGAACTCCCCGCCACCCTCCGGCGAATCGACCACAGCCGCTGCCACTCGCGAGTCCGTGAACTCCCCGCCACCCTCCGGCGAATCGACCACAGCCGCTGCCACTCGCGAGTCCGTGAACTCCCCGCCACCCTCCGGCGAATCGACCACAGCCGCTGCCACTCGCGAGTCCGTGAACTCCCCGCCACCCTCCGGCGAATCGACCACAGCCGCTGCCACTCGCGAGTCCGTGAACTCCCCGCCACCCTCCGGCGAATCGACCACAGCCGCTGCCACTCGCGAGTCCGTGAACTCCCCGCCACCCTCCGGCGAATCGACCACAGCCGCTGCCACTCGCGAGTCCGTGAACTCCCCGCCACCCTCCGGCGAATCGACCACAGCCGCTGCCACTCGCGAGTCCGTGAACTCCCCGCCACCCTCCGGCGAATCGACCACAGCCGCTGCCACTCGCGAGTCCGTGAACTCCCCGCCACCCTCCGGCGAATCGACCACAGCCGCTGCCACTCGTGAGTCCGTGAACTCCCCGCAATCGACCACGGCTCCTGCCAGCCGCAAGTCCGTGCAGTGTTACTTCTGCGGACTCGAAAAGCACCCCCAAAAACGCTGCCCGGCCGGAGAAGCGACCTGCTCCAGCTGCGGAAAGAAGGGCCACTTTGCCAAGGCCTGTAAGTCTAAACCACGAGCGGGGTTGAGCAGCGCCGCATGCGAGGCATGGGGGTCACCATCTTGCCTGCCCACCGCATGCGAGGCATGGGGGCGGCCATCTTTGTTGGCGCCACCTCGCCCCGCCTCCGACCCACGGGTGCTTACCAGGAACCAAAATGGCGATTCAACTCTGGCCTCCGTAACCTTCGACCAAAGTGCTCCACACCAGCTCGCAAGGTCAATGATGGACATCCTGGTGGAGGGGCACAGGACTAGCTGCCTGTTTGACCCGGGCAGCACTGAGAGTTTTATTCACCCGGACACCGTGCAACGCTGTGGACTCGTGACACGGCCGGTAAGCCAGAGGGTCACCATGGCTTCTGGGTCGCATTCCACAGACATCCGGGGGGGGGGGGGGGGGTGGGTTGTGTTGCAACATTGGTGGTGAAGGGCACAAAATATCGGAACTTTGCGTTACTGGTCATGCCTCAACTGTGTGCCCCTGTGCTATTGGGGCTCGACTTCCAGGGCCACCTGAAAAGTGTGACAATGAAGTATGATGGGCCCCTCCCACCAATCACTGTCAGAAATCCTCAGTTTTGTGGGACTTCATCAAATACCCCGCTACTTATCACGCACACACACCGACCCACACATCCCACCCAACACCATGCCAACAGCTGCGCTACTGACACCACTTGCAGCCTCTCCACCCTCAAGATCCCTCCCCCACCGCTGTTCGCCAACCTGTCCCCCGACTGTAAACCTGTGGCAACCAAAAGCAGGAGGTACAGCGCGGGGGACAGGGCCTTCATTCAGTCGGAGGTGCAGCGGCTGCTCAGGGAGGGGATCATTGAGCCAAGCACAAGTCCTTGGAGGGCCCAGGTGGTCATTATTCAGACCGGGCAGAAAAGTGGGATGGCCATGGACTATAGCCAGACCATCAATAGGTTCACGCAGCTTGACGCGTACCCACTACCCCGCATCGCGGATATGGTCAACCAGATAGCTCAGTACAAGGTGTACTCAACCATAGACCTGAAATCCGCTTACCATCAGCTCCCCATCCGCCCGGAGGACCGCCCCTACACCGCCTTCGAGGCGGGCGGCAGGCTCTATCACTTCCTGCACGTCCCCTTCGGTGTCACGAATGGTGTCTCTGTCTTTCAGAGGGAAATGGACCGGATGGTGGACCAATGCCAACTGAAGACCACATTCCCATATTTGGATAACATCACCATCTGCGGTCACGACTGGCAGGATCACGACACCAACCTCCAGCGATTTTTCCAAGCGGCCAAAACTCTTAACCTCACCTATAATAGGGACAAGTGTGTGTTCGGAACCACCCGACTTGCTATCCTTGGGTATGTCATGGAGAACGGGGTCATTGGCCCTGATCCCGACCATATGTGCTCCCTATTGGAATTCCCTCTCCCCACCACCCTCAGAGCCCTCAAACGGTGCCTGGGCTTCTTTTCCTATTACGCCCAGTGGGTCCCCCACTACGCAGACAAGGCCCGGCCCCTGGTCAAGTCCACCGCATTTCCCCTCTCAGCCGAGGCCCGCGCGGCCTTCAGCCGCATTAAAGGGGACATTGCCAAAGCAACGATGCATGCGGTGGATGAGACCATTCCCTTCCAAGTAGAGAGCGACACCTCCGATTTCGTGCTCGCTGCTACCCTCAATCAGGCAGGCAGGCCAGTAGCATTCTTTTCTCGTACCCTTCAAGGCCCTGAAATTCGGCACTCCGCGGTGGAGAAAGAAGCCCAGGCCATAGTGGAAGCTATTAGGCACTGGAGGCACTATCTCGTTGGCAGAAGGTTCACCTTGCTGACCGACCAGCGCTCAGTTGCGTTCATGTTCAGCAACCAACAGCGGGGCAAAATCAAAAATGATAAAATTTTGCGGTGGAGAATAGAACTCTCCACCTACAACTATGATATCCTGTACCGGCCTGGAAGGCTCAATGAGCTCCCTGATGCCCTATCCCGGAGAGCGTGTGCCAGCGCACAGCTCGACCAGCTATACGCCCTCCATGCACATCTTTACCACCAGGGGGTCACCCGATTTTACCATTTCGTGAAAGCCCGGAACCTGCCTTACTCCCTTGAGGAAATCAGGACGATGACCAGGGACTGCCAAGTCTGTGCTGAGTGCAAACCGCACTTCTACCGTCCTGAAAAGGCACAACTTATCAAGGCCACCCGTCCCTTTGAGCGACTGAGTGTCGACTTTAAGGGCCCCCTTCCCTTCACCAACCGCAATGTCTACTTTCTCAACGTCATCGATGAGTACTCACGGTTCCCCTTTGCCATCCCCTGCCCTGATACCACTGCCACGTCCATCATAAAAGCCCTGCGCCAGTTCTTCACTCTGTTCGGATACCCCTGCCATATCCACAATGATAGAGGGTCCTCGTTTATGAGTGACGAGCTGCGCCAGTACCTGCTGGCTAGGGGTATTGCTACTAGTAGGACCACAAGCTATAATCCCCGGGGGAATGGACAGGTGGAAAGGGAGAATGCCACTGTGTGGAAGGCCACACTCTTAGCCCTTAGGTCAAAGGGATTGCCAGTCTCTCGATGGCAGGAGGTCCTCCCTGAGGCACTCCACTCCATCCACTCCCTGTTATGTACATCCACCAATGCCACCCCTCATGAGTGACTCTTTTCTTTTCCCAGGAAGTCTGCCACTGGGACCACCCTACCGGCTTGGCTGACGTCCCCAGGGCCAGTGCTGCTCCAGAAACATGCGAGGAGCAATAAATACTCTCCGATGGTCGAGAGGGTTCACCTACTTCATGCGAACCCCCAGTATGCCTACGTGGTCTTACCTGATGGGCGGGAGGACACGGTCTCCGTCCGCGATCTGGCACCCGTAGGAGCACCAGACCCCTACCCCGAACACTCCACGGTGACTATGAACCCCGTACCCACCGATGTGTGTATATATATATACATATACCCACGAGACCCCGCGCACACTCCCCTCTCAGCCGAGACACCAAGCACACCAAGCCCTACACAGACTCCTCACGACACTCCCATACTGGGCGCCAGGCACACGCATGAGGGATCACTGACGCCTAATGGGCTGGCACCTCAAGTCAGGCTGGAGCCAGCACAACCACCATCACCGGTGCTACGTAGATCGCAGTGACAGACTCGACTGCCTGATAAACTTAACCTTTAAATATACTTGTGAGAAACTTCGCCCGTGGGGACTCTCTTTTAAAACAAAGGTGGGGTGAATGTGGTAAACTATGTGTATACCTGTCTGGACACGCCCCTCTGCTGACTGCTCCTGTGGCTCCTCCCACAGACCCCTATATAAAGGTGATTGGAGGCACTGCTCCTCCCTCAGTCTCCAAGATGTTGTGGTCATGTTTGTAGCTAATAAAAGCCTATCTTTTGCCTCCCGTCTCCAAGAGTTATTGATGGTGCATCAGACAGAAGGTAGAGAGACCCCAATAACCTTCTCTGCTCCCCTAACCACCCTCTGCAAGGCTTTTTTGTTGGCGGCACTGCAGCTGGAGTACCTGGTTGTGATGCAAAAGGTCAGCACACTCTCAACCACTCCTCTGTAGAATGTAATTAAGATGTTAGTGGGGAGTGATGCTTGTTTAAGCTTCCTCAAAAAGTGCAATCTCTGCTGGGCTTGTTTCACAATCCCAGTGGTGTTCCTGGACCAGGGGAGATTGTCCGAGATCTGCGCCTCAAGGAACTTGATGTTTTCCTCTCTCTCCACTGTGGAGCCGCTGATGCTGAGGGGTGTGTGCTCAGGCTGAGACCATCTGAAATCGACGATCATCTCCTTGGTTTTGGTGACATTAAGCATCAAGTTGTTGTCACTGCACCAGCTCTCTAGGTGTTTAACCTCCTCCCTGTACATTGTTTCATCATTTTTGCTGATGAGCCCCACCACTGTGATATCATCAGCAAATTTAATGATCAGGTTCTCCTTGAATCTGGCTGCACAGTTATGTGTTAGCAGTGTAAATAGCAATGGGCTAAGCACACAGCCTTCTGGGGATCCAGTGCTCAGTGTGATGGAGACAGAGATGTTCCTGCCAACATGGACTGACTGTGGTCTCTCTGTCAAGAAATCCAGAATCCAGTGACACATGGACAAGCAGCAACAGTTTCTCCACTAGTCTCTGCGGGATGATGGTATTGAACGCTGAACTAAAATCAATGTACAGGATTCTGGCATAAGTGTCTTTGTTGTCCAAGTGAGAGAGAACTGTGTGCAGTGTGGCGGATATTGCGTCCTCCGTAGAGTGACTTGGACAATAAGCAAACTGTAGAGGATCCAGCGATGAGGGGAGGCTGGCTGTGATATGATGCTTGACAAGCTGTTCAAAACATTTCATCACTATGGGGGTCAGGGCAATGGGACGGTAATCATTCAGACAGGCTACAACTGATTTCTTTGCTACAGGGATGATTGTGGAGGTTTTGAAGCATCTGGGGACAATGGCTCTCAGGATCTTCTCCATCAACTTACCAACCTCTGAGGTAAGACTCACCAGTCTATAATTTCCTGGGCTATCTCTACTCCCTTTCTTGAATAAAGGATCAACATTCGTAACCCTCCAATCCTCCGGAACCTCTCCTGCCCCCATTGATGATGCAAAGATCATCGCCAGAGGATCAGCAATCTCCTCTCTCACCTCCCACAGTAGCTTGGGATACATCTCATCTGGTGTTGGCGACTTATCCAACTTGATTCTTTCCAAAAGCTCCAGCACTTCCTCTTTCTTAATATCTACATGCTCAAGCTTTTCAGTCTGTTGCAAGTCATCACTACTATCACTAAGATCTTTTTCCATAGTGAATACTGAAGCTAAGTATTCATTAAGTATCTCTGCTATTTCCTCCGGTTCCATACACACTTCTGTACTGTCACACTTGATTGGTCCTATTCTTTCACGTCTTATCCTCCTGCTCTTCACATACTTGTAGAATGCCTTTTGGTTTTCCTTAATACTGCCCACCAAGGCCTTCTCATGGCCCCTTCTGGCTCTCCTAATTTCCTTCTTAAGCTCCTTTCCGTTAGCCTTATAATCTTCTAGATCTCTAACATTATCTAGCTCTCTGATCCTTTTGTAAGCTTTTCTTTTCTTCTTGACTAGATTTATTACAGCCTTTGTACACCACGATTCCTGTACCCTATCATAACTTCCCTGTCTCATTGGAGCATGCCTATGCAGAACTCCAGACAAAGATCCCTTGAACATTTGCCATATTTCTTCCGTACTTTTCCCTGTTTCCAATTTAAGCTTCCAATTTCCTGCCTGATAGCCTCATAATTCTCCTTATTCCAATTAAACACTTTTCTAACTTGTCACTTCCAATCTCTCTCCAATGCTATTGTAAAGGAGATAGAATTATGATTACTATCTCCAAAATGCTCTCCCACTGAGAGATCTGACACCTGACCAGGTTCATTTCCCAATACTAAATCAAGTACAGTCTCTCCTCTTGTAGGCTTATCTACATATTGTGTCAAGTAACCTCCCTGAACACACCTAACAAACTCCACCCCATCTAAACCTCTTGCTCTGGGGAGATGCCAATCGATATTTGGGAAATTAAAATCTCCCATCACGACAACTCTGTTATTATTACACCTTTCCAGGATCTGTTTCCTTATCTGCTTCTCAATTTCCCTGTTACTATTGGGCAGCCTATAAAAACCCCCAGTAAAGTTATTGACCCCTTCCTGTTCCTAACCTCTACCCACAGAGACTCTGTAGACAACCCCTCCATGGTGTCCACCTTTTCTGCAGTCGTGACACTATCTCTGATCAACAGTGCCACGCCCCCACCTGTCTTGCCTCCCTCCCTGTCCTTTCTGAAACATCTGAAACCTGGCACTTGAAGTAACCATTCCTGTCCCTGAGCCATCCAAGTCTCTGTAATTCTTGAATGGGGATCTGCCGAATATCAAGGGCTCGTCTCAGGAATGTCTGAGTGGTGAATCAGCCCTCATTTATCCCACCTGAGTAAGGAACATGGCAAAAGTGGGAATGCAATATTCACATGCAAACTCTAGGAACATGCATAAATTGGGGTAGGGTGAGTTGGAATTTTTGGATGGGCTAGAATGGGATGGGATAGGACAGGATGGGTCTGAGTGGGATTGGGTGGGATGAGACCAGGGTAGTGTCAGACAGAAAAGGGTAGGACAGGTTGTGATGGGGTGGGATGGAGTGAGATGGGTTGGAGGTGGACAGGAAGGGAAGGGACAGTACAGGACATGGTGGGGTGGGTTGGGGTGTGAGTCAGATGAGTTGAAACCAAGACAGCTGGGACATGGTGGGATGTCAGACGAGGTGGAGTGGGCTGGGATGGAGTTGATATGGATAGGAAGGGATGGGACAGGACCTGATGGGATGTCAGGGATGGATTTCCCTTCTGTTTACATGTCAGACTCTCTCCTCCTCAGCTGTTGGTTGCAATAAAGTGTTTGGTGATGGAAACATTTCCATTCTTCTTCAATGGTGCGGTTTTTTTCTCTGTGATGTGAATTTTGGTTTCCTTTAATCCACCTCCTCGCACCACTAATGCAGCCATCCTCAAACCATGAGGCAGGTCGTGACAAAGATGTTACTTAGAATGATGCTGATCAGTTAACCACAAAGAGCTCAGCAATGACCGATATTGCATTCTGGTGAATATTGAGGTCACAAAGCATGGGCCTTTTGTTTGCAGAACAATCATCTGAAAAGCATCTTAATTTTCATTAAAATCCCGAAAATATCAAGATAGGCAGAATTAAAGGTTTTAGCCTCTGAGCTGTTGGTAACAAATGCACCTGCTGAATTGATATCCTTTGATTTGTTCTGCACATTTCACTTGTGATGAGCAACCCTCTTCTCCAGCCCCCTCTGCTCACAATCTCCTGGTAAGAGGCAGAAAGAGTGATGTGCAAACTGCACCCAAAGAGCATTCAGTCCCTGTGTTAGTACCAACCGTCCATCAAGCTTTGCCCCTCACAGATATTCACCCAGATGAAGGCAAAGTCCAGCACCCATTGTGGACACCCTGAATTTCTCCTTGAAGCAGTTCCCACTACTGATGTCACTTGAGGTACAGGTGCAGCACTGAAGAAGTCATTTTGTCCATGGATCCTTAATCCCACTTCTCACCAATGGGTCTGTAGGCCAAAGCTCATCACACACATGCAGTTGCTCCTATTTAAAGGTGAGAAGGGTGTATCTCTCTGTCACCCTTTCAAGTAGTGAGTTACAGACCCCTACCCCTACCACCCTCTGGGTGAAACCATAATACAGGCAGTCCATCATAGGAAATGCCTGCTCTACCATTGAGCAGTTCTACAAGGAGGGCTGTCTCAAGAAGGCAGCATCCATTATCAAGGACCTCCCATTATCCAGGATATACTCTCTTCTTGCTGCTGCCATTGGGAAGGAGGTACGGGAGTTTTAGGTCCCATGCCACCAGGTTCACGAACAGTTATTACACTTCAACTATCAGCTCCTGAATCAATGTGGATGACTTCACTCACCTCAACACTGAAATGATTTCACAACTGGTGAGCTCATTTTCAAGGACTCTACAACTCATGCTCTCAGAGTATTATTTATTTATTATTATTATTTTGTATTTGCATGTTTTTTGTCTTTTGGATGTTTGTCAGTCTTTGTGTGTAATTTTTCATAGATTCCATTGTATTTCTATGTAATACTATGAATGCCTGCAAGAGAATGAATCTCAGGGTAGTATATGGTGGCATATACATACTTTGATAACAATCTTACATTGAACTTTGAACTTCAAATGGCGAGAACTTACATAGCTGTGAGAAGCATGGATGGGGATGCCTGACTGTGGTAATTTAACTGAAGTTGGCATTAAATTTGGATAAATGTGAATTGTTGCATTTTTGGGAAGACAAATAAGGTTTAGGAATTTCACATAGGGGCCTGGGGAGCATTGTAGAACACAGGGACCTAGTGAGACAAGTAGCTGGTTCCCAAAAGTGGTGCCGCTGATATACAAGGATACAGTTCTACAAGACATTGGTGAGGCTACTGTATTTAGTATTTAGAACGGGTGAACCCAAACACAGGACACTGGCACAGAGATAGAGTTAGGATGCAGATGAGGGTGCGAGCATGGCTGGAGCTGAATGGCAAACTGGAGGGTGAACAGAAAAGTAGGAGGCAGGCAAAACTTATCTTGGCATGGGGTGTAGCTGGAGCTGAAT
Source organism: Hemitrygon akajei (assembly GCF_048418815.1). Taxonomy (NCBI): domain Eukaryota; kingdom Metazoa; phylum Chordata; class Chondrichthyes; order Myliobatiformes; family Dasyatidae; genus Hemitrygon; species Hemitrygon akajei. The sequence continues at coordinate 57,403,212 of NC_133139.1, read as the reverse complement.
GGCAAATAGGAGGCAAACGGCAGGCAATCCTTATCTTGACCCGGAAAGACAGATTTACACAGGTAAATTTACTTCGGTACTGAAGTAAAACTTAGAATACACAGTCCTAAGTGGCCGGGAATATGAATTACCACACTGGCTAAAACAATGATCTAGTGATGAGAGGATGCAAAGCTGGGATATTTATGCTGCAGGTTTAGGTGAGAATCAGCTGTGCTGTAATCAAAGGGAATTAGGAGAATATGAGGAACTAATGGTTGGGACCGTGACAATAACCACCGCCCCTCAATGGGAGCCACCAGGCGAATCACCAGGCTTGCCTGGATTGTTATGATGGAAGTCTCGGATGAGGGAAGGGTCTAAGACAGTGGTTCCCAACCTTTTTTTGGCCATGCCCCACCTAATCACCTCTAAAATCCTGATGCCCCCTGTGGTGATATATAATTCTTATTATTCAAAAAGTGAACTCCTATTCACCTGGAGGAAGCCTAAAAGACCATTAACTTGGTTTAAACAAGCTTCCAAAGAACATGGCATTCATGAAAGAGAAAAATAAAAGAACCAAAGGACTGTTAAAGTTCTGAGGAAGAAATTACTAAGAAATTGTAAAAAAAAGAACATTAAGTGATATTAAAATAATAATAATAATAAATAAATAAAACAATGCTGATTTGTTTCTACAGCATACAAAGACAGATGCACTGTTTAAAAGAGATGACGCAATGTACACACCTTCACACCACCAAGAACTGGAAGCTATTGCAAAAAGCAGCATTGGCGCGACCTCGTACGAGTTTCTTACGCATTTGGACTTGTTCATTCGTTCCTTCCTACATCAGTCAATTCATTAATTTAATTATGAAAGCCATTTGATGGTTGTAATGATGGTGATACACTATATATACAGTACATATGCAATTACACATGTACATACACACAAGTATTTTTATGTATGCATACTGTATATACACATATGTATTAACTCGCACACACACTCATACTCACACAGACTTACTAGAAAAAATTCACTGTTAATAACTCATTCTCGAATTGCCCCCCTTAAAAATCAAATTACCCCCCTGTGGGGCGTACGCCCCACGTTGGGAACCACTGGTCTAAGATGAAGGAGTAGGGGATCCAGTTGCGCTCCTCAGGACCGTATCCCTCCCAATCGACCAGGTTTTGGAGATGCCTGCCGTGGCGGTCCACATTCAGTATTCACCGGACGGTGTAAGCTGGGTAATTGTCGAAGACCCGGGCAGGTGGCTTTGGCGGAGATGGGCCTGAACTGAAGGCAGACAGACAGACAGACATACTTTATTGATCCTGAGGGAAATTGGGTTCAAGGCACAGCAATGTCGTCTTCGTGGGCAGGAAACAGAGGGGTTGATAGCCTAGAGAACATTCAAAAGGTGACATTCCGGTAGCGGCACTGACCAGGGAGTTGTGGGCATGTTCAACCCAAGTGAGATGGGTGTTCTAGGACGACGGGTTACTGGCAGAAATGCAGAGCAATGCTGCTTCCAAATCCTGATTTTCTCACTCTGTTTGACCGTTAGTCTATGGATGGAAACGGAAGACAGACTTACTGAAGCTCCAAGGGCTTGACAGAAGGATTTCCAGACTTGGGAGATGAATTGGGGCCCCGGTCAGAAACAATGTTGGAAGAAATTCCATGAAGAGGGAAGACGTGTTGAACAAGGAGGTCGACTGTTTCACGGGCTGTAGGGAGTTTGGGAAGGGCTATGAAGTACATGGCTTTGGAAACATGGTCCACCAAGGTGAGTATAGCTGTGTAACCATGTGAAGGGGGTAGTCCAGTGACGAAATCCAGTGCAATGTGGGACCCAGGGTGGCCAGGAACAGCTAGCAGGTGGCTGATGGGAGGCTTTTCCGTGGGCACACACAGTACAGGCAGAGACGAAGGAGCGTCAGTATCCATGGTGGGCAACCAAAAATGTCACTTCAAAAGAGACAGTGTTCGACTGATTCCAGGATGGCAGGTGAACTGGGAAGTATGCCCCCACTGGAGAACCTAAGAACAGACCGAGTCAGGCACGAAGAGGTGACTGGGGGGTGGGGGTGGGGGGGTCCATCGCCTGGGTCAGGTTGAGTCCGTTGGGCCTCTTTGACTATGGATTTGATCTCCCAGGTGAGGGCAGCCACAATACAGGATGGTGGAAGGATGGTATCAGGATTGGAAGAGCCTTCCTCGGAGACATACTGATCAGAGAGACAGCATCTGTCCTACCAGGACAGTAGGTGAGGATGAAATTAAAGAGGCCAAAAAACAGTGCCCAACGGGCTTGGTGGGAGTTAAGGTGTTCAACTGTCTGAATGTATGCCAGGTTCTTATGTTCTGTCCAGATGATGAATGAGTGCTCTGCTCGCTCAAGCCAGTGCCTCCACTTCTTGGAGGCAAGTTTGATGGGTAACCAGTTCCCAACATTGTAGTTCCGTTCAGCAGAGGGGATAGACGGCGAGAGAAGAAGGTGCAGGGATGGAGATTTTGGTCTGGGACGGAGCGTTGAGAGAGGACCGCTGCAACCCCAGAGTCGGAGGTGTATACTTCCACAATGAACTGGCGAGATGGGTCAGGTTGGGCCAGGAGATGAAACACCTCTTTAGCTCAGGGAAGGCTAAGTCTGCTTCAGTGGAAGGGGGTGGCAGGAGAGGTGAGCTGAGTAAGGGGTGCTGCCACCCGGCTGTAATCCCTGATGAAGCAATGGTAGAAATTGGCAAATCCCAGAAATCGCTGGAGCTGTTTAAGTGTCTTGGGTTTGGGCCACTCTGCCACCGCCTGATCTTTTCAGGATCCGCCCTTACCTGCCTGCTCTCAATGATGTACCCCAGGAAACTGACAGAATGGGCATGGAATTCGCACTTCTCTGCCGTAACAAATAACTTGTTCTCCAAAAGCCTCTGAAGAACCTGGCGGACATGGTGGGTGTGCTCCTGGAGATTACGGGAGAAGATTAGGATATCGTCCAGATAAACAAAAACAAAATGGTTAAAAAAAATCCCTAAGGACGTCGTTGACCAGAGCCTGGAACACCGCGGGAGCATTGGTCAGGCTGAAAGGCATCACCTGGTATTCAAAATGACTGTGGGGGTTGTTAAAAGCTGTCTTCCATTCATCTCCCTCCCGTATCCTGACCAGGTGATAGGCACTCTGCTTGTCCAATTTAGAGAAAACTGTGGCTCCATGTAGGGGCTTGAATGCTGAGTTGATTAGGGGCAGGTGATACTTATTCTTTATGGTAGTGTTGTTTAGGCCACGGTACTTGATGCAAGGGCATAGTGAGTCGTCTTTCTTCCCCACAAAGAAGAAACCAGTACCGGTTTCCATTAAGCTGGATAGAGTGCAGAGACTTATGAGGATGTTGACAAGACTTCAGGGACTGAGCTTTGGAGAGTTAAAAAAAAACAAATTATTTTTTCATTTCACTTCATTTGAATGTAGGAGAATTAGGAATGATCTTTTACAGATGCATAAAATGATGAAGACATAGATAATATGATTGGTCACTGTTTTTTTGCCCCCCAGGATTGGGAATGAAAAACTAGAAGACATAAGTTCAGGTTGAAGGGGAAGAGTAGGAAGCTGAGGGGCAACTTTTTCACCCTGTGCATGGTCAGTATATGGAATGAGCTGCCGTAGAAACATCAGGTACATTAAAAGTGGTACTTCTGTAAGTGCCAACTGATAACCAGTATTTTATGGTTCTTAGTTTTCCCTTTCAATATTTTTATTAACTTCTACAAAGAAGAATGCAGAGTACAAGAAGATATATGTCAAAAAAAGGATAAAATATTATCAAATACATTATACTTAAGTCACACTTAGAATCTTATTAACCTATATTCATGTAAATTGAATTAAATAGTAATATTGAAATGTGATAATTTTATTATACAAAGAAGAACTAAGAATGGCTCTTAGTTTTAAATTGGTTAGAAAATCACTCAGAGCAAACACAGACTTCAACCTTCACAGACCTGCTTGTAATATCTAACCAACGAGCACCTCACAAATAACTTCTTATTTGGAAATGATCTCTAGTCCAGCATTTTACCTGGAGCATTATTGTGTCTATTTTAAAATACCGAAAACCAAGCAACTCCAGTTCAAAAAATGGAGAATGTAGAGCAGATTCAGAAAATGGCTGCCTCCTTTCCTTTGACTTGTTCTTGACCCATTCGAGTTTGACGTTTTCTTCCATATTTTACGTTTGTAATTCCACCATGTCCAACATTCCGAAGACCACTCATCAGACATTTCTGAATCCAAAATCAACATGAGAACAAACACGAGGAAATCTGCAGATGCTGGAAATTCAAACAACACACACAAAATGCTGGTGGAACACAGCAGGCCAGGCAGCATCTATAGGAAGAAGTAGAGTCGATGTTTTGGACCGAAGGGTCTTGGCCCGAAACGTCGACAGCGCTTCTCCCTATAGATGCTGCCTGGCCTGCTGTGTTCCATCAGCATTTTATGTGTGTTGTTGTTTCAACATGAGAACCATGTTGAAATGCTAAAACTTACTATATTTGGGACAATGAACCCAAATGAGGAACTTCTATTTAAGAGTATATCTGAACATGATGTGGAACATGATATAATTTTTCACCTTCATCCCTGGTATCATCCTTTACCCATGAACACAGATACAACGTGAAGTTATTTTGTCACCCAGTTGATCAGAGGACAATATGAAAGAAACTGATATTTGTGCCATCAACGTGATCAGGAAACTGAAAGCACCTACAACTACTGAAGCAGTGCTGAAGTGTGGTCATTACATTGTGGGTATCGTTGGCTACCTTGTGAATTTCAGGTGGGACAATTATTTTCTGTCTGCAGCTGAAGTCTTGTAACTCATTCAATTGTGTAGCCATGCAGATGGGGAAGTGGAGAGTTTGCCTGAGCCAGAACATCTGCAAGTTGCGAAGCTTGAACCTTTGAAAAAAGAGCCAAGTTTGAGGTATACATAACTTAAGCTTCACACTTCACACCTAGCCAATGATGAAAAGGACTGGACAAATGGTGCAGAGTTTGCTTGTTCACTTTGCAAAGCAACAACCAGCAAAACCCACAAGAAAGGAAATCAGTGTTTATGATTAGATCTAGACCAGAGGAAGAGGTTAAAGAAATTGCAAATAATTCAGAATCATCAATTTTATATCACTCTAATTAGGTCAGATTGTGTTTTAAAGTGAAAGAACAAAGGTCCATTTGAGTTTGATTTCAAAGTTTAAGAGAAGTTTGGATAGGTATATGGATAATAGGGCTATAGAGGGCTATGGTCCAGGTGCGAGTCAATGGGAGTGGGCAGTTTTAATGGTTTCAGCCTGGACTAGATGGGCCAGAGGGCCTGTATCTGTGCTGTACTTCTCTATGACTCTATGAGTATGTTAATGTCAGAATCAGAATCAGATTTATTATTACTGACATTTGTTGTTTTGTTGCAGAACTGCAGTGCAAGGCTTAAAAATACTATGCTAAAATAAAAATATAAAAAAATAAATTAGTTGTGCAAAAAGAGAGCAAAATGCGAGATAGTGTTTATGGTTCATTCAGAAATCGAATGGTGGAGGAGAAGAAACTGTTCCTAAAACATTGAGTGTTTGTCTTCAGGCTTCCGCATCACCTCCCTGATGAAAAAGTCATGTCCTGAATGGTAAGGGCTGTTAATGATGGAGCTGGCTTCTTGAGACATTCATTGAGTTTTGCAGACATCATCAATGGTGGGGAGGCTAGTTGACTGAAACCCCATCATGGGTGGATGTTTAACTAAGCAGAAAATACCCTGCTCCTCCACGGTGGCCTAGTCTAAATAATCTTTCTCCAGTCTGCCCTGCTTGTCCATGTCAGATGTGTGATCAAGGGGTGGACTGAGTTGGCAGCTGCACCTGAGGTTTCTCTGTAGATTTTCACCAGGCTGTGGCAGGCAGAAGCAGAAATCAGAAGTGCATCACCAACAGGATGAGGGTCGTTGTTCATCCCTCACTGTTGTAAGATTCAGGAGTCTGAAAAACACTGGTGGGTCCTGCTGTGCTGGAAATCAAGATCGACTCATGAAATGGAAACCATCACTTGATCAGTGTTTATCTTTCATCTGTGCTGAGGTCTTGGAGGAAGTAACTGATTTTGTAGATACTGTTAGATGAGCTTTAATCAGACTGCTTCAATGCCACCTTTATAGATAACAATTTTAAATGAAAGGGGTAGCACAGTTATTTTCATGAAAACCTTAATATCCAACATTGTACATGTCAGTCAAGAGAGTAAGTGTGTACCTTTACTGAAGCTGGTGAGACTTTTGTCAATTATTAGGAGACAGGTGGACACTCCACCCTTTGAGTTCACAGTGGTCTCAGCAGCACAGATCCACAGGTCCCAGGGCTTTAGATGCTGATTTGGGAATGTTGTAAGTCAGTCACCAATCTGTTACATTGACTTTTGTAACTCCAGCTCAACCGATGTCTCACACTGAGACTGGCAGCACAGAGCAGTGATTGTCTACATTTCCAGCTCCCATTAGGACATTTCCCTTCTTGTTTTCTAGAATATTTTCATCCTCCTTCACAGCTTTGTACTACAGTAAAAATTTTCATCCGATTGTATCTGTTAATTGTTTTTGAGAGTAGATGAAGCCTAAAGAAGTTTTAAACAAAAAAGTGGGAGACCAAGATTGAGTCTTCTGGTGACTCTTACTTTCCCAGGGAGATCACATTGTTATTCCATGCCTGTCCAAAGGGGATGGGTACTGTGCATGACTGGGAGTGAGGGATTTGGTCCTTGCTGTCCTGCAACTACCTCTGATCATCTTGTCCAGACTAACAAACATACAAAAGGCGGATGAGCAGAAAGACCAAAATGAGTTAGCCTACTGCTCTACTCTCTCCACACCCATGATTGTTAGGCTAGGCCTAGCTCAAATGCATTCTATAAATTTGCTGATGATACAATCATTGTTTGCAGAATCTCAGATGGTGGTGATAAATACCAGCTAGTTGAGTGATGTTGCAGCAATAATCTTAGAAGGATCAAAGAGCTGATTGTGGACTTCAGAAAGGACAGAATGAGGGAACACAAATCAATCCTCATAGAGGTATCAGAAGTGGAGAGAGTGAGTACTTTCAATCTCCTGGGTGTTGATATCTCTGAAACCTAACCTGATCGCCACACATTGATGCAGCTATAAAGAAGGCAAGACAGCGGCTATATTTCATTAGAAGTTTGGAGAGATTTGTTTTGTCACCTAAAAGACTTGAAAATTTTTATAGATGTACAGTGGAGAGCGTTCTGACTGGATGCATCACTATCTGATTGGTGGGGTGGGGGGGGGGCTATTGCACAGCATTGAAGTAAGTTACACAAAGTTGCCATTAAGGACCTCCACCACCATTACCATCAGGAAGGAGGTACAGAAGCATGAAGGCACACAGTTGTTGATTCAGGAACAGCATCTTCCTCTTTGCTATCTGATTCCTAAATAGACATTGAACCCATGAACACCACCTCACAACTTTTAAAAAAATAATTTCTATTTTTGCACTACTTGTTTTAACTCAACTATTTAATATACATACAGTATATATACTTACTATAATTCAGTTTTTACTGTATTTATCATATACTGCTGATGCTAAGTTAACAAATTTTGCAACATATGCCTGTTTCTGAGTTAACAGAGGAGCAAGTATTTCTTGGCTAGACTTTTCACTGTTGGAGTGCAGGTTAAGAATGAAAGTAGGAGAGCCAGAAGGGGCCATCAGAAGGACTTGTCAAGCAGGATTAAGGAAAACCCTAAGGCATTCTACAAGTATGTGAAGAGCAAAGGGATAAAATGTGAGAGAATAGGACCAATCAAGTGTGACAGTGGAAACGTGTATATGGAAGCAGAGGAGATAGCAGAGATACTTAATGAATACTTGGCTAAAGTATTCACTATGGAAAAGGATCTTAGCGATTGTACGAATGACTTAAAGCGAATTGAAAAGCTTGAGCATATAGACATTAAGAAAGAGAATGTGCCAGAGCAAATTGGATAATTCTCCAGGACTGGTTGAGATGTACCCCAGGCTACTGTGGGAGGCGAGGGAGGAGATTACTGAGCCTCTAGCGATGATCTTTGCATCATCAATGGGGACGGGAGATATTCCGGAGGATTGGAGGGTTGCAGATGTTATTCCCTTATTCAAGAAAGGGAGTAGAGATAGCCCAGAAAATTATAGACCAGTGATTCTTACTTCAGTGGTTGGTTAGTTGATGGAAAAGTTCCTGAGAGGCAGGATTTATGAACATTTGGCGAGGCATAATATGATTAGGAATATTCAGCATGGCTTTGTCAAAGGCAGGTTGTGCCTTATGAGCCTGATTGAAATTTTTGAGGATGTGACTAAACATATTGATGAGGGTAGAGCAGTAGATGTAGTGAATATGGATTTTAGCAAGGCATTTGATAAGGCACCCATTCAAGGCTTATTGAGAAAGTAAGGAGGCATGGGAACTAAGGGGATCTTGATTTGTGGATCCAGAATTGGCTTGCTCACAGGGAACCAAGGGGACCTTGCTTTGTGGATCCAGAATTGGCTGGTTCACAGAAGGCAAAGTGTGTTTGTAGACAGGACATATTCTGCATGGAGGTTGGTGACCAGTGGTGTGCCTTAGGAATCTGTTCTGGGACCCCCCCCTACTCTTCGTGATTTTTATAAATGACCTGGTTGAGGAAATAGAGGGATGGGTTAGTAAATTTGCTGATGACACAAAGTTTGGGAGTGTTGTGGACAGTGTGGAGGGCTGTCAGAGATTACGGTGAGACATTGATATGATACAAAACTGGGCTGAGAAGTGGCAGATGGAGTTCAACTCAGATAAGTGTGAGGTGGTTCATTTTGGCAGATCAAATATGATGACAGAATATAATTTTAATGGTAAGACTCTTGGCAGTGTGGAGGATCAGAGAGATCTCGGGGTCTGAGTCCATAGGACACTCAAAGCTGCTGTGCAGGTTGACTCTGCAGTTAAGAAGACTTATGATGCATCAGCCTTCATCAACCATGGGACTGAGTTTAAGAACCAAGAGGTAATGTTACAGCCATATAGGGCCCTGGTCAGACCCTACTTGGAGTACTGTGCTCAGTTCTAGTCATCTCACTACAAGAAGGATGTGCAAACTATAGAAAGGGTGCAGGGGAGATTTGCAGGGATGTTGGGGATTGGTGATTGGATTGGATTGGGGAGCATGCCTGATGTGAATAGGTTGAGTGAACTTGGACTTTTCTCCTTGAAGTGGAGGAGGATGAGAGGTGACCTGACAGATGTATAAGATGATGAGAGGCATTGATCATGTGGATAGTCAGAGGCTTTTTCCCAGTGCTGAAATGGTTAACACGAGAGGGCACAGTTTTAAGGTGCTTGGAAGCAGGTACAGAGGAGATGTCAGGGGTAAGTTTTTTATGCAGAGAGTGGTGAGTGCATGGAATGGGCTGCTGACGACGCTGGTGGAAGCGGATACCATAGGGTCTTTTAAGAGGCTCCTGGATAGGTACATGAACCTTAGAAAAATAGAGGGCTATGGGTAATCCTAGATAATTTCTAAAGTAAGCACATGTTCGGCACAGCATTGTGGGCCAAAGGGCCTGTATTGTGCTGTAGGTTTTCTATGTTATGCTTAAAGAAAGACCACACACACACACACTATTTCAGAGTTTATTACTTTCTGTGCAAGTTGGAGTTACCTATTTCCTCTGGGAGTTCCTCTGCTGTCAGAAATGAGCCAGGTGTTTTCAATGTCACTAGCAAGTCCCTGCTTTTGCTTGTTAAACCAAACCCCAGGGATAGGTTAGGGACAGGGATGTACTTAATCATGGCTTCTGTTTCAGGTATGGACAGGGAATACAGGCAGCCCCTTGGGGGAGATAGGCCAGGCAAGAGGTCAATGGCGCAATCATATGGACAATGAGGCGGTAGGAAAGCAGCCCGGGACTTGCTGAACACAGCCTTGAGGTCCATGTATTCAAGAGGGACGGCACTGAGGTTCAGAAATTCCTCAGGGGGTATCTGGGCTTGGAGACAAGGGCATCTGAACATGGCAGAGACAGTGGGAGTGACAGAATGGGCTCCAGCCTACAAATCTTGTGACTGAGCCACTCAATGTGGGGGCTGTGTTTAACTAACCAGGGATGGCCCAGGACAATGGGAGCTTGAGGAGAGTCAGTGACATAAAGTGTTAACTGTTCATGATGGTTGCTGGATAAACTGAGACTCACTCGTGATGTGGGTGATGTTAGCTAGTCTCTGACCATTCAAGGTGTTGGCCATTAATGGTGACTGGAGAGCAGATGTGGGTAATCCCCACTGGGAAGCCAATCTGGAATCGATAAAACACCCCTCCGCACCAGAATCGACCAAAACGGAGACTGCTCGCCGTTGGATGCCCCACTCCATGGAAGCAGGTATGAGAGTGAGTGGTGTCAAGGAAGGATGGACAGATCACACTCACCAGTACTCTGCATTCTATTGGTGAGCGCTTGGCTTTTGCTGGGCCGGTGGAGACGAAGTGGTCTGTTTGGTCACAATACAGACAGGACCAGGTGCTGATTCTCCTTTGTCTTTCAGTAGGCATCATGCGGGTACAGTCAACCTTCATAGCTTTGGGCTCTGGAACAGGAATTGTAGATGGGGGCAAACAGCAGGGCAATGTAGACTGATGAGGAGCTTGGAACTCACCCAGTGCCCTCAGGGACCCTCTGGAACCCCTCCCTCTGCAGCACTGCTGAAGGCGAATGTCAATACAGATGGCCAAATCCACCAGGGCTTCAAAGGTGGCAGGAAGGTCCTGGGTGACCAGCTTATCTCTGATGTCTTCGGAGAGGGCATTCAGGAAGGTGTTGTACTGTCCCTCTGAGTTCCAGCCACTGAAGGTGGCTAGGGTCCGGAACTTGAATATAGATATGTGCCCCTGGTGCATGTGCAGCATTTCACAGGCAGCCTCTCTCCCATGTTTGGAGTGATTTAATTCTTTTCTCATCTCCTCAGAAAATAACAAAAAACTGATGCAGAAAGGTGAGCCTGCCTCCCAGATGGCTGTTCCCCATTCTTTCACCCAACCTGACAGTTGAGTGATGATGTAGGCCACCTTGGCTTGATCAGTCAGAAATGTTGTTGGTTGTAATTCAAAAATGAGGGTGCACTGGGAAAGAAAAGAGCGGCAGGTACCGGGCTCACCTGAGTACTTTTCTGGAGGAGGCAGACGGGGCTCTTGGACAGGAGGAGCATGTGAGGACGTGGAGGGTGGGGCAGAAGATGCAGTCACAAAATGTTGATGGGCACTCTGGGACAGTTGGAGAGACTGAGTCTGGGCCACAAGATCGGCTACATTGGCAGAAAGCGACTCCACTGCCCTGAACACGGAGTCCAGCTGGTTCTGCTGTCTCCCCAGCATCACTCCCTGTTGTTCCAGGCAGCTCTCAGATGACGGGGGTCTGCTGGATCCATGGCTAGATTACACTGTCACTGGAGCACTGATCCAATCGCAGACCCAGTACTGTACATACTGTGATATTAATTGAGTAACAAATCCAAAGGTGCAAACAAAGTTGGCATCAAAGTTCAGGCAGAGATCAAACCATCCAGAGAAATCCAAAAATAGAATTGGGAAACAGGTAGAGTTGATATTCAGACAGACAGGGTACAGATACGAATGCTGGAAAGGCTCAGAAAAATTCACTGGCACAATCTGGCAACAAACATGTAAAAACACAGGATTAAAATGCACTGAGCAATAAACAGAGAGGCAGATGACAGGTGGAGCACAATGAGACAGAAGTGGCAGCAAAACAGGTAATAATGAGAAACAGGTGAGAGACGGAGTACTCACTAATAAAGGGGTCGGAGTAGAGCAGGAGTGGGGACAGGAGCACATGGGGTATGAAAACAAACAAGAGCACATGGCAATACAAAACCACAGACTGACAGCTAGGGGGAAAACACACAAAAAGACAAAGTTCAACTGCAGGTACTGACAGTACCCCTGCCCCCACAGATGCCTCCTGGTGTCACAACACGTACAGCTGGGTGCTAGTGATGAGAGAGGGGTCCAGGTTGTTACAGGCAGGGACCCAGCACCTCTCCTCAGGACCATAGCCTTCCCAGTCCACAAAGTACCAGAGGCCACGGCTCCAGCGACGAATATCCAGCAGTTGACGCACTGTGAACGCACTGCCCCATCGATGAACCGTGGAGGTGGGGGGGGGGGGGGGGTTGGGGACAGGACACGGGGTGGCTCTTGATGCGGGACACATGGAAGGTGGGATTAATGTGGCAGAGAGAGGAGAGGAGCCTGAGGAGGAGGTGTATTGACATACTCAAATGTTACTTAATTATTAAATGCACAACAATTATTATTTCTTTTTGTATTTGCACAATTTTTTTTTTCAGCACACTAGTTGAACACTCAAGTTGGGTGGTCTTTCATTGATTCTATAAGGTTATTATTTCTATAGATTTATTGAGTATGCCTACAAAAATGAATCTCAGGGTAGTATAAATGCACTTTGATAATAAATTTACTTTGAACGTTGGACCTTCTTCACCACCCTAACTACCTCTAGCTTTGGATCTTTCTGTTCTGCCAGAGACTCCAAGGCCCAACCATTAACTGTAAAAGCCCTGCTCTTATTTAACAATGCAACAGCTCACACTTATCTGAATTAAATTCTATCTGCTATTACTGTGCCCACACCCCCAGTTCATATAGATCTAGTTGGAATCCGATATTATCTTTTTTTGTGATGACAGGTGCTGGTTCGAGGACAGAGTATCTAATCTGATCTCCTGACATCCTTGTTACTGTTCAGACACCCATATATAACTCCCATTGGTGTCTCTTTAACTCTACCAGTAAGGAATCTACATCTTCAAATCCATTGTCATCTCATTCTAAGGATATGATTTGATTTTTTTTTTACCAACAGAGCCCTACCTTTTGAAAAAATGTGTATCTATGTCTTCTTTCAGCCATGACTCAGTGACACCCACAATGTCATACTTGCCATTCCTTTAACTGCACTGCAAGATCACCTACCTTATTCTGTGTACTGTGTGCATTCAAATGTAACACATTTGGTCATGTATTCATCACCCTTTTCAATTTTGTCTCCATGTTGCAGTTCAACTCAACCCACTGACTGCAATTTTGCCCCATTATCTGCTTGTCCTTATAGTCCCATTACACGCTACATCTTCTTGTATACTAATTGGCTCACCCTCAGCCCTATCACTCAAGGGCTGCCAAATTAGTTTAAACCCTCCAACGGCTCTAGCAAACGTACCTGCAAGAATATTGATCCCCCTTGAGTTCATCTGTAACATATCCTTTTAGTACAGGTCATACCATCTAGGAAAATTTCTCAATGATCCAGAAATCTGAAACCCTGTCCCTTGCACCAATTCATCAGCCATTCATTCATCTGCCAAATCATCCTATTCTTACCCTCACTGATGCATTGCACGGCTCATAATTCATAGATTACTATCTTTGAATTCCCTATGTTCTCCTTTCAGGATCTCATCCCTTTTTCTACCTACTGTATGTCATTGGTACTAATTGGTACTCATCAGCTCCATTTAGAACGCTGTGGGCCCCATCCAAGCATCCCTGACCTTGGGACCTGAGAGACAACATAGCATCTGGGTGTCTCTTTCACTCCCACAGAATCTTCTGTCTGCTCCTCTAATTATAGAATTCCCTATCACTACTGCACTTCTCCCCTCTTCTCTTCTGAGCCACAGAACCACACTTAGTGCCAGAGACTCTGTCACTGTGGCTTCCCCTGGTTGGTCATCCCTCTCAACAGTATCTAAAGTGGTATACATTATTGAGTGGACAACAACAGGGGTACTCTTCACTGGCTCCCTTTCCCTCTCCTGATGGTCACCAGGTACCTGCCTCCTGTAACTTAGGGTCGACTACCTCTCTGTAGCTCCTATCTATCACTTACTCAATCTGCCCTATGAGCTAACATGATTGCTAGGAACTGCAGCTCAAAGCACTTCATGCATCTGCAGTTATCAGGGGGGCTGGAGTCCCAAACTCTCACATGCTACTAACCCTGTATCAAGTCTCAGTTCACTAGTTAGGTACTAATTGGCAGAGAGAAAATAACTTACTAGAAACTTACTTTAGAGCTTCCCTCCGACTGTTCTCATTGAAGTCTGCTAAGCTAAAGCCTCCTGCTCTAACCCTGGCCAATGGATTTAAAGTTACTGACACTTTCCGTCTCCAATCCCCCAATGAGGACTGACTCATGAACTTCAGCTTCTTCCTCCTATAGTTGATAATCAGCTCTTTGGTTTTGCTATCATTAAGTGAAAGGTTGTTATTGTAACACCAGTCAACCAGATTTTCAATCTCCCTCCAATATGCTAATTTTTCACCATCTTTAATATGCCCAACAGGTTCTGTTTTGTTCTGTTTTGTTCTGTTTTGCCGTAGGAGACTCATCAGCAAACATAAATACAGAATTAGGGCTATGCTTTGCAATACAGTCATAGATATACAGGAAGCTAGATACTGTACAGTCATCAAGGATGGAGTGACTAATGTGTAAAACACTGATATAGGTCTGTACAGGTTCAATGATCAAACATGAATCACTTTTCTTTCCTACTTTTTAAATAACTTCTAACAATGTCACCCTGTTCTGTTTTGAATAATTACTGGAGTTGGCCTCATTTGTAACTTATTTTATTCTGAACGGCAATCTCAACAAACTCTAACAGATTGAGGATTTCCTTTCTAATATTATCCTTACACCTAACTCATGGTGCTCACTGTTCACCATTCACCATTCAATGTATGTCCCTTTAATAATCAGAACAGAGCAAAATAATCTGGTTTATAGATCCTTCAATACTTCAATTTGTCTTTAACTTTCACAGCTGGGTCTGCCTTTTCAGAAGTGCACCATTCTCAGCTCTCAGTCCCATGGTTTTAGAAGTGGTTTCAGTGGAACCCAGACAACAAGAGCAGCACCTGGTGATGTGAGATGGTGGGTCTGAGTAACTGAAGGAAGTTGCACCTGAGCTGAGGCACAGCTCTCACACACCCACCCTTTGCTCTCCCCCACCCCTGCTAGGCAAGGTTACAACTGAGTTCCCTGAGAAATGTTATTTGGTGCTTTTGTTCATTAGAGTTGGTTTAACACCAGTATAAACTTCATAGCACAAACAGCCAAGGCAGGAAATCCCACTGCAGATGTATAACACAGATCTTCCTGTTCTCTATCCTGCTGGCCTTGCTGCCCCTCCACAACCCATGTGAACTTTACAGCAATGGTTGGGATGTTGTTGGAGATTCTGCTGGATAGGATTTATGTTGACTTTGACAGATGGGGCTGATTAGAACACAGCATAGTTTTGAGCAGGAGAGATCATTCCACAAATCTGAATGATTTTTTTGGAGGAGGAAACAAAGGATGAAGGCAGGACAGTAGATGTTGTCTATATGGAGCTCCCTGATCTGGAATTCCCTCCTTGAATTTCCTTGCCTCATTCTCTTCCTTTAAGGTATTTCTACAAACCCTGCTCTTTGAAAAGCTTTTGGTCACTGAGTGTGGGTATGTTGCAGCTATCTCACCTCAATACTTGATATACCTTCCTCCAGTTTTGGTAACTTCTTTTCTTGGTTAGAATTGGAACCAGCTATTTCTGCTATCATCTACCCTTGCCAGTAGCTGACGTTTTCTCTGTAAGTCACCCTGAACAATTGTTGTGTCCACAGTCCTGCAATAAAAATGCAATACACACAGATAGAAAACCACCCTGAGTCATTAATCCATTTGTCCAGACTATATTCGGTCTGCAACAGAGACCTCACCTGCTTACAGCTACTCCCTTTGACCTAAGCATCTCTCCCTCTGCTGTTTCTGTAACCACCTCCCAGATTTGACAAAGGGCCTTCACCTTATGGAATAACTTGGCACATCTTACAATTTAAAAGATTCTTCGAAGCTTGCTGTGTCTGCACTGACTCAACCTTTTTGCATGTATGAGAGGTTGGAAAGATCCCTTCATATTTTATAATTCTGGCATAGGTTTGTACTAACTATTGCCTAGATAAATGGTGTTGGAAACATTATTCAATGTTATGATTAACTACAATGCACTTTGAAAGCATTTTGTACATAGTATGGCTTACCTGAAGCCACAAAATCCCCCATTTCCAAGAATGAAATGGGGTTAGTTGGATTTTGACCTCAGCAGTGTTTACCTTCAATTCATACGTAGATCAAGGGTTTCTCTCAAGTAAAGTTCACACTTCATGTCCTCACTTGTGGGAATATGGACCTCAGCAGAGAGGGCAGCATTCATTGCTTACCTCTAACTGCCCTTGAAAAGCTGGGGTTGAGTATTCAATCACGTTCCTTATAGTGCCTTGTGGAAAGATCTGGGGATTCACTCACCCCAGGATACCCAGTCTCTGTCTTGTAGCCACCATATGTGTGTGTAATTGTCCAGTGAATTTCTAATTTAAAAAATCACTGGCCTTTCCAATGTGATCCGAAGAGTAAGATGTTGGCAAGTCTCTATGTGTGAGTAGGTGTCTGGGTGGGAGAGAGGAAAGGGGCTTGTTTTTTGTTGCTCTGTTGTAATTGCTGTTGTTTCTTGCTTTGTTCTGCTGAACATTGTGGAAATACCATATTGGCTATTGAGTGTGTTGATTGTTAATGCAAATGACATATTTCACTGTATATGATAAATAAATGAATCTGAAAGGCCCTCGTGATATCTGTAGATTGTGATGGTCTCAGCAAAAGTAAAACAGGCAAGCAAGTACTGCAAGTCAAGCAATGGTTGCACTTTACAGGGGTTTACACACCTGAAATCTCATGCCTGAAGCAGCAATGAGTGACAGTGCAGTTGGGACAGGATACACTTCACCCTGACACCTGCTGATGTGGCTCTAACAAACTTCCTCAGCAAGCAAAGCAAAATTCTCACCAGTGGTCTGAAGCTCTGAACTTTCAATTTACTTTAGGGAAGGGTATTAAGAGTAATCTCGGACCAAGAGCTCTATTGCTCTCTGTGCAGAGAGTGGATATCATTGGAAAGGCCAGTGATTTCCCTAACTGACCCAAAGGTGAGTGGGCTTTAGGGCCATTTCAAAGGGTCTGTAGGCACCACACAGCTGATTGACCCTCGCAAGCGAGGTTAGGTGGTGTTCTGCAACAACCTGTCTGTTTGGAGTCACGAACCTGTGATTCTGTATTTACTTTCATCTTTATATTCTGCTGATTTCCGTTGACAATTATCACAGCTGTATATGATTTTAGTTATTTTAAATGTCCCTGATATTCACAGAGATTTCAAAGACAGTAAAATTTAAATATATTTTGAAATTTTTAAAATTAAAAAAAACTTGAAGCTCATAATTAAGTTACTCATTACACTAAAGAGAACTCATTAATGAAAACCATCACCTTTCCTTATCTCCTGACCAGTGCAACTGGGGTTCAGATCCTGCACCATATTCCAGCACAACAGTGTGACTGTGGGAAACTTAACTCTATCCTCAGTCCTCATCAAGTCTCATTGTAAACCCCTTCTCCCTCACTCCCACAACCAACCCCACCCACCACTGGCCCATTCTCCTGGATCCTGAACCTGACAGTCTGGGAAGTTGGGAAGAATGTTGGGTGTGTTCCATTAGTGAATCCTGAGCATGCCTGATTCCTAATTACTAATAGTTAAAAAATGTGATTAACTACATATTTAATCAGTTTTATTAATTCAACTAGGGTGGGCTTTGAACACATTTACACCAGGATCATGGACCCATTTTGTTTGTGCATGGCTGGAGGTGTCCAGCTACAGCTCCATAAGGAGGAGAGGACTTCTAGTGATGGGTCTGGGTGTTATTGTCAAATCTGAGTACTCCTTATGTCCAATCTGTGGGGGAGACTACCTCCCGAGGACTAGGCCAGATCTGCCCTTGACCTTTCAGCACTAGATACTGGCATGAGCTTTAATTAATCTCCAGGTATTGTCATCACTGCAAAGAAAATAGCTGATCTCCACAATGGCCAGAGCATGTTGTACTGGTTCAGCTTTGGATGCAAAGTTGCAATAAGCAGTGCCAGAAACTAAACACAAAAGGTCTGGACAACATTGGTAAAACTGCCTTCAACAGCACAGAACTTGTTGGGTTCAAGCAATTAGGTGTTGTTGATTTTTTTTGGAAGAGCCATTAACTTTCTGTTGGTCTTGAACTGTTACAGTACAGCATTTGACTGTCTGTGACACAGGGGAACAGCAGCAGAACGTCCTTGAGGAAAATACTTTAAGGCACAGTGGAAACATCTCCAGATTTGAACTAACACCTTCTTATCATTCAGAACTGCCTCAAGCCATATTGCAGTTCATCCAGAAAGCCCAGAACTGAGTCCAGTGTGTGTCTGCAATGCTCCTGGCCATTAGGAACAAACATAAAACAGAGTCTCTGGCAGCTTCCAGCCGAGGTTCCTCATGGTGGTCTGTGCAGATTCTTCCATTCACACAATGATCACAATGTCCTGTCCTGGCAGAAGATTGTCAGTTTAGCTCTCTGTGGCAAGGTTATTGTTTGGCTTCTGAAACAAGTGAGAGAGAGTTTTAGAAGTTAGAGAACACTGAAGGTTTTCAGCTCAAACTCTTTTTTATCCTTGTTTCAAATTCGAATCTTAATCACAACCAGAACAGCAAGAGCTGTGATCACTGGGGGAATGGGTGTTTGGGGTGTGGAATATGATGGGTGCAGGTGAGGGAGGTGGGATATGAGGGATGTGGAACATTTGGGGGGTGGGGTATTGTGGGTGGAGGGGTATGAAGGATTGGGTATCAGAAAGAAGGGTGTGGGGATTGAGGGAGGTTGGATATGAAGGCCAAGGGTGAGTGGTGCTGCAGGGGAGTAGGGGTGTGAGGGGTGTTAGGGACTGGGTATCAGAGTATAGGATGTGGGGTGTGGGGTTAGGATATGAGGAGTGGGGTGGACTGTAGAGAGGTTGGCAATCTTTACTCAGGTATAGAACTGGGATTCACACCAAGTCCACAAAGTGTGAAGATTCCCAACGTGCTGGCACACTGCAGAGACAGTGTAGCTCACTGAGGTGGAATTGCCAGTGTTCCAGGAACAAAAAGAACCACATACAACATTCAAACTAGCTACAGCCACAATAAAATCACTGTGAGACCATTCAGCCCATGAATTCTGTCAGCACTGGCTCCCTAGCCCTGCAGATCACAGCACCTCAGGACACACCAGCACTGTTTCAATGAGGAAGGGTTTCAATCTCCCCAACTCTCAGGTAGTGAGTTCCAGACCCCCATCCCAACCTTCCCCTTCCAATGCAAATATCTTTTCATTTCCTTCTACTCACTACAATAAAATCCAAAAATGTTGGAAATGCTCATCAGATCGGGCAGCGACTACGGAGTGATAATCAAAGTTAGTGTGCCAGGTAGCAGGCATCACATGTTGATTTTATCATTTATACCCAGTATTTTATCATTTATTTGATAGTTTCAACGTGCTTCACTTTAAATGCTCACCACTACTGGAAACAGGTCAGTACATGGTACACACTTTGCTGATAGTCAAGGAGCCCCATGATCCAGGCCATGCTCTCTTCTTGCTCCTGCCATCGTGAAAGAGGTACAGGAGCCTCAGGTTCAGGAATAGTTATTATCCCTCAATCATTAGGCTCTTGAACTGGAGGGGATAACTTCACTTACCCTAACACTGAACTAATTCCACAACCAACTCTTTCACATTCCAGGACTCTACAACTCAAGTTTTTGATATTTCACAGTTTGTTGTCTTTTGCACATTGATTGTTTGTTAATCATTGTTGCATGCAGTTCTTCATTGACTCTGTTGAGTTTCTTTGTTTTTACTGTGAATGCCCTCAAGAAAATGAATCCCAGGGTAGTATATGAGGACCTATATGTGCTTTGATAATAATTTTACTTTGAACTTTGAACTTTGATTTTTCTTAAATTTAGAGATACAGCCCTTATCTTTCTCTGTCCTAAGTATACCTCATGATTTAGCTTCAACCTGCCTATAGAAGTCCCAGGGATTCACTACTCTTGAAGAGGAGAAATTTTTCTACCAGTTTTAAATGGCCCCGCTCTTGTAGCTTATGCTTCCGTCATGGAAACTACATGCCTTTTAAACACCAAGAGATGGGTATTACTCTCTGAGTATCTGTGGGCATACTTTCCAGTGTCCCTTTCTGATCAAAAGTCCTTGTAATCCATGATCCAGAGCTCAGGAGGAAATCAACTGCACCCTCCTCAGAGGGAAAACAGTGTAAACCATGAATCAAGCACCATCGCTGCTCTGTATGACAGAGTTACACAATACAGAAACATGCCCTGTGGTCCATTTCATCCTCAGACGGGTGTGGTATAGACCATGACTCAAACCCTGTCACTGTTCAGTCTTTCAGAGTTACATAGAACAGAAACATGCTCCTTGGCCCATCTGGTCCATGCTGACCAAAGTATCTTTCTGAGCTGGAGCAATGTGCCTGCATTTGGCCTGTATCCCTCTAAACCTTTCCTGTTCGTCTACCTGTCCAACTGTCTTTTAAACATTGTCATTTTCCTCTGGCAGCTCATTCCCTGATGACTGCATGGGTGCATCTCCCAATAAATGCCATGGTTCTGGTTCTGGTGACAAAGCTCGCATTCAGTGAAATCAAACCCACGCAAGTACCATGCTGTGTATATTCCTTTTGTTTGTTGCATACCCCAAGTACCTCATACCAAATTCATGTAGAAAACCTCATCTCCAACCTGCCTCAGCCATTTGCGTGCATTGGATGTGCCAAGAACAGTACACAGGACTGTGGGAATATGAACATGATTCATGACTGTGGAAATACTGCATGTCTTCAGATGAGAGCCACTTCCTTGGTCTTGAGGGGATTTCTGGCACTGTAGTTACTCACCAGCCAGAGTTCCAACCAGGAGCAGTACGACATGAGCAGAAGTAAACTCAACATACAACTCACATCTGTCCAGTAGATGTCACTAACACACTAAGAACCACTAGGAATATCAGGTTAATACCCGGCATTCAGAATTGGGGTCCTGGCATTAGATAGGGATTCACTCCTGGAGAAAGGTTCTGATCCAGGTGTGAACTGGTATGGCCAATCTCCAATCTCCTACTAGCAGATCCCTGGTGTGCATCCACATCCCTGAATGGCAGTCAAGTAGCAAAACCTTTTGCGTTTCTGTAGCACTTTTCACGCCAATAAAACAGTTTTGCAGTACTGCCACCATAGTGAGAGAAATGTGCTGTCACTTCACAAGCAGCAAGATATTGGCTCAAGCAGCTTTTCCAAATATTACATAGTACATTGGGTAGGACAAAGAAGTGGAACAATGACATGGGTAGGAAGAGTGTAGAGGTGCTTCAATGAGTTCAGGGAGTTAGGTAGAAAGTTAAAGGGCAGGGCCTCCAGGGTTGTGATCTCAGGATTACTACTCGTGACACGTGCTAGTGAGGCCAGAACTAGGAAGATTATACAGCTTAATTTGTGTTTAAGGAGTTTGTGTAGGAGGGAGGACATAAGATTTTTGGATTATTGGGGTCTCTTCCAGGGAAGGTAAGACCTATACAGGAGGGGATGTCTGACACTACAGTTACTCACCAGCCAGAGTTCCAACCAGGGCAGTATGACACAAGCATGATGATCTTTGCATCATCAATAGGGATGGGAGAGCTTCCAGAGGATTGGAGGGTTGCAGATGTTGTTCCTTTGTTCAAGGAAGGGAGTAGAGATAGCCCAGGAAATTATAGACCGGTGAGTCTTACCTCAGTGGTTTGTAAGTTGATGGAGAAGATCCTGAGAGGCAGGATTTATGAACATATGGAGAGGTATAATATGATTAGGAATAGTCAGCATGGCTTTATCAAGGGCAGGTCATGCCTTATGAGCCTGATCAAATTTTTTGAGGATGTGACTAAACACATTGATGAAGGAAGAGTAGTAGATGTAGTGTATATGGATTTCAGCAAGGCATTTGATAAGGTGCCCCATGAGAAAATATCCAAAAGTCTCTTAAAAGACCCTATCGTATCCGCCTCTACCACCGTTGCCAGCAGCCCATTCCACCTGTGTCCTCTTCTGGTAACTATTTCAGCCCTGAGAAAAAGCCTCTGACTATCAAGGGCTTATTGAGAAAGTAAGGAGGCATGGGATCCAAGGGGACATTTCTTTGTAGATCCAGAACTGGCTTGCCCACAGAAGGCAAAGAGTGGTTGTAGATGGGTCATATTCTGTATGGAGGTCGGTCACCAGTGGATTGCTTTAGGGATCTGTTCTGGGACCCTTATTCTTCATGATTTTTATAAATGATCTGGATGAGGAAGTGGAGGGATGGGTTAGTAAGTTTGCTGATGACAGAAAGGTTGGAGGTGTTGTGGATAGTGTAGAGGGTTGTCAGAGATTACAGCGGGACATTGATAGGATGCAAAACTGGGCTGAGAAGTGGGAGATGGAGTTGAACCCAGAAGTGGTCCATTTTGGTAGGTCAAATATGATGGCAGAATATAGTATTAATGTTAAGACTCTTGGCAGTGTGGAGGATCAAAAGGTTCTTGGGGTCCAAGTCCATAGGACGCTCAAAGCAGCTGCACAGGCTGACTCTATGATTAAGAAGGCATACGGTGTATTGGCCTTCATTAATTGTGGAATTGAATTTAGGAGCTGAGAGGTAATGTTACAGCTATATAGGTCCCTGGTCAGACCCCACTTGGAGTACTGTGCTCAGTTCTGGTCACCTCACTACAGGAAGGATGTGGAAGCCATAGAAAGGGTGCAGAGGAGGTTTACAAGGATGTTGCCTGGATTGGGGAGCATGCCTTATGAGAATAGGTTGAGTGAACTTGGCCTTTTCTCCTTGGAGCGACTGAGGATGAGAGGTGACCTGATAGAGATGTATAAGATGGTGAGAGACATTGATCGTGTGGATAGTCAGAGGCTTTTTCTCAGGGCTGAAATGGTTGCCACAAGAGGACACAGGTGGAATGGGCTGCTGGCAACGGTGGTGGAGGTGGATATGATAGGGTCTTTTAAGAGACTTTTGGATAGGTACATGGAGCTTAGAAAAGTAGAGGGCTATATGTAAGCCTAGTAATTTCTAAGATAGGGACATGTTCAGCACAACTTTGTGGGCTGAAGGGCCTGTATTGTGCTGTAGGTTTTCTATGCTTCTATGTTTTGGCGCTTGGCCAAGTGGTTAAGGCGTTGGTCTAGTGAGCTAAGGGTCGCTAGTTCGAGCCTCAGCTAAGGCAGCCCGAGCAAGGCATGTAACCACACATTGCTCTGTGATGACTGCCGGTCTCCCATACAACCCTGCCCAGGCCTGCGCCCTGGAAACTTTCCAAGGTGCAAATCCATGGTCACTTGAGACTAATGGATGCTTATTATGTTTCTAAACTCAACATACCGCTCACATCTTTCCAGTAGGTGTCATTGAAACGCTAAGAACCACTAGGAATGTCAGGTTAACTCCTGAACTGGAAGGGGACTAATATCCTAGCAGGAAGGTTTGTTAATGCTGCACAGTGGGGTTTAAACTACAGTTGCAGAGGATCGGAACCAGAGTGCCAGGACAGCTAGTGGAAAGGATGTGGAGGCAGAAGTTGGTAATACCTTAGACAAAGTTAAGAATCAAAAGGTTGAGCATGGTGCAACTGGTATCCTAAGCTGTGTGTATTTTAATGCAGGAAGTATCATAGGAAAGGTGGATAACAGTGCTGAGATGAGGTCTACATAGAGCATTGTGTAGTGAGGAACGGCTGTTGATAGGGCAAAATTGCAGTCAACAGGATAAATTGCAACGTAAAAGACAGACTAAACTGAAAAGGGTGTGGACAGCACAGACAAGGCTAATATCCCACAACTTACCTATGTTAAGAAAGAGAATTTGTTTACTTATTTAGAGATACACATGAAATAGGCCCTTCTAGTTTTTGAACCATGTTGTCAGTAGCAACCAATTTAGCCCTAGGCTAATCATAGGAGAAATTACAATCAGCAATTAACCTATTCACCATTCATATTTAGAATGTGTGAGGAAACCAGAGCACCCGGAGAAAATTCTCACATTCCACTGGGAGGACGTACAGACTCCTACAGAGGATGCCGGGACTGAACTCTGAACTCCGACACCGCGAGATGTAATAGCATTGTGCTAACTGCTCTGTCACCATGGCAATCCTGCTGGAGCTTTTTTAAAACGTTAGGATAAACATTGCTAAGAATTTGTTTTATTTTCATCTGGCAATACAGATGTAATTGAGCACATCACCTAACATCAGCACCCCAGAACCTCCGTCTGTCCCTCTCCACAGCATCAGCCCAAACTCAGGAGTAGGAAACTGAACATTCAATTTTCTACTCAGAGACCAGAAGACCATAAGACAAAGGAGCAGAGACCATGGCAAGGCTAACACTGAGGACTGGTTTGGAATACAGTTGAACAATGACCCATGGTGCAGAACTCAGAGAAACCCTCCAGTACCTTCAGGGCAGGAAGTGCTGTGCGGGTCCTTGCCTTAAACATATAGTGTAGACCTGCCATGTTAGAACCAAGAAACTGACCTGCTTGGCGGAGAGGTGTCTCTGTTGCAAACTGGTCATTGGCAAGGTGGAACTGGCTGCAAACTCTGAGTACCACGGGCCCGTTAGGCTGAGGTTTCCGTTGAAACACTTCCTGTATTCCTCCCTCACCTTTAAAATCAAAATACAAAGTATTGTACATATACTGTCAAAAGGTCAGGATTTGCATTTTCCTTCCTTCCTTGTGTTTAGTTATGTGTCTGAAACAATGTGGGGGGTTAGTTCACAACGGAGACCATAACAAGGAGGACATTCAGCCTGTGTACTGACTTTCCAGAACTTCCCAATCATACTTTATCCAAACTTTAGGCTTTTACCTTTTTAGTTATGATTTAACCTGTTTCAGAGACTCTGTGGGCCAGCATAGACTTGACAGGCAGAATATCTGCAGTTACTGTCAGAAGGAAATGTGAAAACAAGCAGAAGGGTGTGGATCAAAAGGTTGATCATATCAGGAAAATGCAGCCTTGGCAACTGCAGAACAGGGAAGGGAAAAGGTTTGGGGATACTGCAAATAAATTCCTGGGAGAGGCACGAATGATGAATTTCGCTGGTGCAGAAGGGGAGGGAGTGGGCAGAGTAAGGAAAGGGGTGAGGGGCAACTGGCAGAACAGAGCAAGGGAAGCTGAGAAAAAGGGATTGGACAATTCAGACAAACTAGGCCCTGGTCTTCAGATGAGTTCATCAGATATAGATAGAGTGTTGGGAAGTGTATGGTCATGCAGTTTGGTAGGAGGCATAGAGTAATTCTAAATGTGAAGAACATTCAGAAATCAGAGGTGCATTAGGACTTGGGGTCCATGTGCAGGATTTCCTAAAGGTGAACTTCCAGGTTGAGTCAGTGGTATGGAAGGTGAATTAAATATTAGAATTCATTTTGAGAACACTAGAATAAAAAAAAAACAAAGAAATAGTGCTGAACTTTATAAGACATTGGTCAGATGCACCTAGAGAATTGTGAGCAGTTTTGGGCCCCTTATGTCAGAAACAATTTGCTGGCATTGAAGAGAGTCCAGAGGAGGTTCATGAGGAAGATTTCATGAATGAAAGGGTTAATGCATGAGAAAAGTGTTTCATTTCTCTTTGTCTAAACTTGCTGGAGTTTAGACAATGGGGGGGGGGGAGATGTCATTGAAACCTATTGATTATTGAAGGGCCTAGATAAAGTGGATTGAAGAGGATGTTTCCTATAGTGGGTGAGTCCAGGACCAGAAGGCACAGCTTCAGAACAAAAGGACGCCCCTTTAGAATAGAAATGGGAAGGAATTACTTTAGCCAGAGGGTGATGAATTTGTAGAATTCATTGTCACAGATGACTATGGAGGCTAAGACATTGGATATATTTAAAGTGGAGGTTGATAGTTTCTTGATTAGTAAGGGCATCAAAGGTCAGGAGAGAAGGCAGGAGAATGGGCTTTAGGGGGATAACAAATCAGTCTTGATGGAATGGTAGAGTAGATCCGATGGGCCAAATGGCCGAATTCCACTCCTATTGTCTTATAGCCATATGCATCATGACCAGGTTTGGAATAACTCAAACATGACAACCATGGCCAATGGATGGAGGTAGAGGAAACCAAAGAAATATTGCTTGTTGTTTATTCTGATACATATCTTTTAAAATCAATTTGATACTTTGATAAAAAAAATACTTTGAACTTTGAACTATATGCAGTAAAGTCATGGTAGAAGGGGACAGTACAAGGGAGTTAGAGTAACGGGCTTGTGATGCGTGGGTGTTAAAATGAAGGCAGGAGGGTGTTGATGTTAAAGTGAGGGTGTGGGGTGAGTTGGCAATACAATGATGGTGTGGGGTGAGTTGGTATTACAGTGATGGTGTGGAGTGAGTCGGTGTCGCAGGGAGGGTGTGGGGTGGGTCGGTATTACAGTGAGGGTACCAGGTTAATCGGTGTTACTGTGAGGGTGTGGGGTGTGTCAGCATTGCATTGAGGACGTTGGTATTACAGTGCGGGTGTGGGGTAAGTCAGCCTTACAGTGAAGGTCTATGTTGAGGCATTATTACAGTAGAGGAGGGGTGAGTCGGTATTACAATGAGAGAGTTGGGTGAGTAGGTATTACAGTGAGGGTGTAGGGTAAATTGATATTACAGTGCAGGTCTGTGGTGAGGCATTATTACAGTGAGGATGTGGGGTGTGACCATATTACAGTGAAGAGTAGAGTGAGTTGGAATTAACGTGAGGGTGTGGGGTGAGTCAGTTTTACAGTGCATGTGTGGGGTAAATTGGTATTACAGAGAGGCTCTGTGGTGAGGTGTTATTACAGTGAGGGTGTTGGGTGAGTTGGGATTACAAGGAGTTTGTGGGGTGAGTCAGTATTACAGTGCGTGTGTGGGGTAAGTCAGTATTACAGTGAGGGTGTGGGGTGAGTCGGGATTACAGGGGGAGTTTGTGGGGTGAGTTGGAATTACAGTGAAAGGGGGGTTAGTCAGTATTATAGTGAGGGGGTTGGATGATTCGGTATTACAGCGCAGGTGTGGGGTAGGTCAGTATTACGGTGAGCGTCTGTGGTGAGGTGTTATTACAGCGCAGGTGTGGGGTAGGTCAGTATTACGGTGAGCGTCTGTGGTGAGGTGTTATTACAGTGAGGGTGTTGGGTGTGACCATATTTCATTGAGGAGTGGCGTGAGTTGGAATTACTGTGCTGGTGTGGGTGAGATAGTATTATAGGGAGTGTGTGGAGTGATTCACAGTTACAGTGAAGGAGGGGTTGAGTTCGTGTTATAGTGAGTGTGTGGGGTGGGTCGGTATTACAGTGAGGGTACCAGGTTAATCGGTGTTACTGTGAGGGTGTGGGGTGGGTCGGTATTACAGTGAGGGTACCAGGTTAATCGGTGTTACTGTGAGGGTGTGGGGTGGGTCGGTATTACAGTGAGGGTACCAGGTTAATCGGTGTTACTGTGAGGGTGTGGGGTGGGTCGGTATTACAGTGAGGGTACCAGGTTAATCGGTGTTATTGTGAGGGTGTGGGGTGTGTCAGCATTGCATTGAGGACGTTGGTATTACAGTGCGAGTGTGGGGTAAGTCAGCCTTACAGTGAAGGTCTATGTTGAGGCATTATTACAGTAGAGGAGGGGAGAGTCAGTATTACAGTGAGAGAGTTGGTGAGTAGGTATTACAGTGAGGGTGTAGGGTAAATTGGTATTACAGTGCAGGTCTGTGGTGAGGCATTATTACAGTGAGGATGTGGGGTGTGACCATATTACAGTGAAGAGTAGAGTGAGTTGGAATTAACGTGAGGGTGTGGGGTGAGTCAGTTTTACAGTGCATGTGTGGGGTAAATTGGTATTACAGAGAGGCTCTGTGGTGAGGTGTTATTACAGTGAGGGTGTGGGGTGAGTTGGGATTACAAGGAGTTTGTGGGGTGAGTCGGAATTATAGTGAAGGGGGTGAGTCAGTATTACAGTGCGTGTGTGGGGTGAGTCAGTATTACAGTGAGGGTGTGGGGTGAGTTGGGATTACAAGGAGTTTGTGGGGTGAGTCGGAATTATAGTGAAGGGGGTGAGTCAGTATTACAGTGCGTGTGTGGGGTGAGTCAGTATTACAGTGAGGGTGTGGGGTGAGTTGGGATTACAAGGAGTTTGTGGGGTGAGTCGGGATTACAGGGGGAGTTTGTGGGGTGAGTTGGAATTACAGTGAAAGGGGGGTTAGTCAGTATTATAGTGAGGGGGTTGGGTGATTCGGTATTACAGCGCAGGTGTGGGGTAGGTCAGTATTACGGTGAGCGTCTGTGGTGAGGTGTTATTACAGTGAGGGTGTTGGGTGTGACCATATTTCATTGAGGAGTGGCATGAGTTGGAATTACTGTGCTGGTGTGGGTGAGATAGTATTATAGGGAGTGTGTGGAGTGATTCACAGTTACAGTGAAGGAGGGGTTGAGTTCGTGTTATAGTGAGTGTGTGGGGTGGGTCAGTATTACAGTGCGGGTGTGGGGTGGGTCAGTATTACAGTGTGGGTGTGGGGTGGGTCAGTATTACAGTGCGGGTGTGGGGTGGGTCGGTATTACAGTGAGGGTGCGGGATGGGTCGGTATTAGAATGAGGGTGTGGGGTGAGTCTGTATTACAGTGCGGGTGTGGGGTGGGTCGGTATTACAGTGAGGGTGCGGGATGGGTCGGTATTAGAATGAGGGTGTGGGGTGGGTCGGTATTACAGTGCGGGTGTGGGGTGAGTCTGTATTACAGTGAGGGTGTGGGGTGATTTGGTATTACAGTGCGGGTGTGGGGTGAGTCTGTATTACAGTGAGGGTGTGGGGTGATTTGGTATTACAGTGCAGGTGTGGGGTGGGTCGGTATTACAGTGAGGGTGTGGGGTGATTTGGTATTACAGTGCGGGTGTGGGGTGAGTCTGTATTACAGTGAGGGTGTGGGGTGATTTGGTATTACAGTGCGGGTGTGGGGTGAGTCTGTATTACAGTGAGGGTGTGGGGTGATTTGGTATTACAGTGCGGGTGTGGGGTGGGTCGGTATTACAGTGAGGGTGTGGGGTGATTTAGTATTACAGTGCGGGTGTGGGGTGGGTCAGTATTACAGTGCGGGTGTGGGGTGGGTCGGTATTAGAATGAGGGTGTGGGGTGGGTCGGTATTACAGTGCGGGTGTGGGGTGGGTCGGTACTACAGTGAGGGTGTGGGGTGGGTCGGTATTACAGTGAGGGTGTGGGGTGGGTCGGTATTACAGTGAGGATGGGGGTGATTCTGTGTTACAGTGAGGATGGGGGGTGATGCTATATTACAGTGGACATGGGGTTGTGTCGGTATTTAGTGATGAGGGGGGTGTGTCGGTATTACAGCGAGGATTGGGGTTGTTCGGTATTACAGGGAGGACGCGGGCATGATTCTGTATTACCGCGAGGATGGGGGTTGGGTCAGTATTAAGTGGGGGGTGTGTGTCAGTATTACAGTGAAGATGGGGTGATTCTGTGAGGATGTGAGGATGGGGGTAGGTTGGTATTACAGTGAGGATGGGGTGTGATTCAGTATCACAGTGAGGATAGGGGTTGGGTCGGTATTACAGTGAAGATGTGGGGTGATTCAGTATTACAATGAGTATGGGGCGTGATGCAATATTACAGTGAGGATGGGGGGTGATTCGTTATTACAGTCAGGATGGGGGGTGATTTGGTATTACAGTCAGGATGGGGCATGATTCTGTTTTACAGTGTGGATGGTGGTGATTTGTTTTACATTGAGGAAGTGGGATGGGTCAGTATTACAGTGAGGATCAGGTGTGGGTCAGTATTACAGTGTGTACACAAAGTATGTGAATGCCTGGGTGTATATAGCCCATACCTGTTTGTTCAGGAGGCAATGCAGGATAAAGATGAACATTCCTTGAAAGCTGTTGATAATGGCGAATATATAAGCCATGGCAATCGTTTCCTTTCGAAAATGAAAAATCCCAAATATCCACGTGCATCCCAGGAGGATCAGCTGAGCGAATGCTGCCAGCGTGAATGATCTGGTCGCATGTAGGGAAAGGAAAATGTTCGTGAATGAGCCTGTCTGAAGCACACCATGGAGTACCAGAGAGTTAACTGTAGAGCCGATAAGCAGCAATGTAGGCCTTGTGGTTAGTGGACTCAGGTGTTTTCCAACATTGCATCTTGGAATCTAAGCAGCAAATATGATAGGGCTGTAGGCGTGCCTGGTCGTCTGCAGATGGGGACCTTGGCAGGAGGTGTTTCACAGGGCAGCACTGTGTCATTGATTTCTGAGCAGGTTCTCTGTCTTTTCTGTGTTGGGAGTAGTCAGTGTACCATGCCTACATGGAGTGTGAGAGGCTGCAGCCCCTGTGCAAGTATCTGATGGGGATGCTTCTCAAGTTCTGGCTGCACTTCCACCCCATGCTCCTGGCTTTGCGGGGTGTGTGGTTTGGTTGCTCAGAAGATATCCTAAGTGGGCTTTCTCTTGGGCCTGGCCAAGATGGCCATTCACGAGTCCAGGCAGTGAGCTGTCAAGGGCTCTGCCTGTGCTGAATGCCTGCCCCTCTTCCGGAGCTATATCTGTGTGAGGATTTCCTTTAGAGGGAACAGGTTATCATTATGTGTTCAGTGGGGGATTTCTGGGAGTAGTGTCCCCACTCCACAGTAAAATGAGTGCATTACAAATGCCAATAACTATATTTTAATTTGAATTTAGTAACTGTATTGTAACACCTAACTTTTACAGGTCTTTTGCATTTGAATTAATTTTTGTATGTTTATAAAATAAACAAAAGCGTGCACCTGACCGAACTAAGGGCATCAAAAACAGGAGAAAATCTGCAGATGCTGGAAGTCCAAGCAATACACACAAAATGCTGCAGGAACTCAGCAGACCAGACAGCATCTATGGGAAAGAGTAAACAGTTGATGTTTTAGGCTGAGACCCTTCGTCAGGACTAAGGACATGTCTGATAGGGCTAAGGGCATACCTGACAGGGCAACAATATGCTTCACAGGGCTAAGGACGTCTGACAGGTCTAACGACATGTCTCACAGGGCTAAGAGTGTATCTGACAGAGTCAGTGGTGTGCCTTACAGGGCATGTCTAACGACATGTCTGACAGGGTTAACAGCTCCAGGAGAGAGAGGGACACTGATGACCTGGAAAAGAATTTAGCTCAGTAACAGACAACAGAGGTTGCTTCCCCAAATAGAGGAGGATGAATCAGAGTCTGTAATCAGTATTGGGCCCATCACTTTTATTGATCCAAATTAATGACCAAAGCTCGGGGTGCTTGACATAATTTCTAACAAGGTTTGGGAGTGCAGTGATAGATTGCAGCAGGCTATAAACCCACTGGTGGAATGGACATATGCAGCAGACAACATTAAGCGCAATGCTATGTGAGCTGATACATTTTAGTAAGAACAATAACAAAAGGCAGTAGTGAGTAAAGGATAGTGTTGTAAGGGATTTCAAGTGAGCATGGACCTGGGATTGTTTTATGTACAGGTCAGTGAAAATGATTATTCTGGGTTGTATCAACAAATACAAAGGTAGGGAATTTATGCTAAATCTTTATAAAACATCTTGGCCAGGCCCAAGAGAAAGCCCACTAGGATATCTTCTGAGCAACCAAACCACACACCCCGCGAACTGTTACAGCTTCAACTCGAGTACTGTGTTCAATGACAGTCACTGCATTATTGGAAGGATTTGAAAGCATTGGAGAGAGTTCTGAATAAACTTACAGGATCAATGAGGGAGGACATGACAGGTATAGATCAGAGGGACTGGGATTATTATCTGGACAATATGAAGTGAAAAACTGTCCCTGTCGTTGGAGGATCATGGATTAGGGGGTCACAAAAGAGATGAACATTAAGCCATTTGCGGGTAGAATCTGACCACACTGCCTGCTGTATCACTGGAGGCAGGCTTCACTACAACCTTCAAGAAGGAATTAGATACAGTACATGTTGAGGAAAAATATACAAGGTTACAGAGATAAGACCAGGGATGAAACTTTCAAGTTGCTGTGTTTGCAAGTTAAATGGCCTCTGATTTTACAAGAGAATGCAATGTTCCCTGCTGGAATGTCATACCTAATCTTCTTCAGTGCAGGCTTATTTTTCTTCAGAGTTGACATCCTCTTTGCCAGTTTACCCAGAGTTATGCAATAAAACACGATGTTGATCTGAAGATGGAGAGGTTTTGTTACATTCAATCTGAGATGATATCAGACATTTGAAGTACAGTATCAGGATCCTGGGGCACACTGTGCAAACATTTAATGTCTCCCAGACCAGATACACTGCAGACAAGACAAAGCTTGGCTTCCCATATTTGGTGCAGCTTAACACCGATTGGAAGGAGTGTTCATTTTGCATGTGTAGACTTGCACTGTTTGTCAACAAACTTTTCCATGCATGAAATTTTAATTCTTTCAGAAATATTGCACTGCTCTCAACTAACACCAGTCTAATTATTATGGGGTACAATTTGCACGTATATTTCAATTATCACAATATTGAGGAAAGGAGTAGTTATATCTTGCCTTTTCCAAGTCTATGATGCAGCTTCTCCTTACACATCAGATTGATGAATTAGATCCTGCAACAGGACAAACACTGGAAAGTGCTAGGGCACTTTAGCTAGACTTATCCATGCTGAATTTCAATTCTTAATAGCAATTATCATCCATCATCTTTCATTCTCACTCCATTCCCCTATCCCCTTGAAATGCATTTAACAACTGTATTTGCTATAATAAACACATGACAAAAATATCACAAAGACTGTTAACATGCTGAACAACCAAAGCCTATAATTCTGCCTTTTTTTCATTTATTTAGCACACTAGCTTGATCTGATCTGAATTTTGTTGTCAGTGGGAAGTACCTCGCCACACCTGTCCCAAACACTAAGTAGAACAGGAACAAAACAGAAATAGGAACACTCCATCACATGTAATCTGGATGGATCATCAATGGTGAAACACAATATGGAACAGGAAAAGTGCTCCTGTTTTCAGAACTCACCAGTGAATATGCTGCTTGATCCAGAGAACCCCCACAACCCTTTTCCTGGTAAGTTACACCACACTCAAATACTCACATTCCTAGTTGAAATATTTTCTCAGTTCTACTCATTTTTCACTTATGATTCTGATGAATCCAACATCTCAATACCATATAACTTCACTATTCCCCAAAGGCATATGGTGCCCCACAGGGTCCTCACCAGGATAATGGCACACACTGGCCCCAGGAAACTCCATAGGAAGTGTTTTTCCAGAGAGAGCCAGCAACTGCAAGTGGAAGGAAACAGATAGTTAGCAGGTACTTCTCCAGAGAGCCAGGTCACACTGTGGAGAGTTCATTAGGAAAGTGTCTGTATATACTGAATGGTAAAATAGGCATAAGGGGCTGAGTAACTTGTGGATTTTTTGTAGCTATGCAACCATACCTGAAGTTATGGTGTCAAGGTTTACCTGTGCTTCTGGTAGCTGAGGGGAAGGATCTAGATGCACTCAAAACTTCATCTCCCAACAAGGACACAAAGACCGGTCAGATGCCTGACTTTTAGAGAGCGGTGAATCAGACTAGGAATCTACTCAGTTCCCACCATTCCATTCTACAGTGAGAAACCAACTACTCAGCTCCACTGCCAGATTTAGTCTGTTTGCCATGACTTCCAGCAGAAACACACCACTGAAAAGAAGAGATTCTGGAGGATAGTAGGAGGTGAATGACCTTACCGTGGCTAAGGAGGGCATTAAATTGGAAAACATACAGAAGTTGATAACAGTGATGAACCTAAAGGCTGGCAGAGATGCAAAATCAACAGAAGAGGACTAAAAAGTAATGAAGGCAAATATAAATTTGAAGGGCAAAGAAAAAACATAGAAACTGACAGTAACACACACAAAATGCTGGAGGAACTGAGCAGGCCAGGCAGCATCTATGGAAAAGAGTACAGTCGACGTTTTGGGCCAAGACTCTGCTCAGGATATTTACTCCATATCTCTCTGTGTCCTGTTCATATGTGTAAATGCCTCATAAATCTTGTTCCCATCTCTGACTCCACCACTTCCTCTAGCAGCTCATTCCAGACACCAAACACTCTTTGTAAAGAAATTAGTCCTTTGTTTCCCTCTGAACCATTCAAGACATTCTTCTTCACATTGCTATCATCAGGAAGGAGGTACAGGAATTTGAAGTCCACGCTAAAAGTTTTAAGAACAGCTACATCCTAGAGGAGATTTACCAGGATGCTGTATGGATTACAGAGTATGTATTATGAGGAATGGTTGAGAAAGCTAGGGCTTTTCTCTTTGGAGCGAAGGAAGATGAGAGGTGACTTGATAGAGATGTGTAAAATGATAAGAGGGATTAAGAGGGACATAGAGGCTTTTTTCCCAGTTTCCCAGGGTAGAAATGGCAAATATGAGAGGGAAAAATATTTAAGATGATTGGAGGAAAGTGTAGGGAGATGTCAGAGGCAACTTGTTTAACACAGAGAGTGCTGGGTGCATGGAACACCCTGCCAGGACTGGTGGTGGAGGAAGATTCAGTAAGAGCATTTAAGAAACTCTTAGTTAGGCAGATGGAAGATAGAAGAATGAAAGGCTATGTGGGAGGTACAGGTTAGATTGATATTGGAGTAGATTAATGGGTAAACACAACATCATGGGTCAAAGGGTCTGTTGCTGTTCTAATTTTAAAAGCAGTTCAAGGTAGCTGATTGTAAATAAAATAGTTCAGAACATGCTGAGGCCACATCTGCTGCTAAAAGTAAAACACAGATAAACAATGATCAAAGTACCAGTTTTGAATGAATTGAAAAACAGCCAAGTTGTATTTATAGTCTTCAGTTAGAACACAATATGCAAAGTCACACAATGGCAGAAAGGACATATAGGCAATTTAATAAATGCACAAAAGATTGACCCTAACCCTAAAATTAAATATGATTTTCATCACCAGGAAAGATCATTCTGGGGCTATGTCAGGGGATGGCCTGATGTCAGGGCTGATTAGGGCCTAGCTTCAAATATGAGTGTCATTGGAGGAAGCATCTCACAATCTGTGAGTGAGGTAATCACAGCATAAAATCACAGCTAAATCCAATGAGGAATTCAGTAAAAATATTATATAGAGAGGAAAGAGAGTCACTCACATCCCAACCCCCCACAGCTCCTTTGCCACATCGGAAATGACAAAGACACAAAGACAAAAGGAAAATGATGATGTGGTGAGTGAAGAGGTTGTTGGGAGGAAGCGTGTCTTGAGGCTAAATCACAGAACATATTCTGGAATGAGTTGGACATATTCAGACTCCTGAGTGCCTGGAGCCATGTAGAACAGACAGGAAGTGAAGCCAAGGCCAAGATCTCATCAGCCTCTAATTGAGGAGATGGTAGAGCAGAATTGAGTGGTGCTGGGGCTAACTCCAACTCTTGATTGTCATACTATTAGCAACATCAGTAATGGTCTCTCAGCCTGACTGTGTGCTTAACATGCAACATTTCTACCTAATATAAATGGAACAACACAAATCAGCACACAGCTGAGAGATGAGTGAGCTGGGTTTGCTACATCTGGATGAACAACCCACAAGCACAGGTCACACATTTGTGTTAGGGTGACATATCTTGGCACAGGAATAGCCAAGGAACTGGAGACTTGTGCACTCATGGCCGTGTAGTTCACTTACAACCTGCTAGAAAGGAGGTGCTGACAGCAAGAGCAAATATGCGAGCCATTGACCCCTTCTAACCCCAAGTAGTTTCTCCCTCAGGTTTTGACATCTGAAAACTCTGACATTATGCTCTATGCCTTTTCTCTCACTGATATTGCAGATGGTTGGTTACAAGGATATTGGACCCTTTGGGTTCAGGTGTAAAATCTCCTTTTTGTACAGGTTGTAACTTCCCCAAAAGTGATCCCAATGATCTAGAAATCATCTGAAACCCTGCCCCCTGCACCAATTCCTTAGCCATGCATTCATCTGCCGTACTAGCCTATCCTTATTCTTACTGGCATGTGGAAATAGTAATCCAGAGATGAATAAATGGATGTTCTGCTTTGTAGCTTTCTACCTAACTCCCTATATTCTCTCTTCAGCATTTCCTCCCTTTTCTTACATGTAGGACGTTGTTGGTACCAATATGTACAATGACTTCTGGCAGCTCACCCTCTCCCTTTAGAATGCTTTGGACCCAGCCCAAGACACCCTGACCCTGGCATTTGGGAGTCAAAATATCTGGATTTCCTTTCAGGTCCACCGAATCTCCTGTTGACTCCTCTTACTATGGACTTCTCTCTCAGTACTGCACTCCTCTTTTCCACCCTTCCCTCTGAGCCACAGAGTCAGGGAATCTCCTACACTCTACGGATTGAAGTCCTAAGCTATTTGACCTTTCCCTATAACTCGGGTCCTAAAAATCCTGGTGAAATCCTTGTAAATTCCCTCTGCACTCTTTTAATCTTATTGATATCTTCCCTTTAGTTCGATAAGCAAAAATACACACAATACTCCAACTTAAATCTCGCTATAGAAACATAGAAAACCTACAACACAATACAGGCCCTTTGGCCCACAAGGTTGTGCCAAACATGTCCCTACCTTAGAAATTACTAGGCTTACTATTACATAGCCCTCTATTTTTCTAAGCTCTATGTACCTATCCAAAAGTCTCTTAAAAGAACCTATCGTATCCGCCTCCACCACCGTTGCTGTCAGCCCATTCCACACACTCACCACTCTCTGTGTAAAAAACTTACCACTGACATCTCCTCTGTACCTACTCCCCAGCACCTTAAACCTGTGTCCTCTTGTGGAAACCATTTCAGCCCTGGAAAAAAACCTCTGACTATCCATATGATCAATGCCTCTCATCACCTTGTACACCTCTATCAGGTCACCTCTCATCCTCTGTCGCTCCAAGAAAAAAAGAGAGTTCACTCAATCTATTCTCATAAGGCATGCTCCCTAATCCAGGCAACATCCTTGTAAACCTCCTCTGCACTCTTTCAATGGTTTCCATATCCTTCCTGTAGAGAGGCGACCAGAACTGAGCACAGTACTCCAAGTGGGGTCTGACCAGGGTCCTATATAGCTGTAACATTACCTCTCAGCTCCTAAATTCAATTCCATGATTGATGAAGGCCAATACACCGTACACGTTCTTAATCACAGAATCAACCTGCACAGCTGCTTTGAACGTCCTATGGACCTTGACCCCAAGATCCCTCTGATCCTGCACACTGCCAAGAGTCTTACCATTAATACTATATTCTGTCATCATATTTGACCTACCAAAATGAACCACTTCACACTTATCTGGGTTGAACTCCATCTCCCACTTCTCAGCCCAGTTTTGCATCCTATCAATGTCCCTCCACAACCTCTGACAGCCTTCCACACTATCCACAACACCTCTAACATTTGTGTCATCATCAAACTTACTAACCCATCTTTCCACTTCCTCATCCAGGTCATTTATAAAAATCACAAAGAGTAGGGGTCCCAGAACAGATCCCTGAGGCACTCCACTGGTGACCCGACTTTCATGCAGAACATGACCCGTCTACAACCACTCTTCGCTTTCTGTGGGCAAACCAGTTTTGGATCCACAAAGCAAAGTCCTCTTGGATCCCATGCCTCCTTACTTTCTCAATAAGCCTTGCTTGGGGTACTTTATCAAATGCCTTGCTGAAGGGGACTTCTGGTTATGGCGCTGTGTTGAGCAGACGTGTGTCAGAGCCCCTATGAAAAGTTTTGAAATTACACAACTAAACAACTTTGAAATACCTGAACAGTTCCAGTTTGATCTGATTGGAAATCGAAGGAAAGCCAAAATGCCACCGAAGGCAACAAAGCAAACGCAAAAGTCTCCGAAATTGGGCTCCTCTTGTAGCTACGCGGTGCAGACCATCGACAATACCGGCGAGGAAGAGGCTTTAACAGGTCAAAGCCAAATCCTAAATGCCATTCAAGTAATGAAGGATGACTTTGTGTTGAGATTTGAAGGGCTACTGAGTGCAACACAAGGAATACAAGTGGATTTGAAAGCTGTTACAGGAGGACATCCTGACGAAGGGTCTCGGCCCGAAACGTCGACAGTGCTTCTCCCTATAGGTGCTGCCTGGCCTGCTGTGTTCCACCAGCATTTTGTGTGTGTTGTTGTTTTACTACTTTGAAAGCAGCTTTGTTAGTGCTTAAACTGGACGATTTGGAAAACTGTAGCCGCCGTTCGAACCTTCGCTTGGTGGGACTTCCAGAGAGGGCGGAAGGGTCGAATATGGTCTATTTTTTGGAAAAATGGATTCCCGAGGTTCTGGGTGCTGAAAACTTCCCTGGGCCCTTGCTAATTGAGAGAGCACACAGAATAGGCAGGGCAAACAAAACTGAAACAAAGTTGGTCAAGTGACCCAGGGTAGTGATAATGAAATTTTTAAACTACACCGATAAAATTCGGGTTATGAAGGCAGCCAGACTGAAAGAATCTGTACTTTTCAATAATCAAAGAATCAGGTTTTTCCCGAACGTCTCTGCCGAATTACTTAAGCGAAGGCGTGTATTCGACTCGGTGAAGAAAGAGTTGGTCTCGTTCTCGATTTTGGACTTACGATATGGTCTGATTTATCCTGCTACACTGCTGGTAACTCATAAAAGAAAACGCTACACCTTTGACAATGCACTGGCAGCAGATAAATTTGTGCAGGAGTTGAAGAACTATAACTTGGAGGCTGCAGACAAATAAGACAATATAGCAGGTTTCTCTTTAACTTTTTGCTTAAATAGGCATGTTCATAGTGCCTAAGGGACATAAATGAAAGCTAACGAATATTAGCGGTGTGTTTATCAATGCATTATTTAGGCTAATGAATTTGCATCGGTTCTCACCTTCTACAGTGGCAATGTAACTATGATGAAGTTAAATCTGATAAAGTCTCTTGGTATAATATAGTTATAAGATTTTCTACTACTGATAGCGCTGCTGACCTGGTTGCTGGTTATGCTGTTCCTCAACATGATAACATGGGAGGACCAGTTAAGCTCCATAATTAGGCCCTCCCTCAGGGCCGTCAGGAAGCTTTCATTATGGGGTGGGTAGGTGTATTTCAGTTTGGGAAATACACTCAGTTATGTTCACATTTTTTTGTTTACTTTTCAGGGTTTTTAAAAAATTTTTCTTTTTTGTCACGTTGTTATCCCAGTTAGCAGTCATTCTAAACCAATTCAGCTCAACATGATTGAAATTATAACTAATAGTCTATGTCCTGTGGACTTCAGTTTACCTCTTGGAATGTAAGAGGATTAAATAAACTTGTCAAGTTAAAGCAAGTAATGAGAAGGATAAGACAGTTAAAAGCCAAAATAGTTTTTTTGCAGGAGACCCATTTAACCCCTGAAGATATAATTAGAGTAGGGAAGAGATGGCCGGGACAGGTTTTTTCAGCATCTTTTAACTCACACTCAAGGGGGGTAATTACCCTTATACATAAGTTGGTGCTTTTTCACCTTGTTAATGTTACTGAAGATCAATCTGGCAGATACCTTATTATTCAATGTGAAATTTTCTCAACCAGGCTTAATTTGGTCAATGTATATGGGAAAAATGATGACAATCCAGCTTTTTTCAGACACCTGTTTTTATCATTAGCTGCTCTGCCAGGCTACCTTATTATAGGTGGTGATTTTAATTGTGCACTTCAACCTGAACTAGACAGATCTAAGGGGAAAGATACCTCTCACAATCAAACAAGAAAAGAGTTATTGCAATGTGTTAAAGACTTTAATTTAGTTGATGTGTGGAGAAGGAAGTACCCAGATAAACTAGCTTTTTCTTGCTATTCTAGCACTTGCCAGACCTTTTCCAGAATTGATTATTACTTAGTTTCAGCTACCTTAATATCTACAATTTCAAGCTGCTGGTATGACAGCATATTAATTTCAAATCATGCTCCAGTTTCATTTACTTGGAACCAGCCTAACGCTTTACATTATCCCCAAGGTTGCGGCTTCAAAATATATGGCTTAGGGATCCAGAATTTATAAAGTTCATTGGAGAACAGATAGACTACTATTTTGGAATTAATACGGACCAGACATCTGCAGCTATAAGATGGGAAGCCTTTAAAGCTTTTCTTAGAGGTCAGATGATTAGCTTCACCAGCTTTGAGGAGAGATCTTTTAGATTTGAAATAGAACAGCTCGAGAAAAGAATAAAAGAGACTGAATCTGAAATTTTTCAAAATCCCTCTCAGCAGCTATTTGCAGAACTTAACAAACTGAGAGCTAGATATAATGTATTGTCCATTGATAAGGCAACAAAAAGTTTGATGAGATTGAAGCAATCCTATTATGAGCAGGGTGAAAAGGCTAGTAAACTCTTGGCCTGGCGTATCAAACAGATACAGACAGAAAGGACAATAAACTCCCTACAATCAGATGAGGGGGTGACAACTGCTGACCCAAAAGAAATAAATAATATCTTTTTGCGATTTTACCAAAATTTGTATACATCAGAATATTTGGATT
The DNA here is from genome assembly GCF_048418815.1 of Hemitrygon akajei. Taxonomy (NCBI): domain Eukaryota; kingdom Metazoa; phylum Chordata; class Chondrichthyes; order Myliobatiformes; family Dasyatidae; genus Hemitrygon; species Hemitrygon akajei. The sequence continues at coordinate 57,362,533 of NC_133139.1, read as the reverse complement.
CAACTCCACAAGTACAAAAGGAATTTCTGGATTTGCTAGAATTTACACCCCTGGATGAAACGTCCTTGACCTCACTGGAGTATAACTTAGAGGATAAAGAATTGTCTGAAGCCATAACTAGTATGAAGGGAGGGAAAAGTCCTGGGTCTGATGGCATTCCGATTGAAATATATAAAATCTTTAAAACTAAATTAATACCACCTCTGTTTGATATATATTAGGAGTCATTTGATACTGGATCCCTTCCCCCCTCTCTTAACATGGCAGTAATTACACTACTACTAAAACCTGGAAAATCACCGTCCCTATGTGGATCTTATAGACCAATTTCACTTCTGAATAATGATCTCAAAATTCTTTGTAAGGTATTAGCTAGGAGGCTGGAGCCACTCTTGCCGAAGATGGTCCACCCTGACCAAAATGGTTTTGTTAAGGGAAGACAGGGCTTCCACAACATCTGAAGAGTGTTTAATATACTCTACGAAAAGTCTGGAAGCTCTGATAGTGCTATTCTGTCCCTGGATGCCGAGAAAGCTTTTGACAGAGTGGAATGGCAATATTTGTTTAAAGTTTTAGAAAGATTCGGTATAGGGGGAAATTTTTACGATGGATACAGCTTCTTTATTCTAACCCACAGGCTGAAATTTTAACTAATGGGCTTTTTTCGGCATCTTTCAAACTCCAAAGGGGAACAAGACAGGGCTGTCCCCTATCTCCCCTCCTGTTTATCCTGGCCATTGAGCTGCTTGCTATGGCAATTCGAAAAGAGGCTACAATAGGAGGAATAACTATAGGAGATATAGAACATCACATAGCCCTGTACGCGGATGACGTAATTTTGTTTTGTTCTAACTTGAAACAAACATTACTTGCCTTAAATGACGCGATAAGTACTTTTGGTACTTTTGCAGGCTACAAAATAAACAACAATAAATCTGTAATATTATTCATGGATAAAGATGAGAGACTCAATCCCTCATTCCAAACTCCATTCATGGTGTCAGTACAGGGTTTTACTTATTTGGGTGTTAAAATCACTCCTACTATTGATGAAATTATCCCAACTAATTATAATCCTCTCACAGACTCAGTTATTCAACTTATAAACAGATGGTCGAAATTGTCCATATCTCTGATTGGATGCATAAACATTCTAAAAATGTCAATTTAACCGAAGTTCCTGTACCTTTTTCAATCTATCCCACTTTCTCCTCCATCATCTTTCTTTTATTTATTAAAGAAAGTTTTTTCTAACTTTATCTGGAATAATAGGCGTTCAAGACTCAGGCTTTCCCTATTATATTTGCCGTATGATAGAGGCGGCCAACAGCTACCAAATCTTATATGGTATTTTTGGGCGGCCCAAATTAGAGCAGGAATGTTCTACTTTGTTAAGGATCACCCCCCTACTTGGATCTCAATGGAATCCCAGTCGATCAATATCCCTCTAGATCTTTATTTGTATTCAGCAGATAAGAAAAAACTGATTAAGCAAACTAAAAATCCTTTTTTAAAATATACAATGATGATCTGGCATGATGCTGTTGCATATTTGGGAGAGACATCACAGTTGTCCCAGTTTACCCCCATCTTTGGTAATGACGGCTTTAGGCCCGGCAGAGCAGACCCTGGTTTTAAAACTTGGTCGACCCGAGGCATAGTAAAGGTGTCTGATCTTTATAAAGGCAATACATTTATGTCATTTGAAGAACTCAAGGCCACATATGGAATTCCAACAAAACACTTCTTTAAATACCTTCAGTTGCAAAGTTTTATTATGTCCAGGCAAGGCAACAGTTTGAAATTCCCTCCTTTATCTACCCTAGAAGACATTACTCTGAACTTATCTGAAGCTAGGGGACATGTTTGTGTATTATACAATTTATTTGCAAGCAAATGCAAAGAGTCATCGAACAACATACTTCAAGCATGGAGAATTGATTTGAATGAGAATCTATCTCAAAAAGAATGGTCAGAAGCTTGTTCCTTAGCTCAAACCCAATCAGTGAACACTCACTCTAAATTATTACAATATAAATGGATAACCAGACAGTACATTACTCCAGTCAGATTGCATCATTTTAACCCCAACATTCCAAACACTTGCATTAAATGTAACCATCAAAAGGGGTCTTTTTTCATTGTATGTGGGAGTGCCCCTGGATAATCTGTTTCTGGAAGAAGGTACTGGATTTGATTGGTCAGATTATTGAGAAAAAGGTGGCCCTCAATCCTAAATAATGTATTCTGAATATTTATCCAAATGACTTTGTAACCTCCAAAAATGTAAGGTCTCTGCTTAACATTTGTTTTTTGGAAGCTAAACGCTGCATAGCCTATTCATGGAAGAAACCATCAACCAGTGGACTCTCACAATGGTTGAAAGGAATGACTTCTTATCTTGCTCTGGAAAAGATAAGCTACATTACAAAAAACAAACTTGACAAATTTTGAGAAATATGGAACATTTTCTACAAGTTCCTGGAAAATAATGTTCAAGATGATGAAAGTAATGAACTGAATTGACTGCCTTTTTTTTCACGGTGGGATGGTTGCGTCTTTTTTTTGATATATTTTTTTCTCTGTTTTGTTTTTCAATATTTTTTTTCTTCTTAAATTTTGTTATATTTTCAACTTATGAATGATATATATTGTGTTTTTTTCTTTTTATTCCTTAAAAACAATAAAGAAATGTTTAAAAAAATGCCTTGCTGAAATCCATATACACTACATCTACTGCTCTTCCTTCGTCAATGTGTTTAGTCACATCCTCAAAAAATTCAGTCAGGTTCGTAAGGCACGACCTGCCTAGGATAGATAAAGGGGGTGTAGTGGACGTTGTATAGTTGGACTTTCAGAAGGCCTTTGATAAGGTGCTACACATGAGGCTACTTACCAGGTTAAGAGCCCATGGTATTACAGGAAATTACTAACATGGTTAGAGCATTAGCTGATTGGTAGGAGGCAGTGAGTGGGAATAAAAGGATACTTTTCTGGTTGGCTGCCAGGGACTAGTGGTGTTACACAGAGGTCAGTGTGGGGACTGCTTCTTTTTATGCTGCATACCAATAATTTAGATGATGGACTAGATGGCTTTGTTGTCAAGTTTGCAGGTGATACGAAGATTGGTGGAGGGGCAGACAGGGTTGAGGAAAGAAGTAGGATGCAGAAGGACTGAGACAGATTAAGAGAATGGGTAAGAAAGTGGCAAATGAAATACAATGTTGGTCATGCATGCATGGTCATGCACTTTAGTAGTAGAAAATAAAACTATTTTCTAAATGGGGAGAAAATCCGGGAATCTGAGATGCAGAGGGACCTGGGAGTCCTTGTGTAGAACATCCTGAAGGTTAACTTGCAGGTTGAGTAGGTAGTGAGGAAGGCAAATGCCATGTTAGCATTCATTTCAAGAGGTCTAGAATACAAGAGCAAGGATGTGATACTGAGGCTTTATAAGGTACTGGTGAGGCCTCATCTTGAGTATTGTGAACAGTTTTGGGCTCCTCGTCTTAGAAGAGATATGCTGGCATTGGAGAGGGTCCAGAGGAAATTTGCAGGGATGATTCCAGGAATGAAAGGTTTATCATACGAGGAATGTTTGATGGCTCTGGGTCTGTTCTCACTAGAATTCAGAAGGATGAGGGAGGACCTCATTGAAACCTTTTAAAAATTGAAAGGCCTAGACACAGTAGATGTGGAAAGGATGTTTCCCAAGGTGGGAGAGTCTAGTAACAAGAGGGCATGACTTCAAGATAGAGGGGCACCCTTTCGAAACAGAGATGCAGAGAAATTTCTTTAGCCAAATGGTGGTGAATTTGTGGAATTTGTTGCCACATGCAGGTGTGAAAGTCAGGTTGTTTGGTGTATTTAAGGCAGAGATTGATAGGTTTTTGATTGGACATGGCATCAAAAGTTACTGGGAGAAGGCCAAGAACTGGGGTTGAGGAGGAGAAGTAAAAAGGATCAGCTATGAGTGAATGGTGGAGCAGATTCAATGGGCCAGATGGCCTAATTCTGCTCCTATGTCTTATGGTCTTTTGATGGAAGATGATGTGCTGTCCCTCAGGTTCTTTCCCCCTTGAATTCTACAACTTCTGATAACTTAAATTTGTTTGGTATCAGTTGCCTGTCTGTGATATTGACTCACCTTGTTTGTGGTTTTCCTCTCTCATGTGGAGGATGTACCCAGCCAGATCTGCCAGGCACAACCACATACTCGGCATTTTGCAATTCTTTTCCAACCCTTCTTTCTCTGCTATAACTCTGGGCCTGCTGCCACTTGCAAGGGGCTTGCTCTGGACTGGAAATATTGACATACACATTTTGCATCCATGGGATATTGTTTGCCCCACTGTCTCCTCCCAATGTTTTGTTATTTATTCCAGATTCCAGCATCTGCTTTTGTCTTCACATAACTGTGTTTACAGTTTATCCCCATGGTCACCCTTGCTTTCCTCTTTTTTCCCTACCCCCACCCTCCCATTACACACTGCTCCTTCCTCCTTCATGAAATGTTGCCTCGTCCCATATCTGCTGAGGATTCCAGCATCTCCTGTTATTATATATTTCCAGCATTAGCAATGATTTTGATTTTCACATACATTTGTTACCTGTATAGTAATGTTTTAAAAGCTAGACACTGCTCATTTATTGTCACCCTTTCTAACGCAGTTTCACATTGTACCAGTGTGTAATGAACATTGATCAGCTTGGCCTGATCATTTACTTTGTACCTTCCCCCTCACTGGTGAACTGCTCAAGTGAATCACTGCAATCCCAGAGGGAGTATGGCAGCCCTATGTGTACTCAAATTACATGAACTGTGACATATCATTAAGCAGCATAACTGGATCATATGATCTCAGGAACTAATGCCACATGGTGTATGGAGACAAGCTGATGTCCTATCTAAAGTCAGCCCACCAACACCATTTGTCCTCAGCACTACATGGGCTAGCCTCAACTTCTGACACAGCTTGCTGCTGTGAGACTTGCCTCAGGTCAGTGTGCTGACAGCACAGAGCTCTGACAGCTGCCTGCTGACATCTGACATACGCAAGGGACTGCTTAAGGAAATAAAACTGGGTGGGGCTGGTGCCTGGGAGGAGAGAGGTAGGACTAGTGCACTTGTAAATACTGTTGCTCAGCCCTACATCAGGGCTATGGTACTCACTATTTGGGTGTCCCATAGCCCTTCCTGAACACAGCAGCCGAGATTCCAACGATGAGAAGTGGAAGGCCATAGCCAACTGGGAACATATGGCGTTTCCCCAGACAGCCCGTGTGAAAAACCTTCACCACCATGAGGTAGAGCTGGATGCCTTCCAGACACATCCAGGCGAACACAGTCAGGAAGAAGTAATGCAGAAACCCAGCGATGACAGCACAAACAACCTGGAAGGCAGAGTGTCACATTACTGGAACGTCCTGAACGCGGAGTGATAGTGTGAACAGAGCACTGGAAAGTCCTGAATACAGAGAGTCACTGTGAGTGGAAAGTCCTGAATACAGAGAGTCACTGTGAGTGGGAAGTCCTGAATGCAGAGAGTCACTGTTAGTGGGAAGTCCTGAATGCAGAGGGTCACTGTGAGTGAGAAGTCCTGAATGCAGAGAGTCACTGTGAGTGGGAAGTCCTGAATACAGAGCGTCACGGTGAGTGGGAAGTCCTGAATGCAGAGAGTCACTGTGAGTGGGAAGTCCTGAATGCAGAGGGTCACTGTGAGTGGGAAGTCCTGAATGCAGAGAGTCACTGTGAGTGGGAAGTCCTGAATACAGAGAGTCACGGTGAGTGGGAAGTCCTAAATACAGAGAGTCACTGTGAGTGGGAAGTCCTGAATGCAGAGAGTCACTGTGAGTGGGAAGTCCTGAATACAGAGAGTTACTGTGAGTGGAAAGTCCTGAATGCAGAGAGTCACTGGGAGTGGGAAGTCCTGAAATCAGAGAGTCACTGTGAGTGGGAAGTCCTGAATGCAGAGCGTCAGGGTGAGTGGGAAGTCCTGAATGCAGAGGGTCACTGTGAGTGGGAAGTCCTGAATGCAGAGAGTCACTGTGAGTGGGAAGTCCTGAATGCAGAGAGTCACTGTGAGTGGGAAGTCCTGAATGCAGAGGGTCACTGTGAGTGGGAAGTCCTGAATGCAGAGAGCCACTGTGAGTGGGAAGTCCTGAATACAGAGAGTCACGGTGAGTGGGAAGTCCTAAATACAGAGAGTCACTGTGAGTGGGAAGTCCTGAATACAGAGCGTCACTGTGAGTGGGAAGTCCTGAATGCAGAGCGTCACTGTGAGTGGGAAGTCCTGAATGCAGAGAGTCACTGTGAGTGGGAAGTCCTGAATACAGAGAGTTACTGTGAGTGGAAAGTCCTGAATGCAGAGAGTCACTGTGAGTGGGAAGTCCTGAATGCAGAGAGTCACTGTGAGTGGGAAGTCCTGAATACAGAGAGTCTCTGTGAGTGGGAAGTCCAGAATGCAGAGAGTCACTGTGAGTGGGAAGTCCTGAATGCAGAGAGTCACTGTGAGTGGGAAGTCCTGAATGCAGAGAGTCACTGTGAGTGGAAAGTCCTGAATGCAGAGAGTCACTGTGAGTGGGAAGTCCTGAATGCAGAGAGTCACTGTGAGTGGAAAGTCCTGAATGCAGAGAGTCACTGTGAGTGGGAAGTCCTGAATACAGAGAGTCGTTGTGAGTGGAAAGTCCTGAATTTTTCCTACACTCTTTCCAGTTTAACGGGATTCTTTCTATAACTGGGTACAGTTTCATCAATGACTTTCACAGTTGCAACATCATGTTTCAACTCCTGTACTCATAGGTCTGACTAATGAAGGCTGTGTGCATACATCTACTGATGCCTCTGGACACATCTTCAGTGATGTTCCTGGAATTATCGGGTGTTTCAGGTCTTTCAACATCATACATCCACCTTCAGATGACCCAGCCGGGGCTGATCAGACTTCAGCTTGTGTCCAGATGGCTAGCTACACATGACTCCATGGCTCCCCTCTCTTGAGCCACAGCCACCTTGAGGCCCTCTCTGCCGCATCGGTGGTACTGCGGATGGCTCTCCTTGTCTCCCTCCCTCAATTCTCAAATTGCTGTAGGCTCTGGCTAAGGAATGGGCTGTGAATCCCCTACAACCAACTTCCACTGGGAGACACCTCACTCTCCATCCAACCTGCTGGCAGTTGCTGACCAGTCCTGCGTACTTCGATAGCTTCCTTTCAAAGGCCTCTTCCAAGTGATCTTCCCATGGGACTGTCAGCTCCAGCATCACCACCTGCTTCGTACACTCAGACACAAGGACAATGTCTGGTCGCAGGGTGGCGGCTGCGATATGGTCAGGGAACCTCAGCTGCATTTCAAGGTCCACCAACAGCTGCCAGTCTCTTGCGGAAGTCAGGATACCTGCCGATGTTCTTTTGGTGGGTATTGGTTGCTCCCCAGCTCTGACAAAGGCAATGGCCTGCTTGGAGGGTCGGGACCACTTCGCCCACTCCACTCCTGCGCTGATGGGTTCAACGATGGTCTTCAGGACCTGATCATGCCTCCATCGGTACCGTCCCTCACCAAGTGCCTTGTGCAGCTGCTGAGGATGTGCTCCAGGGTTCCTCACTTGGAACACAGAGGGCACGCTGAGGACTCTGCCTTGCCCCATGTGTGCAGGTTTGATGGGCTTGGAAGCACATCGTACACCGCCTGGATGAGAAATTGGATGCGGTGTGGCTTGGCTTTCCAAAGCTCAGCCCAGGTCACTTTCCTCTCCACCACATTATCCCATCTTGTCCAAGCTCCCTGTTGCTTCATTCCCACCAACTTGCAGATTCCCCTCTCCTCCACTGTTGTGCTCACTTCCTCCTGAACCAGATAGCGCCTTTCCTTCCCCCTGATGGTGTCCATTTGGGGAGTTGGAAAGGATCCTAGCCCAGCTCTGCCTCATGTAACCACTCCCACCAGCCTCCTGTGACACAGCCTTTCCTCTGCGTCCTGTACAGCTTCCTCTGCCCTCCACTTCCTGCCAGTCCTCAGTTGGATCCCTGCTCTAGCCACCTTTGGATCACTTGAGTCCCTGTACTGTATCACTTCTCTGGCTCTTGTAACTTTGAATTCCTCCTCCAGGGATTTGAAGGGCAGTTGCAGTTTATTGTGGTGTCCATAAGAGTGCGATGCTGCTCAGGCTCCTTGGCAGCCCCAGCCATCTTCTGACATGCTTGCTGACCCTCCTCTCTAAGGTTTCGGCTGTCGAGATCGGAATTGCATAGACGAGGAGAGGCCACAGGATCCTGGGAAGAATGCCATGCTGATACACCCAGGCTTTGAACTTCCCAGGTAGGCCAGACTTGTCCACAGATTTCAGCCAGCCATCCAACTCGGTGCAGGTTGCCTGAATGGATGCCGCGTCCCTTAAAGAGCTGTCAAAAACCTTACATAAGCTCTTGACTGGCTTTTCTGTGATGGTTGGGAAGGCTGAACCTGCAATGCTGAACTGGAACTTGTTTTCCACCTTGCCTTTCCTCAGCACCATTGATCTTGATTTGGCTGGTTTGAAACTTACCAAAGGCCTTCTTCACCCTATCGCCATGTGATGCCACTTTCAGTAAATGATTGATCTGCATCCTTTGCTCTCTTAGTTCTGCAGTACTCTGTAAGACCCTACCATTTACTGTGAAAAACTTGCTCTAGTTTAATGTGCCAATTTGCAGCACTTCTCCAAGTTAAATTCCATCTGCCATTCCTTGGTCATTTCCCCAGTTAATCTAGATCTTGTAATCTTTTCCACCATTTACTACACCAACAATTTTGGTGTTATCCACCAAATGTGTCATTTAGCACTGTTAACATTATCATTCAAATCATTAATATTGATGACAAACACTAAACCCAGCACTGAGCCCTGGGGTATTCCATTGGTCAAATCTGAAAAACAACCCTTCACTACCATCACATCTCCATCAACCAAGCCAATTTTATCCTCACCTTAGGAGGACGATGGTGCCTAACAGCGACTCCTTTGCTTGCATCTTCGGAAACAGCTTTATTTCTGTCTTTAATATCTCTATTTTTCCCTTTCAGAGTTCTTTTGAAGACCCTAACCTGGAGATACACTCTGACTTCAGTTCTTTCCGGGAACGGGACCCGCTCTAAAGGTCTCATGACTGGCTGTTATTCAATTTACCAACTACACAGCCTAGAAGACCAGCATGCCTTCAGGGTTCCAGGATTTCATGGGTTTGGAGGCAGGCAAACTGGAGGTCAGTGTCTCCGCAAGGAAATTGGTGTGTCGTGAGAGTTGGATGATCGAAAGGAACAAGCTGGCTGCTGGCTTTGTGCCCAAAGACCTGAGTTCATTGGGCACAGAGTTCAGAAAAAGTGATGCAACAGACTTTTAACATAGTAAATCACCGAGTTGTTTTTGATATGTTACCCTCTCGCTGTGAAATGTGGACACTTCTTTTTCCTTTATTAGGGAGAGAGAGAGCCTTTAGTATATTGAATTATCGGGTGAATGGGTAGTCCTTAAGGTACTGCAAGTCTGTGTCTTTATTGATGTTTTGCTAAACACTTGAGTGCTCGGTGGGAGGCGCTGACGTTTTTTTTGCTGGTGGTGGAGGGGGGATCGTTGTTTTGCTGCTGCTTATGCATGGGGGGGAGGTGGGGTGTCTTTGAGGTTCTAACATTTAACTGTCATTCATTCTTTGGGGCACTCCTTTGTTTTTGTGGGTGGTTGCAAAGAAAAAGAATTTCAGCATTTATATTGTATACATTTCTCTGACATTAAATGTGCCTTTGAAACCTTGGAATCTCAGGTAATATAAATATCCAGATCATGGAACCTTGTCAAAGGCCTTGCTAAAATCCACTTAGACAATGTCTAGCATTTTGCCTTATCAGTATTCTTCAAAAAATTCTAAGATGTGAAAGCCATGCTGACTAAACCTTACCAGACCTTGCCTTTCTAAATGCAGGCAGATCTATCCCTGGGAACCCTTTACCAACACTACGGTTTGTTTCTGTAGTTCCTTGGATGGTTCTTGCAACATCTGCCTAGTCTTTGCTCAGGAACTCCATCTTGCCATTGCAGTGACATTTGTTCTGACACTGGCATTTTATTCATACACCATACAACTCAAGTGAGATGTTGAGGCAGTGCATTGGCTTACCTTGTTACTGGTCTGAGAAATGCCAATGAGGAACAAGAGTTCCGCCAGGAACAAGCACAGGCACAAGTGGGTGTGGATGGTAGTCCGAGTGCCTTGAATTGCCCGACACACCAAGAAGGTGACAAATGAAATGAAAAGGCACACCAGTGAGATACTGATTCCAATGTATGAAATCAGGTTCAGGTTCAGGAGGTGCCAGGGATCCTGAAGGAACAGTAGGTGAAAATGTTAACCACTGATGATTAAAACTTAACATTAAAACAAAATAGATAATAGAAACCTGAAATAAAAACAGAAAATACTGGCACAGCAGGTCAGGAAACACACGTGAAGAGAGATGAAGTTTCAGGATGAAGACTTCTTGTCAGAATAATTCTGAACAAGCTTCTTTGACCTAACACGGATTCCTTTGTATGTAGGTAGTCTGATCTGTGTGCGTTTCCAGCAATTTTTTCTATAAAAATAGCAAAGGCTGGAATTACTTACAGGTTAGGCTGCACCTTTGGGAAAAGAGCCAGGTTTAATGGTTCAGACTGAAGACCTTGCATCAGAACTGCCTCTTTTTCAAGAGCAGTCCTTGATCTAACTTTGTTCTCTTCTTACTCCTGGTCAGACCTGCTGAGTGCTTCCAACATTTTGTGCTTTTTATTTCAGATTTTCAGCATCTGATCTCTAGATTTTTATTAACAGTAGGAAGCTTGGCAAAAAGCTCTTTGGCCCATTGAGTCCATGTCAGCCATTAGCTACTCAACACTAATCTCATTTTATTTTATTCTATTCACATTCCTATCAACTTCCTCCAGCTTATCTGCTGAGGTGGTCTATGTGCCTACGTCAGTAACTACTGGTGTGTCAACACCTCGGTAGTAACGGCCCAATGCTCACCTCATATGGAGCTTTTAATGGTAAAATGCCAGCCTTTCTACTTACTGAGGGAGCTCAGTGCCATAGTGATTATTACTGCTTACATCACCCCCAATGCTAGCGCTGGGGCAACACTATGGAACCATCTGCAAACTCAAAGCCGCTCACCCCATATTGCTAGTGACTTCAATAAAAACAGCTCTGCCAAAGTTCTACCAGCATGTCAACTTCACAACCAGAGGAGAGAGTATACCTGGTTTATACCAATGGTTATGGATCCTACAAGGCTGTGCCCTGCCCTCACCTCAGATACCTATCCATTTTGCTAATCCCTGCATGCAGACCACTGTTTAAATGAATCAAACCAGTTCACAGGAGGTCAGGACGTGACCAGATTGTGCCACCTCAGTGCTGCAGGACTGCTTTGAAAGCACGGACTGGTGCATATTAAGGGATGCAGCTGCCTACGATCATCACATAAGCATTGATGAGAGTGGTTAAATAGGGATGTGCATTGAGGAAATTACCACTGAGGACATTATACTGCTATGGCAGACCAGAAACTATGGCTGACTGCAAAGGTTCATGCATTGGCTTAGGGATTAGGATGTTGCTTTCAGAGCAGGGGGGACAGGATGATTCTAAAGTCAGCAAGAGCCATGCTCTCGCATGCCATCAGGATTGCAAAGCATGAAAAAACACAGAAAATCCACAGACCCTTTGTGATACCAGGGGCATCTGGCAAATGCATGTGTGGTGAACTACATATACCTGTCTGGACTGCTCCTGTGGCTCCTCCCACTGACCCCTGTATAAAGGCGATTGAGGCCTGAGCCCGGCCTCATTCTCCAGCATGTAGTGTTGTTCATTCTTCCAGTCAATAAAAGCCGATATCTCGCTTCTTATGTCTCAGAGTGAGTTATTGATGGTGTATCAGCATGTCAATAGAAAGTGACACCTTCCTTCCTGCCTTCAATGCACAATTTGATTAATTGAATGATGTAACATTGAGGAAAGTCCCTCGTCCTGAGGAACAGGCATCCTGTCTGGACATAGCCGAAGTGAGGAGGATCCTAGCCAGGGTAAACACACACAAAGCTGCAGAGCCAGCCAACATACCTGGTCAGATGCTGAGGGACTGTGAAGCATAGCTAACGGAGTCTTATCAGATATCTTTAATATCTCTCCAAAACAATCCACTGTTCCTGCCCAAGAGAGTGACAGTAACTGGTCCAAAGAATTACTGCCCAGTGACACTCACTTAAACAATCACAAAGGGTTTTTAGCAGCTGTAAAGGATCATATTAAGTCCCACCTTCCATCTACATTGGATCCTTTCCAGTGCACCTACCGCTCAAATTAATCCTCTGAGGATACCATAGCCTCGGCTCTCCACTCTGTCCTGCCTCATACACGATCCAGGATGCTGTTCACCTACTTCAGCTTGGCATTTAACATGATCATTCCTCAGAGGTTGCTCAGTAAACTGTTCTCATTGGGATTCAACATCCCTCTCTTTAACTGGATAATTGACTTCTTGATGGAAAATCCCCAGTCAGTTCAAGATGACAGCATCATAGAACCATAGAACATTACAGCACAGAAACAGGCCTTTTGGCCCTTCTTGGCTGTGCCGAACCATTTTTCTGCCTAGTCCCACTGATCTGCACCTGGGCCATATCCCTCCAAACCCCTCTCATCCATATACCTGTCCAGGATTTTCTTAAATGTCAAAAGTGAGCCCGCATTCACCACTTCATCTGGCAGCTCATTCCACACTCCCACCAATCTCTGCGTAAAGAAGCCCCCCAATGTTCCTTTAAACTTTTCCCCCTTCACCCTTAACCCATGAACTCTGGTTTTTTTCTCCCCTGGCCTCAGTGGAAAAAGCCTGCTTGCATTCACTCTATCTATACCCATTATAATTTTATACACCTCTATGAAATTACCCCTCATTCTTCTATGCTCCAGGGAGTAAAGTCCTATTCAACCTTTCTCTGTAACTCAGTTTCTCAAGTCCAGGCAACATCCTTGTAAACCTTCTCTGCACCCTTTCAACCTTATTAATATCCTTCCTGTAATTAGGTGACCAAAACTGCACACAATACTCCAAATTTGGTCTCACCAATGTCTTATACAACCTCACCATTACATTCCAACTCTTATACTCAGTACTTTGATTTATAAAGGCCAATGTACCAAAAGCTCTCCTTACAACCCTATCTACTTGTGACACCACTTTTAGGAAATTATGTACCTGTACTCCCAGATCCCTCTGTTCTACTGCACTCCTCAGTGTCCTACCATTTACCTTGTATGTTCTACCTTGGTTTGACCTTCCGAAGTGCAATACCTCACACTTCTCCGCATTAAACTCCATCTGCCATTTTTCAGCCCATTCCTCCAACTGGTCCAAATCCCTCTGCAAGCTTTGAAAACCTTCCTCACTGTCCACTACACCTCCAATCTTTGTATCATCAGCAAATTTACTGATCCAATTTGTCACATTATCATCCAGATCATTGATATAGATGACAAGTAACAATGAACCCAGCACTGATCCCTGTGGCACACCACTAGTCACAGGCCTCCACTCAGAGTAGCAATCCTCCACTACCACTCTCTGGCTTCTTCCATTGAGCCAATGTCTAATCCAATTTACTACCTCACCATGTATACCTAGCGACTGAATCTTCCTAACTAACCTCCCATGCAGGACCTTGTCAAAGGCCTTACTGAAGTCCATGTATACAACATCCACTGCCTTCTCTTCATCCACTTTCCTGGTAACTTCCTCGAAAAACTCTAATAGATTGGTTAAACATGACCTACCATGCACAAAGCCATGCTGACTTTTTCTAATAAGTCCCTGTCTATCCAAATACTTGTAGATCCTATCTATTAGTACTCCTTCCAATAATTTACCTACTACCGATGTCAAACTTACCGGCCTATAATTTCCTGGCTTACTTTCGAAGCCTTTTTTAAACAACGGAACTACATGAGCTATCCTCCAATCCTCCGGCACCTGACCCGTGGATATCGACATTTTAAATATTTCTGCCAAGGCCCCTGCAATTTCAACACTAGTCTCCTTCAAGGTCTGAGGGAATACCCTGTCAGGTCCTGGGGATTTATCTACTCTGATTTGCCTCAAGACAGCAAGCACCTCCTCCTCTTCAATCTGTATAAGTTCCATGACCTTCCTACTTGATTGCCTTGTTTCCATAGACTCCATTCCTATTTCCTTAGTAAATACAGATGCAAAAAACCCGTTTAATATCTTTCCCATTTCTTTTGGTTCCATACATAGCCGACCACTCTGATCTTCATAGGACCAATTTTATCCCTTACTATCCTTTTGCTCTTAACATACCTGTAGAAACTCTTAGGATTATCCTTCACCCTGACTGCCAAAGCAACCTCATGTCTTCTTTTAGCCCTCCTGATTTCTTTCTTAAGTATTTTCTTACTCTTTTTATACTCCTCAAGCATCTTATTTCCTCCCTGTTGCCTATACATGTAATACATCTCTCTCTTCTTCTTTATCAGAGTTCCAATATCCCTCGAGAACCAAGGTTCCTTATTCCTATTCATTTTGCCTTTAACCCTGACAGGACCATATAGACTCTGCACTCTCAAAATTTCTCCTTTGAAGGCCTCCCACTTACCAATCACATCTTTGCCAGAGAACAACCTGTCCCAATCTACGCTTTTTAGAACCTTTCTCATTTCTTCAAATTTGGCCTTTTTCCAGTTTAGAACTTCAACCAGAGGACCAGATCTATCTTTATCCATGATCAAGTTGAAACTAATGACGTTATGACCACTAGAACCAAAGCGTTCCCCTACACACACTTCCATCACCTGCCCTAACTCATTTTCTAATAGGAGATCTAATATTGCATCCTTCCTATTTGGTACATCTGTATATTGATTTAGAAAACTTTCCTGAACACATTTCACAAACTCTAACCCATCTAGACCTTTAACAGTATGGCAGTCCCAATCAATGTTGGAAAATTAAAATCCCCTACAATCACAACATTCTGTCTCCTGCAGTTGTCTGCTATCTCTCTGCAGATTTGCTCCTCCAATTCTCGCTGACTATTGGGTGGTCTATAATACAACCCTATTAATGTGGTCATACCTTTCTTGTTTCTCAGCTCCACCCATATGGCCTCAGTAGACAAGCCCTCTAATCTGTCCTGCCGAAGCACTGCTGTAATATTTTCCCTGACTAGCAAAGCCACCCCCCCCCCCCCCACCCTTCATCCCTCTGCCTCTATCACGTCTGAAGCATCGGAACCCTGGAACATTGAGCTGCCAGTCCTGTCCCTCCTGTAGCCAAGTTTCAGTAATGGCTACAATGTCATAATTCCACGTGTCAATCCAGGCCCTCAGCTCTTCTGCCTTTCCCACAATACTCCTCACATTGAAATATACACACCTCAGAAGATTATTACCACCACACACAACCTTACTATTTGTGACTTTGCATGAACTACTAACATCATTTATTTTTACCCCCATTCCACTATCTACTCTGGCACTCTGGTTCCCATCCCCCTGCAAACCTAGTTTAAACCCTCCCCAATAACACTAGCATCAATAACACTATCACCAACCATCATGTTGAGAATTGGTTCTCCCCAGGGCTCTGTGCTCATCTGACTCTTGGCTCACAACTGCACTGCCAGATCCAGCTTATAGGGCATCATCACGTTTTCCGATGATACTACTGAGGTTGGTCTCATCAGAAACAATGATGAGTTAGCATACAGAGGTAAGTAGGAGAGGATTGTCAAATGGTGTACGATCAACAACCTAAGTCTCAAAGTGGAAAAACAAAAGATATGATTGTGGAATTCAAGAAGGCACATGTTGGCCACTCTCAATTGCACATCAATGGCTCTGGCCTGGACAGAGTGAAGAGCACGATGTTTCTTGGTGTGCGCATAATGGATGATTTAACCTGGACCCATAACACCTCCTCACTAGACAAGAAGGCACAGCTGTATCTACACATTCAGAGGAGACTGAAGCATGTAAGGTGTCCTCGTCCCCATTCTATCAACTTTCGACATGAGCACTTTTGAGTGTGGCTTGGTCTGGCTGCAATGTAGAAGCTGCAAGGCATCAGACCTACAGAGGACAGTAAAACTGCTAAGAGGATCATTGGGGTCTCCCTCACCTCTATTTGTTATACTTACTGGAAATGTTGAGGGTGAAGAGTACAAAGCATTGTTGAGGATCTCTACCACCCATCCCACAATCTCTTTGATGCACTACCATCAGGAAGGAAGTACAGAAGCATCAGAATGGGTAACAGCTGTGAGACTATTGAATATCTTGACACCACTGAGGTCTTTTCACATGGGCAGTGAGCTGTTTACTGTTTACTGTGCCATTTACCTATGCTGTGCACTGCATGCATTTTGAATTGTATTTTAGTGACCTATTTATGGTAATACTTTGGTTTATGTACTGTATATGTGTTATGTGGGCACACTGTGGTCTGGAGAAACATTGTTTCATTCATTTGTATACATGTAAAGTCAGAGGACAGTAAATGTGCACTTAAATTTGAACTTCAATCACTGACCTACAAGCTTGGGGCAATTTACAGCAGCCAGTTAACCCATCAAACCACTTGCCATTGATATGTGTGAGGTGTTACGCCTGTGCCCCCTCCTTTTTGAGAATCGCAAGATCGCTATTAATGCAGGTCAGGAGACCCAGGAAATGAGAGAGAGATGTTTGGAATGTCTTGGCCCCTCGGCGATACAAAGCTACGGGAAACGGCCATTGTCTCTTGGAGACGGAATTGTGTATTGAGTACGGTGCTATTTATTTGAAGCCCTCAGGGAATGACCAAAAGTGGGCTGGTTGAGGGAAGGCATCCCTCCACCTTGATTGACATCTGAGACCCTGTGAGTCAGGATAAAAGAGGGTCTGGGGGAACAGCCCCTTCAGACGCACCAGAAGAAACGCTAGAAATCCTGTAACAGCATAATAGTGAAAGCCGGTGGAAAGTCCACGTGCGTCCTTTTCCATTTGCCTCGGAATTGGTGGGCCTTGCCACGGAAGAACGGCTTTAGCTACCACAAAGGAGAAATCAGCCCCAACGACTCTCGAAGGATTGACATCATAAAAGGAATGGGCAAGTTTTAAACTCTCTCTCTTGACTCCAACCTGCAGCCTGCAGCTTGAATGAACTTGAGTGACTTTTATATTTCCATCGGACAATACATTATCCCCTAGACAATGATAGAGCTATTTCTTATTGATTATTATTATACCCGCACTTTTAGATTTAGTATTGACGATGTATACTATCTGTATGTTTGCATCAATGTTATTTTTGTGTATTTTTATCAATAAATACTGTTAAAAATAGTACCGTCAGACTTCAACGGACCTCTCGATCTTTGCTGGTAAGTGACCCAGTTACGGGGTACGTAACAGAGGAAACCAGCATGTGGAAATCCAGGGTAATATATCCAGGTCTGGAATTGACAGAAAGTTAGGTGACCAAGTGGGCACATGAAGAGGAGGATATGGGCAGGAGAAATGAATTGGTATGGATTCAGCAGATGCATGTGATGTGGAAAATATGAGGTCATTCACTTCAGTAAACAAAACTACTATGCCACTCGATATTCAAGGTTGGACTAAGAGGCCGGGGCAGGAGACGGGTGCAGAGGACCAGTTGGCTCAGTTGTTCACTGAATGAGTTGATTCAAGGAGTTAAATGGTGGGAATACTTCTAACGTTTATTTTTGCTTAGATACTAAATAAGTATCAACACTTGAGGACAATCTGCAGGCAGCTTTATTCCCATTGGTGGTGCATGGACCTCTCCACTTGGATGCAGTGCATTGTACCTCTGTTTCGTAGAGTGCCATCAACACAGCGAAGCTGGTTAGGTGTTTACACTGGCATATGGTGTGTGTGGTGTTAGCCTTCAACAGAGCGCAGTCTTGATGTGACCAGTGGCTCCGACCCACTGTGTGGTTTAAGGCGATACATAGCACCTGAACTTGGGGTTTCTTCGCCTGGAGAAGGAGACAACAACAAACATTACTGACTGGTTTCGGCCAACAGAGAACTTCAGCACTTTTCCACACTTATAAGAAAACAGGAAATGATAATGGATTGGGTTATTATCATCTCAGATACAAAGACACAGCGAAAAAATATAGTGCATCTCTCACCAAACAAATAAAAACACACTGGAGCTCCCTCCACACAGTGAAAAACACACTGTAATTCCCTCCACACAGTGAAAACTACTGCAACTTCCTCCACACAGTGAAAAACACTGTAACTCCCTCCACACAGTGAAAACTACTGCAACTCCCTCCACACAGTGAAAAACACACTGTAACTCCTTCCACACAGTGAAAAACACACTGTAACTCCCTCCACACAGTGAAAACTACTGTAACTCCCTCCACATAGTGAAAACTACTGCAACTCCCTCCACACAGTGAAAACTACTGCAACTCCCTCCACACAGTGAAAAACACACTGTAACTCCCTCCACACAGTGAAAAACACTGTAACTCCCTCCACACAGTGAAAACTACTGCAACTCCCTCCACACAGTGAAAAACACACTGTAACTCCCTCCACACAGTGAAAAACACACTGTAACTCCCTCCACACAGTGAAAACTACTGTAACTCCCTCCACATAGTGAAAACTACTGCAACTCCCTCCACACAGTGAAAAACACACTGTAACTCCCTCCACACAGTGAAAAACACTGTAACTCCCTCCACACAGTGAAAAACACACTGTAACTCCCTCCACACAGTGAAAAACACACTGTAACTCCCTCCACAAAGTGAAAAACACTGTAACTCCCTCCACACAGTGAAAATCACTGGAACTCCCTCCACACAGTGAAAAACACTGGAACTCCCTCCACGCAGTGAAAAACACACTGTAACTCCCTCTACACAGTGAAAAACATATTGTATCTCCCTCCACACAGTGAAAACACATTGTAACTCCCTCCACACAGTGAAAAGCACACTGTAACTCCCTCCACACAGTGAAAAAAACTGGAACTCCCTCCACACAGTAAAAAACACACTGGAACTCCCTCCACACAGTGAAAAACACTGCAACTCCCTCCACAGTGCAAAGCACGCTTCAACTCCCTCCACACAGTGAAAAACACACTGTAACTCCCTCCACACAGTGAAAAACACACTGTAACTCCCTCCACACAGTGAAAACTACTGTAACTCCCTCCACATAGTGAAAACTACTGCAACTCCCTCCACACAGTGAAAAACACACTGTAACTCCCTCCACACAGTGAAAAACACACTGTAACTCCCTCCACACAGTGAAAAACACTGTAACTCCCTCCACAGTGCAAAGCACGCTTCAACTCCCTCCACACAGTGAAAAACACACTGTAATTCCCTCTACACAGTGAAAACACACTGTAACTCCCTCTACACAGTGAAAAACACACTGTAAATCCCTCCACACAGTGAAAAACACAGTGTATCTTCCCCCACTGCATCTTCCATCATTTAGATTCAGATTTCTGGATAACTGAGACCTCTTCTGGTGCAGGTGGGGTCTCTACAAAAGGGATAAGTTGTACTTGACTCTGAGGGGGACTAATATTCTTGTGGGCGAATTTACTAGAGCTGTTGTCAAAGTCAGCATGGTGTCTGTAAAGGGAAATCTTGCAGGTGGAATACCATTTTGGGATAATGGTATAAAGAACAATAGTACAGAGTATTATCTAACTGGGGAGAAGTTTCAAACATCAGAGGTACAGAGGGACTTAAGAGTCTTCGTGCAAGGCTCCCAGAAGGTTAATTTACAGGTTGTGGCTGTGTACAGAAGGCAAATGTAATGTTGGCATTTATTTCAAGGGGAATAGAATAAAAAAGCAAGGAGATAACGCTGAGCCTTTATAAGACACTAGTCAGACTGCACTGAGAGCATTGTCAAGAGTTTTGGGCCCCATTTCTCAGAAAGGATTGTGCTGTCATTGGATAGAGTCCACAGGAGGTTTACGAGGATGATTTTGTGAATGAAGCGTTAACATATGAGGAGTATTTGGCAGTTTTGGGCCTGTACTCACTGGAATTAAGGAGAATGCATGGGGATCTCATTGAAACCTACCGAATGTTGAAAGGACTAGACTGGGTGGATGTGGAGAAGATGCTTCCTATAGTCAGGGTTATTCAGATTTAGAGCGGACAGCCTCAAAATTGAGGGGTGCCCCTTTAGAACAGAGGGAAGGAGGTAAGAGAGTAGTAAACCTGTGGAATGCTCTGCCACAGACTACAGTGGAGGCTAAGCCTGCGTGTATACTTAAGGCAGAAGTTGATAGTTTCCTGATTGGTTAGGACATCAAAGGATATAGCAAGAAGGCAGGTGTATGGGGTTGAGTGGGATCTGGGATCAGCTATGATGGAATGGCAGAGCAGACTTGATGGGCTGAATGGCCGAGTTCTGTTCCTAAGTCTTATAGTCTTATGCAGTGATGTTACAGATCCAACTATGCAGCCACTGTTCTGCACCCAGTTCTTCTGTATCTCCCACCTCTCTGCATCTCTCAATGCTACACAGATTGTGCTGTGTCTCCACCAGGCTGTGACAGTACTATGCACTATGTGGTGACTGTGCTACACTATAACTGCACCTTCTGACACTCAGTGCAGGGTGCAGAATGCAACCTGAGGATCTTCTGGGAGGTCCTGACCTGTGATAAGTTCCTTGGCACGGCACTTGCTTGGGAAACTTCACTGACCTTTTTGTTCTGGAAGGTAATGTTGATAGGTTGGTCCAGTGCCTGATTGCTCTGATGGGTTGATGTTGCAGTCAGGACATGTGAGTTAAGCAGCAGTTCTTCCCCATGATTCACAGAGCTATTCAACACAACATCCATCTGGGAGAAGGCAATTAAAGCTACACCGACAACATCTGCCAAGAGAAACCCCGTAGTTTAGAACTGGGCACCACAGCAGACTGGAATTCTCAGCCTCCTCAGCCAGGGAAACCCACTGGACAGCATATGTCTCAGCCTCTTTTGCCACAGGAACCTACAGCCGCAGGGAAGCAGAGGTCTAAAGTTCCTTTGTACCACTGAGATGGTGCTGATTTGTCTCAGGGAATGTTTAAACATGTCAGAGCCATGATTTCACTGAGAGAGGGGACATAATTTCCAGTATTTTAATCAACATTGATTTCTGCATCAATAAGACCCTTTGGCCCACAATGTTGTGCTGAACCAATTAAATTAATAATCAAACGACCAACCTAACTAATCTCTTCTGCCTACACAATGTTTATATCCTTTCATTTTCTTCACATTAATGTGCCTATCTAAATGTCTTTTAAAAATCTCAAATGTACCAGCCTCTATCATTACCCCAGGCAATGCATTTCAGGCCAGCAGTTTCTGTGTAAAAAGCTTGCCCCTCACAAGTCCTTTGAAATTACTCCATCTCACCTTAAACGCATAACCTCTGATATGAGACATTTCAACCCTGAGAAAAATATATTGTCTGTCTACACTATCTATGCTTCTAATAATCTTATAAACCTCTATCAGATCTGCCCTCAGCCTCTGCCGCTCCAGAGAAAACAATCCAAGTTTGTTCAACCTCTAATCCAGACAGCATCCTGGTAATCCTCTTCTGCATCCTTGTCCAAAACCTCAAGATTCTTCATATAATGCCTGACCAGAACTCTATGCAATACTTCAGATGTGGCCTAACTAGAATTTTATAAAGCTACGACATAACTTCATGACTTTTGAATTCAGTGCTTCAACTAATAAAGGCCTTCCTAACCACCCTATCAACATGTCTAGCCACTTATAGGGAACTATAAATTTTGACCCCAAGATCCCTCTGCTCATCAACACTGTTAAGGGTCTTGCCATCTTGACATCTCTTTGTCAACGTTGGCTCTGTCTGAGGAATGAGGGAAGCTGATGATAAAGGTTGTTCTCAATGTCACCTGTCTTAGCTGTGCATCATACTGTGAGCAGCAGTTGATGTGGGTCTTACCAGGGTCTCCTCTGTCAGTGACTGACTGCCAGTGAATATCCAGCTGGTTCCCTTTTGCTGACAGTGTCACCGTTTCTGCAGCTGAAACATTGCGATTCCGCAGAACTTCCATTTCAACTTCTGGTGAGACAGAGAGAATAGATGATAAAGATGGGGAGAAAACACAGAATGAGGTGCGACGCCGTAGACACCAATCGAGGCCAGGGACATAGTGGCATGACACTGAGCTTCACATGCATTCGGGTTCTTTCTTGTCTGGGATCATCCACTTTTTATGCTGGTGTTTGAGACAAATAATGTTAATTCAGTCACGTATTCCAGCTTTCCTCACCTCTGAATTGGCCCTCGGGAAACATGAATTAGTTGCTAAGTATTTTTTGACCTGTGGAGACCTGATTGGGTGTGAAATTAAAGCATAATCTGTTCTCATCACATAGGTCCCAACACAGTATGTCTCTATCACCTTGGCCCCTCAGTCAGGGCTCTCTGTCCCCTTTCACCCTGACCCCACAGTCAGGGTTCCCTGTCCCCTTTCACCCTGACCCCACAGTCAGGGCTCCCTGTCCCCTTTCACCTTGACCACACAGTCAGGGCTCTCTGTCTCCTTTCACCCCACAATCAGGGTTCCCTGTCCCCTTTCACCCTGACCCCACAGTCAGGGCTCTCTGTCTCCTTTCACCCTGACCCCACAGTCAAGGCTCTCTGTCCCCTTTCACCCCACAGACAGGGCTCCCTGTCCTCTTTCACCTTGACCACACAGTCAGGGCTCTCTGTCCCCTTTCACCCCACAGTCAGGGCTCTCTGTCCCCTTTCACCCCACAGTCAGGGCTCCCTGTCCTCTTTCACCTTGACCACACAGTCAGGGCTCTCTGTCCCCTTTCACCCCACAGTCAGGGCTCCTTGTCCCCTTTCACCCCACAGTCTGGGCTTTCTGTCCCCTTTCACCCCACAGTCAGGGCTTTCTGTCCCGTTTCACCTTGACCACACAGTCAGGGCTCTCTGTCCCCTTTCACCCTGACCCCACAGTCAGGGCTCTCTGTCCCCTTTCACCTTGACCACACAGTCAGGGCTCTCTGTCCCCTTTCACCCCACAGTCAGGGCTCTCTGTCCCCTTTCACCTTGACCACACAGTCAGGGCTCTCTGTCTCCTTTCACCCCACAGTCAGGGCTCCCTGTCCCCTTTCACCCCACAGTCTGGGCTCCCTGTCCCCTTTCACCCTGACCCCACAGTCAGGGCTCTCTGTCCCCTTTCACCCTGACCCCACAGTCAGGGCTCCCTGTCCTCTTTCACCTTGACCACACAGTCAGGGCTCCCTGTCCCCTTTCACCCCACAGTCAGGGCTCCTTGCCCCCTTTCATCCCACAGTCAGGGCTCTCTGTCCCCTTTCACCCCACAGTCAGGGCTTTCTGTCCCCTTTCACCTTGACCACACAGTCAGGACTCTCTGTCTCCTTTCACCCCACAGTCAGGGCTCCCTGTCCCCTTTCACCCCACAGTCAGGGCTCCCTGTCCTCTTTCACCTTGACCACACAGTCAGGGCTCCCTGTCCCCTTTCACCCAACAGTCAGGGCTCTCTGTCCCCTTTCATCCCACAGTCAGGGCTCTCTGTCTCCTTTCACCCCACAGTCAGGGCTCTCTGTCCCCTTTCACCACACAGTCAGGGCTCTCTGTCTCCTTTCACCCTGACCCCACAGTCAGGGCTCCCTGTCCCCTTTCACCTTGACCACACAGTCAGGGCTCTCTGTCCCCTTTCACCCCACAGTCAGGGCTTTCTGTCCCGTTTCACCTTGACCCCACAGTCAGGGCTCCCTGTCCCCTTTCACCTTGACCACACAGTCAGGGCTCTCTGTCCCCTTTCACCCCACAGTCAGGGCTCCTTGTCCCCTTTCACCCCACAGTCTGGGCTTTCTGTCCCCTTTCACCCCACA
This sequence comes from Hemitrygon akajei, assembly GCF_048418815.1. Taxonomy (NCBI): domain Eukaryota; kingdom Metazoa; phylum Chordata; class Chondrichthyes; order Myliobatiformes; family Dasyatidae; genus Hemitrygon; species Hemitrygon akajei. Next base: position 57,338,539 of record NC_133139.1, on the reverse strand, counting down.
GTCAGGGCTTTCTGTCCCATTTCACCTTGACCACACAGTCAGGGCTCTCTGTCTCCTTTCACCCTGACCCCACAGTCAGGGCTCCCTGTCCCCTTTCACCCTGACCCCACAGTCAGGGCTCTCTGTCCCCTTTCACCCCACAGTCAGGGCTCCCTGTCCCCTTTCACCTTGACCACACAGTCAGGGCTCTCTGTCCCCTTTCACCCCACAGTTAGGGCTCCCTGTCCCCTTTCACCCTGACCACACAGTCAGGGCTCTCTGTCCCCTTTCACCCCACAGTCAGGGCTCCCTGTCCCCTTTCACCTTGACCACACAGTCAGGGCTCCCTGTCCCCTTTCACCTTGACCACACAGTCAGGGCTCTCTGTCCCCTTTCACCCCACAGTCAGGGCTTTCTGTCCCGTTTCACCTTGACCCCACAGTCAGGGCTCCCTGTCCCCTTTCACCTTGACCACACAGTCAGGGCTCTCTGTCCCCTTTCACCCCACAGTCAGGGCTCCTTGTCCCCTTTCACCCCACAGTCTGGGCTTTCTGTCCCCTTTCACCCCACAGTCAGGGCTTTCTGTCCCGTTTCACCTTGACCACACAGTCAGGGCTCTCTGTCTCCTTTCACCCTGACCCCACAGTCAGGGCTCCCTGTCCCCTTTCACCCTGACCCCACAGTCAGGGCTCTCTGTCCCCTTTCACCCCACAGTCAGGGCTCCCTGTCCCCTTTCACCTTGACCACACAGTCAGGGCTCTCTGTCCCCTTTCACCCCACAGTCAGGGCTCCCTGTCCTCTTTCACCTTGACCACACAGTCAGGGCTCTCTGTCCCCTTTCACCCCACAGTTAGGGCTCCCTGTCCCCTTTCACCCTGACCACACAGTCAGGGCTCTCTGTCCCCTTTCACCCCACAGTCAGGGCTCCCTGTCCCCTTTCACCTTGACCACACAGTCAGGGCTCTCTGTCCCCTTTCACCCCACAGTCAGGGCTCCCTGTCCTCTTTCACCTTGACCACACAGTCAGGGCTCTCTGTCCCCTTTCACCCCACAGTCAGGGCTCCATGTCCTCTTTCACCTTGACCACACAGTCAGGGCTCCCTGTCCTCTTTCACCTTGACCACACAGTCAGGGCTCCCTGTCCTCTTTCACCTTGACCACACAGTCAGGGCTCCCTGTCCCCTTTCACCCCACAGTCAGGGCTCTCTGTCCCCTTTCATCCCACAGTCAGGGCTCTCTGTCTCCTTTCACCCCACAGACAGGGCTCTCTGTCCCCTTTCACCACACAGTCAGGGCTCTCTGTCTCCTTTCACCCTGACCCCACAGTCAGGGCTCCCTGTCCCCTTTCACCTTGACCACACAGTCAGGGCTCTCTGTCCCCTTTCACCCCACAGTCAGGGCTCCCTGTCCTCTTTCACCTTGACCACACAGTCAGGGCTCTCTGTCCCCTTTCACCCCACAGTCAGGGCTTTCTGTCCCGTTTCACCTTGACCACACAGTCAGGGTTCCCTGTCCCCTTTCACCCTGACCCCACAGTCAGGGCTTTCTGTCCCCTTTCACACCACAGTCTGGGCTCCCTGTCCCCTTTCACCCTGACCCCACAGTCAGGGTTCTCTGATCTCTTACATCCTGCCCCACAATCAGGGCTCTCTGTCTCTTTTCACCTTGGCCCCACACCTTGGCTGTCTGTTCCCCTTCATCTTTAATCTTGGCCTCATGGTCAGGACTTCCTGACCATTTCAACACTGGCCCCATGATCAGGGCTCTCTGACCCCTTTCATTCTGACCCCATGGTTAGAGCTCTCTGTCCCTTTTCATCCTGGCCACATGGTCAGGGCCTTCTGTCCCCTTTCACTGTGGCTTCAATGTCTGGGCTCTGAGGTGGTATACTCTATTCTCCTACTTTGTTTACCTATGTTGCCGAAGGACATGTTCCTCTTTTCATGATCCATCAGTGTGAAAACCACAGCCATCACTGACTTCTCCAGCAATTGCAGAGATAAGGCCAGCATTTCCTGTTGTGCACGAGATTCCATTTTCTCCAACAGTGAACTGTTTCCCAGGAGCTGGTTTGTGATCTTTGAGATACTCTATGGGATTTAAACAAACTGATCAGTTCTTTCTGTACCTTCTAAGATTTATTCACTCACCAAGTTCTGCCACCTTTCCTCATGGTGACTCACCTTTCAGCCTCAGGACCATTCTGTGAATCTCTGTTGAAGCGAAGTGCAACTGAAGTGAAGTTCCTATCCTTCCACATTCAATCCAACATTCCTAGCCTACCACATTCAATCCAACATTTCTCTTCTCGCTTTCACTGATGTCCCAGCTAATTAGCTGATGGTATTGACCTCAGACCTCAAATACCTCAATTATCTTCCTTCTCCTTTGAGATCTACAGTCTCAATTCACCAACATATAGCATCTAGTCAATGTTATTTTGCAAAGGAAAAATGTTGTTTTGCAATGTTATTTTACAATTTGAGCAACTTTCTCCTTCGGTCATAGCATCACCATTGAATCCTCACAACCAGTGAGCAGATGGTTGTGGGTTACTAACCAAAAGTAATTGACATCTGGTTGTGTAACAACAAATAAAAATAGAACACAGACCCTGATATTTTTGGTGCCAGGAATGTGACAGATATCTGACTTCAAAACAGTGGGGCTTTAGCTTTGTGCTGCACTCAGACTTCAGGGCCTTGTCCCACTTTAGGCACAGCACACTAACCATGCTTTCTACCTAGTGCACTGAGAGATGAGGTTGAAATATTTAACATGAAATATTAAACCTCTTTTCTTAGGAGTGCAAAGTTTCTGTGATCAGCAGCCCATGGTACAAGTCTAAAGTTCTGGGGAGATCTACTCAGTGTCATGCTCAGGATTTGTTCTTTACAAAGATTAATTACGGTGGTCTTAGTAGGATTTTGCTCTGTAGGGTGGGATGCAAAACAGCAGTGATTACATTTGGAAACACTCTAACAGCTGTGACAGGCTGAGGGACATCCTGAGGTGGTAAAGATGTTATTGGAAACACAGCCATGGCTCCAGTAAATGCTTTGAACTCACCCCTCACTGGCTGCTGACTGATGGAGTCTGTGGTGTATGAGGATCCTGTGCACAGGCACGATCTCCCCTCTCAGTCCCCAGTCTTGATGGAGCCAAGGGTCCCTGGCAATCAGAGCTTGTGGAAAAGACTGTTTTAACAGTTTTAACCTCATGAAGTGGTTGATCCTGTTCGACATTCCATTGGAAGCAGGATTAGAATTTTGATGAAGTTCAGTGGCATTAGTACTTGAGCTCACATACAGGAATGAATGAGGTGCAGGAGCTTTAGGTCTCACATCACCAGGTTCAAGAACAGTTATTACCCTTTAACTATTAGGCTGTAGAACCAGTGTGGATAACTTTGCTTGCCTTAACTCTGAGCTGATTCCACAACCTACAGACTCACTTTCAAGGACTCAGCAACTCATCACCTCAGTATTATTTACTATTATTTGTTTTTATTTGTATTTTAATGGTTTGACTTCATTTGCACAGTAGTTGTTTGTCAGTCCTTGTGCGTAGTTTTTCATTGATTCTATTGTATTTCTTTGTTGTACTGTGAATATCCGCAAGACAATGAATCTCATAGGGTGACATCTGCATACTTTGATAATAAATTTACTTTGAACTTTGAAAGCTGATGAATGGAATGACCCGAGGGACTTGTGGAATTATTAGAGATAAACATTGTGCAGAGGCGAGAGGGTCACTAATAAAGCTAAATTGAAAACTGCAGGAAATCTGAAATTAAAAACAGTAAATGCAGGAATTGTTCAAGCTAGGCAGCTTCAACACAGTTAGGATTTCAATTCCTAAATCCTCCATTAGAGGTGCGAAAGAAGTAAAATAAGTAAGTTTTAGAGAAAATGGGAAGAGAGAAATTGGACAAAGAGATTATCTCCACTAGGGCGAGGACAGGCTAAAAGGGTATTTAGTGAGTGAGTTGATATGCATGGGTAGAGAGAGCAAACAAGGATCAGAAGATATAAGATGAGTGCAATTTGAGAGTGAAAACACAAACAAGAAGACCCAGGATGCTGTAAAATGGAGAGATATGGGATGTGTGCAGCAGGACAGTCAGGCTATGCTGGTGCAAAGAGAAAACCTGACCCATATTGGATGAACATAGGTAGTGTTTGATCATAAGACCATAGAATATTATCCAGTACTCATCCAGTGAGGCCACCTGGTAGAACTCAGGAATAAGAAAGATGTAATCATTATGATGGGATTATGTTATAAACTCTCCAATAGGCAGGGACAGATATGCAGTCAGATCATACCAAGCTGTCAAAACAAGGTTGTTGAGTGGGTGATTTTAACTTCCCCAGTGGCAAAGACTCCGTAGTACCAGGTGTTTAAATGAGGCAAAATTCAAAGTTCGAAGTAAATTTTTACAACACTGAGGTTCATTTTATCGTATACTTAATAAATCCATAATAGAATAAATGAAAGACTGCACTAGGCATTCAACCAGTGTGCAAATACAAACAAAAGTAAGAATAATAATAAATAAAAAGCAATAAATAGCAAGAACATGAGATGAAGAGTCCTTGAAAATGGGAACATCTCCTTTGGTTTGAGTCTGATGGTTGAAGGGTAACAACTGTTCCTGACTCTGGTGGTGTCCTTCTTGAATCACCTGTACCTTCTTCCAGATGCAGTGAGAAGAGAGCATGATCTAGGTGGTGGGGGTTCTTGATGATAGATGCTACTTTCCTGCAACAATGCTCTTTTAAAGGTGCTCAATGGTGGGGAGGGCTTTGCCCATGATGGACTGGGCCATATCCACTACTATTCATAGGATTTTCTGTTCAAGTACTTTGGTGCTTCCATACCAGGCTGTGATGCAGTCCGTCAATATAGTCTCCACAAATCTATAGAAGTTTGTCAAAAGTATAGTTGTCATGTCGAATCTTTGCAAACTCCTACGGAAGTAGAGGTGCTGCTATGCTTTCTTCATAATTGCACTTATGTGCTTGGCCCAGGGCAGGTCCTCTGAAATGATAACACCAAGGAATTTAAATTTGCTGACCCTGTCCAGCTTCTATCCTCTGATAAGGACTGGCTCATGGACCTCTGGTTTCTTCCTTCTGAAGTTAATTATCAGCTCCTTAGTGTTGGAAGAGGTTGTTGTTGTGGCACCATTCAGACAAACTTTTAGTCTCCCTCTTATATGCTGATTTGACCTTCAACAATGGTGTCATCGGAGCCACATAGTCAGAAGTGTAAAACGAGTAGAGCAGGGGGCTAAGCACATAGCCTTGTGGTGCACCTGTGCTGATGGAGATTGTGGAGGAGATGTTGCTATCAATCCATATAACCATATAATAGTTACAGCACGGAAACAGGCCATCTTGGCCCTTCTAGACTGTGCCGAACACTTACTCTCACCTAGTCCCACCAACCTGCACTCAGCCCATAACCCTCCATTCCTTTCCTGTCCATATACCTATACAATTTTACTTTAAATGACAATATCGAACCTGTCTCTACCACTTCTACTGGAAGCTCGTTCCACACAGCTACCACTCTCTGAGTAAAGAAATTCCCCCTCGTGTTACTATGTTTTATGTTACCCCTAAACTTTTGCCCCATAACTCTCAACTCATGTCCTCTTGTTTGAACCTCCCCTACTCTCAATGGAAAAAGCCTATCCATGTCAACTCTATCTATCCCCCTCATAATTTTAAATACCTCTATCAAGTCCCCCTCAACCTTCTATGCTTCAAAGAATACTGTACTCTCTCTATTTTGTTGACATCTTTCCTATAATTCGGTGACCAGAACTGCACACAATACTCCAAATTTGGCCTTACCAATGCCTTGTACAATTTTAACATTACATCCCAACTCTTATACTCAATGCTCTGATTTTCAAAGGCCAGCATACCAAAAGCTTTCCTCACCACATGAGATTCCACCTTCAGGGATTCCACCATTATTCCTAGATCACTCTGTTCTACTGCATTCTTCAATGCCCTACCATGTATGTCCTATTTTGATTAGTCCTACCAAAATGTAGCGCCTCACACTTATCAGCATTAAACTCTATGTGCCATCTTTCAGCCCACTCTTCTAACTGACTTAAATCTCTCTGCAAGCTTTGAAAACCTATTTCATTATCCACAACGCCACCTATCTTAGTATCATCTGCATACTTACTAATCCAATTTACCACCCCATCATCCAGATCATTAATGTATATGACAAACAACTTTGGACCCAGTACAGATCCCTGAGGCACACCACTAATCCAAACTGACTGAAGTCTGCAGGTGAGAAATCAAGGATCCAATTGCATAATGAGGTATTGAGGCCAATGTCTTGAAGCTTATTGATTAGTTTTGAAGGGATGATGGTAATGAATGCCAAGCTGTAGTAGATAAAGAGCATCCTGATGTATGTATCTTTGCTGTCCAGATGTTTCAGGATAGAGTGAAAAGCCAATAGGATGGCATCTGCTGTGGACCTGTTGCTTTGGTAGACAGATTGGAGTGGATCCAAATCTCTTCTCAGGCAGTTGATATGTTTCATCACCAAACTCTCAAAACACTTCAACACTGCATGATTGTCATTGGGGGAGGTTACCATGTTCTTTTTAGGAGCTGGTTAAAGTGAAGCCTACTTGAAGCAGATGGGTACTTCAGACTGCTGAAGCAAGAGGTTAGAGATTTCACTCTCGCCTCTCTTTTACACTTTATGTATCCGAAGAAACTTTTGGTATCCTCTTTAATATTATTGGCTTGCTTACTTTTGTATTCCATCTTTTCCTTCTTAATGACATTTTTAGTTGCCTTCTGTTGGTATTGCTGCTCTACTGTCATCCCTGCCAGTGTTCTTTTCCATTCATTTCTGGCCAACTCCTCTCTCATGCCTTTGTAATTACCCTTACTCCACTATAATACTGATACACGTGACTTTAATGTCTCTTTCTCAAAATTCAGGGTGAATTTGATCATATTATGATCACTTTCCCCTAAGGGTTATTTTACCTGAAGCTCTCTAATTAAATCCGGATCAATGCACAACACCCAATCCAGAATAACTGATCCCCTAGTGGGCTCAGCCATGAACTGTTCCAAAAAGCCATCTTGTTGGCATTCCAGAAACAGCCCCTCCTGGAATCCAGACCAATCTACCTGCATATCAAAGTTCTCCATGACCATTTGTAACATTGCCTTTCTGGCATGCATTTTCTACCTCCCATTGTAATTTGTGGATCACATCCTTACTACAGTTTGGGAGGGGTGGTGGTCTGCACATAACTCCCATCAAGGTCCATTTACCCTTGAAGTTCCTTAGCTCTATCCACAATGATTAAACACCTCTTTCTAATTACTTGCTTTCATTTTTTACTAACAGAGCAATGCCACTCCATGTGCCTTCCTGCCTGTCGATACAATGTGTATCCTTGACTATTAAGCTCCCAGCTATAATCTTCTTTCAGCCACAATTCAGTGATGCCTACAACATCATATATGCCAATCTGTAACTGTTCTACAAGTCCATCTACCTTATTCCATATACTGCACACATTCAAAAATAACACATTCAGTCCTGCATTCACCCTTTTCAATTTTGTCCACCCTTTTACATTGCAACTTGTCCTGTTGACTGCAATTTTGACTGTCATCAGCCTCTCCTTGCTGGGAATCTCACTACAGATTGCCTTTGTTTGTAAAACTAACTAACTCATCCTCAGTACTAACACTCTGGTTCCTATCTCTGTGGGCTGGTTTGAATAGATTACCTCCCCCTGTATTACATATACAATCTAATACATAATGGTGACCAGGTTTCATTGATGCATTGGCATACTTCTCACCTGGAGATGCTGCTCAGGGTCAAAACTCTCGTTGTTGTGTAACATTTCACACACATTGTGGTTATGGAGAATGTTTATGATCCTGCAAACTGGATTGACTGCTTCCTGCCTTGTGTCAGGTCTGGAATCACCCACCTGCAGAGAAAAGTTTGACATGTCACCCATCTTCCACAGGTTTTGGCTACTTGTGACATACAACAGCATTATTGGCAGCAGCATTATACAGGTACTACATTTCTGTCATGTTCCAACGTGCTTCAAGGCCGCCACCGTCGTCCCCGTGCCGAAGAAGTCTTCAGTGTCCTGCCTAAATGACTACCGTCCCGTTGCACTTACATCCATTATCATGAAGTGTTTCAAGAGGCTCGTCATGAGGCATATCAAGACCCTGCTGCCCCCCTCACTGGACCCCCTGCAGTTTGTGTACCGTCCCAACCGCTCAACAGATGATGCCATTGCCATCACCTGGCCCTAACCCACCTGGACAAAAAAGACACATACGTTTGGATGCTGTTCATAGATTTCAGTTCAGCATTCAACACAATCATCCCTCAGAAACTGATTGGAAAGCTGAGCCTACTGGGCCTGAACACCTCCCTCTGCAACTGGATACTAGACTTCCTGACTGGGAGACATCAGTCAGTCCGGATCGGGAGCAGCATCTCCAAAACCATCACACTGAGCACGGGAGCCCCCCAGGGCTGTGTGCTCAGTCCACTGCTGATCACTCTGCTGACCCACTACTGTGCTGCAACACACAGCTCGAACCATATCATCAAGTTCATCAATGACACGACTGTGGTGGGTCTCATCAGCAAGAACGATGAGTCAGCTCACAGAGGGGAGGTGCAGTGGCTAACAGACTGGTGCAGAGCCAACAACCTGTCTCTTAATGTAAACAAAACAAAAGAGATGGTTCTTGACTTCAGGAGGGTACAGAGCGACCACTCCCCGCTGAACATCAACTGCTCCTCAGTAGAGATCGTAAAGAGCACCAAATTTCTTGCTATTCACCTGTCAGAGAATCTCACCTGGTCCCTCAACACCAGCTCCATAGCAAAGAAAACCCAACAGCGTCTCTACTTTCTGCGAAGGCTGAGAAAAGTCCATCTCCCACCCCCATCCTCATCACATTCTACAGGGGTTGTATTGAGAGCATCCTGAGCAGCTGCATCACTGCCTGGTTCAGAAATTGCACCATCTCGGATCGCAAGACCCTGCAGCGGATAGTGAGGTCAGCTGAGAAGATCATCGGGGTCTCTCTTCCCGCCATCACGGACATTTACACTACACACTGCATCCGCAAAGGAAACAGCATTATGAAGGACCCCATGCACCCCTCATACAATCTCTTCTCCCTCCTGCCGTCTGGGAAAAGGCTCTGAAGCATTCGGGCTCTCATGGCCAGACTATGTAACAGTTTCTTCCCACAAGCTATCAGACTCCTCAATATCCGAAGCCTGGACCTTGCCCTATTGTCCTGTTTATTATTTATTGTAATGCCTGCACTGTTTTTGTGCACTTTATATAGTCCTGTGTAGGTCTGTAGTCTAGTGTAGCTTTCTCTGTGTTGTTTTTTTTACATAGTTCAGTCTAGCTTTTGTACTGTGTACTGTGTCATGTAACACCATGGTCCTGAAAAAATATGTACTGTACCAGCAGTTATGGTCGAAATGATAATAAAAGTGACGACTTGACTTGAGTTGATGTGTAATGGTGAAGATCCCTGCAGCAGATGGAAGAATCAGGGGGTTTGCAAAGTATGAATGTTGAGAGGGTCAGAGTCAGACCTACATCTTTCCATTCAATCATTTTATTGTGGAAATGATATCCAATGGTTTGTTGATGCTAAGGTGGGGTAGTACTGGTAGGATGAGGTGGTGGACAGGAGAGAAGAGATGGGTGGGAGGCGGTAATACTGCTATGAGGAGCAAGTAGGAAAGGAGACCAGATGAAATGTTTTGGAAAGACATTTGTGGAGGAAGAAATGAAGGAAGATTTTGGTCATGCACTTTGGTAGAAGGAATAAAGGCATAGACTATTTTCTAAAAGGGGAGAATATTCAGAAGTTAGAGGTGCAAAGGGACTTGGGAGTCCTCGTGAAGGATTCCCTAAAGGTTAACCTACAGGTTGAGTCAGTGATAATTAAGGCAAATGCAATGTCAGCATTCACTTCAAGAGGACTAGAGTATAAAGGTAAAGGTGTAATGCTGAGGCTTTATAAGGCATTAGTCAGATTGCACTTGGAGTATTGTAAGCAGTTTTGGGTCCCTTATCTATGGAAAGATGTGCTGGCATTGGAGAAGATCCAGATGAGGTTCATGAGAATAATTCCACAAATGAAAGGGTTAATGTACCAGAAGTGTTGATGGCTCTTGGCTTGTATTCACTGGAGCTTAGAAGAATGAGGGGGGATCTCATTGAAACCTTTCAAATATTGAAAGACCTACATAGAGAGATGATGTGGAGAGGATGTTTCATATAACGGGAGTCTTGGACCAGAGGGCACAGTATCAGAATAGAAGGCCATCCATTCAGAATAGAGGATGTTTTTTTTTAGCCAGAGGGTGGTGAGACTGTGGAATTCATTGCCACAGACAGCTGTGGAAGCCGGATCATTGGGTATAATTAAAGTGGAAGTCAATAGTTTCTTGATTAGTCAGGGTGTCAAATATTATGGGGAGAAGGTAAAAGAATGGGGTTGAGGGAGATAATAAATCAGCCATGATGAAATGGCAGATCAGATTTGATGGGCTGAATGGTCTACTTCTGCTCCTTTGTCTTATGGTTTTATGAGTTTCTGACAGGTTTCTGGACAACATTAATACATGAATTTGGTTGTGTTTACTCTCAATAGGCAGAGAAGCTAGTTGACAAAAGTTTAATAAAAATCCTGCATAAAATGAGCTTCTTTGTACATGCTAGAACTTTCTGCAGTTAAAGTTTCCTGATTAAACAGTGTTCTTCTGTGAAAAGCCAAATATTATGAGAGAACATGAGCTCCCATGGCCATGCAGACTATCAACTACTTATCATACTATTTCCAATTACTAGCACTTGACCTGTGGACTTGTGTTCCCATGCATCTGAAGTGCCTACCCAGAAACTTGTTAAATGTGAGAGCCTCATCCTCCAATTCCCTTCAGGCAGTGTATTCCAGGTCTCAAACACCCTCTTTTAGTTAAACCTTCAAATCATTTACCCCTTACATGAGATCTACATCTTGTAGTTTCGTATCGCAGCTGTAGGGAAAAGTTTCTGCCCTTTTACCTGATGCTCCTCAATGGTATATATCTATCTGGCTCTCTCTTAAATAAAAACAAACTCAGTTTCTTCAATGTCACCTCTGAACTGGGACACTCCAGCCCAGGCTACCTTCACGATCTGTCCTGCCTCCTTTGGGGAATCTTTGGATTTGTTCCACAAGACCCTATATTTAGGTCCTATCCTTATTAGAACTTAAATAGAGCACTGTCATAAGAAAGCAGCATCCATCATCAAAGATCCTCACCATCCAGGGCATACCTTCTTCTCACTACTACCATCAGGCAAGAGGTGCAGAAGCCTTCAATTCCACAACACCAGGTTCAGATACGGTTATTACCCTTCAACCATCAGGCTCCAGAAGCAGTGTGGATAACTTCTCGTACCACTACTCTGAATTAATTCTATGACCTACAGACTCACTTTTAAAGACTCTCTACAATTCATGTTCTCAGTATTATTTTTATTTGTCTTCTTTTGGACATTTGTTATTTGGTCATCTCTGTCTGTTTATGTATAGTTTCCTTAAAATACTATTATATTTATTTATTCTTGGGATTACCTGTAAGAAATTGAATCGAAGGTAGTATGGCAACATACAGTTTATGTACTTTGATAATAAATTTGCTTTGTTATTTTCTAATGCTCTGTCCATCTTATAACTAATCATTTTGTGTCATTCTAAGTATTTATCTAAATGTCATACTATTGTATCCAAATATCTTCCTATTAATGACACTATTTCCACGTCATTTGCAGACTTACTGAAAATAATTTTTCCATTTACATTCACGTCTGAACAGTAAAACACCCCTGGCCACAAGCTTCCCGACAAACTTCCCTCCACTCTCACCACCACTCTTGTTACCAATTTTGGATCCAATTTGCCATGAGTTCCAGCATTTTGGATCAGCCTGCCATGGGGATTTTATCAAAGGCCTTACTGACATCCATGTGGATTAGATCAACATCACTGGCCTCATCAATATATCCTGTTAAACTTTTTGAAAAATTTCGTCAAACTTATCAGGCTGAATCTGTTCCCAACAAATACATGATGACAAGCTTTGATTAATCCTGGTCTTTTCAAGTGAATATGAATTCTGAACATTGCAATGTTTTCCAAGATATTCCCTACCTTCTTGGGATTGCTTAACACTGCCAGACATTTACCACTCAGCCACTGGCTGATGACGGGAAGCCAATCAACATGGAACTTGAATCCCAAGGGCTCTTCTTCTATTAACATTGATGACCCAGTTGGCCTTTGAGAGAGCAAATAGCCTTTGGTGCAACTTTCACTGCCTATGCCACACACCACCTGATGGATAGCCTTGAAAGCAGCTTTTACTGCCTGTTGGGTGTTTGGATACTGGCCTGCTTCCTGAACTTATCAATCACGCGGGACTCAGTCACCCTTTTCAGTGCAGCTCAAACCAGACAGTACACAAAGAAAATGCCAAACAGCAGTGCTGGGTTTCTGCAACAGGTTGGTGTACTCAGACCATGTGGTGAACTACATATACCTGTCTGGACATGCCCCCCCCCCCCACCCCACTGACTGCTCCTGTGGCTCCTCCCACAGACCCTGGTATAAAGGCGATTGGAGGCACAGCCCCTTCCTCAGTCTCCAGGATGTTGTGTGGTGGTCACTTGCTGCTTGTGCTTTCTTCCAGCCAATAAAAGCCTACCTTAACCCATGTCTCAGAGTTATTGATGGTGCATCAGACCAGTTACATTGTAACTCAGTGTACACTGAGTGAGAGCTCAAGGGTATTCATCCAAAACACATCCAGAAAATTATAGTATTCATGCTGCAATACTTAGATGTAGATTTTACAATTTCACACTAATACATCAGTAATCTATTTTTCTTTGTATCTTTTGAACTTCAGGTTATTTTTCGAATAAACAAGTCCTACACCATGGAAGCAGTCCTTTAGGCCCAACTCATCTATGCTGACTGTGTTGCCCAATGAGCTAGTCCCATCTACCTGTGCTTGGGCACCAGACAGAGTTACCTATTGCTGCTGGACATTTATATCTCTCCATTCTCACAGGTGCTGGTTGCTATAATTTATCGTTTTGTCTTTCTGTTGTGGACTTTGTTTATCCAATGATCAATGATTCTGTATTTAGTCTGAATTCCAACCTCCTTTGTTTATTTCTGCTCCAGCTGGCTACGTCTTCCTATCACTTTCCTCACTTTGCCCTCCCAATGTGATTGATTAATTACCTCCCCTATTGATCTATTTTTCATAATCCTTTTCCACTGCTCTTAAGCTGAACATTTCAAAGTTCAAAGTAAATTCATTATCAGAGTACATACATGTCACTGCATACAACCCTGAGATTCTTTTTCTGAGGGGTATACTTATCAAGACTATAGAACAGTAACTGTAAACTGTTACATTAGGAACTGTTAAACAAACTGTGCAAATGCAGATATGATTAAATAGCAATAAATAACAATACAGAAGAGACCTTAAATGAGTGTAGCAATCCCCTTTTGTTCAAGAGCCTGATGGTTCAAGGGTAGTAACTATTCTAGAACCAGTGGTGTGAGTCCTGAGGCACCCGTACTTTCTACCTGATGTCAGCAATCACAGACCATATTACAGACTTTCTCAATTTTCTGTTTTCACTGTCTTTCCTTGACAACTCTCCTGCCACTCTCCATGTTTGGGAATGTGTCACTACAGTTGAGTCTTCCACTACCTGTGCTGCAGGGATCATCTGGATAAATGCCTCAGTGCTCAGGATTTTGAGGCTTTGAAGAAATGACAATAGATCTCTCAGTCAGGGTGGTGCAAGGTTTGGATGGAGCCTTGGACTGGTTGGTAATGCCATGTATCTGTAGTCTTTATTTTTCTATTTGGTAGTAACTGTCAGTTGTGGAAGAGCTCGACGAGTTTCAGCAATGCACCGCACAGTGGCACAGACTGCTGTAATGTTTTGCAGATGGAGGGAGGGAATGGCTGAGAACTGGAAGAGACTGAGGGAGGAAAGTGATATCGTTTATTAAGCAATTACTGCTGCTCTCCTTCTATGAGGAAAACCAAAGGGCTGCTTGGAGACTCAGTCCCATCACAACAGTAGCATACTTTCTCCTTCTCAGGGTGAATGAGAGAAAGGATAAATGACACTGTTAACGTTAAGTGGTTCAAAATAAAGAACAGTTTTAAAACCTATTAGCCTACCTCTACCGATCCCATATTCACGGTTACAGGTGAACATTTGTGAGCAACAGCATCTGGGCAGTCAAATTCTAGAGAGAAGCACAGCAAAGTGAGAATGTTTGCAGTTCTCTGCAATCAAAATATTCATAACAAAAATTTCACACCCCAAAATGGTAAAATGTCATTAGAATTGATTCTGAGGCAGTGGTGCATTTAATAAAGGTAACATAATAATCTGAGGAACAAAAAGGCAAGTAATATTGCGGAGAATGAACTCATAGACTGAGAGAGAGGTGGTTTCTAGATCAGAGAGCTGAGGAAACAACTGGGGATAGGCTACTGTGAAATGACAGCAACCTTCAACAGGCCTGATGACAAGGAATATTTCAGAACCAGCCAAGGAGGAATAGGGCACTGTTCAGGGAAGGAAGGTAGAATACAACAGTTGTATAGCAAGACAGATGAAGCAGAGTCAAAAATATGCTACTTGCTTTACAAAAGGCAAAAGAGCATCCAGGTTAATGTAGGAGGAGTGAATTGTGAAGTGCTTACCAATGCAAACATCTCCGTGCTGCAGTCTACTGCCTCCTGATGATGAAATGAAGCCAGGGTTGCAGATGCAGGTATAACTTCCCGCCGTGTTGTAGCAGGTTGCATTGGAGCCACATGGTTTCAAATGGCATTCATCAACATCTGTAGCAAAGAGATGAAGCTGATCACACATGGATCTTCAGCACACTGAGCCACTGGGCACCTAACAAACAACTCCACAAACATAGGAATCTGTTTAAATCTCAATCTCTGCTTTCAACATCTGTTTCCTTATTTTTTGACAGATCTATTTTGCATCTTGGAAGAGGCTGAATCAGCAACAGTCTTGTAGTAAATTGGGTAAAATGCAGTTTTCAAAGCCCAACCAGGTGGGAAAAACAGTGGCAGAACTCATTCCAAACTTTTCATTGAAGTACTATTGTAGTATTGAAGGAGTTCTTCACTATGAGAGGTGCAGTACTAAAGGAGGGTCACACTGTGGGAGGCGTACTTCCAAGGGAGCTACTCACTGTGGGAGGGCAGTACTAACGGAGAATCACACGATGAGAGAGGCAATACTAAAGGAGGGTTACACTGAGGTAGGGATGGTATAGAGAGAGAGTCGCACTGTGGGAGGGGTGTCACTGAGGGAGTGTCACCCTACCACAGGAAGGACCAGTGATCCTTGTCATCCAAGACTTGGGAATGCATTGCCTCTGAGAACATCACTTAAAGCAGGACTGGAGGGAACAATGCGATTCCCAGTGCACTCTTGGGGAAGGAGTCATGAACCTAAAACCTCCTCTTCCTCCTCTCAAATTCCAAGACAAGTTTGTCTGCTGTTGCTCTCTGTTCTGATGCGCCAACCCTCTCAGCCTCCACAATGGTACTCCTCCAAGGAAGTGTGGAGAAATGACTCAGTCTCTCATGCAGAAGTTGCATCCTGTCCAGTCTGAGGACACTTTGCAGGGCACCCTGCAGAAGAACCAATTGCTGAGTGGAACCAGACATTTCTGGAAAGCATACTGAGGACACAGCAGATGGAATGTAATGTGGAAAAGTTTGAGATCATTCATAAAAAAAAACAGAAGGATGGAGGGTTTATAAATGGTGAGAGTCTGAAATGCTACGTTGACTATACCTCTTACACCCTCTCTCATGTAAATATGCCTTTCTTTTTTTTCAGTTCCTTTGTCTCTGCCTCATCTGTTTCAAGGATGAGGCTTTCCTTTCAGGACTTCAGAGCAGCCCTCCAAAGTACAGGGTTTCCTTTCCCCCACATGCCATGCTGCCTGCACCTGCATCACCTCCATTTCCTGAACAACCACCCCCAACTCATCTTTGAACCACCTTAACAGAGATCAAGTTTCTCTTGTCCTCACTTACCATGCTCTGAGCCTCTGGATCTGGCACCTCATTCTCCATAACATGTGATATCTTCAATGGGGTTCTACCACCAAGCACATCTTTACCTCCTCATCTTCACTTCCCACGGGGATTGTGCCTCTATGATTCCCTTCTCCATTCATCCCATCCCAGTAAGCTTCCTCCTGGCATATTCACCTGCAAATGGAAGAAGTGTTGTACCTTCCCATTCATTTCCTCTCTCAATTCCATTCAGGGCCCTAAACATTCCTTCCAAGTGAGCAACACTTCACTTGAGGCCTTTGGGACTAACTACTTATTTTGGTTCTCCCAATGTGACCTCTTTGACACCGTTGAAACCTGAAATAGACTGAGGGGACTATTTGTCGAGAACCTTTGCTACGTTTGCAAAAATCAGGATTTCCTGGTGGCCAACCATTTTAATTCCAATCCCCATTCCAATTCAGTGGTGGGCAGGTGGAACAGGTCAAAAGCTTTAAGTTCCTCGGTATGAATATCACAAATGACCTGACTTGGTCTAACCAAGCAGAGTCCACTGCCAAGAAGGCCCACCAGCACCTTTACTTCCTAAGAAAGCTGAAGAAATTTGGCCTGTCCCCTAAAACCCTAACTAACTTTTATAGGTGCACCATAGAAAGCATTCCTCTAGGGTGCATCACAACCTGGTATGGAAGTTGTCCTGTCCAAGACCGGAAGAAGCTGAAGAAGACAGTGAACATAGCCCAGCACATCACACAAACCAATCTTCCATCCTTGGACTCACTTTACACCACGTGCTGTTGGAGCAGTGCTGCCAGGATAATCAAGGACACGACCCACCCAGCCAACACACTTTTTGTCCCTCTTCCCTCTGGGAGAAGGTTCAGGAGCCTGAAGATTCGTACGGCCAGATTTGGGAACAGCTTCTTTCCAACTGTGATAAGACTGCTGAATGGATCCTGACTTGAATCTGGGCCGTACCTTCCAAATATCCGGACCTAACTTGCACTACCTTACTTTCCCTTTTCTATTTTCTAATTATGATTTATAATTTAAATTTTTTATTGTATTTACTTGGATTTGTACTTAGGGAGCACGAAGCGCAGAATTAAATGTGATGATTGTACGCTCTAGTATCATCTGTTTGGTGACAATAAAGTAAAGTAAAGAAAAATTCCCACATGGCAATCCATGGCCTCCTCTGCAGCCAAGATGAGGCTACCCTCACGATGGAGGAGCAACACCTCATATTCTGTCTGGGTAGCTTCCAACCTGATGGCATGTACCTCAGTTACTCTAACTCCTGTTAATTTTATCCCTTCCTCTTCTTGTATTCCACACTCTGGCTCCCCTCTTACCTCTTCTCTTTGCTTCAGCATTTCATCAATTCCTTGTGGTGCCCCACCCCATTCCCTTTCTTCCATGGTCCACTCTCTTTACATCTCAGATTCTTTATTCTTCAGCTTTTCTGCCTTTCAACTCCCAGCTTCTTAGTTCATCCCCTTCCCCCACCTACCTGGCTTCATCTACCACCTTTGGGCTTGTACTCCTTTCCCTTTCCCCACCTTTAAAAAAAAATTTTTTTTAAATTAGTTTTTCTATACATTTTACAAATTAAAAACCCCAAATCCCAATGAGGAACATTAATACAGTGCAAAATTAAGCATACAATGACAATATGCTGCAAAGGAAGAGAATTTGACAAAAAAACACCTAAATTGAAGACAAGTAAACTTAGTATCCTCCCCAAGCCCCACAACACAAAAAAAAAACAACTCCAGACCAACCACAACACAATATAGAGAGTATAAATCAGGACAATCAAACTCCCAGACTGTGACTACACTTAGCAACAGAGGATAATAATGCCTACTACCAGAAAAAAAAGGGAGCTGAAAGCAAGGGACCCAGAAGGAAAAAAAACCCTAGTCAAGAGGAAGGTTATGAAAGTACTCGATGAAAGGTCCCCAGACCTTATGGAACTTTAGATCCGAATTAAGAACTGAATAATGAATTTTTTCGAGGTCCAAGCAGGCCATAATGTCGTTAAGCCATTGAGCATGAGTGGGCGGGGCAACATCTCTCCATCTAAGGAGGATCAAGCGTCTAGCCAGGAGAGAGGCAAAGGATAATATTCGGCATTTGGTCGGACTCAGATATAAATCTGTCTCGCCCCAGAAACCAAACAAAGCAATTAAGGGGTTTGGTTCTAGGTGCTGATTCAGAATACACGATAACGTAGTGAAGACATCTTTCCAAAATTTCTCCAAGCTAGGACAGAACCAGTACATATGGATGAGAGAGGCCACGCCCCTCTTGCATTTATCACAGAGCGGACTAATGTTAGGGTAGAATCGAGATAGTTTAGATTTAGACATATGGGCTCTATGAACAATCTTAAACTGTAAAAGGCAATGGCGAGCA
This sequence comes from Hemitrygon akajei, assembly GCF_048418815.1. Lineage (NCBI taxonomy): Eukaryota > Metazoa > Chordata > Chondrichthyes > Myliobatiformes > Dasyatidae > Hemitrygon > Hemitrygon akajei. The sequence goes on along the minus strand of NC_133139.1, from coordinate 57,319,921 downwards.
CAAAGAGAGGTTGAGTTAACCGATTTGAGAATCAAGTCCCAGCTCTCATCGGATAAGGAAGTATTTAAATCCTGCTCCCAGGCCATTTTAATTTTATCCACAGGGGCCCATCGTAAGGCTGCTAATTTATCTCGATCCCCACCTTCTTATTAAGGCTTCTTCCCATTTCCTTTCCAGTCCCAAGGAAAGATCTCGGCCCGAAACATCAACTGTTTATTCATTTCTATAAGTGCTGCCTGACCTGTTGAATTCCTGCAGCATTTTGTATATGAAAGTCTTAAATGTGTTGTTGTTTGGAGGGAGTTGGAGTCCCTGTACATGAATCAATACAAACAAGCACCTTTATCAAGACACCGTTCTTTTACTACAGCTCTGTGTTTAACACCATCATTCCTACAGTCTTGATCGATAAGTTGTGGGAACCTGGGTCTCTGTACCTCCCTCTGCAGTTGGATTTTTGACTTCCTCTCCGGAAGACCACAACCTGGGTGGATTGGTAATAATACCTCCTCCTTGTTGACGATTAACACTGGCATACCTCAGGGATGTGCTGCTGCTCTGCTCTCTCTATAGCTATGACTGTGTGGATAGGTATAGCTCAAATGCCATCTATAAATTTGCCATTGATACAACCATTGTTGTCAGAATCTTAGATGGGCGTACAAGAGCAAGATATACCAGCTGGCTGAGTGGTGTCGCAGCAACAACCTTGCAGTCAACATCAGTAAGAGCTGATTGTAGACTTCAGAAAGGGTAGACAAGGGAATATGAACCAATCCTCATAGAGAGATCAGATGTGAAGAGAATGAGCAATTTCAAGTTCCTGGGTGTCAAGATCTCTGAGGATCTAACTTTGTCCCAACGTATTGATGCAGCTATAAAGAAAGCAAGGCAGCGGCCATATTTCATTAAGAGTTTGAAGAGATTTGGTTTGTCACCTAAAACTCTCAAAAATTTCTACAAATGTACTGTGTCTGGTATGGTGGGCTGAGATGAAGGGGTCTACTGAACAGGATTGAAAGAAGCTACAGAAAGTTGTAAAATTACCGTAGTCAGTTCTTCCTCTTTTTTTTTGGGCACTAGCTCCTCAAGGAGCGATGCCTCAGGAAAGCGATGCCCATCATTCAGGTCCCTCATCACCCAGGGCATGCCCTCTGCTCATTGTTACCATCAGGTAGGAGGTACAGAAGCCTAAAGGCACACACTCAGCGTTTCTTCCCCTCTGCTACCCGATTTCTAAATGGACATTGAATCTATGAACACTACCTCATTTTTATTATTTCTGTTTTTGCATTATTTTAACTTAACTATTTTATATATATATAATTTTTTACTATAATTGACCTACTTATTTTTTCTATATTATCATGTATTGCATTGTACTGCTCTGTGAAGGTAACAAACTTCATGGCACATCCTGATTCCAGTTCTGACCACTGCATGTCAAGTGCAAGAAAGAGTCAGTAATTCAGAGAAGAAACACTGTGTTAGCCATTATTGCAAGGAGGTTTCAATACAGAAGTAAAGGTGCCTTACTTCAATTACAGAAGACCTGGAATATTTTGTACAAGTAGTCCTCCAAGTGAGACAGAGTACAATGAAGATCTACCCTACCCTCTCCTGGGACGTATGCTTGAAGAGGTTGAATGAAATGGGTCGACATTTCATTGGGAAGAGCCTCGATTCAATCCTGACCTCTGATGTTGTATGTGTTGGGGGGTGGGGAGTCATTTTCTCCCTGTGACCGTGAGGACGTCCCAGGGAGCCAGACTGACTTTCATATCCCAGATACATGCTGGCCACTGTGGAAGGAGAATCATGGGGTGTTGAGGGGTTTGGGAGAGAGAATAGACAATAGACTACAAACAAGACTTACGGATTGTCTCGAGTAGGATTGATGGGATTGCCTCAAGTGGTGTATAAGCTTAGGGTGCAAACCCTCCTCCTTCAATGTTGTGGCAAAAATGAGAAACACGATGAAATCAGAGGGTTAAATAGAATGAGGGGGCTCTCACTGAAACATACAACATTTTTATAGTCCAACAAATTAGATGCTGCAGTGATATTTCTCCTCATTTCCTGTCTAGAAACGGATCACTGTCTCAAAGTGCAGTTTTCATCAATCCAGATTTTCAACACTGTGTCCAAAATTCAATTGGATATTGCTACATTGACACAATATTATGCAACCAACAACTTGTTAGATAATCTTTCCACACAGGATTCATCTGAAGGAGATCTTTAGCTGACATCAGTTTCTAAAGCAGCATTTTTCACCATTGCGTGCTGTCTCTGTCATTTAAAACACCCTGTGAGGTTGTGGGGAGAGTTGTCGATTATTTTGCAACAGCGCACATCAGCTGTGGTTGCACGCTGCTCCTGAGTCAGGAGGCTGTGGTTTTGAGTTCCACAAGCACTTGTGCTGTGGGGCGAGTTGCTGCTCTTTGCACAAGATGCAAACATGCTGCCCACAGTGTTCTGACAATTAAGAACTATATAAACCAGAAACATGAAATAAAAACAGAAAGCACTGGAAACACTCAGCACATCAGACATCATCTGTGGAGTGAGAAACAGGGTTAAGGTTTTAGGTCAAAGAAACTTTGTAAGAACTGTGAAAGAGAACAACGAGTTAGTTTTACGCTGACAGGAGTGTGGAGGACAGATGGAGACACTTTTGCCAGTATTTTGTTGCAGTTATGTAAATCTTATTAATGAAGTGTTATATGTTCCCATTTCCCTTGAAGATGGAATCATCAAGTCACCTCTCATATTTCCATTTCTCTGGAGGATGAATAGAGATTTGATAGATATGTACAAGATGATTAGAGGCACAGATGGAGTAGACAGAGACTTTTTCCCAGGATGGAAATGGTGCATAATACGAGGGTGCATAATTTTAAGGTGACTGGAAGAAAATATAAAGGGGATTTCAGAGGTCAGTTCTTTACACAAAGAGTGGTGAGTGCATGTAATGTCGTGTCATGGATGGTGGTAGTGGCAAATAGATTAGGGGCATTTAAGAAACTTAAACAGGTACTTGGATGATAGGAAAATAGAGGGTTATGTGCTGTGTAGGAGGAAGGGATTAGATTGATCTCAGAATAGATTAAAAAGTTGGCATAACATTGTGGGCCGAAGAGCCTGCACTATGCTGTAATGTTTTGTGTTCCTGCTTGCGAGCAGCTGCTGGTTACAAATGAGCAATCTGGCAATTTCCAAGGCAATTGGACATTAACTGCACCCACAGAAAGGAAGGTTGGTTAAGTTCAGCAGACACCAGTGGAAACCAGAAAAGTGTTCACAGGCTGTGTGTGTCACACTCACGATCACTGAGATCAGATTTCTTTTGATAATTTAGATTAACTTCATGAACTAAGTCAGTTCTGTAATCAGATGAGAACTGATACACGGGGGTCATAGAACAAAGTACAAAGTACAGGCCCTTCGGCACACTACATTGTGCCGATCCTTTAGCCTACTCTAAGATCAATTTAACCCTTCATTTTTCTATCATCCAAGTGTCTATCTAAGATTCTCTTATATGTCCCTAATACATCTGCCTTTCCCGGCAGTGCATTCCATGCATCCTCCACTATCTGTATAAAAAAAACTTACCTCTGGCATCCCCATTATTCTACACACCAATCACCTTAAAATGATGCCCCCTTATATTAGCCATTTCTACTCTGGGAAAAGATCTCTGGTTGTTCACTCTATCAATGACTCTTATCTGGTCAGTTGTCCAGATCTCCAGAACCGTTTCCACATCACAACGACCCACAGAACCCAGTGTTTCAAACTGACTGTGGCATGAGCTCCCCCAACCCCTCAGCCACTCACCATTGACCAGCCAGAGTCTACAACCTAACAGCATTTGTTAGAATTTCATAGGCAGTCTGTAGGATCTCGCTGTGGATAGCCTGGGTACCCAGATGTCATACGTATTAACAGTCAGCGTGTTCTCAACTGCACCTTACCCTGAGTTGCTCTGAAGGCACAGAAAATGCTTCTGAAATGCATTTCTCCACAGTCAGCCTAACTCTGGGAATCTAAAGCACAGCCGAGTGAGATGAGGCAAGAATTGAAGGAAAGAAAAAGTCAAAAGACATAAAGAAAAAAAGTGCTGCTTGGCATCACTGGTAGTAGTTGGTTGGATGCAGGGCAGATTGTAAGTGTTAGTCAGTGCAGGAAATAGGCTGGACTGTCAGAGTATTGCATTCAGGTCTGCTCACCGCATTATTCAAGATTCAAGTTTGCTTAATGGCATTTCCTGTACATATTATGAGTATAAAGGAGAATGGAATAATTGATACTCCAGATCTGATGCAGCATAAAAATACACAAAAGATACAATAATAGTAAAAAACACAATAAATATGAATAAATAAAATAGCTTGCTGAATTTGCATAGAATGATTGTATACTCATAAAGAGTACATAAGGTGACTGGAATGGAATTATAAAGTAGTGGTGGAGTTAGTAGGTGGAGGTGTTGATCAGCCTTACTGCTTGGGGAAAGTAATTGTTTTTGAGTCTGGTGTGGATGCTATGTAGCCTCCTCCCTGATGGAAGTGGAACAAACAGTCCATAATCAGGGTGGATCCTTCATGATGTCACTGGTCCTTTTCCAACATTTTTCTGTATATATGTCCTTGATGGTGAGTATGCTGGTAGTGGTGATTATAGGAAGGATGTAGAGGTTTTGGAGAGGGTGCAGAAGAGATTCACCAGGGTACTGCCTGGAATAGAGGGTATGTGCTGTAAGGAGAGGTCAGAAAAACTTGAGAGTTGTTTTCTCTGGAGCGGCAGAGGCTGAGGGGAATTCTCATAGATGTTTAGGCTGCCATTTTTGGTCTGATTAGACACCAGACAACAAGAACATAAAATATCGGCAACACTAGCATCTGGTTATAGTTAAGAGTTGGCGATGCACTTTATTGAAGGACAGATACAGTTCTGATCAAGTTGTCTTCATTTTTCACAATACTTTTCCATTGCACTGTTCATCAGCACCTGCAATGAGACACTTACCTTCACATCGACTCCCATAGCCGGTAAAATTTCTTTCTCCGGATGGCTGAACAAACCCTTTCTGACAGAGACAGTAAAAGCTTCCCTTGGCGTTGTAACAGTTGGCGTGTTTGCCACAAATTGTTGGACTGGTGTAACATTCATTATAATCTGCAGCAACAAACAGAAACAGGAAGCAACCTTCAAAAGCCACTTTCATTGAATAGTTTATTGTGTATGACTGTTGGGTGGATGTGATTTCAACATGTCAAACATTGAACAGTTTATTGAGTATTACTGTTGGAGAGGCTGAAATGACAATATGTCAAACATTGAATAGTTTATTGTGTATGACTGTTGGGTGGATGTGATTTCAACATGTCAAACATTGAACAGTTTATTGAGTATTACTGTTGGAGAGGCTGAGATGACAATATGTCAAACATTGAACAGTTTATTGGGTATGACTATTGGGTGTCAAACAGAAGGTTCCAGACAATGGCAGGAATATACTAGGAAGTCTAGCCAGTATAGATCCCTGCTACCAAAGCCACAAGCACACTACCATCCTAGTTAGCAGAAGATACTCGACAGGTTAGTGCGGGCGGAACACAGTTTGGGTCTGCAGGGGTCAGAGTGGGACACGGTGGTCTGTCAGTGTGGGACACAGCATAAGTTGTGAAACAGGTTTGAACAAAGGTGTTCACAGGGGTTGGTGTAGGGACTGCTTCTTTTCAGGTTATATGCCATAATTTGGATGATGGAGTTGATGGCTTTGTGGCCAATTTTCAGACAATACAAAGATAGTGGAGGGACAGGTAGTGTTGAGGAAGCAGGGATTGGTCAGAAGGACTTACACATATTAGAATGAATAAAGAATTTGAAAATGGAATACAATGTAGGGAAGTGTATAGTCATGTGCTTCAGTAGACTGAATAAAAGCATAGACTATTTTCTAAATAGGGAGCAAATTCAGAAAACAGAGGTGTAATGGGACTGGAGAGTCCTTGTGCAGGATTCCCTAAAGGTGAACTTGAAGGTGAATCAATGGTAAAGAAGTCAAATGTGTTCATTTTGATAGTCTAGAATATAAAAGCAAAGATATAATGCTGAGGTTTTAGAAGGTGTTGGTCAGACCACTCTTGGAGTATTGTGAGCAGTTTGTGTCCCTTACTTAAGAAAAGCTGTGCTGGCATTTGACATGGTCCAGAGGAGGTTCCTGAAAATGATACTGGAAATAAAAGGATTGACTTCTGATAGCTCAGCCACATCTGCCCACAACGTCTGAATACATTCCCAAACATTTCCGTCTTGTGCCATCCCCAACAATTAATCATGAATGTGCAGAGGGAAGGGCTGTGAGTCAATAAGGGTTTGCCAGAACAGTTGGTCATGACCCATGATAACCCATGGCCATCTGTTTTGGCAAACCACTATTGAGTCACAGCCCTTCCCTTTGCACATTCAAAGAGTTGAGAAGCAGAAGTTGTTGAAGCTGAGGTGATGGTTGTGGAATCACCTCGAACATCAGGCTGAAGTGATTGCAGGATGGGTGATGGAGAATGCAGACTTCTGCCATGGAGCTAGATGCCCAAATTACTTCACAATTGAAAAGATTGGAAGAAAAATTGGGTGATGGGGGGGAAAGTCCCCTAACAGAAGGTGACCCCACATTGTGACTGAGTAGGCAGAAGTCAGTTTACAGCTGCACTCACCTTTACAGATAGACTGAGACTGATCAGTGAACTCGTGATCACCAGATTCAGAGTAAAATCCTTTATCACAAACACAGTAAAAGCTTCCATTGGTGTTATGACAGACGGCGTTGTCCCCACAGGGATTAGAAAGACATTCATCCTTATCTGCAACACACAAACAACAATAACCAGAATGGGGGAATAGGTTACCTGATTAAAAGTAAAAGAAAGATGAGAGTGGATATAGGACCGCTAGAAAATGAGGCAGGGGAAATAATAAGGGGGGCAAAGAGATGACTGATGAAGTAAATGAGTATTTTGCATCAGTCTTCTTTGTAGAAGACACTAGCAGCATGCCAGATGTTGTAGTGTGTGAGGGAGGAGAAATGAGTGCAGTTACTATTACAAGAGAGAAGGAGCTCAAAAAGCTGAAAGACCTAAAGGTACATAAGTCACCCAGACCAGAGGAACTGCACACTGGGATTCTGAAAGAGGTAGTGTTAGAGATTGTTGTGGCATTAGAGATAATCTTTCAAAAGTCATTGGACTTCGGCATGATGACTGGAAAAATACAAAAAATATCACTCCACTCTATAAGAAAGAAGGAAGGCAGCAGAAAGGAAATTATAGACCAGTTAGCCTGACCTCAGTGGCTGGGAAGAATTTCGAGTAAATTGTTCAGGATGAGGTGATGGAGTACTTGGTGACGCAGGACAAGATAGTGTAAAGTCAGCATGGTTTCCTTCAGGAAAATCCTGCCTGATGGAATTCTTTGAGGAGATTACAAGTAGGATAGATAAAGGGGATTCAGTGGATGTTGTATATTTAGACTTTCAGAAGGCCTTTGACAAAGTGCCACATATGTGGCTGCTTACCAAGTTAAGAGCCCAACGTATTACAGGAAAGTTACTAACATGGTAAGAGCATTGTGTGATAGGTAGGAGGCAGCAAGTGGATCCTTTTCTGATTGGCTGCCAGTGACTAGTGATGTTCCGTAGGGGTCAGTTTTGGGACCACTTCTTTTTATGCTGTATATAAATGATTTAGATGATGGAATAGATGTCTTTGTTGCCAAGTTTGCAGTAGCTATGAAGATTAGTGGAGGGACAAGTAGTGTTGAGGAAACAGGTAGGATGCAGAAGGACTTATACAGATTAGGAGAATGGGCAAGAAAGTTGCAAATGAGATGCAATGTTGGAAAACACACAGTCAGGCACTTTGGTAGTAGATATAAATGTATGGACTATTTTCTAAATGGGGAGAAAATCCGGGAAACTGAGATGCAGAGGGACTTGGGAATCCTTGTGCAGAACACCCTGAAGGCTAGCTTTCAGGCTGAGTTGATGGTGAGGAAGACAAATGCCATGTTAGCATTAATTTCAAGAGGTCTAGAATACAAGAGCAAGGATGTGATGCTGAGGCTTTATAAGACACTGACGAGGTTTCACCCTGAGTATTGTGAACAGTTTTTGAGCCCCTCATCTTAGAAAAGATGTGCTGGCATTGGAGAGGGTCCAGAGGAGGTTCACAAGGATGATTTCAGGAATGAAAGGTTTATCATACGAGGAATGTTTGATGGCTTTGAGTCTGTACTCACTGGAAATCAGAAGGATTAGGGGGGAACTCACTGAAACTTTTCGAAAATTGAAAGACGGAGGCAGAGTAGATATGGAAAGGATGTTTCTCATGGCGGGAGAGTCTAGGACAAGAGGACACAGCCTCAGGATAGAGAGCCTTCCTTTCAAAACAGAGATGCAGAGATATTTCTTTAGCCAAAGGGTGGTGAATTTGTGAAATTTGTTGCCACATGCAGCTGTGGAGGCCAGGTTATTAGTTATTTAAGGCAGAGGTTGATAGGTTCCTGATTGGACATGGCTTCAAAGCTTATAGGGAGAAGGCTGGGAACTGGTGTTGAGGAGGAGAGAGAAAAAAGGATCAGCCATGATTGAATGGCAGAGCAGACTCGATGGAACAGATGGCCTCATTCTGCTCCTATGTCTTATGGTCTTAGGATTTCAATCCTTGCCATTCTAAGTGCAACCTTGCACTTCTGGTTAAAATTCTTCATGCTTCATGAATAACATTCTTCATGAATATTAAACTTCAGTAAAAATGAGGGTGTATTCTTAATTAAACCAATAATTGGCAAACTACTACTGAATTGTACCATTAAAGTGACTCCACAATTGGAGTATCGTGAGCAGCTTTGGTCTTAGTTTCTAAGAAAGGACATGCTGGCCTTGAAGAGTGTGCTGAGGAGGTCCATGAGAATGATCCCAGGAACAGGAAGGTTAACATATGAGGAACATTTGATGACTCTGGAAATTTAGAAGAATAAGAGGGCATCTTATTGAAACCTACCAGATATTGAAAAGCCTAGATAGAGTGACAGTGGGGAGGATGTTTCCTAAAGTGTGAAATCTAGGTCTAGAGGGAGCAGCCTCAGAATAGTATGATGTCCCTTTAGAATAGAGATGAGGAGTATTTTTTTTAACCAGAGGACAGTGTATCTATGGAATTCAATGCTATCAGTAGTTGTGGAGGCCAAGTTGTTGGGTATACTTAAAGTGAAGTTTGATAGGTTCTTAATTAGTGAGGGCAGAAGGCTGGAGAATGGGATTGAGAGGTATAATAAATCAGACATGATTAAATGGTAAAACAAACTCAATGGACTGAATTGATTAATTCTGTTCCTATATCTCATGGTCTTATGGTCTTTCAAATACGAAATTGAATGAAAACTCAAAACTCTTTAATGTCAAAAATTATGAAAGCTGTTAAAATAAATTAAAAATTGTCAACCATTATGGCCATTTTGATTACTTAACTGCATAAATTTAACTTGTGTTAGAATTAACATTGTCAAATAACAACAGTCAGCAGTATTGACAGTGGTTAGACATAAATGACATCAGTAAAGCTTTTCAAGATGGTGAAAATGTAAGGAATGAAGAGTAAAGGCCAATAATGTGAACATCCTTGCTGATGACAAACTGGGAGGAAAACAGCTGGAAAGATGCAGGGCTAAAGATGAAGGTATCGTGCCAAAGATTTCAGAACAGATGGGATTTGAAAACTCACACTGCTGGTGCAGGTAACCAAGCAGACAGCACTAGGCACTCGTTATGAAGACTCTGGTCCAGCTTTGGCTGAAGTGAGGCTGAAGGCAGTCAGGGAAGACATGCAGAGATTTAACTCAAATAATATTTCTATTGTGGTTAAAGATAAAAAGATGCAGAACAGCCATGAGATCCTGATTCCTCAGTCTGAACACCTTCAACGCATTTCCACCTGAAAATGTTAGACAATCTGAATATGTTGGACAATCTCCATATTTAGCTAATTCACATTTCCTGCCTGTACCAGAACTGGTCACTTCTACTTGTTTGTAATTTTGGCTCAGATTTTCCTGGACAGGCCCCAAGATGCTGCATGTACCATCCTCAATACTGCCTGCATCTATTCATCACCAATTTACAAGAGATTTACAAGGATGTTGCCTGGTTTGGGGAGTATGCCTTATGAGAATAGAACTATAGAACCATAGAACATTACAGCACAGAAACAGGCCTTTTGGCCCTTCTTGGCTGTGCCGAACCATCTTTCTGCCTAATCCCACTGACCTGCACCTGGGCCATATCCCTCCAAACCCCTCTCATCCATATACCTGTCCAAGATTTTCTTAAATGTCAAAAGTGAGCCCGCATTCACCACTTCATCTGGCAGCTCATTCCACACTCCCACCACTCTCTGTGTGAAGAAGCCCCTCCTTAATGTTCCCTTTAAACTTTTCCCCCTTAACCCATGACCTCTGTTTTTTTTCTCCCCTAGCCTCAGTGGAAAAAGCCTGCTTGCATTCACTCTATCTATACCCATCATAATTTTATACACCTCTATTAAATCATCCCTCATTCTCCTACGCTCCAGGGAAAAAAGTCCTAACCCAATCAACCTTTCTCTGTAACTCAGTTTCTCAAGTCCCGGCAACATCCTTGTAAACCTTCTCTGCACTCTTTCAACCTTATTAATATCCTTCTTGTAATTAGGTGACCAAAACTGCACACAATACTCCAAATTCGGTCTCACCAATGTCTTATACAACCTCACCATTACATTCCAACTCTTATACTCAATACTTTGATTTATAAAGGCCAATGTACCAAAAGCTCTCTTTATGACCCTATCTACTTGTTACGCCACTTTTAGGCAATTATGTATCTGCACTCCCCGATCCCTCTGTTCTATGGCACTTCTCAGTGTCCTACCATTTACCTTGTATGTTCTACCTTGTTTTGACCTTCCGAAGTGCAATACCTCTCACTTCTCCGCATTAAACTCCATCTGCCATTTTTCAGCCCATTCCTCCAACTGGTCCAAATCCCTCTGCAAGCTTTGAAAACCTTCCTCACTGTCCACTACACCTCCAATCTTTGTATCATCAGCAAATTTGCTGATCCAATTTGTCACATTATCATCCAGATCATTGATATAGATGACAAATAACAATGGACCCAGCACTGATCCCTGTGGCACACCACTAGTCACAGGCCTCCACTCAGAGTAGCAATCCTCCACTACCACTCTCTGGCTTCATCCATTGAGCCAATGTCTAATCCAATTTACTACCTCTCCATGTATACCTAGTGACTGAATCTTCCTAACTAACCTTCCATGTGGGACCTTGTCAAAGGCCTTACTGAAGTCCATGTATACAACATCCACTGCCTTCTCTTCATCCACTTTCCTGGTAACTTCCTCAAAAAACTCTAATAGATTGGTTAAACATGACCTACCATGCACTAAGCCATGCTGACTTTTTCTAAAAAGTCCCTGTCTATCCAAATACTTGTAGATCCTATCTATTAGTATTCCTTCCAATAATTTACCTACAACCGATGTCAAACTTACTGGCCTATAATTTCCCGGCTTACTTTTTGAGCCTTTTTTAAACAATGGAACTACATAAGCTATCCTCCAATCCTCCGGCACCAGACCTGTGGATATCGACATTTTAAATATTTCTGCCTGGCCCCTGCAATTTCAACTCTAGTCTCCTTCAAGGTCCAAGGGAATATCCTGTCAGGTCCTGGGGATTTATCCACTCTGATTTCCTCAAGACAGCAAGCACCCCCTCCTCTTTAATCCGTATAAGTTCCATGACCTCCCTACTTGTTTGCCTTGTTTCCATAGACTCCATTCCAGTTTCTTTAGTAAATACAGATGCAAAAAACCCATTTAATATCTTTCCCATTTGTTTTGGTTCCATGCATAGCCGACCACTCTGATCTTCAAGAGGACCAATTTTATCCCTTATAATCCTTTTACTCTGAACATACCTATAGAAGCTCTTAGGATTATCCTTCACCCTGACTGCCAAAGCAACCTCATGTCTTCTTTTAGCCCTCCTGATTTCTTTCTTAAGTATTTTCTTACTCTTTTTATACTCCTCAAACATCTTATTTCCTCCCTGTTGCCTATACATGTTATACATCTCTCTCTTCTTCTTTATCAGAGTTCCAATATCCCTCGAGAACCAAGGTTCCTTATTCTTATTCATTTTACCTTTAACCCTGACAGGAATATACAGACTCTGCACTCTCAAAATTTCTCCTTTGAAGGCCTCCCACTTACCAATCACATCTTTGCAGAGAACAACCTGTCTCAATCTTTTTAGAACCTTTCTCATTTCTTCAAATTTGGCCTTTTTCCAGTTTAGAACTTCAACCAGAGGACCAGATCTATCTTTATCCATGATCAAGTTTAAACTAATGATGTTATGACCACTAGAACCAAAGTGTTCCCCTACACACACTTCCATCACCTGCCCTAACTCATTTTCTAATATTGCATCCTTCCTATTTGGTACATCTGTATATTAATTTAGAAAACTTTCCTGAACACATTTTACATACTCTAACCCATCTAGACCTTTAACAGTATGGGAGTCCCAATCAACGTGTGGAAAATTAAAATCCCTTACAATCACAACGTTTTGTCTCCTGCAGTTGTCTGTTATCTCTCTGCAGATTTGCTCCTCCAATTCTCACTGACTATTGGGTGGTCTATAATGCAACCCTATTAATGTGGTCATACCTTTCTTGTTTCTCAGCTCCACCCATATGTCCTCAGTAGACAAGCCCTCTAATCTGTCCTGCCGAAGCACTGCTGTAATATTTCCCCTGATTAGCAAATAGGTTGAGTGAACTCAGCCTTTTCTCCTTGGAGCAACAGAGGATGAAAAGTGACCTGATAGAGATGTATAAGATAGAACTCTACAGCACAGTATAGGCCCTTCAGCTCTCCATGTTGTGCTGACCCATATAATCCTTAAAAAAAGTTCTAAACCCACACTACCCCATAACCCTCCATTTTTCTTTCATCCATGTGCCTGTCCAAGAGGCTCTTAAATACCCCTAATGTTTTAGCCTCCACCACCATCCCTGGCAAGTCATTCCAGGCACTCACAACCCTCTGTGTAAAAAACTTACCCCTGATATCTCCCCTAAACTTCCCTCCCTTAATTTTGTACATATGCCCTCTGGTGTTTGCTATTAGTGCCCTGGGAAACAGGTACTGACTATCCACCCTATCTATGCCTCTCATAATCTTGTAGACCTCTATCAAGTCCCCTCTTATTCTTCTATGCTCCAAAGCAAAAAGTCCCAGCTCTGCTAACCTTGCTCAATATGACTTGTTCTCCAATCCAGGCAACATCCTGGTAAATCTCCTCTGCACCCTCTCCATAGCTTCCACATCCTTCCTATAATGAAGTGACCAGAAATGAACACAATACTCTAAGTGCGGTACTCTAAGATGATGAGAGGCATTGATCGTGTGGATAGTCAGAGGCTTTTTCCCAGGGCTGAAATGGTTGCCACAAGAGGACACAGGTTTAAGGTGCTGGGGAGTAGGTACAGAAGAGATGTCAGGGGTAAGTTTTTTACTCAGAGAGTGTTGAGTGCGTGGAATGGGCTGCCGGCAACGGTGGTGGAGGTGGATACGATAGTGCCATACAGAAAAAAAGTACGATAAATTACAGTAAAAAACAAATGGTGCAAAAGAGGACTATTTTATTATTTATTTTATTTAGAGATACAGTGCAGAACAGACCCTTCAGGCCCAACAAGCTGCACCACCCAGGAACTATCTGTTTAACAATAGCCTAATCACAGGACAATTTACAATGGCCAATTAACTTCTTGGGAGGAAACCAGAGCACCCAGAAGAAACTCATGTGGTTCACAGGAATAATGTACAAACTCCGTACAGTTGGCACTGGAATTGAACACAAAATGTGGTAATGCCCTGAGCTGTAATAGACAAGTTTAGAAAATTTTCTCTTTGCTATTTTCATTGCTATTCTTCTGTTGTCATTCCACAGATACAGTTCTAATATGGTTAGATGTACAGGCGTCTTACCTTATGTGGCTGCCTTGGGTTAACCTGCTTATAACTTCATCTTTATGGCCAGAAAAATCTATCATCCCAAATCCAACTAAGTCTGTCCAGTTAACTGGATTACTGTCTAATGATAAATAAACTGCACACACCTGTTCTTGCATCTTCAATCACTCAATCGATTGGAAGCAATGGCAATATTCACGTTTTGCCTAAGAAAAGGGTCTTCTCTGGGGAGTATGAGCAAAGAAACTGATTGAGTGTGGGGAGGAGATTGGCCAGTGAGCTGTGTCTTAGCCAGCATCTTGAAGGAGAAAGAGGTGGGGAGGAGAGTGACTCATTCTATATCATTTATGAAGGTCAGACTGAGCTGGACAATCTTACAACAAGCTTTAAAGATAGAATTTCTCAGGGAAGGGTGTAGATAGCAGATACCACAGAGGGGAGAGTGGTGAGGTGAGGAAATAAGCACTCCTGAGGTGGAACCATCACATTCCAGATGAGTTGAGATAAAACTGGTGAGATTTACTGAACAAATGCAGCAAGTAAGATCCAAAAAGCTGATAAAAAAGGCAAACAGTCAGGAAGCAGAGGACAAAGAGAAAAGTACTCCATGAGACTGATGGCCAAAGGTGCATTTGCACTCACCTCTACAGTAGGACTCAGTGAAGCCAGCAAATTTGTAATTTCCAGAATTCGAGTAAAATCCTTTACTACAAGTGCAGTAGAAACTGCCCTGAGTGTTGTGGCAGGCAGCATTGGGCCCACATGGGCTAGAGAGACATTCGTTTGCATCTGCAGAATAAAGGAGATAAACTGGGAGAGCTGCTGGTGCTACAGTCGGTACTGGCCCTTCATACTCCTGAGCAAATGATAGGTAGTAAATGACAAACTTGCCTGGCAAATGATAAAGTGTTACTAGAGTACTATAAGGCCTTGCCTTATGATCCAGAAAGTAATAATTTCAAATCCACCCAGGAATCTAAACTTCATTTAATAAATATTAAAATAAAACATTGATGGTGTGAAACAGTGAGATTATCATCAAACCCTGCAATTCACCAGAGGAATTCATTGTCCTTCTTTATCTGTCATATTAAGACCCACACTCAGGTGAAGGGTCAGTACGAAGGGCAGCTGATGCTGGTTTCCTCAGAAACATACATCCTGAGACTGAAGATAACCTACCTGCTACCCTCCTTCCCAGCTGATCTATGTTAGCTCAGGGCTCCAAGGAACTCATACTTCATGCTCTGCCATGGCTTGCTATATCACAGTTTTAGCACAGTTCCTACCTGACCAAGAAACAGTGAGGTTGGTAATTCGACTTACCTACACAGAAGGTCACTGTCTCGTTATTGATCTTCTGATCGGATACCACATCAAATCCTTCATTGCAGTTACAGCGAAAGCTTCCTTCTGTGTTTTTGCAGACTTCAAAGGGGCCACATGGGATAGCCAGGCACTCATCCTCATCTGGAACAGAGACACAATCTCATGAGCTGGGGGTCAGGCTGCTGTGATCTTGTATATCTAGTTCTCATATACACAGCAATTAAGTTGTAACCTAACCATAATGAATGTGCTTGCTTGATGATTGAGTTTAGTAGATCAAATACAGAAATTCAAAGCTAGATATAGACTAAAGCCACATAGGGCATTCAGCTCACTGTGTCCACCCACCCCATCACATACCCATCTAACCACAACCTATATACCAGCATTTGGTGCATTCTTTCCTCTGCCTTGCTGATACTTACAAGGTACTTTCTGAATACTGTGAAAGAACTTGTCTCCACCACCTTGCTTGCACTGGTGCAGGTGCAAATTGATGGGACTAGGTTGAATAATAGTTTGTCACTGAATAGGTTGATTGAAGGGCATATTTCTCTGCTGTAGTGCTCTAAGACACCTTCTTTGGTAGCACTATCCAGACTGCAAGCAGGATTCTGAGTGAAAGGATTTCTTTCTCATATCTTCTCCAATTCCTCTCCTTGAACCTATGCCCTCTGATTTTAGTCATCTCCATTACTGCACCAAGTTTTTCATTATTCATTCTATTTGCTCAACACTCTACAAGTTCTCACTCAGATGAATCCAATCTGATTCACTGATATCCTTTACGGAGGGAAATCTGCTCCTTCTAGGGCAAACATTTCCATTCTACACCATTCATTCCGAACTATACAACTGCATTTGGTAGGTGTACACTTGTTAACAGGGAATTAGCAGCGGACCAATCGATTCACAGAGAGAACTTCACATGGGTCAGGGAGGAAAGTTTAAAACAGGAGCATGTTTTGCAGGACTTAGTACATTAATGGCAGGCCAATCAATTTGCAGAGAGAGAGAGAGAGAGAGCCTCGCACACTCAAGGAGAAGAGCTTAAAAAGAAACATTGCATGGGGCTCAGTGCATTAACGGTGGACCAATTGATTCACAGTTAATTAGCAGGAGCAAATAAAAGTAAAGCAGGGTCAAAGCAGAATGGCCATTGTGTGAGTGGACCATTGTAGGAGTGGGAACTTGAGCCTTAGGCTCATGAGGCTTCGGTGAGGAGGCACAAGTAAGTAGCAGGTAAGGCTTTTGTAGTGGTTGAATAAAATGTCACTAAATTACAACTAATTAAATAAAGGGATGATGCAAGATCAGGTGATGTGCTGAGGCTGCATGATGTGGGAACTGGTGGACCCCATTGTGGTTCCTGGTATCAAATTCTGTCTGTGGTCAAGGACAAGAGGGTGTGACTGCAAGTGAAGCAGGTAGTGAGATCCAAGAGACAGTACTGGAGAAGCCTCAGCCCTTGAGCTTGTCCAACAGGTCTGAGATTCTTGCTCCCTGTGAGGATGAGAGTGTGGGCTATAGGAAGGATGAACAACCTAACTGTTGCACCATAGTTCAGGGAGCCATTCAAGAGGGGGGAGAGAAGAGAAATGAAGTGGTAGTCAGGGATAGTATAGTCAAGGGAATAGACAGAGTTCTCTGATGTGAGTATAGAAGCATCGTGGAGGCTATGTGCCTGCATGGTGCCCGAGTTCAGGACATCATAACTGACTTGTTGAGGAATTTGCAGTGAGAGGGGAAAGATCCAATGGTCATGGCCCATGTGGGTACCAACAACAAAGGTAAAAGGTGGAAAGAGGTTCTGCTGAGGGAATTTGAACAGCTAGGGACTAAATTAAAAAGCAGAACCAAAAAGGTGATAATCTCTGGATTTCTATCTGAGCCACATGCAGACTGGCCTAGGGTCAAGAAGATTAGAGAGTTAAATGCATGGCTAGAGGATTGGTGTGGGAGAAGTGGGTTTGAATTAATGGGAAATTGGCACCAGTATTGTGAAAGGAGTGAGCTGTACCAAAGGGATGGGCTCCACCTGAACCGTGATAGGACCTGGATCCTGGCAAATTGCACAACTAGGGCTGTGGATAGGGCTTTAATTTAAATTGTAGGGGAGTGGGTTCAACAAATTGGAGAACTATGGATAAGGTAAAAGAGAAAAGTGTGGATAAGATAAAGTAAAAGCATAAGATGAAAAAGAGAAAATTAAGAGTGGAGTGAAGAAAAGTCAAGTGGAAAAGAGAAAGAGATCACAAGAATTTAAAAACACAATGAGTGTAAGGGCACTTTATCTGGATGCCCGTAGTATTCGAAACAAGGTCAGTGAACTTGTGGCACAAATCTGTACAAAGGTGTATGATTTAGTGGCCATTACAGAAATGTGGCTGCAGGGTGGAGAGGTTTGGGAATTAAATATCTAAGGATATCCGGTAATACGGAAGGATAGGCAGGAAGGTAAGGAAGGTGGGGCAGCGCTCTAAATTAAAGATAAGATCAGGGTGATCGTGAGAGAAAATATAAGATTTAAGGAGCAGAATGTTGAATCCATCTGGATAGAGATTAGGAATAGTAAAAGGAAAAAAATCACTGGTGGGAGTTGTCTATCAGCCATGAAATAATAACATTACAGTGGCACAGGCTATAAACAGAGAAATATCTGTGGCATGTAAGAATGGAATATCAGTTACGGGACTTTAACTTGCACGTAGATTGGGTGGATCAAGTTGGCTGAGGCGGTCTTGAGGAGCACTTCATAGAATGTACCTGTGATGGCTTTCTTGGACAGCATGTTCCTGAACCTACAAGGGAATATGTTATTTTAGATCTGGTCCTGTGCAATGAAACAGGTATAATTAGTGATCTCGTAGTTATGGATCCTTTTGGAAAGAGTGATCACAGTGTGATTGAGTTTCTCATATGAATGAAGGGTGCAATAGTTTGATCTAAAACCAATGTATTATGCCTATACAATGGAGAGTACCATGGGATGAAGGAGGATTTGGCTAGTGCAGATTGGGAACATGGGCTATATGGTGGGACAGTTGAAGAACAGTGGTAGACTTTCAAAGAGGTTTTTCATGTGGCTCGACAAAAGTATATTCCAGTTAGAAGCAAAACAGTAAGGACGGGGAGAGCCAGCCTTAGATAACTAAGGAAATAAAAGAAGGCATTAAACTAAAAGCTTGTGCGTACAAAGTTGCCAAGTATAGTGGGAAACTGGAAGATTGGGAAAACTTTAAAAAGCAACAAAGAATCACTAAGTGAGTAATAAAGAAAAGGGAAGATAGATTATGAAAATAAACTAGCACAGAAGTCTAAAAATGGATAGTATAAGTTTATTTAATTATATAAAGCAGAAAATGGTGGCTAAAGTGAATGTAGGCCCCTTGGAGGATGAGAAGAGGGAATTGATATAGGGTAATGAGGAAATGGCCGAGGCTTTGCATAACTATTTTGTGTCAATCTTCACAGTGGAGGACACAACTAACATGTCAAAGAGAGATGTTATGAATGCAGTGGGAGGTGAGGACCTTGGTACAATAGATATCACTAAAGACATAATGCTGAGCAAACTTCAAGATCTGAAGATAGACAAGTCCCTTGATCCTGATGGAATGCATCCAAGGGTACTGAAAGAAATGGCAGAAGTTATAGTAGAGGCTTTGGTGATAATTTACCAAAATTCTCTGGACTCTGGGCAGGTCCCGATGGATTGGAACTCAGCAAACGTCATACTACTGTTCAAAAAAGGATGTAGGCAAAAGGCAGGTAACTATAGGCCAGCTAGATTGACATCTGTAGTTGGGAAAATGCTTGAAGCTATCATTAAAGAAGAAATAGAGAGGAATCTGGGAAGAATTGGATCCATCAGGCAGGCACAGCACGGATTCAGCAAAGACAGGTCCTGTTTGACAAACTAACTGGAGTTCTTTGAGGATATAACGAGTGCAGTGGATAGAGGGGACATTATTTATGTAGATTTCCAGAAGGGGTTTGATAAGGTGCCACATAAAAGGCTTACTCATAGGATAAGGATGCATAGAGTTGGAGGTGATGAATTAGCATGCATAGAGGACTGGTTAACTAATAGAAAGCAGAGAGTTGATATACATGGGTGTTACTCTGGTTGGCAATCAATGGTGAGTGCTGTGCCGCAGAGGTCAGTGCTGTCCCTGCAATTGTTCATGATATATACTAATGATCTGGATGTGGGGACCAAGTGTAGTATATTTAAGTCTGCTGATGGCACTAAATTGAGTGGAAAAGCAAATTGGGCAGAAGATATGGACAGTCACCTCAGGTCAGATTTGACAAGGTACCCCATGCAAGGTTTATTGAAGAGGTAAGGAGGCTTGGGATCCAAGGGGATATTGCTTTGTGGATCCAGAACTGGCTTGCCCACAGAAGGCAAAGAATGGTTGTAGAGGTTGGTGACCTGTAGTGTGCCTCTGGGATCTGTTCTGCGATCCCGACTCCTCGTGATTTTTATAAATGACCTGGATGAAGAATTGGAGGGATGAGTTAGTAAATTTGCTGATGACACAAAGGTTGAAGGTGTTGTAGATAGTGTAGAGGGCTGTCAGAGGTTACAGTGGGACATTGATAGGATGCAAAAATGGGCTGAGAAGTGACAGATGGAGTTCAACCCAGATAAGTGTGAGGTGGTTCATTTTGGTAGGTCAAATGTGATGATAGAATATAGTATTAATGGTAAGACTCCTGGCAGTGTGGAGAATCAGAGGGATCTTGAGGTCTGAGTCCATAGGACACTCAAAGCTGCTAACGCAGGTTGACTCTGTGGTTAAGAAGGCATACGATGTATTGGCCTTCATCAATCGTCGGATTGAGTTTAAGTGTGAGAGGTAATGTTGCAGCTATATAGGACCCTGGTCAGACCCCACTTGGAGTACTGTGCTCAATTCTGGTCGCCTCACTATAGGAAGGATGTGGAAACCATAGAAAGGGTGCAGAGCAGATTTACAAGGATGTTGCCTGGATTGGGGAGTATGCCTCATGAGAATAGGTTGAGTGAACTTGGCCTTTTATCCTTGGAGCAACGGAGGATGAGAGGTGACCTGATAGTGGTGTATAAGATGATGAGAGGCATTGATCATGTGGATAGTCAGAGGCATTTTCCCAGGGCTGAAATGGCTAGCATGAGAGGACACAGTTTTACAGTGCTTGGAAGTAGGTACAGAGGAGATGTCAGGGGTAAGTTCTTTTACTCAGAGATTGGTGAGTGTGTGGAATAGGCTGCCGGCGACGCTGGTGGAGGCGGATATGATAGGATCATTTAAGAAACTCCTGGAAGGTACATGGAGCTCAGTAAAGTAGAAGGCTATGGGTAACCCTAGGTAATTTCTGAGGGAAGGACATGTTCAGCACAACTTTGTGGGCCAAATGGCCTGTATTGTGCTGTGGGTTTTCTATGTTAGTCTGCAAAGAGATATAGATAGGTTAATTGAGTGGGCAAGGGTCTGGCAGATAGAGTATAATGTTGGTAAATGCGAGCTCATCCACTTTGGAAAGAAAAATGGAAGATCAGATTATTTTTTAAATGGTAATAAATTGCAGCATGCTGCTATGCTGTGGGACTTTGGAGTGTTTGTGTATGATTTACAAAATGCATGTTTGCAAGTAAGAACATACAAATATCAGAAATAGGAGCAGGAGTAGGCCATCTGGCCTGTTGAGCCTACTCTGCCATTCAGTAAGTCCATAACGGATCTGGCATGGTCTCATCTCCACCTACCTGCCTTTTCCCCATAACCCTTAATTACCTGACAATACAAATATCTATCCAACCTTGTTTTAAATACATTTACTGAGGTTGCCTCCACTGCTTCATTGGGCAGAGAGTTTCACAGGTTCATCACTCTTTGGGAAAAGCAGTTCCTCATCTCTGTCTTTAAGAGCAGGGAGGTTATGCTGCAACTCTACAGGGTACTAGTGAGGCCACAGCTGGAGTACTGCATGCATTTCTGGTCTCCTTACTTAAGGAAGGATACACTAGTTTGGAGGCGGTGCAGAGGAGCTTCATCAGGTTGATTCCAGTTAGACCATGAGTCGCCTGGGACTGTACTCTCTGGAATTTAGAAGAATAAGGGGAGATCTTATGGAAACATATAAAATTAAATGCGATAGATAAGATAGAGGCAGTAAAGTTGTTTCCACTGGTAGGTGAGACTAGAAATAGGGACATAGCCTCAGGATTCAGGGAGTAGATTTAGGATGGAGATAAGGAGGAACTGCTTTTCTCAGAGAGTGGTGAATCTGTGGAATTCTCTACCCAATGAAGAAGTGGATCCTTCCTCTGTACATATATTTAAGACAAGGTTAGATAAATTTTGGCATGGTAGGGTTATGGGAAAAGTCAGGTAGGTGGAGATGAGTCCATGGCCAGATCAGCCATGATCTTATATGGTGGAGCCAGGCTCGATGGGCCAGATGACCTACTCCTGCTCCTATTTCTTAGGTCCTTATGTTCTTATGGAATGGTTTCCATACATTAGCTTTGTCAAAGGCCTTTAACTATTTACTGGGTTTACCCAAAGTCTCCTTCCTATAAAAACTAAGCATAATCTTCCTTACATTTTTCTTTATAACTCATTTCAACCCTGTTCATGGCCGTCATTTTCCTGTCTCTTTTCAGAGTTCCTATTCTGCTCTCCTAATGCCACTTGTGTCTTTACTCTCCTTTGGTACAGGAATAGTGGGATGATTGACACAGGAATTCAAATACTCTGGTGGATTTAATGAGATTAGCACATATTGTTTTCCCAGGAAGCACCTAATTCTAGATGTTAGCAATGATCAAGTTTGCAAATAACTGTCTATGGCAGAGACAACAGGTGGTGGATTCAGGACAGCTGGATGGTTGAAGAGACAAATCTCTTATCTAACATCCATCACATCTAGCCTGACCCACTTCTGGCGCCAATATCGTTTGCCTGTTTTCATGAGATGAGCAGAAACCATCTTTTGGTCAATCAGAGATGCATTAGATTAGAACCGTGAACAGAGAGAACACCATATAATTGTGGCTCTGGTGTTAAAGAGCAGTCTGGCTAATTTCTATTATATTTATTTTGAATTAAAAGTTAAAGTCCAGATCTCAGCTCAAACAAGGTTAACAACAAGTTAACAAAAATAGGACAAGGGGACGTAGACTTCAAATCTAAAACATGAATATTAAACAGAACAAAGTTAAGTTTTAGGATATCATATATCTTAAAATGCTTATAACTCACCAACACATGTCCCATTTTCATGTAGTGTGTATCCCTGTGGACACTTCAAACAAGTGACATATTGATTCCAAGTGGAACCAACATAAAGCACTAGAGAGCAAAATAAACAATCAGAAATGAATGAGGATTATTGCAAACTTTTCTTAATTGTGTTATTTGAGAATAAACTTCTCTTAAATCAGTCACTGAAGCCAAAATTGCAAGCAGGTTAAGATGGGAAGTAGATGGAATGTAAACGTTGATGTGGACCTGGTGGGTTTGCTGCTACACATGCCAGATAATTAATTACCAATTAAATGCAACTCCTACAAAGGAAAAGCCAATAATAAAATGCAGAATATACTGTTACAGTTACGGAGAAAGTTCAGTGATCGAAAGATCAAGAGTTCACATTTATCATACAAAAGGTCAGTTCAATTGACAAAAATTAAATCTTGTTAAAGGTGATCTCATGGAATCCATGAGCCACATTTCTATTCTCCCAGAAACTTAATCTGGTCACCCATACCAGTAAACTCAATTTCTCCTGAACCTTTCAGCATTGGTATCTTAATGTCTTTACTCCTTTAATAAGGTTATTGATCTGAAATGTTTTTCGGCAGGGAAACTGCTCAAACTGCTGAGCATTTCCTGCCTTGGTTGCAGACTTTTTTTTTTGCTTCTTTATTAGTTCTACAATGTTTGCCTTCAGCTGACAGAAGGAACCACATAAGACAACTTGTCAACCAAGAGACCTTGTGGAGGTAATTCTGCTTGATGTCCCAGGATGTCCTATAATGTCTCATAATCAATAACAGGATCACATCCCAATAAAACAGGTGTTCCCAATCTTTTATATGCCATGGACCAATACCATTAAGCCAAGGGTCGGTATTGAATAGAGAAACATCTGTGATTTATGACTAACACCAGTGACAAAATGAACCTCCATATATAAAAATAGCATCTCTGAGAAATCTTACCACATTTTGGTCTAGACATGTGTCTGAGTTTCTTTTTAATAGTATTATCACCTGCGACCTGGGATGGGACGTGTGCTGGTGTCATTTCCTTTGTTCAGTTTTGAATGCCTGTCCCTAGTTTGTTTGGTTCCTCTGATACACATTAGCTAATGTGAACGATGCTGAGGGGGGTCTCATAGACCTCACACTGCATACTAATCATAAGACAGAAATTAGATGAAAGAGTCCTTTAAAAAAGTATCTGAGGAGTGAAAAACAGTGTCAGTGCTTCAGGTCAAAGACCCTTCACTGGGAACAGGAGAATTCTAAGCTGCAATGAGAGAGGAATGGAAAGGATAGAGGTATATAAGAATGATGAGAGGCATTGATCATGTGGATAGTCAGAGGCTTTTTCCCCAGGGCTGAAATGGTTGCCACAAGAGGACACAGGTTTAAGGTGCTGGGGAGTAGGTACAGAGGAGATGTCAAGGGTAAGTTTTTTACTCAGAGAGTGGTGAGTGTGTGGAATGGACTGCTGGCAATGGTGGTGGAGGCAGATACGATAGGTTCTTTTAAGAGACTTTTGGATAGGTACATGGAGCTTAGAAAAGTACAGGGCTATGGGTAAGCTTAGTAATTTCGAAGGTAGGGACATGTTCGGAACAACTTTATGGGCCAAAGGGCCTGTATTGTGCTGTAGGTTTTCTATGTTTCTAATATTTTAGACAAGGTGAGGTCAGAGTTGTCCAACTTACTCCAGAGTTATAGGAGCTGCCTGATTAATGGACTGAGGGAATTAGAAAGCGAGAGAAAGAAAAGGTCAGTATTAAAGCTGAGAAGTGCATGCTAGAGCTGTTACCTAAACCTGTAACCAAATGGAGAATGCAGGAAATGGCCAACAGGTCAGGCAGTGCTTGAGGAGAGATAAAAATGACTAATATCACAGATGGATAACTGACTACTTTTGATTTCAAAAGTCAGACGATTTCAAATTGTTGGATTCAGTCAAGTCCTCTGTGCTTCCCTAACCCCCATTCCTAGCTGGCCGGTGCCTCAGTCACTATACTTGGGAAATGGGGGACTATATCGCCAAACACTCCCACACGTGTCTGTGGAAGGGAGGTCACTGGTGCTAGGTGGCAGGCAGGACTTGGACCAGATAACGGTGTCCTGGCTACACCCCAGTACTCGGGGCTGGTGGAAATCAGATCAGGGAGGGAAGTGACCAGCTACCTCAGACCAGCATCCAGCAGTTGTCTTCAGCTACTTGGCATAGGGCTGCAGTGGGAATAGCCAAGCGGAGGTGGAGAGAAACAGTCCTCTCAGCCCACCAAGCCCCTCGCCACCCTTTGTACATCTGGCTGAGGGAGCCCAGTGAGAGGCAAAGCCCTGGAAGGAAGGAATTAAATATAACCATCAACACTGGAGAAACTATCAGACAAACGAGTGGGGCCAAGGGCTGATGCGTCCGTGTTGAGCAGCTACCATCAGAGGGCCACATAAAAAGTGGTCACTGAGACACAACTTTCAAAAATCCATACATCCTGCAGAAATTCCAGGGAACTGGAAAACTGCCAGAGTGAAACCCCGATTCAGGCTGGGAGGGAGGAATAAAGAGGAATGAGGAATGGGTGGGTGTAACACAGTTGTTTCCAAACTTTTTTGGGCTTACTGTCCCCTTGGCTCTCAGATCACATCCCAGGCACCCCCTCCTTTTCCAGTCATTGCTTAAACACTAAAAAAAAATAGGAACTGCAAAATTCAAAGCAGTGACAAATAAATGCAAACATTATTCAAATATATTTAAAACTACTATTAAAATTATTTTAATGAATTACAGTAAAACAATTTTCATCAACAAGAGCAGACATTAGTAGTCCAACTATTCACTACTTCATTGCTTTTTTATCTTTCAATGAGATGGATGGACTTGGTGCAGAATCAGAATCAGAATCACAATCTGATTTATTATCACCGGCATGTGACGTGAAATTTGTTAACTTAGCAGCAGCAGTTCAATGTAATACATAATCTAGCAGAGAGAGAAAATAAATAAATAAAATAAAACATAACAATAAATAAATAAACAAGTAAATAAATTACACATATTGAATAGATTATTTAAAAATGTGCAAAAATAAAAATACTGTATATTAAAAAAGTGAGGTGGTGTCCAAAGCTTCAAACTCCATTTAGGAATCGGATGGCAGAAGGGAAGAAGCTGTTCCTGAATCACTGAGTGTGTGCCTTCAGGCTTCTGTATCTCTTATCTGATAGTAACAGTGAGAAAAGTGCATGCCCTGGGTGCTGGAGGTCTTTAATAATGGACCCTGCCTTTCTGAGACACCGCTTCCTAAAGATGTCCTGGGTACTTTGTAGGCTAGTGCCCAAGATGGAGCTGACTTGATTTATAACCTTTTGCAGCTTCTTTCAGTCCTGTGCAGTAGCCCTTCCAGACCAGACAGACAGACAGACAGACAGACAGATTGATCCCGAGGGGAAATTGGGTTTCGTTACAGCCGCACCAACCAAGAATAGTGAAGAAATATAGCAATATAAAACCATAAATAATTAAATAATAATAATAAGTTAATCATGCCAAGTGGAAATAAGTCCACGACCAGCCTATTATGTTAACCATTTACGTTAACGATTTGGATGAAGGCGTAGAAAATAACATCAGCAAATTTGCTGATGATACTAAGCTGGGTGGCAGTGTGACATGTGATGAGGATGTTAGGAGAATTCAGGGTGACTTGGATAGGCTGGGTGAATGGGCAGATACTTGGCAGATGGCGTTTAATGTGAATAAGTGTGAGGTTATCCACTTTGGGAGTAAGAACAGGAAGGCAGATTATTATCTGAACGGTATAGAGTTGGGTATGGGAGTAATACAAAGAGATCTCGGAGTCCTTGTTCATCAGTCACTGAAGGTGAATGAGCAAGTGCAGCAGGCAGTGAAGAAGGCTAATGGAATGTTGGCCTTTATTACAAAGGGAATTGAGTACAAGAGCAAGGAAATCCTCTTGCATTTGTACAGAGCCCTGGTGAGACCACACCTGGAGTATTGTGTATAGTTTTGGTCTCCAGGGTTAAGGAAGGATATCCTGGCTGTAGAGGAAGTGCAGCGTAGATTCACGAGGTTAATTCCTGGGATGTCTGGACTGTCTTATGCAGAGAGGTTAGAGAGACTGGGCTTGTACATGCTGGAATTAAGGAGATTGAGAGGGGATCTGATTGAAACATATAAGATTATTAAGGGATTGGACAAGATAGAGGCAGGAAATATGTTCCAGATGCTGGGAGAGTCCAGTACCAGAGGGCATGGTTTGAGAATAAGGGGTAGGTCATTTAGGGCAGAGTTAAGGAAAAACTTCTTCTCCCAGAGAGTTGTGGGGGTCTGGAATGCACTGCCTCGGAAGGTAGTGGAGGCCAATTCTCTGGATGCTTTCAAGAAGGAGCTAGATAGGTATCTTATGGATAGGGGAATCAAGGGATATGGGGTCAAGGCAGGAACTGGGTATTGATAGTAATTGATCAGCCATGATCTCAGAATGGCGGTGCAGGCTCGAAGGGCCGAATGGTCTACTTCTGCACCTATTGTCTATTGGCTCAAGGTGTCTGGCACTCCGAGGGAGGAGTTGTAAAATTTGATGGCCACAGGTAGGAATGACTTCCTATGATGCTCAGTGTTACATCTCGGTGGAATGAATCTCTGGCTGAATGTACTCCTGTGCCTAACCAGTACATTATGGAGTGGATGGGAGTCATTGTCCAAGATGGCATGCAACTTGGACAGCATCCTCTTTTCAGACACCACCATCAAAGAGTCCAGTTCCACCCCCACAACATCACTGGCCTTACGAATGAGTTTGTTGATTCTGCTGGTGTCTGCTACCCTCAGCCTGCTGCCCCAGCACACAACAGCAAACATGATAGCACTGGCCACCACAGCCTCGTAGAATGTCCTCAGCATCTTCCGGCAGATGTTGAAGGACCTCAGTCTCCTCAGGAAATAGAGATGGCTCTGATCCTTCTGGTAGACAGCCTCAGTGTTCTTTGACCAGTCCAATATATTGTCAATTCGTATCCCCAGGTATTTGTAATCCTCCACCATATCCACACTGACCCCTTGGATGGAAACAGGGGTCACCGGTGCCTTAGCCCTCCTCAGATCCACCACCAGCTCCTTAGTCTTTTTAGCTTAGTTTAGCTAAGGCTTAATCCTTAACCTGTCAGAATGCTCTCTATGGTGCAACTATAGAAGTTTTTGAGCATATTTGTTGACATGCCAAATCTCTTCAAACTCCTAATAAAGTATAGCCACTGTCTTGCCTTCTTTATGACCACATCAATATGTTGGGACCAGGTTAGATCCTCAGAAATCTTGACACCCAGGAACTTGAAGCTGCTCACCCTCTCTACTTCTGATCCCTCTATAAGGATTGGTATGTGATCCTTCATCTTACCCTTCCTGAAGTCCACAATCAGCTCTTTTGTCTTACTGATGTTGTAGCTGTGGCACCATTCCACTAGTTGGCATATCTCAGCCCTGTATACTCTCTCATCACCACCTGAGATTCTATCAACAATGATTGTATTGTCAGCAAATTTGTAGATGGTATTTGAGCTATGCCTAGCCACACAGTCATGTGTATTCAGAGAGTAGAGCAGTAAGCTAAGCACAGTGTTGAGGTGCGCCAGTGTTGATCGTCAGTAAAGAGGATATGTTATCACCAATCAACACAGACTGTGATCTTCCAGTTAGGAAGTTGAGGATCCAATTACAGAGGGAGGTACAGAGGCCCAGGTTTTGCAACTTCGCAATCATGATTGTGGAAATGATGGTATTAACTGCTGAACTATAGTCGATGAACAGCAACCTGACGTAGGTGTTTGTGTTGTCTAAGTGGTCTAAAGCCATGTGAAGAGCCATGGAGATTGCATGGATATTGTGATGATAGGTAAATTGTAATGGGTCCAGGTCCTTGCTGAGGCAGTTCAGTCTAGTCATAACCAACCTCTCAAAGCATTTCATCACTGTTGATGTGAGTGCTACTGGGTGATAGTCGTTAAGGCAGCCCACATTATTCTTCTTTAGCACTGGTGTAATTGTTGCCTTTTTAAAGCGAGTGGGAACTTCTGCCTGTAGTGATATCAGTTTCTCAACATCAGGCTGAATGCCACTCCGAAGGAGTCTCAGACCCTCTCGTTCAGTAATTTTCAGTGTTTTGAAAGAAGTTTGGTGCTCTATTCAATATGATATGAGAGCAATAAAGAAATTCTTGACATTTTTTCCACTGTGCAGGATAGTGATCAGAGATTTCTTTCTGCAACACTTCAGGGGAAGGGGAGACTTGTACAAGAGAGACATATTGCTCCTGAGCTGGAGTGGAACCAATACCCTGGTGTTTGCTGCTGATACTCAGGAGAGTTTAAACTAGTTTTGCAGAGGGCTGGGAATGGTTCCCTTGGTCAGTCAGGGAAGAATTGCACTGGAAGGTAGCTGTCAGGAAAAGTATTGAAAGGGAAAATAAAAATAACAGGTCTGATAGGCAGATAGCTTTAAGTGTGTATATTTTAATGCTAGGAGTATTATGGGTAAAGGTGATGAACTTAGAACATAGATCAGAACATGGAACTACAGTGTTGTAGCCATTACTGAAACTTGGTTGAGAGAGGGGCCGGAATGAGTGATTAATGTATTGGGTTTTCATAGGTTTAGAAAAGATAGAGAAGGAGGTATAAAAGGGTTTGGAGTTGCACTACTAATCAGCGACAATATCACAACTTCACTCTGAGGAGAAATAATGGAGTGGTCAGACACTGAGCCCATTTGTGTGGAACTCAGGAATAGGAAGGGTGCAATCGCACTGATGGGATTGTACAACAGACCCCCTAATAGGTACTGGGATGTTGAAGAACAGATATGTAATCAGATTTAGGAAATGTATAAAAATAATAGGGTTGTTGTCACCGGGGATTTCAACTTCCTAGATACAAACTGGGACCTTCTTAGTGCAAGGGCTTTAGATGGAGTTGAATTTGTTAAGTATATCCAGGAAGGCTTCTTAAATCAATATGTGGATTGTTCAACAAAAGGAAGAGTCACACTGGACCTGGGGTTGAGTATTGAACCTGGCTGGGTGACTGACCTTTCAGTGGGTGAACAGTTAGGGAACTCCTTACCTTTCAGGATAGCTATAGATAAGGATTGGTATGGTCCTTGTGGGAGAGCTTTAAATTGGAGCAGGACAAATTGTGAGGGTATTAGGCAGGAACTAAGAAGCATCAATTGGGTACAACTTTTCTCTGACAAGTCCACATCAGACATGTGGAAGGTGTTTAAAGATCAATTGCACAGGGTACAGGAAAGGTATGTTCCTGTTAGAAGGAAGGATGGGGATAGAAAGATAAGAGAACCTTGAGTGCCCAGAGAGGTGATGAATTTAGTCAAGAAGAAAAAGGAAAAGTACATAAAGCTTTAGAAGTCAGGATCAAATGAAGCACTCAAAGACCATAAAGAAGCCAGAAAAGAACTAAAGAAGGGAATTAGGAAACCCAGGAGAGGGCCATGACAAGTCATTGGCAAGTAGCACTAAGGTCAACCTGAAGGCATTCTATATACAGGTATACATCAAGAGCAAGAGGACAACTAGGGAGAGGGTAGGATGTCTTAGGCATAAAGAGGGAAGCATTTGCTTGGATCCAGATAATGCGAGTGAGGTATGTATGAGTACTTTGCTTCAGTATTTAACAAGAAAAAGGATATGAAGGCCCAGGAGATCAGTGTTGAGTGTATAACTACGTTAGGCCATTCAGAGTTCAAGGAGGAGGTAGTGTTGGTCCTCCTAATGAGTATTAAGGTGAGTATGTCCCCAGGGCCTGATGGGATTTACCCCACATTATTGAAGGAGAGCAACTGATAAATTGCTAGGAAGTTGACCAGCACCTCTGTGCCCTTTCTATCCATAGGCAGGGTCCCAGAGGACTGGCGAGTGGTGAATGTTGTATCTCTATTTAAGAAGGGAACAAAAATAAAACTATAGACCAGCGAGTCTCACATCTGTTGCAGGGAAATTGCTGGAAAAATTCTCATGGATAGGATATATGAGTATTTAGAAACACATATCCTAATTAGGGAGAGCCAGCATGGCTTTGTATGTGGCAGGTCATGCCTTACCATTTGATTGAGCTTTTTGACAAGGTGACAAGAGAGATTTATGACGGTAAGGTAGTGGATTTTGTCAACATGGATTTTAGTAAGGTGTTTGATGAAGTTCCTCATGGGAGGCCAACCCAGAAGATTAAAATGCATGGAATCTGTGGTGAATTGGCTGTTTGGATTCAGAACTGGCTTGCACAGAGAAGACAGAGAGTAATGGTTGAAGGGACCTATTCAAGTTGGATGTTTGTAATTAGTGGTGTTCCAAAGGGATCTGTGCTGGGACTTCAGCTGTTTGTGATGTGTATAAATAACCTGGATGAAAATGTAGATGGATGGGTTAATATGATTGCAGATGATACCATGATTGGTGGAATTGTGTATAGACAATAGACAATAGGTGTAGAAGTAGACCATTCGGCCCTTCGAGCCTGCACCGCCATTCTGAGATCATGGCTGATCATCTACATCAATACCCGGTTCCTGCCTTGTACCCATATCCCTTGATTCTCCTATCCATAAGATACCTATCTAGCTCCTTCTTGAAAGCATCCAGAGAACTGGACTCTACTGCCTTCCGAGACAGTGCATTCCACACCCCCACAACTCTCTGGGAGAAGAAGTTTTTCCTTAACTCTGTCCTAAATGACCTACCCCTTATTCTTAAACCATGCCCTCTGGTACTGGACTCTCCCAGCATCTGGAACATATTTCCTGCCTCTATCTTGTCCAATCCCTTAATAATCTTATATGTTGCAATCAGATCCCCTCTCAATCTCCTTAATTCCAGCATGTACAAGCCCAGTTTCTCTAACCTCTCTGCGTAAGACAGTCTGGACATCCCAGAAATTAACCTTGTGAATCTACGCTGCACTTCCTCTACAGCCAGGATGTCCTTCCTTAACCCTGGAGACCAAAACTGTACACAATACTCCAGATGTAGTCTCACCAGGGCTCTGTACAAATGCAAGAGGATTTCCTTGCTCTTGTACTCAATTCCCTTTGTAATAAAGGCCAACGTTCCATTAGCCTTCTTCACTGCCTGCTGCACTTGCTCATTCACCTTCAGTGACTGATGAACTAGGACTCCTAGATCTCTTTGTATTTCTCCCTTACCTAACTCTACACCGTTCAGATAATAATCTGCCTTCCTGTTCTTACTCCCAAAGTGGATAACCTCACACTTATTCACATTAAACGTCATCTGCCAAGTATCTGCCCACTCACCCAGCCTATTCAAGTCACCCTGAATTCTCCTAACATCCTCATCACATGTCACACTGCCACCCAGCTTAGTATCATCAGCAAACTTGCTGATGTTATTCTCAATGCCTTCATCTAAGTCGTTGATGTAAATCGTAAACAGCTGTGGTCCCAATACTGAGCCCTGTGGCACCCCACTAGTCACCACCTGCCATTCTGAGAAACACCCATTCACCGCTACCCTTTGCTTTCTATCTGCCAACCAGTTTTCTATCCATGTTAATATCTTCCCCCCAATGCCATGAGCTCTGATTTTACCCACCAATCTCCTATGTGGGACCTTATTAAATGCCTTCTGAAAATCGAGGTACACTACATCCACTGGATCTCCCTTGTCTAACTTCCTGGTTACATCCTCGAAAAACTCCAACAGATTAGTCAAGCATGATTTGCTCTTGGTAAATCCATGCTGGCTCAGCCCAATCCTATCACTGCTATCTAGATATGCCACTATTTCATCTTTAATAATGGACTCTAGCATCTTTCCCACTACTGATGTTAGGCTGACAGGACGACAGTTCTCTGTTTTCTCCCTCCCTCCTTTCTTAAAAAGTGGGATAAAATTAGCCATTCTCCAATCCTCAGGAACTGATCCTGAATCTAAGGAACATTGGAAAATGATTACCAATGCATCTGCAATTTCCAGAGCCACCTCCTTTAGTACCCTAGGATGCAGACCATCTGGACTTGGAGATTTGTTAGCCTTCAGTCAGATCAGTCTACTCACACCGTTTCCTTCCTAATGTCAAACTGTTTCATTTCCTCTGTTACCCTATGTCCTTGGTCCATCCATACATCTGGGAGATTGCTTGTGTCTTCCCTAGTGAAGACAGATCTGAAGTACTTATTAAATTCTTCTGCCATTTCTCTGTTTCCCATAACAATTTCACCCAATTCATTCTTCAAAGGCCCAACATTGTTCTTAACTATCTTCTTTCTCTTCACATACCTAAAAAAGCTTTTGCTATCCTCCTTTATATTCCTGGCTAGCTTGCATTCGTACCTAATTTTTTCCCCCTGTATTGCCTTTTTAGTTAAGTTCTGTTGTTCCTTAAAAATTTCCCAATCATCTGTCTTCCCACTCACCTTAGCTCTGTCATACTTTTTTTTTTAATGCTATGCAATCACTGACTTCCTTTGTCAACCACTGTGGCCCCTTTCCCCCCTTTGAATCCTTCCTTCTCCGGGGGATGAACTGATTTTGCACCTTGTATAGTGTAGAAGACTGGCAAGGAATACAGCACAATACAGAAAATTTGCAGATATGGGCTGAGAAATGGTAGATGGAGTTTTTGTGGATGCCTGGAATGGGCTGCCTGGTATGGTAATAGAGGCTTTTAATAGACATTTGGATAGGCACATGGATATAAGGAGGATAGCGGGATATAGATATGGTGTAGGCAGGAGGGATTAGTGTTTGTGTGGTTTTGATTTGATTTTTAGCTGGTTTGGCATGACATTGTGTGTTAATGACCTGTTCCTCTGCCATACTCTTCTATAACCAGAAGTCTTGATATGATTTTTCTGAATCTTGTCTTCAGCTGAAAGTCATTTTGTAGATTAACTCTTCCTCCATCCTGTTAATTCCTCATTAGAAGTTCACAGGAGTGGATTTATTACCCGATCTGGATCGAGGGAAGATCCTGAAATCTCTCTGACATGTCTTTACACAGCTCACCCAAGTGGGCACAGTATACATGAAAATCATCATCTGGTATTCCTTCTTTCTCTTCCAACTCATAGAGGCTCAGCAATTGAAAAGCTCGCAACAGCAAATGTTGCACTTAAAGAAGGTTGCTTTGGATGCAAATGTGGAGACGACTGATTGGACTTCGATAAAATTCACTGTGTTTCTTTGACATTGAAGGATGATTTAATTAAACTTTGTGAATAATTCCCACAAATAAGCAATGTCTTGCTGAATATTCCTGAGTTGATTAGTAAGTAAAGCATTTGAGTCTTCAAAGAACATTACCACAGTTTCAAAAAGCATTAAAGCACCTCAGGCATTTTCCTTCTGAGAGTCATCTGACTTCTGTGTGCAACAGCAAGCAATCAAACTGTTCATCATTCTCAATAGAAAGCTCTGAAAATAGTTGAGAATTGAGAATGTGAAACTTGATTTATTTACCATTGTGATTAACAATAATTAATGATTTGTGCAGCCAGTCACTTAGGTTTTTTGCAACAAGACATCTGTGAATTACACAGTGAATGGTAAATATGGTACAGCTTTTTTCAAGAACATAATAACCTGTGGCATCCTGTATTTGATAGCCACACCTGTTGCACAATCCAGAATATTGATGAGAAAATGTCCTTCTCTTTGAAAAGTTGCTCAATAGCCTGAAATATTGACTCTGCCTCTTTATATCTGTTTCTTGTCCCTTTGAAAATAGCAACTCTTAAACCATTCTTTTGTCTTTTATTAAGCAAACATAACCAAGAAGCAAAGATTCATTGCTGGGAAAAGTTGACTCAACCAAACACAGAGCAAATTCTGTTGTCCTAAGTATATTTCACAATATGTCTTCCATGTTCTCAGATATTTCAGCAGAATAGATTTAATTATTTGGTTGGATGACTTATGCAAAACCTTCTTACTGCTGGCAGAATCATTTCTCTCTAATATTCTATTGTATGGAGTTTTCTATATTCAGCAATGAGCACTGAAATGTTGTATGAAGAAACATTTTTGTTGTGCAGTGCTGGTAAATATGTTTTGAAGTGATTTCCGTTTCTAAATGTTTTCAAGAAGTGAATGAAAATAAGCCAAGTTCATATTTGCTTTATCAGAGTGTATTCTCTTCAAATGTTCAAGGAGCATGGATGGTTTCATTGCCTCTCTTGAAAATATCTTTTCACATAACAGACACATTGGCTGCTGTTAGTTGCTTGGTGTTGGTATAAATCTTTATTTCAGATACTGTCTGCTCTGATTTTTTATTTGGTTTGTTATGGATTAATGACCATGGTCTATCACCTATTGTTTGTCCAACCTCTAGTACCACGATCAATAAAGGGAAAATTGATGATGTCAACATAGCTCAGGCAAAATCTGACTCTTTGTCTGAAAGTACCTAAAGTGGGATACAGAAATCATGTTTGGGCTGTGGGCTAGGGAAATGTAGTCAAGATGGATTCTGAAGGGGCAGATTCTGAAGTTTAACATATTGAATGCCAAACCCTTATTCACAGAAATTGTGCCACAGTGTGATTAGAATATGGGAGTCATACTAGCTAACACTGTACTACAGTAGTGAATGACAATACTGTGGAGAGGCTGGCCTGGAAATAACATGATTTTTTCAGTCCAGATTTCTATGATATGCCAGATACAGAAGTTTCACATTGCCTTTCAACTATAACATGCCTTGAGTAAAATACAAGAGAACAATGGGTTAGAAAGACATGAGGTGATTATGTGATCATTGTAATTAATTATGAGGCACAGAGTTTCAAATGCTTATAATAAGCAATTCATTTCTCAAATTAAGCTTGTAATCCCTCAGACACCCCCTTGCTACCGAGTGCACCCTGCATCACTCCCCTTTATCTTTATTGCCCCCAGGGTTTGACATTGCCTTCTTTGGGAACTCTAATATCTCTTGTAAAACAAATATGAAATTATTAAGGAAGTAATCATGTCATTTTGGAAAATGGTTATCTGATATATCAGAGTACATATAAATACATGAACGAAAGTAGTATTTGACAAATTTCTCAGGGATTTTGCAGGAAAATTCCTCCAGAGTGGATATTTGGGACTTCCAGAATTCATTTAACAAAAATTCTCACAAAAGGTTAAGGCATAATCTCAGAGCCCATGGTGTTGGAGGTCACATATTCAGATAGGTAGAACAATGGCTAGCTAGCAAGAAACAGCAGGTTGGGATAAGGGTATAATTTTTCGGGTTGGTAACCTACAACTAATGGGTAACCACAGATGCAGTGCTGGGACCACAACTGTGTATTGAGTTTATTATCATGTGCCCAATTCAGTGAGTTAAGGTACAGTGAAAAACTTACAGTAACATAGGATCAGACAACATACAAAGTATGAAGTGCAGTATGTACAAACTATACTTCAGTTATACCATATAACCAGATATAACCATATAACAATTACAGCACAGAAACAGGCCATCTCGGCCCTTCTAGTCCGTGCCGAACTGTCACCTAGTCCCACTGACCTGCACTCAGCTCATAACCCTCCATTCCTTTCCTGTCCATATACCTATCCAATTATTTTAAATGACAATATCGAACCTGCCTCTACCACTTCCACTGGAAGCTTGTTCCACACAGCTACCACTTTCTGAGTAAAGTTCCCCCTCGTGTTACCCCTAAAATTTGCCCCTTAACTCTCAACTCATGTCCTCTTGTTTGAATCTCCCCTACTCTCAATGGAAAAAACCTATCCACGTCAACTCTATCTATCCCCCTCATAATTTTAAGTCCCCCAAATCCCCCCTTGACCTTCTAGGCTCTAAAGAATAAAGACCTAACTTGTTCAACCTTTCTCTGTAACTTAGGTGCTGAAACCCAGGTAACATTCTAGTAAATCTCCTCTGTACTCTCTTTATTTTGTTGACATCTTTCCTATAATTCGGTGACCAGAACTGTACACAATACTCCAAATTTGGCCTTACCAATGCCTTGTACAATTTTAACATTACATCCCAACTCCTATACTCAATGCTCTGATTTATAAAGGTCAGCATACCAAAAGCTTTCTTCACCACCCTATCCACATGAGATTCAACCTTCAGGGAACTATGCACTATTATTCCTAGATCACTCTGTTCTAATGCATTCCTCAATGCCCTACCATTTACCATGTATGTCCTATTTTGATTGGTCCTACCAAAATGTAGCACCTCACATTTATCAGCATTAAACTCCATCTGCCATTTTTCAGCCCACTCTTCTACCTGGCCTAAATCTCTCTGCAAGCTTTGAAAACCTACTTCATTATCCACAACGCCACCTATCTTACTATTATCTGCATAGTTACTAATCCAATTTACCACCCCATCATCCAGATCATTAATGTATATGACAAACAACATTGAACCCAGTACAGATCCCTGAGACACACCACTAGTCACCGGCCTCCAACCTGACAAACAGTTATCCACCACTACTCTCTGGCATCTGCCATCCAGCCACCATTGAATCCTTTTTACTGCTTCAATATTAATACCTAACGATTGAACCTTCTTAACTAACGTTCCGTGTTGAACCTTGTCAAAGGCCTTAATGAAGTCCATATAGACAACATCCACTGATTTACCCTTGTCAACTTTCCTAGTAACCTCTTCAAAAAATTCAATAAGATTTGTCAAACATGACCTTCCACGCACAAATCCATGTTGACTGTTCCAGATAATTATATATACCATCACAAAGAATACTTCCATTAATTTACCCACCACTGATGTCAAACTTACAGGCTGATAACTGCTAGGTTTACTCTTAGAACCCTTTTTAAACAATGGAACCACATGAGCAATACACCAGCCCTCTGGCACCATCCCCATTTCTAATGACATTTGAAATATTTTTGTCAGAGCCCCTGCTATTTCTACACTAACTTTCCTCAAGATCCTAGGGAATATCCAGTCAGGATCTGGAGACTTATCCACTTTTATATTCTTTAAAAGTGCCAGAACTTCCTCTTCTTTAATCATCATAGTTTCCATAACTACCCTACTTGTTTCCCTTACCTTACACAATTCAACATCCTTCTCCTTAGTGAATACCGAAGAAAAGAAATTGTTGAAAATCTTCCCCATCTCTTTTGGCTCCACACATAGCTGTCCACTCTGATTCTCTAAGGGACCAATTTTATCCCTCACTATCATTTTGCTATTAATATAACTGTAGAAACCCTTTGGATTTATTTTCACCTTATTTGCCAAACCAACCTCATATCTTCTTTTACCTTTTCTAATTTCTTTCTTAAGATTCTTTTTACATTGTTATATTCCTCGAGCACCTCATTTACTCCATGCTGCCTATATTTATTGTATATCTCTTTCTTTTTCCAAACCAAGGTTCCAATATCCCTTGAAAACCATGCCTCTCTCAAACTTTTAACCTTTCCTTTCAACCTAACAGGAACATAAAGATACTGTACCCTCAAAATTTCACCTTTAAGTGACCTCCATTTCTCTGTTACATCCTTCCCATAAAACAAATTGTCCCAATCCACTCCTTCAAAATCCTTTTGCATCTCCTCAAAGTTAGCCTTTCTCCAATCAAAAATCTCAACCCTGGGTCCAGTTCTATCCTTCTCCATAATTATATTAAAACTAATGGCATTGTGATCACTGGACCCGAAGTGCTCCCAACACATACCTCCGTCACCTGACCTATCTCATTCCCTAACAGAAGATCCAACACTGTCCCTTCTCTAGTTGGTAACTCTATATATTGCTACAAAAAACTATCCTGCACACATTTTACAAGCTCCAAACCATCCAGCCCTTTTATAGAATGGGCTTCCCAGTCCACGTGTGGAAAATTAAAATCTTCCACAATCATAGCCTAGTGCTTACTACAAATATCTGCTATCTCCTTACAAATTTGCTCCTCCAATTCTTGCTCCCCATTAGGTGGTCTATAATACACCCCTATAAGTGTTATTACACCTTTCCCATTTCTTAATTCCACCCAAATAGTCTCCCTAGACGAGCTCTCTAATCTATCCTGCCGGAACACCGCTGTAATATTTTCTCAGACAAGCAATGTAACATCTCCCCCTCTTGCTGCTCCAATTCTATCACACCTGAAGCAACAAAATCCAGGAATATTTAGTTGCTAATCAAACTGTTCCTGCAACCATGTTTCACTAATAGCTACAACATCATAATTCTCCATCTCTTACTCTCTGTTTATCCCTAATGGTGCAAACAACTTTATTATTTTTTTCTTCCTTCTCCCCTACATCTTTGGTCTGAGCATTCCCCTTCTCTATCACCTGCCTATCCTCCCTCACACTGTCTACTAGTTTTCTCTATTTGTGAGCTAACCTCCTCTCTCCTAGTCTTTTCAATTTGATTCCCACCCCCCCCCCCCCAACCATTCTAGTTTAAATTCTCCCCAGTAGCCTTAGCAAATCTACCTGCCAGGATATTGGTCCCCCTAGGATTCAAGTGCAACCCATCCTTTTTGTACAGGTCACACCTGCCCCAAAAGAAGTCCCAATGATCCAGAAACTTGAATCCCTGCCCCCTGCTCCAATCCCTCAACCACGCATTTATCCTCCACTTCATTCCATTCCTACTCTCACTGTCGCGTGGCACAGGCAGTAATCTCAAGATTACTACCTTTGCGGTCCTTCTTCTCAACTCCTTTCCTAACTCCCTATATTCTCCTTTCAGGACCTCTTCCCTTTTCCTACCTATGTCATTGATAACCTCTGGCTCCTCACCCTCCCACTTCAGGATATCTTGGACGCGATCAGAAACATCCCAGACCCTGGCACCAGGGAGGCAAACTACTATCCGGGTCTCCTGACTGCATCCACAGAATCACCTGTCTGATCCCCTAAGTATCGAGTCCCCTGCTACTACTGCCTTCCTCTTCCTTTCCCTACCCTTCTGAGCTACAGGGCCAGCCTCTGTGCTGGAGGCATTTCCACTGTTGCTTCCCCCAGGTAGGCTGTCACCCCCAACAGTACTCAAACAGGACTACTTATTGTCAAAGGGTACAGCCACTGGGGTACTCTCTAGCACCTGACTCTTCCCCTTCCCCCGTGACCCACTTGTCTGCCTCCTGTGGCCCTGGTGTGACCACCTGCCTGTAACTTCTCTCTATCAACTCCTCACTCTCCCTATACAAAATAGCAAAACCAATTTTAATAGATGGGAAGTTGAGTTGGGGCAGAATATAAACAGTTAACAGAGAGATATTGATGGGTTTGGTGAGTAGGCATAGAGTTATCAAATGCAGTACTATCTGTAAAAAATGTGAAGTTGTCAAGTAAGAAAGAAGAACAAGACCATTGTTTAAATGGAGAAACAGTGCAGAAAGTTATGAGTCTTTGGAATTCCTTACCACAGAGAGGTTGGGCAGAGTCCTTGGGTATATTTAAAGTTGAGATACATTACAAATCAAAAGGAATTGGGGGTTATGAGGAAGTAGAATGCCAATCAGCCATAAACCTATTGAATAGCAAAACGAGCTCAAGGGGGCTGAACAACATACACTTATTCCTACTTTTATGTGCTTAAGCTTGCCTTGTCTACAACCATTCATACAATTTGTATTTATTTCCTTGAAACCCCAGACTAGAAATTAAATATGTATCACTTCAATAAATGATGATTAACTTTTAAGGGCACCAAGCTGTGGTGTGAAAATCCCCTTTTAAGTTGGTGGTATTACTCAGAAAAGCTCAGTATGTAGTTTCACTGATGATGCATGGGCAAACTGCAGTCATAATGCAACCACAGTGCTGTAGATGGATGAACAGATGGCCGACTTTCAGAAAAGCGCACTGATGCTTGGAAAACTCAACACTGTACAGCATTGCAAAACTAGTTATGCCTCTCCTGTGTGATCCAGCCCAACACTTGGTCCACAATGAAATTTACATGGAAATAGGCCCCTCAACTCAATTAGTCCATGCTGACCAAGATGCCGATCTAAGTTAATCCCATTTGCCTGTGTTTGTCCATTTCCCACTCAACCTTTCCAATCCATAAACCTACAAATGTTTATAAATGTAATTGACTCTCCCCCTACCATTTCCTCTGGAAGCTTGTTTCATATACCCACCCATCTGAGTGAAAAGCTTACCACTGAGATCTCCTTTGAATTGTTTCCTTCTCATATACGGGGGGCATTTAATACAATTGCTTTACAACATTGGGGATCACTAATTAGGTTTCAATTCCTGCTGCTGTCTGTAAAGAGTTTGTATGTTCTCTCTGTGACCCACATGAGTTTCTTTTGGGTTCCCCAGTTTCCTCCCACATTCCAAAGACATATAGGTTAGGCATATTGAGGTGAGGGCATGCGATATTTGTGTCCATAAGACCATAAGACATAGGTGCAGAATTAGGCCATTCAGCTTATTAATTCTGCTCCACCATTCAATCATGTCTGATCTTTTCTCCCCCTCCTCAGTCCCACTCCCTCTCCTTCTCCCTCTAACATTTGACGCTGTGCCTAATCGAGAATCTATCAAGCTCTGTCTTAAGTGCACCCAATGACCTGGCCTCCACATTAGCCTGTGGTAATACATTCCACAAATTCACCACCCTCTGGCTAAAGAAATTTCTCCGCATCTCTGTTTTAAATGTACGCTCCTCTATACTGAGGCTGTGCCAGCTTTTCCTACTATGGGAAACTCCCCCACCATGGGAAACATCCTTTCTACATCTACTCTGTCTAGGCTTTTCAACATGCAAAAGGTTTTAATGAGATCCCCCCTCATCTTTCAAAATTCCAGCAAGTACAGACCCAGAGCTATCAAACTTTCCTTGTATGATAATCCTTTAATTCCCGGAATCATCCTTATGAATCTCCTTTGAAACCTCTCCAATGCCAGCACTTCTTTTCTTCGATGAGAAGCCCAAACCTGTTCACAACACTCAAGATGAAGCCTCACCAGTGCCTTATAAAGCCTCAGCATCACATCCCTGCTCTTGTATTCTAGACCTATTGAAATGAATGCTAACATTGCATTCGCCTTCCTCACCATGGACTCCAAGTTAACCTAAGTCTAAGTCTAACTGCAAGTTAACCTTTACGGTGTTCTGAACAGGGACACCCAAGTCCCTTTGCATTTCTGATTTTGCGATTTTCTCCCTAATTAAGAAATAGTCTGCACATTTATTTCTCTTACCAAAGTGCTTAGCTATGAAGTTTCCAAGATTGTATTTAATTTGCCAATCTCTTGCCCATCCTCCTAATTTGTCCAAGTCCTTCTGCATCCTACCTGTTTCCTCAACACTACCTGCCCCTCCCCCAACAAAGCTATCTATTCCATCATCCAAGTCATTGATATACAGCATAAAAAGATGTGGTCCAAGCTCCGACTCCTGTGGAACACCACTAGGGACAGGCAGCCAACCAGACAAGGATCCTTGTATTGTAACACTTGCAGTCTGTCCCTAGCAGATCCTTGGACTGAGTTGTCTTTATCACAAAATGGTGCATTTCACTGTATGTTTGGATGTTTCAATGCACATGTGGCAATAAAGTTAATTTTTAATCTTTCTCACCTTAAACCTAGGCTCTCTGCCTTTGTAAAAAGACTGTGGCTGTCAATTTCAGATTTATTTTCAATGATATATCAATGTTATAAATCTTTATTGGTTGACCCCTCAGCCTCATTCAGTGAGAATTAGTAATCTGCATCATTAGCACAGTTGTGTGTAATGTATGCAACAAGTTGCAGTGTGTGAGATTTACAAATGAACAAACCCAGGGCTGTACCATGTGTGTTGCCTATTCTACTTTCAGCTGACTTCTCTTCCATACTCAGCTCAGCACTCACATTCCAAACAGCAAAATCTGAAACCTATGACGAACAAAACTGAACACAGCACTTTCAAGGGCCAGTCTGCTGCCATTCCATTGCATACAAGTGGTACCGATAAAGAATGTAAGAGAGAAGAGAAGGGGTCAGTCATACAGAGCCTTGAGCCTGCTCTGCCATTCAGTAAGGCTGTGACTGACTTGAACTTGGCCTCAACTCCACTTTCCTGCCTGTTCTCATAACTAATTGTTAGCCAGTCTCGGACTTGAATTTGTTCGGTGATGAAGTCTCCGCAGTTCTGGGGTAAGGAGTTTGAAAGACATATAGTCATAGAGTAAAACAGTATAGATACAGGCCTTCAGCCCAACCATTCTATGCTGACCAAACTCCCATCTAACTAGTCTCTATTTCTTGCCTTCAGCCCATATCCCTCCAAGCTCCACCCCTCCATGTGTAAGTGCTTCTTAAATAATGTTTTTATACTTGGCTCAACCACTTTCTCTGACAGCTTGTCCATATATTCACCACCTCTGCTTGAAAAAGTTAA
Organism: Hemitrygon akajei; assembly: GCF_048418815.1. NCBI lineage: Eukaryota > Metazoa > Chordata > Chondrichthyes > Myliobatiformes > Dasyatidae > Hemitrygon > Hemitrygon akajei. The sequence continues at coordinate 57,276,814 of NC_133139.1, read as the reverse complement.
CTCTTCAGTCCTTTTTAAATCTTTCCCTTTTCACCCTAAACATATTCCCCATAACTTTGGACTTTCCTACCTAGGAAAAAGACTATTAACAGCCATCTATCTAGGCCTCTTATAATTTTAAACATTTTTGACTTTATGACACAGGAAGAGATTAAATTCCTCTTCGGCTCAATCTTACATGCCCCGTCTCTTCTTCCAAACCTGTCTCTTAGTTCTAGATTATCCCATGGGGGGAAACTTTCTCCCAGCAGCTACTCCATTGAGCCTTTTCAGAATGATGTGTTTCAATAAGATCACTTCATATTCTTGTAAACTCCAGAGAATATAATAGCCCTATCCTGCTCAATGTTTCCTCTTAACACAGCACTGACAATTTCAGTTAATGTACTAGATACACAGAGAGTATAGTAGCAGCAGCCTGTACTGGCCTTTGCTTGTTAACCTAACATCACTGTTAGGAATCTTGGCCCCATATAGTTGAGTGAGGCAGACTGTGAAGCTAAGTACACACTAGAATTCCCAAGCAGACTGTAAGGCTTGGATAGGTTATAAGTCCTGTTAGACTATAAAGTTTTGACTGACTATGGGTATGAATGCATTGTAAAACCCAAGCAGGTTAGATGTACATGGCAGTAACAAGGATTCATGCCAAAACTTTGCTTGGCTGAGATTGTGGGGCTGAAGGGGAGCAACATTCTGCATTTTAATCCACATGTCCCAAGGATCTTTCTCCTCTGTATTTTTAATAATATCGGCTTGTCTTACAGTTCAGTTCTCAGTCTCACAGGAACAGCCAACTGGAAGTTCAGCACTATCATGTTCATTGGGTTCAAATTCAAACAAACTGGAGCAGTCAAAGTCAAAGTAAATTTAGACCATAAAATCATAAGTTATAGGAGCAGAATTAGGCCATTTGGCCCATTGAGTCTGCTCCATCATTTCATCATAGCTGATCCAATTTTCCTCTCAATTGCAATCACCTGCCTTCTCCCCAGATCCCTTCATGCCCTGACCAAACAAGAATCCATAAACCTCTGTCTTAAATATACATAAAAGACTTGGCCTCCACAACTGACTGTGTCAAAAAATTCCACAGTTTCACCACTCTCTGGCTAAAGAAATTCCTCCTCACCTCTATTCTAAAAGGATGCTGCTCTATTTTGAGACTGTATCCTTTGATCTTAGACTCTAACACCATAGGAAACATCCTCTCCACATCCACTCTATTAAAGCCTTTCACCATTTGATAGGTTTCAATGAGGTCACCCCTCATTCTTCTGAATTATAGTGAATACAGGCCCAAAGCCATCAAATGCTCTTCATGTGATAAACATTCGATACTGGAATCATTTTCATAAACCTTCTTTGAACCCTCTCCAGTTTCAGCACATCCTTGCTAAGATAAGGAGCCCATAACTGCTCACAATACTCCAAGTGAGGTCTCACCAGTGCTTTAAAAAGTCTCAACCTTGCTTATATATTCTGGTCTTCTTGAAATGAATCCTAACATCACGTTTGCCTTCCGTACCACAGACTCAACTTGCAATTTAATCTTTAGGAAATCCTGCATGAGGACTCCCAAGTCCCTTTACTCCTCAGTTGTTTGTATTTTCTCTCCATTTAGAAAATATTCAACCCTCTCATTTCTTCTACAAAGTGCATGACTATATAGTTCCTGGCACTGTATTCCATCTGCCATTTTTTTCCCATTTTCTGGATCTGTCTAAGTCCTTCTGTAGCCTCTCTAATTCCTCAGACCTACCTGCCCCTCCACCTATCTTCATATTTTCTGCAAACTTTGCCACAAAGCCATCAATTCCATCATCCAATCCGAACAGGAGAAAATCTGCAGATTCTGGAAATCCAAGCCCCACACTCAAAATGCTGGAGGAACCCAGCAGGGCAGGCAGCATCCATGGAAAAGCGTAAAGTCAACATTCCAGGCCGAGACCCTTCAGCAGAACAGGAGAAAAAGAAACTAGCATTATAATGCTTCCTCTGGTCTACGTGCACTGGTCCACTAGATGTGTATTATAACGAGGGCTCCTGCTCACCAGGCTTTAGATTGCCTGTGTCTCTTTCTTCTCTGCACTTACCTAATGTGTCTAAGTCCTTCTATAGCCTCTTTTCTTCCTCAAACCTACCTGCCCCTCCACCTATCTTCACATTGTCTGCAAACTTTGCAAAAAAGCTATCAATTCCATCATCCAGATTATTGACATATAACATAAAAAGAATCAGTCCTAACCCAGACCCCTGTGGAACACCTCTAGTCACCAGCAGTCAACCAGAAAGGCCCCCTTTATTCCCACTCTTTGCCTCCTGCCAATCAGCCATTGTTTTATCCATACTAGAATCTTTCCTGTAATACCATGGGCTTGTAGCTTGCTAAGCAGCCTCATGTGTGGCACTTCGTCAAATGCCTTCTGCTAAATCCAAGTACATAACATCCACCAATTCTCATTTATCTATCCTGCTTGTTATTTCTTCAAAGAATTCCAAAATATTTGTCAGGCAAGATTTTTCCTTGAGGGAACCATGCTAACTAAAGCCTATTTTATCATTACATCCAAGTACGCTGAGACCTCATCCTTAATAATCGACTCCAACATCTTCCCAACCACTGACGTCAGACTAAGTAGCCCACAGTTTCTTTTATTCTGCCTCTCTCCATTCTCGGAGAGTGGAGTGAGATTTACAATTTTCCAGTCTTCCTGAATCTAGTGATTTTTGAAAGATCATTACTAATGTGTCCACAATCTCTACAGCCACCACTTTCAGAAATCTGGTGTGTACTCCATCTGGGCCAGGTGACTTACCTATCTTCAGAAGTTTTAGTTTCCCAAGAACCTTCACTATTGCGATAGTGACTGCATACTTTATTACCCCTGACACCTGGAACTTCTACCATATTGCTAGTGCCTTCCACAGTGAAGACTGATGCAAAATGCGAATTCAGTTCATCCACCATTTCCTTGTCCTCTATTACTACTTCTCCAGCATCATGTTCCAGTGCTCTAATATCTACTCTTGCCTCTCTTTTGCATGTTATGTATCTGAAGAATCTTTCGGGATCCTCTTTCATATTATTGGTTAGCTGACTTTCATATTCCATCTTTATCTTCTTAATGAACATCTTAGTTGCCTTCTGTTGGTTATTTAAAGCTTCCCAATCCTCTAACTTCCCACTAATTTTTGCTCTATTATATGCCCTCTCTTTGCCTTTCATGTTGGCTTTGACTTCTCTTGTCAGCCACAGTTGTGTCATCTTCCGTTTAGAAATTTTTTTCTTTCTTTTTTTTCTCTCGGTACATTGGGGTGTGGACGGTCTTCATTTGCCTTAATGGGTTCTGCTGGGTTTCTTTGTTTTTGTAGCTGCTTCTAAGAAGGTGAATATCAAGCTTGTATAAAGTATTCATGTTTTGATAATTAATATACTTTGCCCTGACTTTGATTTTGAACACTTCTTCTATATACAGGATGTATATATCCTGTCTCTTTCAAACTGCTTCCAGAAATACCAGCCATTGCTGCTCTGCCGTCCTGCCCAGTGTTCTTTTCCAATCAATTCTGGTCAATTCCTCTCTCGTGCCTCTTTAATTTCCTTTACTCCACTGTTATGCTTATACATCTGACTTTAGCTTCTCCTTCAGGGTAAATTTGATCAAATTGTGATCACTGGATTAATCTATTATCAAAGTATGTATATGCCACCATATATGAGATTCATTTTTTGTAGGCATTTGCAAGAAAATAAAGAAATACAATAATATTTCCAAGCCCAGGCCACTACCTCTTTATGTAGCATTTATATGAATCCTTCTCAATTCTCCTCCTTGAACTGGTTTCATTTCTCTATTTCTGTCTCACTTGTGACAAAAGATGTCACACTGACTGTTTTTTTTATCGTGGGGACTGTGTTCAGTAGGTGCCAGCCTTTGTCTAATTTACCTATACATGGAAAGATAATTGTAAAGCACCTGCTTTCCCATTGCACTACACTACCAAGAAGAGCTGGTGATCCACAGCTGTTGCTTTAGCATTGTTGTTATTTTGCTGTGCTGGGCACTAAGGAAGTCATTTGCAAATGACAATATGAAATGCCACTGGTACCTGTGGTTAGTTGGGTATTCTTGTGACATGCAAAGTTATGAAGTAAGCAAGTGTGATAAGAATATAAGATAACTTCCGTCCAACCAGTCTAGTTTAACATTAAGGTTCATATACTGGACTCAGCTGTATGGAGGATTTTAGCATCATTGACTAGATCTGTCAGCAACTTAAGTTGTTTTCAGAACTGACTGGTTATGTCCACTGTCATGGAATCATAGGGGATCTTTGTTGCAAAGGGAGACCACTTGGCCCATCATGTCTGTGCTAGTCAAAAAAGAACCATGAAGCCTAATCGCAGGAATTAGGTCTGTAGCCCTTAAGGTCATATGCCCACCCAAGACTGTTCAAGTATGCTGAGAATTTTAGCTAGTAAGTTTAAGACCCTGTCATGCTCCTTTGTGATCCCTAATCAAAGCACAAGAAGACCTCCTTATTTACTATATATACTTCCATAATTTATTCTTTTCAACCTAGACTTCTCTCAGCATCCATTTTTCCATATTCAGTCCTTTCCACGTTTCTGATCGAGTGAGTCTTTTTAAGTCTACACTATCTCTGTTCAACCACAACCTTTACGTAATGTGGCGACCAGAACAGTATGCTGTGGTCTAACCAGTGTTGTATCAGTGATTCTGCTTTCACTACTCTCTCCTGCACTGTGTTCCATGTATCTACCACTCTCTGCGTGAAAAAGACTCCTCATATATCCACTCTAAATCTCATTCTCCTTTTCTAAATTCCATATTAACTAGTCTTACCTCCCTGTGATATGGAGAAATGTCTGCATAGATTGAACTGCAGTTTACCTTCATGAATTTAAGTACCTACCTCATGTCCCCTCTTAATCACTTTACTGCAGGGAGAACAGACACTGCCTCTCCAGTTTTTCTGCATAATTGAACTGCCCCAAAACAGGCAACATCATGGTGAATCTCCTCCAAACCCTCTCCAATTTGGTCATACCCTTTCTATACCTGGTTGACAAGAACATCGTGAAGTTCTCCAGCTAGAATTTGACCAAGGTTTCATAAATTTGAAGCATCCTTCCTATTTCTGTTTTCAAGGCCTGACTAACAAAGGCCTGTATCCCACACACCTTCCTATCTTTGCCATCCATCTGTGATGCTACTTTCTAGGATTGATGGGCTTATAGTGTAAAGATACTCTGTTCCTCAAAATCCTCTTAGAGTCAATATTCAGCATTATGTCCTCGCCTCATTTAGTGTTTTCAAAATGTGTCACCTTACATTTGTCTGGATTAAATTATACCTGTCAATTTTTAGCCCATTCCACTAACACCTTGATATATCTCTGCGGATTAAGACTAGCTTCTATTCTATCATCAACTCATCAATCTTCACATCATTCAAGAACTTACTGGTATTACCTCCAGTCCATGTCATTCATGTATTTTACAAACCACAGGTGTCTCAGTATAGATCCTTGTGGGAATGGGGAATGGTGAAGTGGGGGTGGGGGGCATTACCGGAAGTTCAGGAAATTGATATTCATGCCATCAGGTTGGAGGCTACCCAGACGGAATATAAGGTGTTGTTCCTCCAACCTGAGTGTCGCCTCATTATGACAGTAGAGGAGGCCATGGGTTAACATATCAGAATGGGAATGGGAAATGGAATTAAACTGGGTGGCCACTGAGAGATCTTCCATTTTAATTTCACTTCCCATTTCCATTCTGATATGTCGATCTCCCAGTGGCACTCCTTTTAATTGCACTTCCTATTTCTATTCCGATATGTTATACTCCCAGTGGATCCCTATTTTGATTCTTCTTTCCATTCCCATTCCATTATGTCAATCCATGGCCTCTTCTACTGTCGCAATGAGGCCACACTCAGATTGGAGGAACAGCACTTTATATTCCAGTATTCCATCTGGGCAGTCTTCAACCTGATGGCATGAAAATTGATTTCTCAAATTTCTGGTAACAACCCCCCCACCTTCACCATGTTGGACCCTTTTCCCTCTCTCAACCTTATTTCCTTGCCTGCCCATTGCCTCCCTCTGGTTTTTCTCCCCCTTTTCTTTCTTCCATGGCCTTCTGTCCTCTCCTTTCCTATCTTCTGTCCCTTCTCCAGTCCTGTATCTCTTTCACCATTTAACTTCCCAGCTCTTTATCTTTCTCTTCCCAGGCTCACCTATTACCTTGTGTTTCTTCCACCTCTCCACCACCCCCCCCCCCCACCTTTTAAATCCACTCCTCATCTTTTTTTTTCTCCAGTCCTACTGATGAGTCCTGACCCGAAAGAGTCCCGGCCATATAACAATTACAGCACGGAAACAGGCCAGCTCAGCCCTTCTAGTCCATGCCGAATGCTTACTCTCACCTAGTCCCACTGACCCGCACTCAGCCCATAACCCTTCATTCCTTTCACGTCCATATACCTATCCAATTTTTTTCTAAATGACAATATTGAATCTGTCTCTACCACTTCTACTGGAAGCTTGTTCCACACAGCTACCACTCTCTGAGTAAAGAAATTCCCCCTCGTGTTACCCTTAAACTTTTGCCCCCTAACTCTCAAATCATGTCCTCTTGTTTGAATCTCCCCTACTCTCAATGGAAAAAGCCCATCCACATCAACTCTATCTATCCCCCTCATAATTTTAAATACCTCTATCAAGTCCCCCAATCAACCTTCTATGCTCCAAAGAATAAAGACCTAACTTGTTCAACCTTTCCCTGTAACTTAGGTGCTGAAACCCAGGTAACATTCTAGTATATAAATAAGATTCTAGTAACATTCTTGTAAATAAAGCCCTGAAGAGTTCTTCCAGCATTTTGTGTGTGTTGCTTGGATTTCAAGCATCTGCAGATTTTCTCTTGTTTATGGTGGCAGTATGTGTGGTGTTACTTGCTGGCTGCCCTAAACATATCCTTAGGTTGTGTTAGAGTCAGAACAGAAATGGGTGCTTTGATTCATCTAGTCCATGCTGAACTATTAATCTGCATAGTCCAGACCTGCACTTGGACCAGAGCCCTGCATGTCCCTCTCATCCATGTACCTATCCAAATTTCTCTTGAATGTTGAAATTGAACCTGCATTCACCACTTCCATTGACAATTCATTCCACACTCTCACTGCCCTCTGAGTGAAGAAATTCCACCTCTTGTTCCCATAAACATTTCATCTTTTTACATTTAACCCCTGACTTCTAGCTCTAGTTTCAGCCAACCTCAATGGGAAAAGCCTGTTTACATTTACCCTACCTATATCTCTCAATATTTTGTACACATCTGTCAAATCTCCCCTCATTCTCTTACACTTTAGGGAAAAAAGTCATAACTATTCAATCTTTCCCTGTGACTCAGGTCCTCGATTTCTGGCAGCATCCTTGTAAATTTTCTCTGCACTCTTTTAATCTTATTGATATCTTTCCTGTATGTAGGTGATCAGAACTGCAGACAATATTCCAAATTAGTCCTCACCAATGTCTCAAACAACTTCAAAATAACATCCCAATTCCTGCACTCCATACTTAAATTTATGAAGGCCAATGTGCCAAAAGCTTCCTTTACAACCATATCCTCCTGTGATATTAATTTCAAGGAATTATGGATCTGTATTCCCAGATCAGTTTGTACTATGAAACTCCTCAGTGCCCTACCCATCACCATACAAGTCCTATCTTGACTTATCCACCAAAGCACAACACCTCACATTTGTCTGGATTAAATTCTATCTGCCGTTTTTAAGTCTTATTTTCCAGCTGGTCCAGATACCACTACAAGCTTTGACAGCCACCATGCCCCAAATCTTGGTGTCATTGCAAATTTGCTGATCCTGTTTACCTCATTTTCTTCCAGATCGGTGATATAGATGACAAACAACAATGGACCCAGCACCGATCCCTGTGACATACCACTAGTCACAGGCTGTAGTCAGAGAGGCAAATATTTACTACCATTGTCTGGCTTCTTTCACAAAGCCAATGTCTAATCCAATTTACTGCATTATCCTGAATGCCAAGCAATGAAACCTTCTTGACCAACCTCCCATATGGAACCTTGTCGAAGGCCTTGCTAAAATCCACTGCCTTGCCTTCATCAACTTTCCTCTTAACTTCCTCTAAAAACATTATAATATTCGTTAGATGCTACCTTTCACACACAAAACCATATTGGTTATTCCTGTCAATCCAAATACTTATATAACTGGTCGCTTAGAATACTCTCCAACAACATTCCTACTACTGATGTCAGGCTCACCGGTCTATAATTTCCCGAATTATTCTTAGAACCTTTCTTAAACAACACAACAATATTAGCTATCCTCCAATCCTCTGGCACCTCACCTGTTGCTAAGGGCATTTTAAATATCTGTTCTAGAGCCCTTGCACTAGCCTCCCACAAGGTCCACGGAAGCAACTTGTCAAACCTTAACGATTTATCTCCTCTAAATTGCCCCAAGACAGCAAACACTATATATGGTCCATGACTTCCACTGCTGCTATATCTCACTTCTATATACTCTGTGTCCATCTCCCAAGTAAATATAGATGCAAAAAGGAGTTTAAAATCTCACCCAGCTGTTTTGGCTCTATGCATAGATGAACATAGATGAACTTAAAGAGAACCAATATTGTCTCTTGCTATCCTTTTGCTCTTAATATATCTGTGATTCTAGTGATTCTCTTTCTCCTTGTCTGCTAGAGCAACCTCATGCCTTCTTTTAGTCCTTATTTCCTACTTAAGTTTTCTCTTGCATTTCTTATACTTCTCAAATTTCTCATTTGTTCCTTCCTGCTTGTATCTGCTATGTACCTCCTTCTTCTTACCTCTCCAAAACCAGTTTCCTACACCTGTTATCCTTGCCTTTTAATCTGACAGGAACATATAAGCTCTGTGCTCTTAAATTTTCACCTCTGAAGACCTCCCACTAACCAAGCACACCTTTGCCAAAAAAACAAATAGGTTAATGCAAATGACCTATTTCACTATGTTTCAATGTATATGTGATAAATAAAGCTGAATCTGAATTTGTGTACCTCCCGCTTACCATGGAGATTTGCATTAAAGTATTCATCTAGTTCACCGAATTCTCTAACTACAAATTCTGTTAGCTTTGAATTCTGATGAAATCTATTTCCTGTGACTCTTTTAGCATTCTTAATTTCCTATTTAAACACCTCCCTACATTTTTAAAACTTATGTCAAGCCTTTGTCATTAGCTCCCTATTTGCTTCCTTTTTTATCCAACCTACAACGTCCCTCGATATCGCTTGTTACCCCTGGCTTTTTCCACTACAGAAAATATTTGCCTTCAATTCTCATTAATTCTTCTTTGAAGGCTCTCCACTGTGCAGATGTAAAAGTATCGAAGATGCTCCTGATCTGCATTTGCCAGCTCCTCCCTTGTGTTGATAAAATTGGCCTCACCTCAGTTTAAGACCAGTGTGTGATACCCACCACCCCACCACCCCCGTGCAATACCTTCCCTCCAGTGTGATAACACCTAGTGCGATACCCACCCCTCGTGCAATACCTTCCCTCCAGTGTAATAACACCTAGTGCGATACTCACCCCTCGTGCAATACCTTTCCTCCAGCTTGATAACACCTAGTGCGATACCCACCCTAACCTCAACCTCCTGTGCAATACCTTTCCTCCAGTGTGATAACACCTTGAGCGATACTCACCACCCTACCGCCCTGTCCAATACCTTCCCTGCAGTATAACACCTAGTGTGTTACCCACCACCCTCTGTGCAGAAACTTTCCTCCAGTGCAATAACACCTAGTGTGCTACCCACTCACCCCAACCCCTGTGCAATACTTTCCTTCCAGTGAGATACCCAGCTCTACCCCCCTCCCCATGCAAAACCTTCCCTCCAGGCAATACTCCTATTTTACTGGCATCTCTCAGATAGCTGCCTGCATACCTGTTTACCTGTTCCTCTATCTCCTGTTGAATGTTGGAAGGTCTGTATTATATCCCAGTAAAGTTATCACATCGTCTTCTAATCTCTACTCATATGACCTAATTTGAGGAGTCTTCTAGGAAATCCTTTTACAGTATTGACCAAACACAGGCAAATAGGACAAGTTTAGATGAGCATGTTTAATTGATCTAATTAGCTTAGAAGTAGGTAATGGAGGCAGCAGTTAGGGCAAACGAATGCTCCGTTTGCAGTACGTGGGAAGTCAGGTCAAGCACAATTGTCCCTGATGATTACACCCGTAAAAGGTGCATCCAGCTGCAGCTCCTGACAAACCATGTTAGGGAACTGGAGCTGGAGCTGGATGAACTTCAGAACATTTGGGAGGCAGAGGCAGAAATAAACAGGAGTTACAGGGAGATAGTCACCCCTAAGAGTCAGGAGACAGGTAGCTGGGTGACTGTCAGGAGAGGGAAGGGGAATAGACAGAATGAGCAGAGCACCCCTGTGACTGTTCCCATCAACGATAAGTATACCATTTTGGATACTGTTGATGGGGACAACCTACCAGGGACAAGATACAGTGCTTGTGTTTCTGGCACTGAGACTGGACCCTCAGCTCAGAAGGGAAGGAGGGAAAAGAGGAGAGCAGTAGTGATAGGGGATTCGATAGTTTGGGGGACAGATAAGAGGTTCTGTGGAAAAGATTGAGAATCCTGGATGGTCTGTTGCCTCCCTGGTGCCAGGGTCCACGATATCTTGGATCGAGTTCTCAGTACTCTCAAGAAGGAGGGTGAGCAGCCGGATATCGTGGTCCATGTAGGGACCAATGACGTGAGTAGGAAGAGTTGAGGAGGTCCTGAAAGGTGAGCTTAGGGAGTTAGGTGCCAAGTTAAAGGACAGAACCTCCAGGATAGCAATCTCAGGATTGCTACCAGTGCCACGCGCAGGTGGGTTTAGAAATAGTAAGATAGTGCAGATCAACACATGGCTGAAGATATGGTGCAAGAGGGAGGGCTTCAGATTTATAGATAATTGGGCAGTTTTCCAGGGAAGGTGGGACCTGGGATGGTTTACATCTGAACTGGAAGGGGAGAAATATTCTTGCAGGTAGGTTTGCTAGAGAGGGTCCAGTGGATACTATTAGATACAAGGGGGGAGGGGAAACAGAGTGTAGGAACAGATGTATGGGAGAAGGGAGAAAAAGAAGATAGTAAAGTTGTTTGCACCATTAGAGATAAACAGAGAGTAAGAGGTGGAAATTTCTTAAACGCATTTATTTTAATGCTAGGAGCATTGTAAGAAAGGTGGATGAGCTTAGAGCATGGGTTGATACCTGGAAATATGATGTTGTAGCTATTAGTGAAACATGGTTGCAGGAGGGGTGTGATTGGCAACTAAATATTCCTGGATTTCATTGCTTCAGGTGTGATAGAATCAGAGGGACAAGAGGGGGAGGTGTTGCACTGCTTGTCAGAGAAAATATTACAGCGGTGCTCTGGCAGGATAGATTAGAGGGAGTGGAAATTGGAGGAGCAAATTTGTAAGGAGATAGCAGATATTTATACAAACTTTGTAGTAAGCACAGGGTTGTGAATGTGGGAGATTTTAATTTACCACACATAGACTGGGAAGCCCATACTGTAAAAGGGCTGGATGGTTTGGAGTTTGTAAAATGTGTGCAGGATAGTTTTTTGCAGCAATACACAGAGATACCAACCAGAGAAGGGGCAGTGTTGGATCTCCTGTTAGGGAATGAAATAGGTCAGGTGACAGAGATATGTGTTGGGGAGCACTTCGGGTCCAGTGATCACAATGCCATTAGTTTCAATATAACTATGGAGAAGGATAGGACCGGAGCCAGGGTTGAGATTTTTGATTGGAGAAAGGCTAACTTTGAGGCGATTTAGAAGGAGTGGATTGGGACAATTTATTTTATGGGAAGGATGTAATAGAGAAATGGAGGTCATTTAAAGGTGAAATTTTGAGGGTACGGTATCCTTATGTTCCTGTTATGTTGAAAGGAAAGGTTAAAAGTTTGAGAGAGGCATGGTTTTTAAGGGATATTGGAAACTTGGTTCGGAAAAAGAGAGATATCTACAATAAATATAGGAAGCATGGAGTAAATGAGGTACTCGAGGAATATAAAGAATGTAAAAAGCATCTTAAGAAAGAAATTAGAAAAGCTAAAAGAAGATAAGAGGATGCTTTGGCAAGTAAGGTGAAAATAAATCCAAAGGATTATATTAATAGCAAAAGGATAGTGAGGGATAAAATTGGTCACTTAGAGAATCAGATTGGACAGCTATGTGTGGAGCCAAAAGAGATGGGGGAGATATTGAACAATTTCTTTTCTTCAGTATTCACTAAGGAGAAGGATATTGAATTGTGTAAGGTAAGGGAAACAAGTAGGGAAGTTATGGAAACTATGACGATTAAAGAGGAGGAAGCACTGGTGCTTTTAAAGAATATAAAAGTGGATAAATCTCCAGATCCTGACAGGATATTCCCTACAACCTTGAGGGAAGTTAGTGTAGAAATAGCAGGGCCTCTGACAGAAATATTTCAAATGCCATTAGAAACGGGGATGGTGCCGAAGGACTGGTGTATTGCTCATGTGGTTCCATTGTTTAAAAAGGGTTCTAAGAGTAAACCTAGCAATTATCGACCTGTAAGTTTGACGTCAGTGGTGAGTAAATTAATGGAAAGTATTCTTAGAGATGGTATATATAATTATCTGGATAGACAGGGTCTGATTAGGAACAGTCAACATGGATTTGTGCGTGGAAGGTTATGTTTGACAAATCTTATTGAATTTTTTGAAGAGGTTACTAAGAAAGTTGATGAGGGTAAGGCAGTGGATGTTGTCTATATGGACTTCAGTAAGGTCTTTGACAAGGTTCCACATGGAAGGTTAGTTAGGAAGGTTCAATTGTTGGGTATTAATATTGAAGTAGTAAAATGGATTCAACAGTGGCTGGATGGGAGATGCCAGAGAGTAGTGGTGGATAACTGTTTGTCAGGTTGGAGGCCGGTGACTAGTGGTGTGCCTCAGGGATCTGTACTGGGTCCAATGTAGTTTGTCATATACATTAATGATCTGGATGATGGGGTGGTAAATTGGATTAGTAACTATGCAGATGATACTAAGATAAGTGGGGTTGTGGATAATGAAGTAGGTTTTCAAAGCTTGCAGAGAGATTTAGGCCAGTTAGAAGAGTGGGCTGAAAGATGGCAGATGGAGTTTAATGCTGATAAGTTTGAGGTGCTACATTTTGGAAGGACTAATCAAAATAGGACATACATGGTAAATGGTAGGGCATTGAGGAATGCAGTAGAACAGAGTGATCTAGGAATAATGGTGCATAGTTCCCTGAGGATGGAATCTCATGTGGATAGGGTGGTGAAGGAAGCTTTTGGTATGCTGGCCTTTATAAATCAGAGCATTGAGTATAGGAGTTGGGATGTGATGTTAAAATTGTACAAGGCATTGGTAAGTCCAAATTTGGAGTATTGTGTACAGTTCTGGTCACCAAATTATAGGAAAGATGTCAACAAAATAGAGAGAGTACAGAGAAGATTTACTAGAATGTTACCTGGGTTTCAGCACCTAAGTTACAGAGAAAGGTTGAACAAATTACGTCTTTATTCTTTGGAGCATAGAAGGTTGAGGGGGGACTTGATAGAGGTATTTAAAATTATGAGGGGGATAAATAGAGTTGACGTGGATAGGGTTTTTCCATTGAGAGTAGGGGAGATTCAAACAAGAGGGCATGAGTTGAGACTTAAGAGGTAAAAGTTTAGGAGTAACATGAGGGGGAACTTCTTTACTTCGAGAGTGGTAGCTGTGTGGAACGAGCTTCCAGTAGAAGTGGTAGGTAGAGGCAGGTTTGATCTTGTCATTCAAAAAAAATTGGATAGGTATATGGACAGGAAAGGAATGGAGGGTTATGTGCTGAGTGCTGGTCGGTGGGACTAGGTGAGAGTAAGTGTTTGGCACGGATTAGAAGGGCCGAGATGGCCTGTTTCTGTGCTGTAATTGTTACATGGTTATATGTTGGTTGATACTTTGTTTAGCCACTTATAACCATATAACCATATAACAATCACAGCACGGAAACAGGCCATTCCGGCCCTCCTAGTCCATGCCGAACTCTTAATCTCACCTAGTCCCACCTACCCGCACTCAGCCCATAACCCTCCACTCCTTTCCTGTCCATATACCTATCCAATTTTACCTTAAATGACACAACTGAACTGGCCTCTACTACTTCTACAGGAAGCTCATTCCACACAGCTATCACTCTCTGAGTAAAGAAATACCCCCTCGTGTTTCCCTTAAACTTTTGCCCCCTAACTCTCAAATCATGTCCTCTCGTTTGAATCTCCCCTACTCTCAATGGAAACAGTCTATTCACGTCAACTCTATCTATCCCTCTCAACATTTTAAATACCTCGATCAAATCCCCCCTCAACCTTCTACGTTCCAATGAATAGAGACCTAACTTGTTCAACCTTTCTCTATAACTTAAGTGCTGAAACCCAGGTAACATCCTAGTAAATCGTCTCTGCACTCTCTCTAATTTATTGATATCTTTCCTATAATTCGGTGACCAGAACTGTACACAATATTCCAAATTTGGCCTTACCAATGCCTTGTACAATTTTAACATTACATCCCAACTTCTGTACTCAATGCTCTGATTTATAAAGGCCAGCGTTCCAAAAGCCTTCTTCACCACCCTATCTACATGAGACTCCACCTTCAGGGAACTATGCACTGTTATTCCTAGATCTCTCTGTTCCACTGCATTCCTCAATGCCCTACCATTTACCCTGTATGTTCTATTTGGATTATTCCTGCCAAAATGTAGAACCTCACACTTCTCAGCATTAAACTCCATCTGCCAACGTTCAGCCCATTCTTCTAACCGGCATAAATCTCCCTGCAAGCTTTGAAAACCCACCTCATTATCCACAACACCTCCTACCTTAGTATCATCAGCATACTTACTAATCCAATTTACCACCCCATCATCCAGATCATTTATGCATATTACAAACAACATTGGGCCCAAAACAGATCCCTGAGCCACCCCGCTAGTCACCGGCCTCTATCCCAATAAACAATTATCCACCACTACTCTCTGGCATCTCCCATCTAGCCACTGTTGAATCCATTTTATTACTCCAGCATTAATACCTAATGACTGAACCTTCTTAACTAACCTTCCATGTGGAACTTTGTCAAAGGCCTTGCTGAAGTCCATATAGACTACATCCACTGCCTTACCCTCGTCAACATTCCTCGTAACTACTTCAAAAAATTCAATAAGGTTTGTCAAACATGACCTTCCACGCACAAATCCATGCTGGCTACTCCTAATCAGATCCTGTCTATCCAGATAATTATAAATACTATCTCTAAGAATACTTTCCATTAATTTACCCACCACTGATGTCAAACTGACAGGTCTATAATTGCCAGGCTTACTTCTAGAACCCTTTTTAAACAATGGAACCACATGAGCAATACGCCAATCCTCCGGCACAATCCCCGTTTCTAATGACATCTGAAAGATCTCCGTCAGAGCTCCTGCTATCTCTACACAAACTTCCCTCAAGGTCCTGGGGAATATCCGGTCAGGACCCGGAGATTTATCCACTTTTAAATTTCTTAAAAGCGCCAGTACTTCCACCTCTTTAATTGTCATAGGTTCCATAACTTCCTTACTTGTTTCCCACACCTTACACCATTCAATATCCTTCTCCTTAGTGAATACCGAAGAGAAGAAATCGTTCAAAATCTCTCCCATCTCCCTCGGCTCCACACATAGCTGACCACCCTGATTCTCTAAGGGACCAATTTTATCCCTCACTATCCTCTTGCTTTTAATATAACTGTAGAAGCCTTTCGGATTTACTTCCACCTTATTTGCCAAACCAAACTCGTAACTTCTTTTAGCTTTTCTAATCTCTTTCTTAAGTTTCCTTTTACATTCTTTATATTCCTCGAGCAATTCCTTTACTCCATGCTGCCTATATCTATTGTAGACATCCCTCTTTTTTCGAACCAAGTTTCTAATATCCCTTGAAAACCATGGCGCTTTCAAACCTTTAACCTTACCTTTCAACCGAACAGGAACATAAAGATTCTATACCCTCATAATTTCACCCTTAAATGACCTCCATTTCTCTATTACATCCTTCCCATAAAACAACTTGACCCAATCCACTCTCTCTAAATCCCTGCGCATCTCCTCAAAGTTAGCCTTTCTCCAATCAAAAATCTCAACTCTAGGTCCAGTCCTGTCCTTCTCCATAATTATATTGAAGCTAATGCTATTGTGATCACTGGACCCGAAGTGCTCCCCAACACATACATCTGTCAGCTGACCTATCGCATTCCCTAACAGGAGATCCAACACTGCCCCATCTCTAGTCGGTACTTCTATGTATTGTTGCAAAAAGCTATCCTGCACACATTTCACAAACTCTAAACCATCCAGCCCTTTTACAGAATGAGCTTCCCAATCTATGTGTGGAAAATTAAAATCTCCCACAATCACCACCTTGTGTTTACTACAAATATCTGCTATCTCCTTACACATTTGCTCTTCCAACTCACGCTCCCCATTAGGTGGCCTATAATACACTCCTATCAGTGTTACTACACCTTTCCCATTCCTCAATTCCACCCAAATAGCCTCCCTAGAGGAGCTCTGTAATCTATCCTTCCAAAGCACCGCCATAAGATTTTCTTGGACAAGCAATGCAACACCTCCTCCTCTGGCCCCTCCTACTCTATCACACCTGAAACAACTAAATCCAGGAGTATTTAGTTGCCAATCACACCCTTCCTGCAACCATGTTTCACTAATAGCTACAACATCATAATTCCAGGTATCAATCCACACTTTAAGCTCATCCACCTTTCTTACAATGCTTCTAGCATTAAAATAGATACATTTAAGATACTCTCCACCTCCTCCTCTCTTTTCATCCCTAGCAATGCATTCAAATTTATTATCCTTTTCTTTCTTCTCCCCTATGAATCCAATTTGTCACTGGTTGAGTGCTAGGGAATTTTCTTTTCTTAGAAACTTAGAAAACCTACAGCACAGTACAATCCCTTTGGTCTACAACATTGTGCCAAACACATACTTACTTAGAAATTACCTAGTGTTACCCGTAGTCCTCTATCTTTCTAAGCTCCATGTACCTATTCAGGAGTCTCTTAAACTATCCTTTCGTATCTTCCTCCATCACCGTTGCTGGCAGTCCATTCCACGCACTCACCACTTTGAATAAAAAACTTACCCCTGACATCTCCTCTGTACCTACTTCCAAGCACCTTAAAACTGTGCCCTCTTGTTCACTCTTCCCTCATAAAATGTAGGTTTATATTCCTTCTCAGAATTGTTTGGTATACATCTTGGAATTGTGTGGTCTGTCATTATCTGGTCTATTTTTGTCTTTATTTAAACAACAAGCCTTCCACTCCTGGAGCCAGGGAGCATTGAGGCTAGTTCCATTTGCTTATGTTTGGCTCATATCCCTCTATAACTCTTTCCTATCCATGTATGTATCAAAGGTCTTTCAAATGTTGTTATTGTACCTGTCTCAACTATTTCCACTGGCAGCTCTTCCCAAATACTCACCACGCTCTGTGCGAAGATGCTCCTCAGGTCCCTTTTAAATCTTTCCTCTCAAGCCTGTGCCTTCCAGTTTTTGGTTCCCTTTCCCTAGGAACAAGACTGTGTGAATTCACCCTAACGTTGTCCTTCATAATTTTATGCATATCTGTGATGTTGTGCAGTCACTCAGTGATAAAACCAGTGGAACAAGTGAGGCAACTCAGCATCCTGGATTCACAGCTCTACAAGATCACTGCAGCTCTCCTTACACTGGAATTTCTTGTTGATACTGTGTACTGTCCTTTCTTCACCCTCATGTTACAGCTGACAAAGTCTACCTTATGGGCTTAGATTTCACTGCATGACTCTACTCTGTCTGTACTCAGAACTAAATATCATTCACGGAACTTGGTGCATGCAGGGATCTCTCCACCTGTCCTTTCATCTGTCCAGAAATCCTCCAGCATGCAATCTGTTTAGGTGTGGGATGCAACATGCTGAAGTGTGCAATTCGCAAGACACATAGCCTCTGGAATTGACCACAGTATTACCCATTGCTCAAGGTCCAAAACGCAAAGCTTGTGTTCATCTAGCTGACAATACTTCTCTCCCATTTCCCCTTCAACTGATGTCCTTGAGTTCTTGAATCCCCAAGCCTGGGAATAAGACTGTGTGCTTCCACCCTCTCTGTGCCCCTCTTAGCAGAGGGTGGTGAAGCTCACTGAAGTGATTTTGGCTTGTGACTCTTTAAATCAAAAGTTACTGGAATATTATCCTCTCACAACTTCTGATGCTATGATTGCACTTGAAAATGGTGGAGAAGTAGAAACACCAGGATAATCAAACCAACTAGCCTGTTCTCCTGACATCTTGCAGGTCAGGTTTACACAGCTGCGCTGACCTCATGAAATACAGTAACTTCCCACTTCTGTAGGAATTCAATCAATATTTTAACACTGCAAATTGTGTCCAAAGAGTGCAGTGTCTATTGACCTGAGTCAGTGTGGGAGTAGTTTAATTTTAAATAGGTAAATATTTAATTCAGTTTAATTGTAAATTTTCATAAGCTTGTAGTTTGTATTTGCAAAGATAAACAGTGGTATAAAGTGATAAACATTGGGGGCAGTGACCTGCCACGTAATCAGATAACCAGTTAGAACTGAAAGTGGCATCTCAGGTATACAGGATGGTAAAGAAAGCTTTTGGCGTACTAGCCTTCATCACTAAGAATTGAGTGTTTTCTTGTGTGCTGTTTTGGTCATCCCTCCACAGGAATTAAGTTGGAAAGAATGCAGAGGGGTTTTACAAAGGATGTTGCCAGGACTCGAGGGCCAGGTTTACAGAGAGGGATTGATCAAGTTGGGACTTTATTCATTGGAGTGGAAGAGAGTGAGGGATGATATTATAGAGGTGTGTAAAATCGTGAAAAGTATAGCTAGGGTGAATACACATATTCTATTTCCCAAGAACTAGAGGACATACACTCAATGGCCACCTTATTGTAAAACTTGTAAACTTTCTCGTTAATGCAAATATCTAACCAGCTAATCATGTGCCAGCACTTCAATACATAAAAGCATGCAGACATGATCAAAAGCAGGGGATTTCAAACTTTTTTATGCCATAGACCAATACCATTGAGCAAGGCATCCATGAACCCTGATCAAGAGGTTCAGTTGTTTTTCAGACCGAACAACATTATGGAAAAGAAACATGATCTAAGTGACTTTGATTGTGAAATAACTGTTGGTCCTAAACTAGGTGGTTTGAACATCTCAGATGCTACTGATTTTCTGGGGTTTTCATGCACAACAATCTCTAGAATTTACAGAGAATGATGTGAAAAGCAAAACAAAAACATCTAGTGAATGCCAGTTCTGTGGATGAAATGCCTCATTAATGAGAGAGGTCAGAGGTGAATAGCCAGACTGGTTCAAGCTGACAGGAAGACGACAGTAATTCAAATAACCATGCACTGTAATAGAAGTATACAGAAGAGCATGCCTGAATGCTCAACACGTCAAACCTTGAAGTGGATAGACTTCAGCTGCAGAAGACCACAAACATACACTTTATTAGGTGCAGGAGATACCTAATAAAGTGGCCACTATGTTCAAGTTTACGGTGAAATCGGGATCTGAGGGGTAACATTCTCACTCAGAAAATGTCAGTATATGTAATGAGCTGACAGAAAAAGAGATTGAAGCTAGTACATTGACAAAATTTAAAAGGCACTTGGACAGGTATTATGAAAAGGAAAGATATAGAGGGATATGGGCTAAATACAGGCACGATAAACATTCAGCACAGGCTAGATGGGCTAACAAGCTTGTTTCTGTGCTGTAGTGCTCTGTGTCTAAACGGGCAGCCTAGATTGGAATTTTGATCAGCATGGACCAGTTGGACCAAAGGGCCTGTTTTCATGGTATCTGCCTCTAACTGGTTAACATAAGTCAGCTGACTGAGAACCAGTGGACCCTGGGAATAACCATCCCTGGATTTTAGCAGTGTGCAGTGCCTGCTGAGTTCATACTGTGGTGAAATAAGGTCAATGTAGTAACTAAGTGAAATTATTTACACAAGCAAGTTATATTTGGACAGATAAAAGGGTATAATGTATTGAAGCTGTAATACTTGGAGCCGAAAGAAACCATTGTGAGACATGTCACATTTTACACTAAGTATCTGCACCTTGAAGTTTGATTCAAAGTCAATGAAATGGATTCTGAGATTTGGGTGCTATAACACCAAAGAAGGATGTGGAAGTACCTAAATACTTTATTCCATGGGGCAGTCACACTCTTTACTGTAGAACTGATCAATCAAGAGAGACTGGAGACCGTGTGGCTATGAGTAAGGTAGTAATGGGCTTGTGTTGGAGAAACTGCAGCAACAGTTCTGTAACTTTTACAGCCTGTGTGGACCACTGTTGAAACTGTAAGGTGGACGAGAAAACTGACCATAGGTTGATCAGGAGTGCAGAGGAAAAGAGTGGTAAAGGGACATTATAATTTAGGGGGAGATGGTTTAAATTAAATAGTGGGGAGCGGGAGGGTTCTGGTGAAGGGATGTTCAGAGAACTATTGAGAAAAGACAAGTCATAATTCAGTACAGAAAATTGGGTGAGATAGGACACAGTTCAGAAACATGCCTCCAGAGTGCAGAAAAATTGAAAACTCTTTACACAAACATACGTATCATTAGTGACGGTAGATGAATTAATGACGTAAATGGAAATAAATGAATTCAATGTAATAGTTATTATGGGTAAAAGTGCACATAATACTCTAAATTTATTTGTTTGTTTCTTGTTTTTCCAAATGTCTCTCAGAATCCCCTCCAGTAACTCTCCCACTACTGATATTCACTGGCCTACAGTTCCTTCATTTGTCTTTGCAGCCCATCTTAAGTTAAGGCACAACATTTTATCCTCCAGTTTAATGGGACCATATCCATGGCTAACAAAGATACAAAAATCATTGCCAGAGCCTTAGTAATTTTTTCTCTTACTTTCCAAGGTCACATATGGTCACACCCCTGGGGTTTATTCACCTTTGTGCCCCTCAACACCACCAGCACCTTCTCTTTTGTTATGTCAAGATGTTTTTGCACATCACTATTTTCTTCCCTGAATTCCATAGCCTCCACGATCATCTCCACGACAGATACAAATGAGAATCATTTAAAACCTTGTCCACTTCCTGTGGCTCCACCCATTGACAACCTTGCTTATTCTTAAGGGAAGCTATTCTCCACATAGTTACCCTTTTGCCCTTAATATACCTATTGTTTCTTCAAGGATTTTCTTTTGCCTTCAACTGCCAAGTGTATCTCAGGTTTTTGGCTTCCTGATTTCTTTAACTTTACTCCTACATCCTTCATACACCACGAGAAATCTGTTTGATCCTGGATTCCCATCCTTGAATGTCTTGCTTTTGTCTGTATATTCCATGTACTGCTGCAAATCTTTGGAATTCCAAACAATTACAGTAACTATGGTTTTACTGCCAACAGTTACTGCTGCTTGAGAGGCAAAAGATCCCACAAGCAAACATTAAGGAAAGATGGTTTCTTCACCTTTTGGGTATAATGAAACTAAGTTCTCATTCATAAAGATACTCTGACCAATGCTTTGAGATGATTAATAGTGCTTAAAATTCACGCTGGCTTTATGTCTGTTGCAGCCTTAGCAGGCTTCACTGGATCAAAGATTTGTCAGCAGTTAATTCAAGATGTCCAACTCTATGTGGGATGTGGGAAGTCTGGGTGATGTCCAGTTTCCCAGATAAACACCAAGCTGCAGCTCCTGAGAGAATGTGCTAAGGAATTGAAGCTGCAGCTCGGTGACCAGGAAAATGAGGAGGTAATAGACAGGAGCTACAGGGAGGTACTTAACCCTAGGTGACTGTCAGGAGAAGGAGGAGAAATACAATGCCAGTGCAGAGTACACCTGTGGCTGTTCCCCTCAATAATAAGTATACAACTTTAGATACTATTGAAGGATATGATCTACTGGGGGTGGAGGGGAGCAGTGACCGGGTCTCTGGCACTAAGTCTGGTGCTGTGGCTCAGAACAGCAGAGAGGTGAAGAGGACTGCAGTGTGGATTGGAGATTCTTTACTCAGAGGAACAGAGACGAGGTTCTATGGGTATGAGAGAGATATCTGGATGGTATGTTGCCTCCTTGGTGCCAGGATCAGGGATGTCTCAGATTCTGTCCATGACATTCTGAAGAGTAAGGGTGAGCAGCCAGAAGTATTAGCACCACTGACATAGGTAGACAAGGTGAGGAGGTCCTGAAGAGAGATTTTAGGAACCTAGGTAGAAAGCTGAGAAATAGGGCCTCCAGGGTAGTAATCTCTAGATTGTTGCCTGTGCCACGTGCCAGTGGGGCTAAGAGTAGGATGATTTGGCAGGTGAAGCTGAAGCTGAGGAACTGGTGCAGGAGGTAGGAGTTCAGATTTATGATTATCAGGATCTCTTCTATGACCTGAACAAAAGGGATGGGTTACACCTGAACCAGAGTGATAGTGCTCAAGATGAGGTAGTTGGCTTACAAACAGAGGCAATGTGCAGTGAGACTCTTAGTATGGAGAGGCTGATAATAGGGCAAAATTGCAGCTAACAGGATGAGTTGCAATCTAAAAGGTGTACAAAATTGAAAAGGGTGAATACTGAACTGAAGGTGTTTTATGACTGTTGAATGTAATGTAGTATATGATATAATGTTAATGAACTTGTAGTACAATTACAGGTTGGCATGTACGATGTTGTAGAAATCACTGAATTATGGCTGAAAGAAAATTATAGCACATTGTATCGAAAGGGCAGGCAGGAAGGTGTGGGGTGGGGGTGGTGTGGCTCTGTTGGTAAAAAATGAAATTAAATCACTAAAAAGAGGTGACTTAGGGTTGGGTGATGTTGAATCATTGTGGATAGAGCTAAGAAACTTCCAAGGTAAGAAGTTCCTGTGGGAGATATCTATAGATCTCCAGACAATAGTAAGGATGTAGTCTACAAATTACGTTATGAGATAGAAAATGCATACCAAAAGGACATTGTTACAATAGTTATGGGGTCTTTGTATATGCAGGTAACCATATAACATATAACCATATAACAATCACAGCACGGAAACAGGCCATTCCGGCCCTCCTAGTCCGTGCCGAACTTATTAGGGATAGGGAAATCAGGTTTGTACTAGATTTCAAGAGGAGGAACTTCTAGAAAGCCTACAGGATGGCTTTTTAGAGCAGCTTGTGGTTGAGGCCACTCGGGGATCAGTTAATCTAGATTGGATGTTGTGCAATGAACCAGAATTGATTAGAGAGCTTAAGGTAAAGGAATTTTTAGGGTGATTATAATATGATTGAATTCACTCTGAAATTTGAGAAGAAGAAGCTGAAGTTAGATGTACCACTATTACAGTGGAGTAAAGGGAATTACAGAGGCATGAGACAGGAGTTAGCCTGAATTGATTGGGAAAAAACATTGGCAGGGATGTTGCTAAGACAGCAATAGCTGGAATATATCGAAGCAATTCGGAAGTCACAAGATATACACAGCCCAAAGAGGAAGAGGTATTCTAAAGGCAAGATGACACAATCATGGCTAACAAGGAAAGTCAAAGCCAACATAAAAGGCAAAGAGCAAAAATAATGCAAAAACTAATGGGAAGTTAGAGGATTGGGAAGCCTTTAAATACTAACATAAGGCAACTAAAGAAAACATTAAGAAGATAAAGATGGAATACCTAAGTAAGCTAGCCAATAATATTCAAGAGGATACCAAAAGTTTCTTCAGATACATAAAGTGTAAAAGAGATGTGAGAGTGAATATTGGACTGCTGGAAAACAATGCTGGAAATGTAACAGTGGGGTTAGGGAAATGTTGGATGATCTGAATAAGTATTTTGGATCGGTCTTCACTGTGGAAGACACTGGCAGTTCCAGGCGTCAGGAGTCATGAAGAGTGTGAAGTTACTATTACTAGGGCGAAAGTTCTTGGGAAACTGGAAGGTCTGAAGGTAAGTAAATCACCTAGACCAGATGTTGTAACCCCAGGGTTCTGAAAGAGGTTGAAGAGGGGATTGTGGAAGCATTGGTAATGATCTCTCAAGAATCACTAAATTCTGAAATGGTTCAGGAAGACTGGAAAATTGCAAATGTCTCCAAGAAAGGAGTGAAGTGGAAGAAAAGGAATTTTATGCCAGTTAGACTGACCTTTGTGGTTGGGAAGATGTTGGAATTGATTTTTAAGGATGTGGTTTTTGGGGTACTTGAAGGCACATGATAAAATAGGCTGTTATCAGCATGATTTCCTCCAGGTAAAATCTTGCCAAACAAATCTGATGGAATTCTTTGAATAAATGACAAGCAGGATAGTCAAAAGAGAATCAGATGACGTTGTGTGCTTGGATTTTCAGAAAGTCTTTGACAAGGTGCCAAACGTGAGGCTGCTTTAACAAGCTATGAGCCCATGCTATTCCAAGAAAGATTCTAGCATGGATAAAGCAACAGCTGATTGGCAGGAGACAAAAACTGGGAATAAAGTGAGCCTTTTCTGGTAGGCTCCCAGTGACTAATGGTGTTCTACAGGGTTCTATGTTGTTGACCGATCCTTTTCATACTATACGTCAATAATTTGGATGATGGAATTAATGGCTTTTTTGCAAACTTTGCAGACAATGTGATGAGGTGGAGGGGTGGGTAGTTTTGAGTAAGTAGAAAGGCAACAGAAGAATTTAGACAGATTAGGAGAATGGGCAAAGAAATTGTAGATGGAATACAGTGTAGGGTAATGCACTTTGATAGAAGAAATGAAAGGGTTGACTATTTTGTAACTGGAGAGAAAATACAAAAACTTGAGGTGCAGAGAGACTTGGGAGTCCCTGTGCAGAATTCCCTGCAGGTTAATTTGCAGGTTGAGTCTGTGGTGAAGAAGGCAAATGCATTGTTGGCATTCATTTCAAGAGAACTAGAATATAAAAGCAAGGATGTAATATAGAGACTTTATAAAGCATTGGTGAGGCCTCACTTGGAGTGTTCTTATCATAGAAAGGATTTGCTGAAACTGGAAAGGGTTCAAAGAAGAATCATGAAAATGATTCCAGGATTGAATGGCTTGTCATATGAAGAACGTTTCACTGGTGTTCAGAAGAATGGTGGGTGACCTAATTGAAACCTATCAAATGATGAAAGGCCTTGATAGAGTGGATGTGGAGAGGATGTTTCCTATGGTGGGAGTGTCTAAGACCAGAGGACACAGCCTCAGAATAGAGGAGCATCCTTTTAGAATGGAAATGAGGAGGAATTTCTTTAACCAGAGAGCGATGAATCTGTGGAATTTGTTGCCACAGGCAGCTGTGGAAGCTAAGTCTTTATGTACAATATATTTGAAACAGAGGTTGATAGATTCTTGTTTTGTTATGGCATGAAGGGATATGGAGACAAGACAGGAGACTGAGGCTGAGGAAAAATGGATCAGCCATGATGAAATGGCAGAGCAGATCTGATGGACGAAATGGCCTATTTCTGCTCCTATATCTTATGGCCTTAACAAGGTTTGTAAGCAGATGGATATTGCAGTCCAAGTCTATAACTCCCTAAAAGTGGCTATGTATATGGATCAGTTGGTAAAGAGGCATGCTTGCCTTTATTAAACAAGGCTCTCAGACAGTACTGAATGTGCAGGGATTGGAGTGATATAGACTTTGTGTAGGCAGAAGACTTTACTTTAGTTGGGCATATGATTACTAATTTAACTAATTTGCCAAACATGGTGAGCTGTAGGTCCTGTTCGTATGCTGTGCTGTTCTCTATTCTAAATGAAACTGTGGGGACTTCATTAGATAATCACAGTCTCCCTGTTAAATTTGGCTATATTCAATTATTATTGCCAGTTTAAACAACTCCATTATTTGTAGCTGAACTTCAAGTTGTTTGGAGCTTCCATTTAGGAGTCCTCTGACTCTATCTCTCTTTCGTCTTTCAACATGCTCTTTAAAATTTGTTCAAACTCTCTCTTTTTGTGATTCAATGGTTAACCATTCTTGACCATTGATTACAGTTGTATAAAGTATGTTCTGATCAAAGAAGTTGTCTAAATATAAATTGTTGAAAACAATCATGAGTTCTCCATAAAACAGTCACTGGGATTCCATTAGATATTGCTCATTGTGTGCAAGATAATGTAGAATTCTCTCCCTTATTTTTCAGCATTATTACAAATAGGAGCCACCTTGGTGTGATTAAGTTCTGGGTCAGCAGCTGGAGTTCTGGACCATTGATCTGTACACAGAATCTCTGTGGCAGCTGGGGATTGAATCCATCTAAACACATCTAGTAATTTAGAGCTGAATTGGTTTCAGATGACCATGAAGCCGGTTACTCAGGTCCTAATTGTATTCCTGTGTTTTTTATAAAAAAGTTATTTTTGATAAAACTTTATAGTATGTTTAAGTGGCTCTGAGTTAAGGTTGAGAAGCATTAATAGTTTTTCCATGCCTGAAGTTACAGAGTGATTTCTTCACTTGACTGTCTTGATTTGGTCTTCTTAGCTCTTCATATTTCACAGATTCCCATGGGAAACAAGACTTGTTCCTGTCTGTTCAACAGTTCATTACCACAGGAAGGCCTCTGATTTATTGATGTTCCTGACAACATACTACAGGAATATATCAGCCATTGTATTGTCTGTTTTCTTTTTGACTCTGCTTCCTTTCCGACATTGTCATTTTTGTTCCCTTGTTTGTTATTCATTGCTCTTTTAGCTTTTATCACTTTACACCAACTCTGTTGGGCATGAAACTTAACACAGGAAACAAAAGGAGCAGGACATTCTGTCCCTTTAGCCTAACATGCTACTCAGTTACATCAGGGTTGAATCTGCTCCACAGGAATTAGCTCCATCCCCTTTGACATCCTCACTCAACAAGCATCCTCCCATCAGAAACTTGACAGTTCTTGTTGTTCTGCTGATCTCTACCATTTTCAGAACACTTCCAGCTTTCCACTGCTCTTCAGGACTTTAGAACCTCATTCTAATCCAATGTAGCCTAACTCTAATTTGAAATGAATGTGCTGTAATCCCAGCACATTCCCAGCAGAGGAAATAGTTACTCTGTTTCTACCCAATAGAATCCTGTCAAACACTGAAATACTTTGAAAATCTACATTTTCTAAAGATGAATGCAAAATGTGGAATAAAACAGAGAAGTGACAAAACTTGAAATTCCATATTTGAGAAAAATTGACATTTTTTTCTTAAGAACTCTCTCCCTTGGAGAAGAATCTAATCCAAGACCATGTCAATTGTATTATGTTAATTAAATAAATCCCAAGGAACAATTTATGGAAAATTAGAGCATGTTTTTGCTGAAAATCTTTGAGATTGTGGCTTTCCTTTGGGACAAGGAAGTGGAGAAGATGTTTCCTATGGTGGAGATATCCAGAACTAGAGGATAATCTTAAAATTGAGGGGTGACCTTTTAGAACATAGGAAGGGTGAATTTTTTTAGCCAGAGAGTAGTAAATCTGTGGAATGCTCTGCCACAGACTGCGGTGGAGGCCAAGTCCTTGGGTATATTTAAAGCGGAAATTGATCATTTCCTGATTGGTCAGGGCATCAAATGATATGGCTAGAAAGCAGATGGATGGGGTTGAGTGGGATCCGGGATCAGCCAGGATGGAATGGCAAAGCAGGCTCAATGGCTGAATGGCCTAATTCTGCTCCGATGTTTTATGGTCTTAATGTCTAATTAGTTGGAGAAAGAGAATCAGAATCACAATTAATATCACAAAAATTTATATCAGCTCCCTGGGTAGACCATTTGTTGGGCTCCTTGATGAATTCACTCCTTTAGGTGGATAGTGGGTTAAATCCCAGGTCCTGATGGGATTTACTCCAAGTTATTGAAAGAGACGAGACAAGATTGCTAGGCCCCTCACCTGTATCTTCATGTCCTGTCCAGCCAAAGGCGAGGTTCCAGAGTACTGGCGAGTAGCTAAAGTTGTACCTCTAATTAAGAAGGGATCAAAGGAACTATAGACAGGTGAGTCTCACCAATTGTAGAGAAATTGCTGGAGAAAATTCTCAGGGAGAGGATATATGAGCATTTGGAAACCCATGTCCTAATTAGGGAGAGCCAACATGGCTTTGTGCATGGCAGGTCATGCCTTAACAATCTGATTGAACTTTTTAACAAGGTGATTGATGTGGGTAGGGCAGTGGATGTTGTCTGCATGGATTTTAGTAGGGTGTTTGACAAAGTCTCTTATTTGAGCTGAAGGTCTGTAATTAGTAGTGTTCCACAGGGATCTGTGCTGGGATCTCTACTGTTTGTAATACATATAAATGACCTGGATGAAAATGTAGATGGGTTGGTTAGTAAATTTGAGGATGATACCAAGATTGGTGGAGTGGTGGATAGTGCAGAAGACCAGCAGTTGCAGATATGGGCTGAGAAATGGCAGA
Source organism: Hemitrygon akajei (assembly GCF_048418815.1). NCBI lineage: Eukaryota > Metazoa > Chordata > Chondrichthyes > Myliobatiformes > Dasyatidae > Hemitrygon > Hemitrygon akajei. Next base: position 57,248,193 of record NC_133139.1, on the reverse strand, counting down.
TGGGGTTTAACCCAGATAAATATGAAGTGCTGCTCCTCGGTAAGGCAAATGCAAGGAGAAAGTATGCTGTTAAGGTCAGGGTTGATAAGATGGTTAAGAAGGCTTATTGACTGCTTGCTTTTATTAGTCCTGGCACTGAGTTCAAAATTTATATTGCAATTTTATAAATCTCTGGTTAGGCCACATCTGGAATATTGTGTGCAGTTCTGGTCACGCAGCTATAGGAAGGACGATGTGGCTTTGGAGGGGGTGTAGAAGGTTTTTCAGGATTCTGCCTGGTTTAGGGGCATGTGCTATCATGAGAGGCTGGATAAACTTGGGTTGCTTTCTCTGGAGCTTCTGAGGTTGAGGGAAGATCTGATGGAGGTTTACAAGATTATGACAGGCATTGATAGAGCGGACAGAGAGTATCTGTTTCGCAGGGTTGAAACGTCTAATACCAGAAGACATGCATTGAAGGTGAGAAGGGGTTAAGTTCAAGGGGGATGTGAGTGGTAAGTTTTTTAAGCAGAGTGTCATGGATGCCTGGAAAGCACTGCCTGGTATGGTGGTAGAGGCAAATATATTGGAGGCTTTTAAGTGACATTTGTATAGGCTAACAGAAATAAGGAAGGTGGGGGATATGGACATGGTATAAGTAGTAGGAATTAGTGTTAGGGTGTTTTGATTTGCTTTTTAGCTGATTTGGCACAATATTGTGGGCTGAATGGCCTGTTCCTGTGCTGTACTCTTCTATGTTCTATGGACTTCAGTAAGGCCTTTGACAAGGTCCTGCTTGGGAGGTTAGTTAGGAAGATTCAGTCGCTAGGTATACATGATGAGGTAGTAAATTGGATTAGACATTGGCTCAATGGGAGAAGTCAGAGAGTGGTAGTGGAGGATTGCTTCTGAGAGGAGGCCTGTGACTAGTGGTGTGCCACAGGGATCAGTGCTGGGTCCATTGTTATTTGTCATGTATATCAATAATCTGGATGATAATGTGGTAAATTGGATCAGCAAATTTGCTGATGTTACAAAGATTGAAGGTGTAGTGGACAGCGAGGAAGGTTTCCAAAGCTTGCGGAGGGATTTGAACCAGCTGGAAAAATGGGCTGACAAATGGCAGATGGAGTTTAATGTAGACAAGTGTGAGGTATTGCACTTTGGAAGGAAAAACCAAGGTAGAACATACAAGGTAAATAATAGGGCACTGAGGAGTGCAACAGAACAGAGGGATCTGTGAATACAGATACAAAATTCCCTAAAAGTGGCATCACAGGTAGATAGGGTTGTAAAGAGAGCTTTTGGTATATTGGCCTTTATAAATCAAAGTACTGAGTATAAGAGTTGGGGTGTTATGGTGAGGTTGTATAAGGCATTGGTGAGGCTGAATTTGGAGTATTGTGTGCAGTTTTGGTCATCGAATTACAGGAAGGATATTAATAAGGTTGAAAGAGTGCAGAGAAGATTTACAAGGATGTTGCCGGAACTTGAGAAACTGAGTTACAGAGAAAGGTTGAATAGGTTAGGACTTTATTCCCTGTAGCGTAGTAGAATGAGGGGAGATTTGATAGAAGTATGTAAAATTATGATGGGTACAGATAGAGTGAATGCAAGTAGGCTTTTTCCACTGAGGCTAGGGGAGAAAAAAAACAGATGACATGGGTTAAAGGTGAAGGGGGAGAGTGGTGGGAGCTGCCAGATGAAGTTGTAAATGCAAGCTCACTTTTAACATTTAAGAAAAACTTGGACAGGTACATGGATGAGAGTTGTATGGAGGAATATGGTCCAGGTGCAGGTCAGTAGGACCAGGCAGAAAAATGGTTTGGCACAGCCAAGAAGGGTCAAAAGGCCTGTTTCTGTGCTGTAATGTTCTAGGGTTCTATGGTTAAGTGCCACTAACCACCTGCATTGCTTTTTTTTTCAGCTCAGTTCTGTTCTGCTCTTACTGTTAGTATTTTTCATGGTTATTTAGTATCTTCAGGTTTTTGATTTAATTCCCAGATCATTAGCTATAGATTGGGAGTAATTTTGTGGAAGTACAATTCCACAGAAGACAGGGAGTGGGAATAAACTTGAGTGCATTACTGGAACACTGTGATCAGTAACTCCCCATGGACTCCAGGAGCCAGGCCAACATAAACAGGAAGAACTTCAGACCCTGACATATTATGTTTCATTTATTAAAGCTTCAGCTTGGAATGGAGCCAATACCAATAATGTTTGACTTCTTTACAATTCAGTTGACAATTTTGCAATTAAGCCATTTGCTTACAAGTCAGGACTTCAAAAACTTGTAGCACAAACAATCTACAGGAGGAACACAATAATTTGAACAGCATCTGTGGGGTTTCGACCTGAAATGGTGACAATTCCTGTCTTCCAATAGTTGTTGCTGTACCCGCTGAGTTCCTCCAGCAGATTGTTTATTGCTCCAAATTCCAGCTTCTGCAGTCTCTTGTGTCTTCATGAATTTATTTTTAACTCTGTGCACATAATCCAGCTGAGGGATTTTTCTACAGTGCAGATCTGTTTCTCAATTGGGCATAAAAATTCCCATTGCATCATTTTCATTAGAGGTTCTCAGACATGTCCTGGCCAGTGTTTAACCTTTGTTTAGTTTGTTGCTGTTTCTTACATCTTGACATGTGTAAATTGACTGAAGCATTTCTCATATTAATAATAGTGCCTATACTAACATATGGTGATACTTTGGGCTGGAATGATATATAATTACAGGTCCTCTCACATAGTTTGGTTGACCCTCCTGACTGGCATCACACGTTAACCTGTCAGAGACGACTATAGCTTTCTTGCTCTGCAGCTGTTCAGTACATTCAGGACAGTGGTCCAAACACAGATACAGCTAACTCCAGTGGTCAAATATACAGACTCTATACAGCCCAGCCCAGTCTGATTCTCATACATGCTCCCTGCAGGAAGTCTTTGTCTGGGCAGCGGGTGGGGAAAGCAGTACTTGCTTAGATTTTCATGTTGGCATGTGGGAATATAAGACATATGAGCAGAATTAAGCTATTTGGACATTGAGGCTGCTCCACCATTCCATCATGGCTCATGTATTTTCCTTGTCAACCCATTCTCCTGCCTTCTCCCTGAAATTATTGATGCCCTTTCTAATCAACCTCTGCTTTATATATACCCAATGGCTTGTCCTCCACAGTCATCTGTGACAATAAATTCCACAAATTCACCACCCATTGGCTAAAGAAATTCCTCATCTCTAATTGGACATCTCTCTATTCTGAGATTGTGCCCTCAGGTCCTAGGAAGCATCCTTTACACATCCACTCTATCCAGGCTTTTCATAGATACATAGAAAACCTACAGCACAATACAGGCCTTTCGGCCATAATGCAGTGCTGAACATGTCCTTACTTTAGAAATTACCTAGGGTTACCAATAGCCCTTTCAATATTTGATAGGTTTCAATGAGAACCCCTCATTCTTCTAAACTCCAGGAAGTACAGTCATCAAATGTTCCTCATATGTTAATCCTTCCATTCCTGGGGTCATTCTTGTGAATATTCTCTGGACCCTCTCCAATGCCAGCACATCTTCTTTTAGATAAGGAGTCCAAAATTGCTCAGAATACTCCAAATATGGTCTGAACAATGCCTTATAAAGTCTCAATTATAGCCCACTGCAATAAATGGACAAAAGGGAAGATGGACAACGGGGAACAATAGGGACAATAGGGAAACAATTGTGAAGAGCAAGTCTTCTGAGAAGTTTCAGAATCTGGAAAATGTTTTTGAAGCATAATGACTATTGCAACAAACAGGAACATAGCATTATTCCTGCTCAGCTGCCAAGAATGACCAAGCCCAGGAAAACTCTTCTATTCCTTCAACTGTGGTTCCTTCAAGCTGGATATAACTTTTCATTATATAGTCGTTTAAAATTCCTTAACAACAGACATTAATCATTTTAATGATTACCATGTTAAGATGACGGTTGAGATGGCGCTACCGAAATTTGGCAATCAAAGAAATAGGATTTCTGACTAAAAACATCACTAAACATACTTTTTCTGTGGGAAATTGTATTAAGTTATTACCACAAACAGTGAAGGGGTGAGTGATGGTGAGGTGAGTCGGGGGATGATCAGAGATGGTGTGTTGCAGAATCATTGCTGTTGGAGTTTTGATGCCCATACAGCCAGCCCGGGAGTGAGGTTGGATTACTCTGGGTGTCGAAAAGAGATGTTTGGGCTCCGGCAAAGAAGCTTTGATGCTTATTCAACTGGCCTGGGTATGAGATTGGATCTCGCTGGGTGCTGAGCTGGTCTGAAGAACATGAGAGCTGCTTCAGGCTGGGTGACTAAATCTGGCCCAGAGTGAGTCACTGGGCAGTGTGGTCCAGGCCCAGAGCCTTTTGCAGCAGCAGTGCCTGGGTCCTAGTGTGAGGTACGATAAACTGTTTTAGGCTATTTAAATGCCGGCCCAGATCGGAGGCGAGAGCTGATTTCACTCGTTCTCTGCAAACTTCACTCCTCTCTCCAGGGTGCTGGAGCCTTTCGCTGTTTCATTGTTGGGTCAATTTAAATGCTGGCCCAGACAGATGCTGGCCCAGACAGGGTGTCGGTCAGGACAACAGCCAATTTCGCTAGTTCTCCGTAATGGTCATCTCCATGGCACTGAGGTTATGAAGTCTGCCCTGGTTGCTGTGCTTCATTCCTGCTAATATGATGAACTGATAAGCGAGGCTTTGGGCCTACTCCAGAGTGCTCTGGGGTTCGGATCTGAGGATTCAATGTTCGTTTGGAATGCTGTTGTTCACTTCAATTGTTTGCATGATTTGTCTCTTTTTTCTCTCTTTTGTGCATCAAGCATTGGTCTTAGATTTTTGTTTTTATTCTTTTTTTTCTTTAAATGTACTCTTTTGGGTTTCTTGCTTTGTGGCTACCCATGAGCAAGCACAACTCAATGTTATATAATTTGTATATTCTTTGATAATAAATGAATTTTGAACCTTAATATAGATTGGAAATTTTGTTCAGTTATGAACTGTGCAAATTACTGTTGTGCATTTGACCTCTTAAGGTGTCCAATCAAAGTCAATATCCCAAAACTTCATTCATATCCAGAGTATAATTCTAGTCTTCTTCGATTGTCCATCGCAATCCAATGACGACGTCCACTCCTTTAACAGTGAGATATTTGATGACTATACAGTCCTATCCTGGACCCACAAGTTCTATTGCAGGTGGGACATGTATATGTGGTAGTGGCTGCATTTCTCCTGGCTCTCTTCTGCTGTCTTCTGGTTGTTCTTTCCATCTCCAGAATACGAACCCCGTCCCTACACAGCTAAGTGTTACGGTCAGCAGCAACATCCTCCAGGTCCTCGGGTCTGATCTTGCTCTTCCTTAAAGCATTCTTCATCTGATCCTTTTTGCGCTTCTTCGGCTATGATGTAGCTGGCTGTATAACACTCTGCGGGGTAGCCGACATGGGGACATCCTTATCACTTGCCCCAGTCACTGCAGCTGACGCTGGGTGATCATGGCCTCAATACTTCTGCAGTTGGTCTTTACAAGTATTTCAGAGTGAGGCACCCCCTCACACCAAGTAATTCCCAGGATGCACTGAAGGCAGCTTATGTGGAAGCGCTCCAAGGACTTGATGTGATGGCTGTAGGTTACCCAAGCTTCACAGCCATAAAGGATGGTGGTGACACAGACCGTTTGGTATACGGCGACCTTTGTGGAGGGACGAAGGCTCCTGTTCTGAAAGACTCTACGCCGAAGTCTCCCAAAGGCGGCTGATGCCTGTTTAATGCGGCTCTGGATGTCATTGTCAATGCTGCCATCCTCAGAGAGAATGTTCCCCAGATATTTGAAAGATGGCACTATTGACGGCTTTTCATCACCAACAGTGAAGGCAGGTAGGGTGGCTGGGATATCAGTACTCCATTGGCAAACCACTTCTGTCTTGGTGGTATTGACAGTCAGCCCCATCCTGCTGTACGCTCTCACCGCCACAGCAAGGACAGTCTGAAGATCCTCCAGAGTATGGGCCACAAGAGCACAGTCATCTGCATACTGCAGCTCCAGGACCCGTTCTCTACAGAGTTTGGTGGGTGCATGGAGCCTCCTGATGTTAAAGATGTTGCCATCTAATCTGACGTTCACTGCCACACTGCTGCTATCCTCAATCTTGTTGTGGAGAAGCTTGGTAACACACAAGAGGAAGATGTTAAAGAGCACTGGAGCTAGCACACCCGCCTCACCCCTGTGCGTACAAGGAAGGGCTCGGACTCTTGTCCTCCTATGGTCACCCGAGCAGTCATCCCATCATGGAACTGACGGAGGATGTTAACAAATTTATTGGGACAGCCCAATAAATTGGGCTAAGGAGAACATCCCATAAGAGCTCTTTTGCATAGTTTCAAATGCTTTGGAGAGGTTGAAAAAGGCCATAAACAGGTCTTGATGTTGCTCCCGGCACTTTTCCTGAAGCTGCCGGGCTGTGAAGATCATGTCGATCGTGCTCCTGTTCTTCCTAAATCCGCACTGTGATTCAGGCAGCATTGACTCGGTGATGTTGCTGATGTGCCTCTGAAGCATTACCTTAGCCAGGACCTTTCCAGCAACAGAAAGGAGTGATATGCCCCTATTATTGCCGCTGATGGCCTTGTCACCCTTGTTCTTATAAATGACAATGATGTTTGCATTTCTCCATTGCTGTGGGATGTTCTTGTCAGTCCAGGTGTTGGTGATGTACTGGTAGAGGGTGTGCTTACACATGTACCCTCCATTCATCAGTAACTCAGCAGGGATATTGTCAGTGCCAGGGGACTTATTGTTCTTAAGGGAATGGACAGCTGATAGAACCTCCTGGAAGGTTGGTGGTAGACTGAGGTCATGGATAGGAAGAAGTTCAGGCAGTTCGTCTAGGATGGTGGGATCTGCGTCAGAATCCTGATATTAATCAGGGTGTTAAAATGCTCAGCCCACCTCAGCAGAATGGTATTCTGATTCTTCAGAAGTGTTTGACCATCTGCTGTTTTCAGGGGAGTAACGCATTGATTTATTGGACCATAGATGGTTTTGACAGTATAGTAAAAATTATGCACGTCATTATTATTGGCAAAGGACTGGATTTTATGGGGCTTTTCAGTCCACCACTCATTTTGTATGGCCGGATTGCCTTTTGCACTTTCCTCCGAGCTGCCTGCCCATGCTGCCTGATGCTGATGGATGAAGGGTTATCTAAAGTTGCCCAGTGTGCTTTGTGCATGTCCTTAAGCAAGTTGTGGATGGTATCTGAGTTATCGTCAAACCAGTCTTGATGGTTTCTGCTCTTATGGCCGATGGATTGGGCTGCTGCCTCATAGAGCGCAGAGCTGATATAGGTCCACTGTTGTTCCATGGCTTTTTCCTGAACTCAGACAAGGTTCCAGCTCCCTTAGTTTCTCAGCTAGGATGCGTTGAAACTCACCTTTTGCTTCTGTGTTTCTCAGGCGGTTGCAATTTAGTCGCTTTTTATTGGGTTTTTGCAGCCGCAAGGGGGGACGAACTTTCATATGGAGCTTGGCCACAATCATACGATGGTCAGTCCAGCACTCTGCACCTCTTATGGCATGGGTGATGAGAACATCCTTGATGTCACTACATCTCACAATGATGAAGTTGATCATGTGCCAATGTTTAGAGCGAGGGTGCATCCACGAGGTCTTATATTTTGCCTTCTGCTGGAAGATGGTGTTGGTTATGGTAAGGTTATGCTCAGAGCAAAGTGTAAGTAGCCTCATGTCATTTGCATTGACCTTGCCAATACCATGCCTACCTAGCACTCCATTCCATATCTTGTTGTTCTGTCTCACCCTCACGTTGAAGTCCCCAAGCAAAAGGATCTTATCATTCTTAGGGATCCGGCAAAGAACTTCATCCAATGTCTGATAAAAGCATTCCTTGGCCTCATTCTCATGTCCACCTGGGGGGAAACCTTTCTAGAAGGTGTAACCCATCCCTTCCTCTGTTAACAAGTCTTCATCCAGTAGGCTGGTCTCACTCAGGGCAGCAATGTTGATGTTGTAGTGCCTCAGCTCAGCAGCGATCAAGGCTGTTCTCCGGTGAGGTTTGTCAAAGATGCCATACGAGTCCAGGAGAGTCTTTACATTCCACGTTGCCAGTTTTAAGTTGTATTGTTTCTTATTTCGACTGCATTAGTGGATCAGCCCGATAGGCGTGGTAACCTATCCAGGTGAGTGATTGAATGGGCAATTTTTAGGTCACCTTTTCTAGGCCCTTCCCCAATTGGGGTGAGCAGTGCGGTCCCTAAGTAGGGCTGCTCAGTCGCACAAGAGTCTGCCGAAAACAGTTGCCACTCTGTCCCAGCTGCTAGCGACCAAATACCCTGTGCCGCTGCCATGCAGGGTTCTGACTAGAAGCTTCCAGTCCATTTGAACCTGTTCCCATTGCCAGGCGTCCCATCACCATCAGACTTCAACCATATGTAAGGTCTAGGTATTATTCACCGTGTTCAGAGGTGGAGACGCACGCAAGGAAGATATTAAAGTGCCACAGGGGGTGCGCCATCCTCAGTAGCACTATCTTCACCATGAGGTAAATCCTGGTGGCAAGGGTGAACCCAGGACAACCAGTCCCACATCTTGGCTGCAGGAGGCTGCCGGGTCCTTGGTCCTTGGTTAAGGCCTGTCTATTGCGCGCCACCAGCACATTGCTTTTCTGTCAGTGTGTGCTCTCTTAGCCTTGTCTCAACAGACTTACCACAAGTCAGTGGGGCTATTTACCCATAGCTGGGACAGTGGTTGACGGGCACCAGGGCGTATCCACACAGTGGTGGGCTTGCACGCTGCATCTCTGGGGCCCACTGATGCTCTGAGATCCCCTGTAGTTTAGCCTGGGACCATAAGATACTCAGTTTCTGCATGTAGCCCTGAGGAGGCACTGCAGAAGTCTTGGTGGTGGAGAGGCTCTGTGGTGGTTGTGATAATTCTAGTACCATCATACCAGTCAGCATCATGGGAACCTACTTAATCTCTTAACTGTGTGTTAGTTATTTACAAGAGCGGTCTAACTGGGCACAACCCTCCCCACCACCGAGGACATCTTCAAGAGGTGGTTTCCAGCATTAAGGACCCTTATCATCTGAGACTTCAGACTCCTCATTACTGCCATCGAGGAGGAGGGACTGGTGCCTGAAGACTCATACTTAATGACTTAGTTACAACATTTTTCCCCCGCCATCAGATTTCAGAATAGTCCATGAATTTGACTTCTTTTGCATTACTAATTTGTAATTCATACATTTTTATGTCTTTGCTGCTGCAGACAACAAATTTTACATCATATTTTGTGATAATAAACCTGATTCTGATTGTGAATATAGCCATTCTCTTTTTCTAACTTTGACAACTAAGTAGACATTGAGACCATAAGACATAAGAGCAGAATTTGGCTATTCAGCCCATCGGGTTTGCTCTGCCATCCTATCATGGCTGATCCCAGATCCCACTCAGCCCCATACATTTGCTTTCTTGCCATCATTTGATTTCATGACTGATCAAGAAGTGATCAACTTCTGCCTTAAATATACCCATGGACTTGGCCTCCACTGCAATTTGTGGCAGAGCATTCCACAGATCCTGGGTACCATCATAATCTTGGGCACTGTTTGTATAGAGTTTAAAGTCACATACTCATACAGTGCAGAAACAGGCCCTTCAGTCCATTGAGACAGCACTGACTATCAACTACCTTTATATCAATCCTACATTAATCCCATTTTATGCCCCCCACATACACATTACAGTGGCATGCAAAAGCTTGGGCACCCCTGGTCAAAATTTCTGTTACTGTGAATAGTTAAGTGAGTAGAAGGTGAACTGATCTCCAAAAGTCATAAAATTAAAGACGAAACATTCTTTTCTACACTTTACGCAAGATTAGTGTATTATTTTTGTTTTGTACAATTTTAGAGTGAAAAAAGAGGAAAGGAGCACCATGCAAAAGTGTAGGCACCTCAAGAGATTTGAGCTCTCAGATAACTTTTATCAAGGTCTCAGACCTTAATTAGCTTGTTAGGGCTGTGGCTTATTCACAGACATCATTAGGAAAGGCCAAGTGATGCAAATTTTAAAGCTTTATAAATACCCTGACTCCTCAAACCTTGTCCCAACGATCAGCAGCCATGGGCTCCTCTAAGCAGCTGCCTAGCACCCTGAAAATTAAAATAAATGGTACACACAAAGCAGGAGAAGGCTTTAAGAAGATAGCAAAGCGTTTTCAGGTAGCCGTTTCCTCAGTTCATAATGTAATTAAGAAATGGCAGTTAACAGGAATGGTGGAGGTCAAGTTGAGGTCTGGAAGACCAAGAAAACTTTCCAAGAGAACTGCTCATAGGATTGCTAGAAAGGCAAATCAAAACCCCCGTTTGACTGCAAAAGACCTTCAGGAAGATTTAGCAGACTCTGGAGTGGTGGTGCACTGTTCCACTGTGCAGTGACACCTGCACAAATATGAACTTCATGGAAGAGTCATCAGAAGAAAACCTTTCCTGTGTCCTCACCACAAAATTCAGCATCAGAAGTTTGCAAAGGAACATCTAAACAAGCCTGATGCATTTTGGAAACAAGTCCAGTGGACTGATGCAGTTTGATGCACCATCAATAACTCTTGGAGACGTGAGGCGAGATATAGGTTTTATTGGCTGGAAGAAAGAACAAGCAGCAAGTGACCATCACACAACATCCTGGAGACTGAGGAAGGGGCTGTGCCTCCAATCACCTTTATACCGGGGTCTGTGGGAGGAGCCACAGGAGCAGTCAGCGGGGGGGCGTGTCCAGACAGGTACATGTAGTTCACCACATTCACCCCCCCTTTGTTTTAAAAGAGAGTCCCCATGGGGCGAAGTTTCTTACAAGTATATTTACAGGTTAAGTCTATCAGGTGGTCGAATCTGTCGATGCGATCTACGTAGCACCAGCTGTGATTGCACAGGTGCCAGTGGTGATTGCACCGGAGACGGTGGTTGTGCTGGTTCCGGCCTAACTGGAGGTGTCAGCCCACTAGGCGTCAGTGATCCCTCATGCGTGTGCGAGGCGCCTGGTATATGCGTGTGCGAGCCGCCCGGTATGGGAGTGTCGTGAGGAGTCTGTGGAGGGCTTGGTGTGCACGGTGTCACCTCGGGTACAGGGTTCATAGTTACCATGGAGTGTTTGGGGTAGTGGTCTGCTGTTCCTGCAGGAGCCAGGTCGCGGACGGAGACCGTGTCCTCCCGCCCATCAGACCATGTAGGCATACTGGGGGTTCGCATAAAGTAGGTGAACTCTCTCGACCAGCGGGGAGTATTTATTGCTCCACGCATGTTTCTGGAGCAGCACTGGCCCTGGGGATGTCAGCCAAGCTGGTAGGGTGGTCCCAGTGGCAGACTTCCTGGGAAAAGAAAAGAGGCGCTCATGAGGGGTGGCATTGGTGGACCTACATAACAGAGAGCGGATAGAGTGTAGTGCCTCGGGGAGGACCTCCTGCCATCGAGAGACCGGCAACCCCTTTGACTTAAGGGCTAAAAGTGTGGCCTTCCACACTGTGGCATTCTCCCTCTCCACCTGTCCATTTCCCCGGGGATTATAGCTCGTGGTCCTACTAGTAGCAATGCCCCTAGCCAGCAGGTACTGGCGCAGCTAGTCACTCATAAAGGAGGACCCTCTATCACTGTGGATATAGCAGGGATATCCGAACAGAGTGAAGAGCTGGTGCAGGGCCTTTATGACGGACGTGGCAGTGGTGTCGGGGCAGGGGATGGCAAAGGGGAACCGCGAGTACTCGTCGATAATGTTGAGAAAGTAGACATTGCGGTCGGTGGAGGGAAGGGGGCCCTTAAAGTCAACACTCAGTCGCTCAAAGGGGCGGGTGGCCTTGATAAGTTGCGCCTTTTCAGGATGGTAGAAGTGCAGTTTGCACTCAGCGCAGACTTGGCAGCCCCTGGTCATTGTCCTGATTTCCTCAAGGGAGTACGGCAAGTTCCGGGCTTTCACGAAATGGTAAAATCGGGTGACCCCCGGGTGGCAAAGACCTGCATGGAGGGCGTATAGCTGGTCGAGCTGCGCGCTGGCACACGCTCCCTGGGACAGGGCATCAGGGGGCTCATTGAGCCTTCCAGGCCGGTACAGGATATCATAATTGTAGGTGGAGAGTTCTATTCTCCACCGCAAAATTTTATCATTTTTGATTTTGCCCCGCTGTTGGTTGTTGAACATGAATGCAGCTGAGCGTTGGTTGGTCAGCAAGGTGAACCTTTTGCCGGCAAGATAGTGCCTCCAGTGCCTAATAGCTTCCACTATGGCCTGGGCTTCTTTCTTCCACTCCGCGGAGTGCCGAATTTCAGGGCCTTGAAGGGTACGAGAGAAGAATGCTACTGGCTTGCCTGCCTGATTGAGGGTAGCAGCCAGCGCGAAGTCAGAGGCGTCACTCTCTACTTGGAAGGGAATGGTCTCGTCCACCGCATGCATCGTTGCTTTGGCAATGTCCCCTTTAATGCGGCTGAAGGCCGCGCGGGCCTCGGCAGAGAGGGAAAAAGAGCTGGACTTGATCAGGGGGTGGGACTTATCTGCGTAATGGGGGACCCATTGGGCGTTGTGCTGTCTTTATGGCAGTTATTTAGTTTATAATATTTTCGCTTAGTAATTCGTTTGTTAGCATTTTTTAGTTAAAGTTAGGATTGTTTAAGTAAATTCATTTGTCTGTAATATATCGTGGCTGCGATGACGTCACATCTGATTTCGCCGCGTCTTGTGGGAAAATACCGGTTTGGGATAAACGTAAGGGTGGGGGGCGCTCACATGTGGCACCACAGCGTGAGCAGTTTTCTCTCTGCGCACCAGAGACACAGTGAAAGCAATGCTGTAAGTCATGAGATAATCGATATGTTGAATTAAAATGTTAACGCTGATTCTGTTAAAAGTAACAACGGTCAATAAGGTTTATGTTTTCGTTAGTTAAAGAGTCAAGATAGTTTGTGTTGAAGTGTATTTAAAGCAGTCAATGGAGCAGGTAGATTCTGACTGTATGCTGCACTTTAATGTAATGTAGTTATTGTAGTTTTACCTTTGCAAGTATTCACAATGTAAATGTGATATTTAGAAGGAAACAAACACTGTACCAATCTTGGATTGTTTTATCAACAGTTTTCACCATGTGAAGAGTGAACAGTAAATGGTTAATCTTACTGCGACCTTGTTTTCATTGACTACGGTTTAACTCGACGTTTATTTCGGCGTTCCGTTACATCCGAGCGAGAACGTTACAGGCGTAATAGGAAGAGAAGCCCAGGCACCGTCTGAGGGCTCTGAGGGTGGTGGGAAGAGGGAGTTCTAACAGGGGGCACATACAGTCTGGATCAGGGCCAATGACCCCATTCTCCACGACATACCCAAGGATAGCGAGTCGGGTGGTTCTGAACACACACTTGTCCCTGTTATAAGTAAGGTTCAGGGCTTTGGCCACTTGGAAAAATCATTGGAGGTTGGTGTTGTGATCCGGCCAGTCGTGACCATAGATGGTGATGTTATCCAGATAGGGAAATGTGGCCTTCAGTTGGCACTGGTCCACCATCCGGTCCATTTCCCTCTGGAAGACAGAGACACCATTCGTGACTCCGAAGGGGACATGCAGGAAGTGATAGAGCCTGCCGCCTGCCTCGAAGGCGGTTTAGGGGCAGTCCTCTGGGCGGATGGGGAGCTGGTGGTAAGCAGATTTCAGATCTATGGTCGAGTACACCTTGTACTGAGCTATCTGGTTGACCATATCCGCGATGCGGGGTAGGGGGTACGTGTCAAGCTGCGTGAACCTATTGATGGTCTGGCTATAGTCCACGACCATCCTATTTTTATGCCCGGTCCGAACAACAACTACCTGGGCCCTCCAAGGACTTGTGCTTGGCTCAATGATCCCCTCCCTGAGCAGCCGCTGCACCTCTGACTGAATGAAGGCCCTATCCCCCGCACTGTACCTCCTGCTTTTAGTTGCCACAGGTTTACAGTCGGGGGTCAGGTTGGCGAACAGCGGTGGGGGAGGGATCTTGAGGGTGGAGAGGCTGCAAGTGGTGTCAGTAGCGCAGCTGTCGGCATGGTGCTGGGTGGGATGTGCGGGTCGGTGTGTGTGTGTGGTCAGTAGTGGGGTATATGATGAAGTCTCACAAAACTGAGGATTCCTGACAGTGAGTGGTGGGAGGGGCCCGTCATATGCCAAAGTCACACTTTCGAGGTGGCTCTGGAAGTCCAGCCCCAATAGCACAGGCGCGCACAGTTGAGGCATGACCAGTAGTGCAAAGTCCCAATATTCTGTGCCCTGCACCACCAATGTCGCTACACAACCCCCCCGGATGTCTGTGGAATGCGACCCAGAAGCCATGGTGACCCTCTGGCTTACCGGCCGTGTCACGAGTCCACAGCGTTGCACCGTGTCCGGGTGAATAAAACTCTCAGTGCTGCCCGTGTCAAACAGACAGCTAGTCCTGTGCCCCTCCACCAGGATGTCCATCATTGACATTGCAAGCTGGTGTGGGACGCTTTGGTCGAGGGTTACGGAGGCCAGAGTTGAATCGCCGTCTTGGTGCCCGGTAAGCACCCGTGGGTCATGGGTGGGGCGAGGTGGTACCGACAAAGATGGCCGCCCCCATGTCTCGCAAGAGGCAGGCAGGCAAAATGGCGGCGACCAAGATGGCCACCCCCATGTCTCGCACAAGGCGGGCAGGTAAGATGGAGGCCCCCATGCCTCACACGTGGCGCTGCCCGACCCTGTTCGTGGTTCAGACTTACAGACCTTGGTGAAATGGCCCTTCTTTCCGCAGCTGGAGCAGGTAGCTTCTCAGGCTGGGCAGCGTTTTCGGGGGTGCTTTTCGAGTCCGCAGAAGTAACACTGCGCGGACTTGCGACTGGCAGCAGCTGTGGTTGGTTTCAGGGAGCTCGTGGACTCGCAACTGGCAGCAGCATAGGTCGATTCGCTCGTGGGTGGCGGGGTCTGCAGCGTCCATGGGACCGGAGGGAGATCGCGCGGCTGGACAGCATCAGCGTTGTGCAGAGCAGCCTCCAGCGTGTCGGCCAGCTCGATCGCCGAGCATAAGGTAAGATCGGCGTTTTCCAGCAGCCGCTGGCGCACGTACACTGACCTGATCCCTGTAACGAAGGCGTCTCGTACCAGGAGCTCCGCATGCTGTTCCGCCGTCAATCCCTTGCAGTCACAGGCCCACACGAGTGTCTGTAGGGCTCAGAAAAACTCCCCGCTCAACTCGCCGGTCCGCTGCCGCCGCGTCACTAAGCGATGTCTTGCGTAGACGGTGTTCACCGGCCACAGGTTCTGTCTTTTGAGGGCGTCCAGTGCCCCTTGGTAGGTCGGCAGTTTCCTGATAAGGGAGAATACTTTCGGGCTGACCCTGGAAAGGAGGATTTTGTGCATTGTGGCATGCTCAGTCACAGGAATCACTTCCAAGTATGATTGGAAGCATGCAAGCCAGAGTTCAAAGGCAAGAGCTGCTTCTGGAGCTTGAGGGTCCAAGTCTAATTTTTCCGGACGTAAAATACTCTCCATGTTTTAAAACTTCCAGCCAATAAAATTGATGCACCATCAATAACTCTCGGAGACATGAGGCGAGATATAGGCTTTTATTGGCTGGAAGAAAGAACAAGCAGCAAGTGACCACCACACAACATCCTGGAGACTGAGGAAGGAGCAGTGTCTCCAATCGCCTTTATACCGGGGTCTGTGGGAGGAGCCACAGGAGCAGTCAGCGGGTGGGGGGGGGGGGGGGCGTGTCCAGACAGGTATATGTAGTTCACCACACAGTTAAAATAGAACTTTTTGGCCGCAACGAGCAAAGGTATGTTTGGAGTAAAAAGGGTGCAGAATTTCATGAAAAGAACACCTCTCCAACTGTTAAGCATGGGGATGGATCGATCATGCTTTGGGCTTGTGTTGCAGCCAGTGACATGGAGAAAATTTCACTGGTAGAAGGAAGAATGAATTCAATTAAATACCAGCAAATTCTGAAAGCAAACATCACACCGTCTGTAAAAAAAAACTGAAGATGAAAAGAGAATGGCTTCTCAACAAGTTAATGATCCTAAACACACCTCAAAATCCACAATGGACTACCTCAAGAGGTGCAAGCTGAAGGTTTTGCCATGGCTCTCACAATCTCCTGACCTAAACATCACCGAAAATCTGTGAATAGGCCTCAAAAGAGCAAGACGGCCCAAGAATCTAACAGAAGTAGAAGCCTTTTGCAAGGAAGAACTGAAAGACTCTTAGCTAGCTACAGAAAATGTTTACAAGCTGTGATACTTGCCAAAGAGGGTGTTACTAAGTATGCATGCATCCCACGCAGGAAGCCCAAACTTCTGCTTCAGGCCCTTTTCCTTTTTTGTTATTTTGAAACTGTAGAAGATGGAAATAAAAAAGTAATCTTGCTTAAATATTAAAGAAATGTGTCATCTTTAACTTTATGCCTTTTGGAAATCTGGTCATCTTTACAGAAACCGTCAACAGATTGTCAACTACTAACCCAGATCTCGGGAAAAGCAGGGCCCCATTCAGGAGGCTGATGACGCGCTGCAACCAAACCCGTCAGGAAGCTGCAGGGCTGACAAGCCTCCTTCACCTGAGGAAAACCATAATGGAGGCTCCAAAGCTGCTCTCACAGAAGAAATCTATCCTAATCGGAACATGGAGTGTGAGATCGCTTTGGGAGACAGGTAGGTGCGCACAGGCAGTGAAGGAAATGGACCGATACCACCTCACACTCCTGGGCATGTGCAAAGCAAGGTGGAATACTTTTGGTGAGACCAAACTGCAGACGGGAGAAACTCTGCTCTATTCTGGCAAGGAAAAAGAGGAAGACCCGCATGAGGCTGGTGTGGCCCTGATGTTGTCCAAAGAAGCAGCCAGAAGTTTGATAGAATGGGAACCAGTGTCTGACCGTATCGTCACAGCCAGGTTCGAGTCCAGATTCCAGAAGGTATCCATTATCCTGTGCTACGCCCCAACTAACAACGCAGAGGAAGAAGAAAAAGATCTCTTCTACACCCAGCTTCAAGCAGTAGTTGGAAAGGTATCTAAACAAGATATGTTGATCGTCATGGGAGATCTGAATGCCAAAGTAGGCAGCGATAACACTGGCAGGGAGAGAGAGATGGGCCAGAATGGTTTGGGGAATATGAATGAAAATGGAGAACTCCTTACCGACTTCTGTGCCTTCAATGAACTGACCATTGGAGGTACCCTCTTTCCCCACCGACGCTGCCACAAGATAACCTGGGTCTCGCCTGACCATCAAACAGAGAACCAGACTGATCACGTCATAGTCCGCCAGCGCTGGAGAAGTTCATTGCAAGATATGAGAGCCAAAAGAGGAGCAGATATTGGATCTGACCACCATTTGGTTGTTGCAAAGCTGAATGTGAAGCTATCAGCCAAGAAGAAGCAACAGAACACGCGAATAAAGTTTGATGTTAGAAAACAACAGACAGAAGAGAACAAGAAAGATTTCCACATTGCCTTGCAAAACTGCTTTGGGGCTCTTCAAGTAGAGGAACAAGATGAGAGAACAGCAGAACACGCCCGGATTACCTTCAAGCAGGCCACTGTAGGAGCCTGCGAAGAAGTACTGGGAAGACCACCAGTCAACAGTAAACCTTGGATCAGGGACAAGACATGGCAGAAGGTGGAGGAGAGGAAAAAGCTCAAACAGGAGTTGAATCAGGCCAGACCCCGGCAACAGAAACAAATCACCGCCAACAGGTACAGTGTGATGGCCAAGGAGGTGAAGAAACAGCTCAGAAAGGACTAGAGGTCCTTTCAATGAAATAGCAGAGCAAGCAGAAACAGCAGCCAGTAAAGGGGACCTCAAGGCACTCTACATGACAATTAAACTTTTGAGAGGGAAGAAAAGCAATTTCAACAGACCTGTTAGAGACAAGACAGGCCATCTGCTCACTTCGGTTGAAGATCAGCTGGCGAGATGGAAGGAACACTTCCAGGAAGTATTGAATAGACCACCACCACAGAACCCATCTGACCTGGAGCCTGGAGACACACTCAACATCAATATAGGTGAAATCACCAAGCAAGAAATTCGAAAAGCCCTGAAAAGCCTGAAGAACGGCAAGGCTGCTGGAGAAGACAACATTCCTGCAGAAGCATTGAAAGAAGGTGGAGAGGTTATGGTGGACCATTTGCATATACTGCTGAATTTGATATGGAGAACAGGAGAGATCCCATCAGATTGGAAGAAGGGCCTCCTTGTGAAGCTGCCAAAATCTGGAGATCTTTCACTGTGTGGCAAGTGGAGGGGGATCACCTTGTTGTCCATTCCTAGCAAAGTTCTCACCAGGGTCATCTTGGAGCGGATGAAAGACGCCATTGACCAGAGACTTAGAGATGAGCAGGCAGGGTTCAGGAAACAGAGATCATGCATTGACCAGATAGCTACACTTAGAGTCATTGTGGAGCAGACAATAGAATGGCAAACTCCACTATATGTGTGTTTTATTGATTTTGAGAAGGCATTTGACAGCCTGGACAGAAAGTCAATGTGGAGCATCTTACGACACTACGGTGAACCAGAAGAGATGGTGAATATCATCAAACAGCTTTATGATGGATTCTCATGCAGGGTCATCCACGATGGGAGACTGTCCGAAGAGTTCCTGGTCACTACTGGAGTCAGACAGGGATGCCTGCTGTTGCGTCTACTTTTTCTTGTGGTACTCGACTGGGCTACAAGAACAGCCTATGCTGGCTCAGAGAGAGGCATCCAGTGGACGTTAACAGGGAAATTGGAAGACCTGGCATTTGCAGATGATCTCGCTCTTCTCTCACACCGGCTTCAAGATATGCAGAAGAAAGTAGATTCCTTGGGTGAGACCTCACAGTGAGTAGGCCTTAAGATCAGTCAGGAGAAGACCAAAGTTCTACGCATTAATAACAAACAAGAGGAGCCATTACGGATTGAAGGACAAATAGTTGAAGATGTAGACAAATTCACCTACCTCGGAAGCAAAATCAGTAAATCAGGAGGTACAGATGAGGACATCAGAGCAAGGATCGGAAAAGCCCAACATGCCTTCACAACCCTGCGACCCGTTCGGAGATCTACGGCCATCTCTGTCAAAACCAAGCTCCGTATATTCAGCTCCAATGTGAAAGCCATCCTGCTACATGAATCCGAAACATGGAGAATCACTAACACCAGCTGCAACAAGATCCAGACCTTTCTCAACAAATGCCTCCGGCGGATCCTCCGCCTCAAGTGGTACGACAGAGTGTCAAACCTAGACCTATGGAAGAGAGCAAACCAAGAGCCCATTGTATTCCAGATAAGGAGGAGGAAGTGGAGATGGGTTGGCCACACCTTGAGGAAGAGCCAGTCGAATGTCACTCGACAATCACTCGAATGGAATCCACAAGGGAAGAGAAGAAGAGGTTGCCCAAAGCAAACCTGGAGACGTAGGCTTTTGGATGAGCTGAAAGCCGCCGGCCAAACTTGGGAGACTGCAAAAACATCTGCTAGAGATCGCAGGAAGTGGAGGACTTTCGTTGAGGCCCTATGCTCCATAAGGAGCAGAAAGGATTAAAGAAGACTCGCTTATATGCGTTACTCGCTTAGCTATTCACAGTAACAGAAATTTTGACTTTTGCATGCCACTGTAAAAGCCCCAAGATTCTACCTTCCACCTATACACCAGGGGTAAATTACATTGAAATGTAGACAAAAACTGGAGAATCCTAGGGGAAATCTATGTTGTCATGGGGAGAATGTGCAAACACCCCCAAGGTCAGGATTTTACCCAGGTGAATGGAGATATGAGGCCATCAAGTTTTAGCTGCTGATAATGTTTTATCCATAAAGATTCAGGGATGTTTACAAAAGAATTTGCTTTTCCTATCGATGACATGTACATTCAATGGTAATTGTACAAATCTCTAATGACAAAAGAGAAGCACTTAGTGGCTTTATTACTGTCTGCTTTACAAGGACACAGAGAGGGGAGCCAACAGTGAGGAGAGATGGTCTTAAAGTGCATGTGAAAAAATAAATATGTGGTTCAGGGAGTAAATAAATGCCACATTTTGGGAGTACCACATGTTGAAGATAGGATTAACACTAAAGGACAAGACCAATATAGTGATTGGGAACAACAAATGAGGAAAAGTGCAGTGCTCAGGGTAGTGAGTAGACAGTCAGGGTCAGCTCAAAGTCTAGCTAGTGACTGGGATTCAATTCCCACCACTGTCTGTAAGATGTTTGTACATTCTCTCCATGGCCGTTTTGCCCCAACACTTTACAGACTGTATTGCTGTTGATGCAAATATTTGAATGCACATGTGACATAAGACTAGTCTTTTATCTTGTTATGCTAGCAAACAAGTTATGTGTCATGTTTGCCTTTGTTAGTTAGTGTGATAAAGAGTTAGTTTTCTAATGGCATAGAAGGCCATTTGACCCATTGAGTATATGTTACCTCTCAGAGTAGTTGTATCAATCCCATCCTCTCTCTTATCCCTGTGACTTTCTTTCTTACATGTCCATTACTCCGATTCTTCCAGCACCATCTACAACTGGGTAAATTACGAGGGGTGATTGATAAGTTCATGGCCTAAGGTAGAAGAAGTCAATTTTAGAAAACCTAGCACATTTATTTTTCCTACATTTACACACTTAGTCCAGCGGTCATGGAGCACACGGATCCCTTCTTTGTAGACGTCGCTGTCTTAGACTTCCAGAAGTGGTCCACAGCATGGGGTGATTGATAAGTTAATGGCCTAAGGTAGAAGGAGATGAGTTATTAACTTCAAACTTTCTGCATTTTCATTCAGAGTTGAAGTGCACGTGCATGTAACTGTAGCTGTATAACGGTTCTCCTTCTACCTTAGGCCATGAACTTATCAATCACCCCTGCTGTGGACCTCCTGGAGGTCCAAGACGCTCTTGTTACATGCATGTGCAGTTCAGCTCTTCGAGTGATAATGCAAAACACACAAAATGCTGCCTTGCCTGCTGCATTCCAACAGCATTTTGTGTGTATTGCTTGAATTTCCAGCATCTGCAGATTTCCTTGTGTTTGAGTGATTATGCAGAAAGTTTACGTTAATAACTCATCTCATTCTATCATAGGCCACAAACTTTTCAATCTCCCCTGCTGTGGACCACTTTTACAAAGAAGGGATCCATATGCTCCACTACTGCTGGACTAAGTGTGTACATGTAGGAGGGGACTATGTTGAAAAATAAATGTGCTAGGTTTTCTGAACTTGATTCCTTCTACCTTAGGCCATGAACTTATCAATCACTCCTCGTACACTGGCAAATTCACCTGGAAATCAGCACATCATTGGGAATGCAGTAGGAAAGTGAAAAATGTGGAAATTGCACCCAGGACCTCAGGGCAGCATGTATTCTGGAATAATGAGGCAGTGAGTTATCTGCACTACCCACCGCAACAACTGTGTCTCAGAATGATTAACTAATGCAGCTAAGCAACCACACCAGCACTGACCCCTCTCCCTGCATTATTGATATGACAACCAAAATCTAGGACCGTGAAAACAGGACAGAACTTGACCAAATGATTGTTGGAAACTAGCCTTTGTAGGCTCATTTGCCCATTGACCTGGATGGAAAGAAATATGGGGAATTATCTGTTGTGGGTGAATGTTTCAGAGAGCTCTATGGTCAAAGTCAATTCTACAATGGAGCTTTGGTTAAAGTTTGGCAGAAGCTTGTTCTATTTGATGGCACATGTCGTTGTTTCTGTCGGATTCAGAGACCAGCTCAGCCTGCGGTTCCTGTTGTAGACAGTAAGTGGTGTTTTTCTATAAGAAATACTGAGAAACCAGCAAGTTCAGAGTGAGAGGGAACAACATGCCACACAGTCATGGCATGTTGATCATTACAGTTCCAACAATTCTTTGTCTCTTCTTCCTCCTCTCTTTCCCTTGTGAAGGTACTAACATGCTGGGATGAGACTGCACTCACAGAAATAGAGCTTTAGGTTACTCATTCATGAGATGTGAGTGTCATTGGATACATCAGACCAATGGAATGCCTTGTGTAGAATGTTGTCAGCCTTCTCCAAAGCTGGAGCTGGACTGGTCCATAACAATGTTGATCTGTACCCATGGATCATGTTTGTGTGAGTCATGAGTGAACCACTGCCTGAGAAGACCCACCATCTTGTATGTAAGTCCTTGTGAGGCTCCCACTTAATGAGAGCTCACAGCTGAGAAGTCCTTCCCATTGACTACTCCATGATCCCAGATAACGGACAGGCATTTCATCTGATAGAGTCTTTCCTAGCACTGAGATAGTGACAGGGAGGCCATTAAACCAATTGGAGTGATCCAATTGTTTCAGGTTTGTGCTCACCTGACTGAGATAGAGTGGATATTGGATTTTGGATATCTAGTAATTTGATGTTATTTGTGTGGATGTATGGATTCATTGATCTATCTGTCAGCTCACAGTTGTCATAGGTATTTGTACTAGCTCTCTTCAGCTTGCCTGGGTTTCTTGGGGCTGTAGAGCCTTCACAGGAAATCCCTGCAGTCATTATTCTTGTCAGTTTAAGATCACCAGAACCCATATCACTTACTGATGTGTAGTTTGTATCTGCAAACCTTATGTGAGATTATTGCCCAAAAGTTTAGTTTTTGGTAGCTAGTTGTCTCAGTAAGCTGTAAGTCACCACATGTAATCTATGTCGGTAGCTACTCTGAAGTGCCCTTCTGAATATCAGTGGATGTACTGAAATGGAGCATAACGCCTGTAAAATATTTACCACAGAACCTTCTGATATAGAAGCAGCCCCATTCTGAAAAAGCTGTTCAATTAACTCCTTCCCTTTTCTTTCTCTTCAGCTCTTGTTTTTTCCTTGTATTAATATCCTTCTGGAATCCATTTCCACCATTTTTTCAACATAGAATATAGAACGTAGAATGTAGAACATAGTACAACACAGTACAGCCCTTCATCCCATAACGCTGCGCTACATAATCCTACTCCACAATCAATTTAACCCTTCCCTCCTACACAAACTATTTTCGTACATGCTTATGCTTATCTATGAGTCTATTAAATGTCCCCTTTGTATCAGCAATGAATTTCAGTTATTGAATTCCAGATCTTAACAAGTTGCTGTATTCAACCAAAGGAAGTCTCTGCCACTGCACCCAAGTTCTGTTGTCAACTATCCTGAACTTGTGTAGCCCAGTTATTGACCCTCTACCACTGGAAACTTTCTCCCTATCTAGAATATCAAAATGTATGTGCTGTCTGAGCAATAACTCAGCTGGTCCAATTTACAAACAAGTTGCTGTTTCTTTAAATGCTTATCTATCTGAAAGAAATTCAATATATTTTCAAATCAGAGCAGTTGTTAATGTGTGAAATAGTGAATCAACTTTGATGTGGTAATTACCATATATATATTAACACAGAAAAGAAGCAAATAAAGAATTAAGACGCTCAGTGGAACTTGCCTTATTAAAGTAAAGGTTGAAAATAGGAAAAAATTCTATTCTTCAAAATTGGCAGTAGATTATAGTAAATCTTACTGGTAGTCAAATAAATATCAGTTAAGTGTACTTACCCAGAAAGAACCACCCGTATGCCATGTTGTGCGCAGTATGTTCAGAGTAATCTGCTGTAAAACTGCACTGAATGTGAATGAATCTCACCACATCCTCTTGCTATAACTATGACAAAACCAGGAAGCTACTTGTAACAAGGACAGAGCCTGAAGATATTTTTAAAATCATCCTTTGAATCATGGCTTGTGGTCAAGTAATGAATAATCAATATGATATCATTCTGGATACTCTCTGCCAACATTAAGGATTAATGATCAGTTTGTAGAAGGGGATGAAGAGTCTACAGTTGGTCCAGCTGTGTATATACTGCAGTGCCCAGAGCACTGGCTCTAAACGACTGACTTGTCTGATAAAACTAACAAGTGATGTTTTCATGTGTAATTGAGTTTGTGTTTTTGATGACATCGTGATTGGATTATGAGAATTTTAAACAATTTTGCATTCAGCTGCTGACTAATGGATCTCATCTTTCAGCTCTGGAGGGAAACTGAACTTGTTAGTTACCCAAGTACAGGACATCCACTATTACAGAGAACCTTCAACGAAACCCTCTCCTCAAAGACTGACAGGCAGGGTACGACGGTGTACTTGCATTCAGTATAGTTTCTATCCTCAAACACTGTTGACCCTTTTCATGAGTTAGGTTAAAGTAATCCCTCGCAAAGGATTTATAAACACCTACTCAGGCGAAGCAAATTGTTTAATAACTGATGGGACATGAGCAAGATGTTTGACATTAAAATTGCAATATAAACCAGCACAGGAGATTCTGCACATGCTGGAAATCCAGAGCAATACACACAAAATACTAGTGGAACTCAACAGGTTGGGCAGCATCTATGGAAATGAATAACCAGTTGACATATTGAGCTAAAATATCTACTGTTTATTGATTTCCATAGCTTGACCTGCTGAGTTCTTCCAGTATTTATGCAAATCAATGATTGACAGAGATATTTTCTGTGGAAAAAATCTTCCCCGTATTCTGGTTAACCTTGTGCACAGTTCAAGATGAGCTGGGTACTCCCAGTACACTACTGAGGGAGTACTGTACTGTCTTGAACAAGGTTCCCATTGATCAGAAATGGAAATAGAAACATAGAAAAACTACAGCACAATCCAGGCCCTTCGGCCCACAAAGCTGTGCTGAACATGTCCTTAGCAGAGAAATTACCTAGGGTTACCCATATTTTTTTG
Organism: Hemitrygon akajei; assembly: GCF_048418815.1. Lineage (NCBI taxonomy): Eukaryota > Metazoa > Chordata > Chondrichthyes > Myliobatiformes > Dasyatidae > Hemitrygon > Hemitrygon akajei. Next base: position 57,223,385 of record NC_133139.1, on the reverse strand, counting down.
AGCACCATACCTGTCCAGGAGTCTCTTAAAAGACCCTATGGTATCTGCCTCCACCACCGTTGCCGGCAGCCCTTTCCATGCATTCACCACTCTGCATAAAAAAACTTACCCCTGGCATCTCCTTTGTACCTACTTCCAAGCACCTTGAAACTGTGCCCTCTCCTGCTAGCCATTTTAGCCCTGGGAAAAAGCCTCTGACTATCCACACGATCAATGCCTCTCATCCTCCGTCGCCCCAAGGGAAAAAGGCTGAGTTCTCTCAACCTATTCTCAAAGCATGCTCCCCAATTCAGGCTACATCGTTGTAAATCTTCTTTGCACCCTTTCTATGGTTTCCACATCTTTCCTATAGTGAGGGGATCAGAATTGAGCACAGTAGTCCAAGTGGAGTCTGACCAGGGTCCTATTTAGCTGCAACATTACCTCTCGACTCCTAAACTCAATCCCACGATTGATGAAGGCCAATGCACCATATGCCTTCTTAACCATAGAGTCAACTGGCTCAGCAGCTTTGTTCTATGGACTCGGATGCCAAGATCCCTCTGATCCTCCACACTGCCAAGAGTCTTACCATTATTACTATATTCTGCCATCATATTTGACCTACAAAAATGAACCACTTCACACTTATCTGGGTTAAACTCCATCTGCCACTTCTCAGCCCATTTTTGCATCTTAGCAATGTCCTGCTGTAACCTCTGACAGCCCTCCACAGCATCCACAACACCTCCAACCTTCATGTCATCAGCAAATTTACTAACCCACCCCTCCACTTCCTCATCCAGGTCATTTATAAAAATCACAAGGAGAAGGGGTGCCAGAAGTGGAGTGACTGTCTACACAATGTGACTTCTAGAGCAGATCAGAGGCTGGGAATCCTGTGATGTGTAACTCACCTCCTATACCCCCAAATATATCTACAAGGCTACAAGTCTTCCCACGACTACAAGGCTTGTGTCAGAGTAGGAAAGAATGGTCTCTACTTGCCTGGGTGAGTGCAGCTTCAATAACACAAGGAGCTTGATTGACACCACACAGGACACAACTGATCACTCGACAGGCTCCCCATCCACAACTGTTCACTCACTCCATCACTAATGCAGAGTAGCAGCAGTCTATCTCATCTACAGGATGCACTGCAGCAACTCACCAAGACCCCTAATCAGGGACAATATCACAGCTGCATTCAGGGGAGACTTAATGGAGGGGTCAGTCACTGAGTCCATTTGCATAGAACTCAGGAACAGAAAGGGTGCATTGATGGGATTGACCTACAGTCCCCCTAATAGCCACTGGGACATTGAGGAACAGATTAAGGAAATGTGTAAAAATAATAAGGGATTGTCATGGGGGATTTCAGTTTCTCTAATATAAACTTGAACTTTCTTAGTGTAAGGGGTTTAGATGATGCAGAATTTATTAAGTATATCCAGGAAGCTTCTTAAATTAATATGTGGACAGTCCAACGAAAGAAGGGGCCATGCTGGACCTGGTAATGAGCCTGGCCAGGTGACTGACCTTTCAGTGGCAGGGCAGTTGAGGAACAGTGACCACAACTTCTTATCTTTCAGAATAGGTATAGATAAGGATTGGTATGGTCCTTGTGGGAGAGTTTTAAATTAGAGTAGGCCAAATTATGAGGACATTAGGCAGAAACTAGGAAGCATCAATTTCTCGGTTAAGTCCACATCAGACATGTAGAAGGTGTTTAAAGGACAATTACACAGAGTACAAAAAGGTATGTTCCTGTTAGAAGGAATGGCAGGGACAGAAAGATAAGAGAATCTTAGATGTCCAGAGAGGTGGTGAATTTAGTCAAAACGAAAACGTAAAAGCATGTGAAGCTTTGGAAATCAGGATCGAACAAAGCACATGAGGAGTATAAAGAAGCAAGAAAAGAACTAAAGAAGGGAATTCGGAAAGCCAGGAGGGACCATGAACAGTCCTTGGCAAATAGGATTAAGGTGAATCCTAAGACATTCTATACATGCATCAAGAGCAAGAGGATAACTAGGGAGAGGGTGGGACTACCCAAGGATAAAGGAGGGGAAATTTGCTTGGATGCAAAGAATGTGAGTGAGATACTTAGTGAGTACTTTGTTTCAGTATTTACCAAAGAAAAGGATATGAAGGACCAAGAGATCAGTGTTGAGTATATAAATACATTAGAATGTTTTGGTGGTCAAGCCGGAGGAAGTGTTAAGCCTCCTAAATGAGTATTAGGGTACATAAGTACCTCGGGCCTGATGGGATTTACCCCAGGTTATTGAAGGAGGCAAGAGACGAGATTACTGGGCCCTTGACCAGTATCTTTGTGTCCTCTTTAGCCACAGGCAAGGTCCTGGAGGACTGGTGAGTGCCTAACATTGAACCTCTATTTAAGAAGGGAGCAAGGAGGAATCCTGGTATTTAAAGACCAGCATAAATAGGGAAATTGCTGGAAAAAAATTCTTTGGGATGAGATATATGAGCATTTGGAAATGCATGGCCTAATTAGGGAGAACCAATATTGCGTTGTGGAAGGCAGGTTGTGTCTTACCAACTTGATTGGGATTTTTGACAACATGATAAGAGAGATTGATGAGGGTAGGGCAGTGGATGTTGCCTACATGGATTTTAGTGAAGTGTTTGACAAAGTCCTTCATGGGAGGCTAATCCAGAAGATTAAGATGCATGGGGTCTGGGGTGAATTGATTGTTTGAATTCAGAACTGGATTGTGGATAGAAGTCAGAGGGTGGTGGTTGAAGGGACTTACTTAAACTGGAGGTCTGTAATTTGTGGTGTTCCACAGGGATCTATGCTGGGATCTCTGCTGTTTGTGATGTACATAAATGACCTGGATGAAAATGTAGATGGATGGGTTAATATGATTGCAGATGATACCATGATTGCTGGAGTGGTGTGTAGTGTAGAAAACTGGCAAAGCACAATATAAGTAATTTGCAGATATGAACTGAGAAATGGCAGATTGAGTTTAACCCAGATAAATGTGAGGTGTTGCAATTTGGTAGGGCAAATGCAAGGTGACAGTACACTGTTAGCTACAAGAAGTTAGCAACAGTGTTGCTGAGCAGAAAGGTCATTAAAACCTTAAGACTAAAATACATGACCAATCAAGAATCTATCATCCCCTGCCTTAAGTATACATATAGACCTGGTCTCCACAGCTGCCTGTGGCAAAGAATTCCACATATTCACCACCATAGAACCATAGAACATTACAGCACAGAAACAGGCCTTTTGGCCCTTCTTGGCTGTGCCAAACTGTTTTTCTGCCTAGTCCCACTGACCTGCACCTGGACCATATCCCTCCATACACCTCTCATCCATGTACCTGTCCAAGTTTTTCTTAAATGTTAAAAGTGAGCTCGCATTTGCCACTTCATCTGGCAGCTCATTCAACACTCCCACCACTCTCTGTGTGAAGAAGCCCCTCCTAATGTTCCCTTTAATCTTTTCCCCCTTCACCCTTAACCCATGTCCTCTGGTTTTTTTCCTCCCCTAGCCTCAGTGGAAAAAGCCTGCTTGCATTCACTCTATCTATACCCATCATTAGCCCCCTGACTAAAGAAATTCCTCCTCTTCTTCATTCCAAAGGGCACCCCTCTATACTAAGGCTGTGTCTTCTGGTCTTAGGCTCTCCCACCACAGGAAACAATCTCTCCATATTTACTCTATCAAGACCTATCACCATTTGATAGGTTCCGATGATGTCACCCCTCATAGTTCTGAATTCTAGTGAATACAGGCCCAGAGCTATCTAACACTCTTCATATGATGTTGTTTAATCCTGGAAGTATTTTTGTGAGCATCCTTTGAAGCCTCTCCAGTTTCAGCACATCCTTTCCTAGATAAGGGACACAAAACTGCTCACAATACTCCAAGTGAGGCATCTCCAGTGCTTTATAAAGTCTTGAAATTTCATTCTTACTTTTATATTCTAGTCCTCTTGAAATTAATGCTAACATTGCATTTCCCTTTCTCACCACGGACTCAACCTGCAAATTTAAGGAATCCTGCAGAAGAACTCCCAATTCCGCGTGCACCTCAGTTCTTGTATTTTCTCCCCGTTTAGAAAGTACTCAACCTTTTCATTTCTTCTATTAAAGTGCATGACCAGACACTTCCCAACACTATATTCTATCTGTCATTTCTTTGCCCATTCTCTTCATCTGTCTAAGTCCTTTTGTAGCCTCTCTACTCCCTCAAAACTACATGCTCCTTCACCTATCTTCACATCATCTGCAAACTTTGCAACAAAACCATTAATTCCATCATCCAAATTATTAACATATAATGTAAAATGAATCAATCCCTACACAGACCCCTGTGGAACACAACTAGACACTGGCTGCCAACTAGACAAGGCTTCCTTTACTCCCACTCTTGGCCTCCTGTCAATCAGTCATTGCTTTATCCATGCTAGGGTCTTCCCTGTAATACAATGGTTTCATAGCTTGTTAAGCAGCATCATGTGTGGCACCTTATAAAAGGCCTTCTGAACCTCTAAATACATAACATCAACCTTTGTCTATCCTGCTTGTTATTTCTTCAAATAATTCCAACAGATTTGTCAGGCAATATTTTCGAGTAAACCATGCTGAATATGGCCTATTTTATCATGTGCCTCCAAGTACCCTGAAAACACATCCTTAACAATTGACTTCAACATCTTCCCAACTACTGAGGTCAGACTAATTGGACTATAATTTCCTTTCTCCTGTCTCTCTCCCATATTGAAGAGTGGAGTGACATTTGCTATTTTCCAGTTGTCCTGAACCATTCCAGAATTTAGTCATTCTCAGAAGATCATTACCAATGTCTCCACAATTTCATCTGCCACCTCTTTCAGAATTCTGGGGTGTACACCATCTGGTCCAGGTGACTTATCTACCTTCAGAGCTTATAGTTTCCCAAGAACCTTTTTCCTAGTAATGGTAACTTCACACACTTCACACACTTCACGATTCCACCATGCTTCCACAGTGAAGACTAATTCAAAATACTTATTCAGTTCATCTGCCATTTCATTGTCCCCCATCACTACCTCTCCAGCATCATTTTCCAGTGGTCTATTATCCATTCTTACCTCTCTTTTACACATTATAGAAACATAGAAACATTGAAAACCTACAGAACAATTCAGGCACTTCAGCCCACAATGCTGTGCCAAACATGCATTTACATTTTGAAATTACCTAGGGTTACCAATAGCCATCTATTTTTCTAAGCTCATGTACCTATCTAGGAGTCTCTTAAAAGACCCTATCTGCCTCCACCACCGTTGCCGGCAGCCCATTCCACACACTCACCACTCACTGTGTAAAAAACTTACCCCTGACATCTCCCCTGTACCTACTTCCAAGCACCTTAAAACTGTGCCCTCTCATGTTAGCCACTTCAGCCCTGGGAAAAAGCCTCTGACTATCTACATGATCAATGCCTTTCATCATCTTATACCCATCTATCAAGTCACCTCTCATCCTCTGCCGCTCCAAGGAGAAAAGGCCGAGTTCACTCAACCTATTCTCATAAGGCATGCTCCCCAATCCAGGCAACATCCTTGTTAATCTCCTCTACATCCTTTCTATATTTTCCACATCCTTCCTGACCAGAACTCAAAGTGGGGTCTGACCAGGGTCCTACTGTATATAGCTGTAACATGAAATTATGTATCTGAAAAATCTTCTGGTATCCTTTTTAATATAATTGGCTAGCTTACTTTCAAGTTCCATGTTTACCTTCTTAATGCTTTTTTTGTTGCCTTCTGTTGGTTTTTGAAAGTTTCCCAATCCTCTAACTTCCCATTTATTTCCGCTCTATAATATGTCCTCTCTTTGGCTTATATGTTGGCTTTGACTTCTCTTGTCAACTATGGTTGTGTCATCTTGCCTTTAGAATACTTCTTCCTCTTTGAGATGTATATATCCATAATTATATTATGTATAATTGCTTTCTGAACTCTGCCATCATCCCTGACAGCATTCTTTTCCAATCAATTCTGGACAACTTTTCTGTCATGTTTCTGTAATTCCATTTACTCCACTGCAATACTGATACATCTGACTTTAGCTTCTCCTTATCAAAATTCAGGGTGAATGTGATTATATTATGATCACTGGCCTCTAAGGGTTCTTTTACCATAAGCTCTTTAATCAATTCTGGTTCATGCACAACGCACAATCCAGAATAGCTGATATCCTAGTAGGCTCAAACACTAACTGCTCTAAAAAGACATCTCGTAGGCACTCTAGAAATTCCTCCTTTTGGAATGCAACACAAACCTAATTTTCTCAATCTACCTGCATATTTAAATCCCCCATCATTATTGTATCATTGCCTGTTTGGCTTGCATTTACTATTTCCTATTGCAATTTGTAGACCACGTCATTACTACTCCTTAGGGGTCTGAATACAACTTCCATTAGGGTCTTTTCACCCTTCAGTTTATTAGCTTTATCCACAGTGATTCAACACCTTCTGACTCTATATCACCTCTTTCTAATGATTTGATTTAATCTTTTACCAACAGAGCAATGCCATCCCCTTTGCCTTCCTGCCTGTCCTTTCAATACGATTTGTATCCTTGGACGTTAAGCTCCCCGTTAAACATAGAAACATAGATACATAGAAAACCTACAGCACAATACTGCACAAAGTTGTGCCAAACTTGTCCCTACCTTAGAAATTACTAGGCTTACCCATAGCCCTCTATTTTTCTAAGCTCCATGTATCTATCCAAAAGTCTCTTAAAAGACCTTATCGTATCCACCTCCACCACCGTTGCTGGCAGCCCATTCCACGCACTCACCTCTCCCTGAGTAAAAAACATAATGACAACCCTGACATCTCCTCTGTACCTACTCCCCAGCACCTTAAACCTGTGTCCTCTTGTGGCAACCATTTCAGCCCTGGGAAAAAGCCTCTGACTATCCACACGATCAATGCCTCTCATCATCTTATACAACTCTATCAGGTCACCTCTCATCCTCCATCGTTCCAAGGAGAAAAGGCCGAATTCACTCAACCTATTCTCATAAGGCACGCTCCCTAATCCAGGCAACATCCTTGTAAATCTCCTCTGCACCCTTTCTGTGGCTTCCACATCCTTCCTGTACTGAGGCGACCAGAACTGAGCACAGTACTCTAAGTGGGGTCTGACCAGGGTCCTATACAGCAGCAACATTACCTCTCGGCTCCTAAACTCAATCCCACAATTGATGAAGGCCAGTACACCATATGCCTTCTTAACCACAGAGTCAACTTACACAGCTGCTTTGAGCATCCTATGGACTCGGACCCCAGGATCGCTCTGATCATCCACACTGCCAAGAGTCTTACCATTAATACTATATTCTGCCATCATATTCGACCTACCAAAATGAACCACTTCACACTTATCTGGGTTGAACTCTATCTGCCACTTCTCAGCCCAGTTTTGCTTCCTATCAATGTCCCGTTGTAACCTCTGACAGCCCTCCACACTATCCACAACACCTCCAACCTTTGTGTCATCAGCAATCTTACTAACCCATCCCTCCACTTCCTCATCCAGATCATTTATAAAAATCACGAAGACAGCCACGATTCAGTGATGCCTACAATCATACATCCCAATCTGTAACTGTGCTATGTCTACCTTATTCTGTATACAGTGTGCATTCAAATATAACAAGTTCAGTTCTGTATTCACACTTCTCTATTTTGTTCACCTTTTATGTTGCAACTCATTCTGTTGACAATTTTATCCCTATCACTGGGATCCAAGTTCATAGCTCCTTGAAAGTGGATAGGATGGTTAAGGATGCTTATGGAATGATTGCATTTATTAGTAGAGGCATTGAGTTCAAAAGTCAAGAGATTATGTTACAGCTTTATAAATTAGACCACATCTGGACGACTGCATACAATTCCAGTCAACCACTATATGAAGGATGTTGTGGCTTCGGAGAGGGTGCCGAAGTTTACCAGGATGCTACCTAGTTTAGAGAGAATGTGCTATCATGAGAGACTGGATAAACTTGGGTTGTTTTCTCTGGAGTGGCGGAGGCTGACGGGAGATCTAATAGAGGTTTTTAAGTCAGAGAGTCATGGATGTTTGGAATGCACTGCCTGGTATGGTGATAGAGGCAAACACATTGGAGGCTTTTAAGAGTTGTTTGGATGAGCACATGGATGTAAGGAAGATGGAAGGATATGGTCATGGTGTAGGTTGGATGGATGTTTTTGATTTGCTGTTTACCTGGTTCAGCACAACTTTGTGGGTCTAGTGGTCTGGTCCTGTACTGTACTGTTCTATGTTTTAAAGTCCTAGAACTCCCTCCTTGACAACACTTTGAGTGTACCCACAGATGAGGAACTGTAGTGGTTCGAGAAGGCAACTCACCACCACCTTCTCAAGAGGAAGCAGGAATGGGTGAATAAATGCTGGATTTTCTGAATGAATAAAAGAAGAGGCAACACTACCTTCTGCCACAGGGAGCTTGAAAACAAAGCCCTGTGCATTCTTATAGACGGCTTGGAGACCCTTCAAGCCTCTCTGGTGGTTGAAGTCTAGAAAATTGGACAGCAGCAGTATTGGGATAAACATGACTACAGAGTATTCTATTTACTTCTAGAGACAATAGACAGGGACAGAATTAATAGTTACTTAGACAAGTGCAAATTGTTTAGAGAAAGCCAGCATGGAAATATCAAGAACAAATTGTGCTTATCTAACCTGTCCACATTTCCCCTGCTGAGACTGTTCTGTTCCAGATGATGGTTTGTTTCACTAACAAAGAGATTGATTGTAAGCTTGTATGATTAAGTGCCGAAAAGATTGATGAGGAAATTGTCTCTGATGTATGAATAGATTTCCATAAGGACTATGATGGAATGTAGCATTATAGATTAGAGACCATCAATAAATGAGGTTGCAACAGCACAAACACAAAAATGGCTCAGTAGCAAAAGGTTACCTGTAATGGAGGGAAATATGTACCAGTGTCTCCCTGGGATCAGCAAAAATAACCTAAGGCTAAATTTAAGTATATATTAATGACTTGCACTGTATACAGGGCAGGTGGCAGTGTATTTGGGTGAATAGCAACAGACAACAAGAGATTGCAAGTGGGCAGGTGGAATGAGTAAGTAACATGAGAATTGTGGCATAACATTTAGTAGTAATAAACTAGAAGTCACAGTTCCACAGGAATATGTGGGGGCATGATTGATAAAGATTAAAATTAACTGTATTTGTCATATGTAAACCGAAGCTTTGAAACTTATAGTAACATGCATCATTTGTGTCAATGGCCAACACAGTCCAGATTGTCCTGGACAGCCTACAAGTGTCACTATGCTTCTGGCGATTCAGCCATGACTCGCTAAACCAACCTGCATGTCTTTTAGGATGTGGCAGGAAACTGGAACACCCAAAGTAAACCCACATGGTCACGATGAGAATGTACAACCTCCTCACAGAGAGTGGCGGGTATTAAACCCAGGTCACCATTGCTGAAAACATTATGCTAACCACTACACTACCATGCTGTTTACATCAGTTGTTGAAAGTGGGAAGTGAAGAAGGCAATGAGAAAGTAAATAAATACAAGAAAGGGAGAAAATCATGATGCGCCTTTATGAAACCCTTGATCAAACATAAGGAAATTAAGAGGGGCTTTAGAGACTGTGCACTCAAGATATCTAAAAATAATTCCTGAGATGAAGAACTATGGATAAACTGGTGAGATAGGGAGTTAGTTACTTTGAAATAGAGGGTCTGCAAGGGGACATGGCAAAAGTATTGGAAGTCATGGCAATTTGGATATTCAGACACAGGAATGGCAGGATTGTACTGGATATTTACCATATTGTCTAGATTAGAACATTTCCATTAGGAGGTGAGACTGGAATGGGCTAGAGCTGTTTTCTCTGGAGTGGAGGATGATGGGGGTTGCTGATAGAGAGGCACAGCTATCAGGCGGATGGTAAGAAACGTCTCCTCATAGAAAAGGTGCATATAACCAGAGGGAATAGGTTTAAGGCAATGGGTAAGCGGCTTAGGGCGATTTGAGAAATATTGTTTCATTTCAAGTTCAAGGAAATGAAACAACATTCCTCTGGACTGCAGTGCAGCCAAACAAACATATATCACATACAGCACATAAAGCAAAATATTACCATAAATAAGTTAATAAAATATAATTCAGAATGCATGTAGTGCACAGCACAGGTAAATAGTAAACCATACAGTAAACAGCAAACAGCTCATTATCTTAATGACATGACCTCAGTTGTGGCAGTGTATTCATTAGTCTCACAGCCTGAGGGAAGAAGTTGTTACTCAGTCGGGCAGTCCTAGTCCTGATGCTTCTGCACCTCTGTCCTAATAGAAGTGGGTCAAAGAGATTGTTGGATGAGTGGAAAGGACCCTCAACAATGTGTCAGGCCCCTCGTCTCAACGTTCCCAGTAAATGTCACAAATAAGAGGGAAGGAGATCCAGTGATCCTCTCAGCAGTTTTTATGATCCTCTATAGGGTTTTATCTCACCTTACTGCCTGAATGTCTGGTGCAGGCAATTATTCTGTCAAGGTTTATGAAGTATTTTGACGTACTCACATCACTAAGAATTTGAAGGGTGCAGACCAAGTTCTGGGAAATGGGATTTGTCTCAATGGGTGCTTGATGGTCAATATGACCTAGCTGTCCTGTTGTTTCTATGCTCTAAGACTCAAGGCAGAGTAGGGAGAAACTATCATTGATCTAAAGAAGATGGAATGTAGGTACCGGGAGAAGAAACAAATTTTCATGTGGACGGAATTTCAAAAAAGTGATGTCCAGGATCTGGAACGCAATACCATGGGAAATCATTACTGTTCCTCTCCATGTCTTGTGGTGCATCGGATGCCAACCATACCATTTCTTTATCTTTATTTTAAATCATTTGTCTATTTTTACAAGGCCAAGATGCTAGCTTGATGCTTAACCCAGCATAGATGGTAAGTGTGCAAGGACAGCTGGATTCAAACTCAGGACAACTCCCCTCCAAGTCTGGTGCAAGTGCCGCTGCATCATTGGCCATTCAAGTAGAATTGGATAAGGATCTGAAAGGAAAGAATTTGTAGGCTGTGTGGAGAAGGAGTGAGAGAATAGAACATGCATCGTCTTAATGGTTTTAGGGCAGAATAGAGGATTTCTCTGTGGCCAATCAACATTACCTAACAAAAATCTATCTCATGTTGCCTTGGTGTGTGCACAAATGATTCTTCCTTTGATTTTTTATGTGGAAATAATTGGCTGGTGGTCTTCCTCTAGTTTAATCCTGCCAGTAGGAATGGTAGACAATTCTTCAGCATCATAGGGCCTCCTCCAATTTTGAAATGTTCTGCATTCTCTATTGGAGGCCAGATATCATTCTAGAAGGACCAAGTTACTCACAAAGGTTCTAGAATAAATGGGGCATGGAGGTTTAAAGTGGGTAAACTTTGTTAGGAAGTATATCCAGACAAAATTCTTTGATATCTTGTTAAATGTATCCTAAACATGATAGAGTGCAGTTTATGTTCCCTTTTACTCAAATTTCCTTACAGCAGAGAAAGAGGCCATTAAGGTCACAGTAAAGACCTTTCCCTCCTACATGTTCATCAAGTCTTCCCAGTTGATCTTCCCTCCCCTTATGTTGGAGGGAACATACAACAAGTCAATTAAACTATAGGGCAGTTCATTGTTTGAGATGTGGGAGAGCCGTATGAGGTCACAGGAGAACATAAAAACTCCCTACAGCCATCACTGGAGGTCAGGATCAAACCTAAGCCTTTAGAACCATGAAACTGCAAGTCTACAGCAGATGCTAACTTATTGACTCTTCACACAGCCCTGGAACATCCGGACAGCAAAGCTGCATAAATCAGGGTGCTCTTTATCAATTACAGCTCAGCATTTAACACCATCATCCCCTCAAAACTAATCAGTAAATTCCAAGACAACGCTGTTGTGGGCTCTATCAAAATCAGCATACAGGAGGGAGATAGAAAACTTGGCTCAGTAATGTAATAATAATCTCACTAAGACCAAGGAACTGATGGTAGACTTCCTGAGAAGGAAAGCAGAGATCCATTACCCAGCAATCATTGGAGGATCAGAGGTGAAGAGGGTTAGTAACATTAAATTCCCGGGTGCCACTATCTTAGAGGACTTGTCCTGGATCTATCATATAAATATTATTACTAAAAAAGCGTGACTGCACCTCTACTTCCTCAGGAGTCTGCAGAGATTCGGTATGTCAACAAAAACCTTGGAAAACTTCTTTAGCTTTGTGGTGGAAAGTGTGCTAATTGGTTGCATTACAGCCTGGTATGGGAACACCAATACCTTTGAGCAGAAAAACCTACAAAAGATAATGGATTTGTCCCAATACGTCATGGGTAGAACCCTTCCAAACATTGAGCACATCTACATGAAACATTACTGTAGAAAAGCAGCATCCATCATCAAAGATTCTTACCACCCTGGCCATGCTCTTTTCTCACTGCTGCCAACAGGTAGAAGGTACAAGTGCCTCAGGACTCACGGCACCAGGTTCAAGAATGTTTGTTACCCTTCAACTATCAGGCTTTGAACAAAAGAGGGCAGCTATATAGGACCCTGTTCAGACACCACTTGGAGTACTGTGCTCAGTTCTGGTCACTTCACTACAGGAAGGATGTGAAAGTCATAGAAAAGGTGCAAAGGAGATCTGCAAGGATGTTGCCTGGATTGGGGAGCATGCCTTATGAGAATAGGTTGAGTGAATTTGACCTTTCCTCCTTGGAGCAAAGGAGGATGAGAGGTGACTTGATAGAGGTGTAAAAGATGATGAGAGGTATTGATCGTGTGGATAGTCAGAGGCTTTTTCCCAGGGCTGAAGTGGTTGCCACAAGAGGGCACAGGTTAAAGGTGCTGGGGAGTAGGTACAGAGGAGATCTCGGGGGTAAGTTTGTTTACTCAGAGAGTGGTGATTGCGTGGAATGGGCTGGCGCAATGGTGGTGGAGGTGGATACGATAGGGTCATTTAAGAGGCTTTTAGATAGGTGCATAGAGCTTCATAAAGAGACTTTTGGATAGGTACAGGGAGCTTAGAAAAATAGAGGGCTATAGGTAAACCTAGTAATTTCTAAGGTGGGGACACGTTCGACACCCCTTTGTGGGCTGAAGGGCCTGTATTGTGCTGTAGGTTTTCTATGTTTTCTAATTAAGGACTCTGTTATATTGTTATTTCATGCTTGTTATTTATTGCTATTTATTTATTTGCACCATTTGTTTACAGTTTACAGTTACTATTCTATAGGTTTGCTAAGTATGCCCGCAGAGAAATGAAAAATTTCTCAGGGTTGTAAGTGGTGACATGTATGTACTCTGATAATAAATTTTACTTTGAACTTTGATCTCTTGCACCAATGTGCAGCCTTAAATGAGAATGATTATTTTTGTTCTAACTAGTCATTCCATCTGCTGTGTAATTGTTACACCCTAATCACGGAGAGGAAGCATGGAGACTAGATAAAATAGACAGCCAGAGACTTATCCAGAGCAAAACTGGGCAATGCAGCGGCTCTACTGATTGCACCATTTGGCTGCACCAGACTCTGAGGTACAGTGCATTGCAGTGACTTCTTTGTGATATTCACTACAAGTTTAAATGCAGTGAAACATAGAAGGGTTGTGTTCTCAGGGATAGTAGGTAGAAAAGGATAAGGACAAATGGGACTAGCTTACATGGGAATCTTGGTCATATGGACCAGTTGGGCCAAAGGGACTTGAATTCCATGTGGATCAGTAGTTCTTTTCCCCAGAGATGTCCACTACTTCACTCCAAAGATGAATCAATATGGGTTCAAAACAATGCCTTTTATTCATAGTGGAAGAAACTATACCTCACTATCTGTTGATTTTTAAAACAAGCTGGAATAACCAGCTTGTGAATTTGTTGCTGAGATATTCTTCCTATTGTTATCCAGTCGGACAGCAGAGTGTAAAATACTGAGAATTTAACAAGAGTGAACTTGACAAATTAAGTTAGAGATCCAGTCAATCAGGATTCAGTGCCTCATTTATGGGGATTTTTTAGTTTAAATGGAATGGATACATTCCAACAGAAAGAAAGATTCTGGGAAGGGGAGTCAACATCTGTGGTTAACTCTAAAAAAAAGTTAAAATTTGTACAAATAAAAAACAAGTGCAATTCAACAAATTTGAATATCAAAACATCAAAGAATTTCTGAAAGACTAATAAGGAAGTAAATCAAGAGTATAAAATATAAGTTGGCTGGGAATATAAAGGTAAATAGTAGGAATTCTACATATATTTAACAAAATGAGAATTGGGCTTGCAAACATGCAGTATGAATTTATAAATTAGAACCAGGAGTAGGAAACCAGCCTTCAGTTAATTCTGCTGTACAATATCATGTCCCATCCTATTATAATCTACTTGTTGCAATTATGCCTACCCTGCTCACCATTTGCAGATTGAGCATGTATCTGCCTCAATCTTAGACATGTCAAAGGTTTGTGATTGCATGGCTCAGAGGGAAAGGAATTGTAACATAAGCTCTGATATTTAGAGTCATGCTCTGGTCAGCTCCCACTCAGTTCAAGCAGAAAGCCTGTACAGAGCAGCAAATGCAGTGTATTTCCTGTGATCACTGGGGAGTGATTCAGTACATTGGCAGTGATTTGTAGCAGCTACAGTAGGAAAGAAAACCATAAATCTGAAATAAAAATTCTGGAAACACTCAGCTGTTGGGCAGAAAATTAGGCAAAGTCAATAAAACTAAAAAACAGAGCTGTCCCAGAATTTCAGAACAGCCCTTTCTGACATCGCTGTCCTCCATGCCCTTCTCTTTGGTGAATACTGATGTAAAGTACTCATTTAGTACCTCACCCATGTCCTCTGTTCCAGTCATTAGTTCCCTCCTTCATCCTTGAATGGTTCTATCCTCTCTCTTGTTGCTGCCTTGTCATTAATGTACACATAAAAAGTCTTGATTTTCTCTTTAGTTCTACTCTGCAAGGGAATTTCATGGCCCCTTTAACCCTCCTAATTCCCTGTGTAACCTCTCTCTTGCTTCATTTATATTCTTCAAAAACCTTTGTCCAATTTCAGCTTCTGAACCTTACATGCTCCCTTTTAACTTTTAGCTAACTTTTCAACATCTTTGACCATCCAGGGGTCCTGAACCTTGCCATCCTCATCTTTCTTCCTCATAGGAACATGTTGGACCTGATTTCTGACCAACTAGCCTTTGAAATAATGCCCACGTCTTATGTGGACTTGCCCAATTCAAGCTGCACCCATTTTTCTATCCTAGGCTCTTGCCTAATACTGTTGTGATGAGTCCTTTCCCAATTTAGCAATTTCACTCTTATCCAGAATTTACAGACTTGTGATCACTGTTTCCAAAATCTTCCCCACTGTTTCTGATCACTCATTACGGTTTAGTATGGCCCCTTACCTGAAAGGATAATGTACATCCTATCTCAAGAAACCCACCTATTATTTCTTGTCCCATCTAAGCCTCTTGCACTAAGAAGTTGCAGTCAATATTGGGGAAGTTAAGTTAGTCTACTATCTTGTTGCTTTTACATCTTCCCATGATCTGCCAATGTATCTGTTCCTCTGTCTCCTGCTGGCTATTGGCAATCTCATCACAGTGATTAGACCGTATTTATTCTTGAGCTCTAGCTATATTGTCTCATCAGATGAGCCTTCAAGGATATCCTCTCTAAGTATCACTGTGACATTCTTACTGATCGTTACTGGAACTCTCCCTCCTCTCTCACATCCTTCTCTATTGCACCTGAAACATCTGAGTCCTGGAGCACTGAACTGTCAGTTCTGCCCTACTCCCAATTCCTCCACTTGTAGTCCTCTCACTCTCACAATACTTTAAACCCTCTTGAGTGGCACCAGTGAACCTCCGTGGGAGGATATCTGGTTTAGGAGTAAAATACTTTCATGTACTTGTTTCTTTCCCTGGAAGAGAGTCCAGTAAAACATGCATCTGAAACCCTCCCTTTTGTACCAGCTCCTTAGCTCCATTTTACAATACTATTTTTATATTTCTTTCCCAGGATGTCATCCTGATATTACAATCTTAGAAGTTCTGTGTTCTAATGTATTTATTTTAGAGACACAGCAAGGCCCTTCCAGCCCAATGAGTCCATTCCACTCAAGGAACCTACTAACCAATATGGTTTTGTAATGTGAGAATAAATAGAGCATCCGGAGGTCATGCGTGCATTCATGGGGAAAATGTACAAACATCATGGGGGAAATGAACCCAGGTTGCAGGCACTGTAATAATGTTATGCTAACTATTATGTTAGTGTGTCATCTGCACACTCTTTAAATTTTGTTTGCACAATTTCATCTCTAAGTCACTTGAGCCAATATGCAGAATTTGGCTGCTCACCCTGTTATATCTGTGCACAACTACGTATCAATTAAATAAAAGCACGTATGCACGAGATGACTTTAACTGGTGTGGTAACATTGCAGTGAGAGAGAGAACAATGTATATGGGCAGACAATAGATCAACACATAGTACTGGGGTGGGTCATTGCTCTAAAAGGAACAGATCCATACATTACACTTTCTCCCCTTTTAGATTAATGTAACATAAAACTATATATACAAAACATTCAATTTCCCTTTCATAAACCCATATTCCAAATAAACATACTTTCACAATAACAGTCCATAACTCATCTCAGTTCTAAAGGTTCAGTCTTTTTCTTTCAATATAGCACCTCTGAACCTATGCAGAGGCATCGGGTTTGGTAGGTGTCTTATCTAAGACAGCATTCTCGGCTTCTGGTGTCATGTTGTTGTCAGTGACATAGCTTCACTGAGTGATATGTCCAGTGACTGTAATGTATCTGTCTTGTTGGATGTAATCGACTCAGACGTATTCTTCAGTTGAGCATCCAGTATCTGGTCCACATGACGTCTCCACATCTGATCTCCAACATCCACTGTGTACATCAGTGGTCCAATTCTTGCAGCTATCCTACCAGGTGTCCACTTGTCTTCTTGGTAATCATGCGCGGACTTCCTGTCCAATCTTAAAGCTCCTTGCTGCTTCACTTGGCAACTGGCTGAACTCTTTATTCTGTACTTTCCTGTAGAGGTCTGATTTCAGGAGGTCTGTGCAAAATCTCAGATTCCTGCTCAAGAACAGCATTTGCAGGCGTTTGATTTGATGTCGCATGAACAGAGTTCTGATACATGTAAAGTAAGTTGTCCACCTTGTGTTGTAGAGAAATATTTTCCTTGTCCATTGCTTTAATGGACTTCTTGAAGGTTTGGATAAACCTTTCAGCTAACCCTTTTACTGCTGAGTGGTAAGGAGCTGACTTGAAATGTCTGAAGCCATTTGTCTCATCAACAATCTGAATTCTACTGACATGTATTGTGGTCTGTTGTCACTCACAATTTGTTCAGGTAAGCAGTTTCTGGCAAAGATAGTCCTCAGAACAGAGACTTCCCTTTTTGAGGTGGTTGACTTCATTGGTATTACCTCTGACCACTTCAAACGAGCTTCCACAGCAGTCAGAAACATGGAGTTCATGAATGGCCCAGCAAAGTCAATATGCACTCTTTGTCATGGTGACAATGGTCACTCCCATTGGTGTAACAGTGCCTGGGGGAGGGATCTATTGTGATCAAGATGATTTTGTGATATGATACTATGTAGTACTAGGTATGACAGTTCACCTTCGTCAGACTCTATGCTATTTGACTCTGTTTTACATTTGGCAACTTTATACATTTGCTTAGTTTTGTGTTTGAATCTTTTCACTTTCTGCAGACTTTTTCTTTGAACCAAAAGTTATTTCCATCATGGGAGGGTTTGCCATATCAGTAACATCTTTGGCTTTTTGCACCATTCAGGAATATTTTGTGCATTTCACATTCCAGCCTTTTCTGTAGTTCTGCTGCATCCTTTGATGCAGTCTCAAACTATATTGCAATGGTCAATGCCCGTTCTAAGGTCAGGTCTCTTTCCAATAGTAGCCTCTTTTGAGTGCTTTGACTATGCATGCTAAATACATGTCTGTCTGTCCCTTAATGCACCAGTAAGTCCATCTCTACAGTCACAGTACTGGGTAAGTTTGTACAGTTCTGCAATGTATTCAGAAAGACTTTCATCTTTTGACTAGTTCCTTTTGTAAAATCTAAATCTCTTAGCTATTACCAGTGGCTTAGGGATCAAGTGATTTTGTAAAATTGTATCAATTTTGTCAAATGTCTCGCTCGCTGACTTTGCAGGGGTTGCTAAGTTGTGTAGTAGTCTATATATTCTTGGGTCAATTAAGTTAAGAAGTGTAGGAGCTTTCTTTTGCACCACCACGTTGTTCACATTACAATGCAGTTCAACCCTCTCAATATACGTTTCCCAGCCTTTGATAGCACTATTAAATTCAGCAACTTTCCCAACTGAAGCCATCAGCATGTTATTTTCACTTAAAATTCAGCATGTCTTTCACTGTTACTCACAGGTCCTTTGGAGTTCTTGTTTTGTTTAACTCTTGTTGTTTCATCCCATAGCTGTCAGTGCAATTTGTGATATTTCCTGACATTCAGGTTTCTAGCACTGAGGTGGGGTGGGGGGGGGGGGTGTCATTGCTCCAAAAGAAACAGACCCACACATTACACACCCTTCCCTTTCAGAATTTCCTATGCCCATTCAAGACATTTTTGACCCCAGTGTGGCAACACATCATCCTGGAGACTTACTCTTTCTGTGCCTCTGACTAAAGAGCCCACTATCACTGCTGCTAATGCAGATCCTGATGCACCCTGCTGTAGTGTTGCCCTGATCTGTCTGCTGCTACTATTCTCTGAAGAGAGGTTATTCTCCTCAATCCAAAGCAATATGAATGTTTGAGAGAGGGTCGGCCACAGAAGATTGCTGCACTCCCTCTCTGCCTCTCCTGGAGGCCACCAATCTATCTGACTGAACCATTGCTATGACCACCTTCCTGAATCTCCTATTATAAAACCCTGCCTCTTCAGTGAGTTCAATTGCTGCTCCCACTGATCCTTAGAGTCAGACGGACTGGAGCTGTAGCTGGACTCACCTCAGGAAGACACAGTTGTCAGGAACACCTAAAAGGTCCCTAATCTCCCATATCTCACAGGAGGAGCACACCATTACACTGTCTGCCATCCTACCTGCGTAACAACTAGTGAAATCAAGGAAAGGAAAAGGAATCAGCAGGAAAACCTTATTTTATCTCATGGTGCTCACCAACAGCAAGTGTTCACTGATACCCCATGTTCACCTGATGCTTGGTGTTTACTGAAGCCACTCTTTAACCTCAGCAGCAACACTTCTACCTCAGGGCTACCCTTCTCAGAATGGCTGCTCCACCAGATGGTGCCTCCTCCTTTATCAGTGCAGGGTCTCAGAGTGAATGATTACACAATTCCACAGCTGTTCACATTCCATTGTGAACAGTTTCTGCTCCTTTCTGTGCCTCTCTCCAAGCAATTCACTGGAACAAGATCAAATACATTTGACTTCAAACACAATAACATGAAATTTATAAAAATGATAGGATGCAGAACGTAGAACACAAAAACAGAGTACAGGTCCTTTGGCCCACAGTATTGTACCAAGTTATTAACCTATTCTAAGATCAATCTAACCCTTCCTTTCAACATTGCTCTTCATTTCATTTCATTCATGAACCAATCTAAGAGTCTCTAAATGTCCCTAATGCATCTGCCTCTACCATCACTCCTATCAATCTGTGTAAAGAAAACCTATCTCTGACATTCCCCCCAATACTTTCCTCCAATTGCCTAAAATTTATGCCCTCTTATATTAACCACTTTCACCCTAGGACAAGGTCTCTGGCTATCCAATCTATCATCTTACACACCTCTACCAAATCACCTCTCTTCCCTCCTTCACTCCAAACTCTCTGCACCCAGTCTCAACACCCATTCCTGAGGCAGCAACAGAGGTGTTAGTCACAGGGTAAAGCTCTTTCTACACCATCCTGTCACTCACCAGCAAGGCAGAGACAGGGGTTGCCTGGCTTCTCTCAAGACCTATTAAAAGTCTGCAACATGGGTCCCTGCTCTGTTTGCAGATGGTGGTGTCCTGGCTGAGGGAACGGCCCATTCCTGCCTTACCTCATCAGTTGTAGTGTGGCTCAGCTGTGCGGAGCAACTCTGGCTGGGCTCACCGCCACTCAGCTGGAGTTGCTTATTGGATCTCAACTGTAGAATCTTATTAGGGAGCTGGCTCAACTTCAGTTGTTTCACATTGACACCTATAGTCTCTTTCAGAAACACAGGTAGGAGGTATGGGCTGCTTCTCCATTCCCTCCATCTCCTAGCCCTTATCCAGCATTCTGACATGTTGTGCTAGTAATTATTTCCACCTGGAAGTGAGGGGGGTCCCCAGTGGAAGTCCTAGTATGAGGTTTCCTTCACATGTATATTGGGGACCTGGGTGCAGTCTGCTGAACAGAATGTTCCCTGTAATTAATTCATCAATTTGTACATAGATCTCCAAGCCCTGTCGCTTCTGCAGGAAGCAACCATACACCACATATATATGGAGTATGTAAGTGTCCAGAGGAGGTTCAAGACGATGATTCCAGGAATAAAGGGGTTAACAAATAAGGAGCGTTTAGCAACTTTGGGCTGTGGAATTTACAAGAATGCAGGGCATCTCATTGAAACCTACTGAATGCTAAAAGGAAAAGGTAAGATGGATGTGGAGAGGATGTTTCCTGTGGTGAGGGTATCCAGAACTAGAGGGCCCATCCTCAAAACTGAAGGGTGACCTTTTAGAACAGAGGTAAGGAGGAATATTTTTAGCCAGAGTAGTATATCTGTAGAATGCTTTGCCACAGACTGCAGTGGAGGCCAAGTCTGTTGGTATATTTAAGGTGGAAGTTGATAGCTTCCTGATTGATCAGGGCATCAAAGGATACGGCAAGAAAGCAGATGTATGGAGTTGAGTGGGATCTACAATGAGCAATGATGGAATGGCGGAGCAAACTCAATGGAGTGAATGGCCTAATTCTGCTCCTAGGTTTTATGTTTATATCTCAAACTGAATCATGGGACAATTTACATTGACCAATTAAACCACCCGTATGTTTTTGGAGTGTAAGGAGGAGATACAGAGAATCCTTACAGAATGTCCCTGGAGTTGAACTCCAAACTCTGGAACACTCTGAGCTGTAATAATGTCACACTAACTGCTATGCTACAGTGGTCTTAATGTAGTTTGTTACTATCTCTGTGTTTGTTGTAATATTCTAGAATTATAAAGTTGCAATAAACATAAGTTTGTAATAAAACAAAGGGGAGAGGCAGTACAGAATCAATGTTCAAAGCATATATTTATCAAAATATACCACCCTGAGATTTATTTTCTTGCTGGTATTCACAATAAATACAAAGAAACACAATAGAGACATTAAAGTATGTCTCGGGGTCAATAAAGTATGTCTGAAAAACTGTGTGCAACAAAGTTGGGCAAGTAACCAATGTACAACATTCAACAAGCAGTGCAAATACAAATATAAGAAGAAATGATAATAAATAATGAGCAATAAATTGAGTTGAAGAGACTTTGAAACTGAGTCCATAGGTTGAAGGAATAGCTTTGAGTTGGGGTGACTAAAGTTGAGTGAAGTTATCCCCACTACCTCCCGGTTCTAGAGCCTGATGTTTGATGTAGTGTAGCAGTCAGCATGACATTATTACAGCTTGGAGTGTTCCAGAGTTTGCAGTGTAATTCCGATGCCGTTGTGTAAGGAGTCTCTATTCATTCCCCCCACGGAATGTGTGGATTTTCCCTAAGTGCTCCAATTTCCTCCCACAGTCCAAAGACATATCGAGTGGGTCATTGTAAACTGTCCTGTAATTAAGTTTGGATTAATTGGGGTTGTGGAGTTGCTGGGACAGCGGCTTACTCTGCACTGTATCACTAAATAAGTAAAAACTGTTTCTGAGCCTGGAGTATGGGACCTGTGACTCTTGTATCTCCATCCTGATGGCAGCAGTGAGAAGAGAGCTGTGAGAGTGCTGCTTTAGATGTGTTCAGTAGCGGGGAGGACTTTACCCTTGGTGGACTGGGCTGCATCCATTAATTTTTGCAGGCTGCTCTGATCATGGGCATTATGTTAGATGCTTGGACTCCACTCCCCACGTCAGGGTCAGTACTGGTTGGATATGTGATCCTCTGAGTCCAAAGACTCGTATCTGAGCCAGTGTCCAGGTTCAGCATTAAATTCTGCTGATTAAATCATCATTGCTAGATTAGAAAACTAAAGATTGCAATTGCTGCAGAGGGCAGCTGTTGATTAAATAAACAGAGACCAGGCAGGAAGCAGACTTCATTAAAAAAAGCGAAATGACTAAGGAGAAAAACTCAGACAGGATGAATACTCAGTGCTGGAAGATAAGGGGAAATAATAATGATCTTTGAATGTCAAAGCTCGAATTTGGATACATTATTATTAAAGTTATTCTGTACTATTATTTTAAACTACCCAAAGGCAATGACTTCTCCTTTGGTTTCTAATTTGCTCTTGTTCTCATCTCTGAATGGAACAAACTCTGGGTAATCTTGCAACTAATCACCTTGTCGAAGTTGAGCATGAAACTCACCTGGGTGGAGCTCATACTGATTGTTTCTCTTCTGCCCATTTTGTCAGGATTTATAGAAGTCAGTGTTTCCAGTCTGGGGAAGAGAAAGAAGATGATAATCAAGCACCAACCCTGTACAAACATTCTGTGTCAGATTTAATTTGTGCAGCTTAACACTTCGAGTATCAAATTAAATTTTGAACTTGCCAATTCAATGAATTGTTCCTTAAATTCTTGAAAAACATTATAGTAATATATTCTTTTAACATTAAAAGAATAAAACATTTAAATTTAAAGAGTACCTTTAACACAATTTTCAGGAATTCTAAAGTACTTGACAAACCTTCCAGTAAGATGGTGGTGCACTCAGTTGCAGAGGCTTCTATGGAGCTAACCAAATATGTTATAGTCTTTTTTAACCTGTTTTTTTTTATCACAAGTCCCTGCTGGATATTAAGAACTTAAAGTATTACAGGTCTACCCTCGAAGCAAATTGCTTGTTGGTGGAGAAACTGAAGGAGCTGGACTTGGTGCAACTTGTACTGGTGTCTGCATCAGACAGTCCATGCACCAAGGTGGTGTGCAGTCCAACAGCGAGTGATCATCTCAGTTGCTTTTCTTGGAATCACAAGACCCTGTTGGGCATTGTTAATGTGGAATGTGGGAAGTCCAATTCACAAATTTATTGGAGGACAGCAGGGGTGAATGATGGGCAAGCTGCATGGCCCAGATTGTAGTGAGTACAAGGTCTCAAACTGTGGTGTTTCCTGTTTACAGCTGCCCAGAAGAGAGGCGTTGGAGTTGATAGGCTCCACTGGGTTTCTGTGGGTGGTGTGAAGTGATACCCAAGCTGGAGTCGGTGCTACACCTCCAGTGTTTACTTGACAGAAGACAAGCCATATTGCATTTGACGGCAGACTTCTATAACATTCATGAACTCAGTGTCTTATATAGTTTTTGTGGGACTATATTCCACTGACATCTTTATATTGTATGTGCTTGCTATCTTATGTGCTATATGTGCCTTGTGTATGACTGTTGGTAGTGTGTTTTGCCCTGAGTAACATTGTTTCATTTGACTTCATTTGTATTCATGGGTATTCATGTGGAATCAAACAGGGAGTCCATTTGAGTTTATGCAGATGAACTAGAGATTGTCTGAGCATTGCCAATTCAGTAATAGATTCAATGATACATTGAGGGATCATTTAGTTTGTGGAATCTTTCAAGAAAGCATGCAGGAATGGCTTGTAATGTCATAAGTCAGGTGTTGAATCAGGGCATAGACATTGGAGTCCCGGAAACAGGATTAGATGGAACCCAAGGATGGAACGGGATGCAGGCGAGGCAAGGGAAGCAGGACCAGGACAAGGGACTGGGAACAAGGAGCCTGGGGTGGACTCCGAGACTGGACAAGGACCCAGAACCTGGGTTTTGCCTTGGGCTTGGACCCCCAAACTCAGGCGAGGACGTGACAAGGCTTGGCTAGGGACTTGGGGTCAGGGCTTGGGTCGGGGCTTGGCTGGAGACTTGGGGGTCTTGAGGCTTGGCTGGAGGCTGCAGTCCTGGAGCTTGGGGAACACGGAGGCTGGAGCTAGGGGCAGACTAGGAACTGTACATCAACATGGAGCCAGGGCTTATCCTCCAACAAGCCAGGACTCATCTTTAACAGGACACTGACATGAAACAGGACAGTACACAAACATAGAGCTGGGACTTATCCACCAACAAGCTAGGACTCATCTATAACTCCACACCAAGGTGGGGCAGGACCATCCATCGGGTAACAGCAGAACAGCCTGACCTACCCAACAGAGGCAAAGACAAGACAGATTCCCCCCGCAGGGCAATGGCAGAACGGCCTGACTTACCCCACGGAGGCAAGGACAGGAAGAGACAAACACCAAAGAATGGCAGACAGTTCCACCTCTGCATTGGGGTAGCTCCGAGTAGCCATTACAGTCAGCAGCCTTGGCTAGCTTCAGAAACAACCGGATCCCCGCCTAACTCGGAGTGGCTGACAGCCACCCAGCTGGCCCAGGAAACAACTGAATCCCTACCACAATGGCAGCTCCAACTATTGCCAGCAAGGCTCCCAGAAGCCATGGTTCTCCAACACAGCCCCCAAGGATGGCAATAGCCCATTCTAGCCATCTGTGCCATGAGTATTTTAACCAACCAACCACACTCAATGCCAGGGCCACTTATATTCCCAGTTCCAATATGAGCCTCAGGTGTTTCTGGTTAAGTCCAACCACAGCAAGGGACCGCCGGAAAACCCGGATTCCAGAGTCCACGGACTGGACCACAGACTTCGGACTGAACCACCACACCTAACTGAAGCACACTTAGATTTAAAAGAGCAGGTGAAATTACTGTGAAAATGGAAATGAAATGGAAACAACAGACTGCAGCCAGGAATGAAAGTGAGCATGAATAAAATTAAGGCATCTAGATGTTTGCCTGCCTGGTTGAACAAATTGTGTTACTGTTATGGCAGGGGCTCTTATACAGCAGACCAGTGCAGGTTTAAGGTCATAAGAGATAGGAGCAGAATCAGGACATTTAGCCCATTAAGTCTGATCTCAATTTTATCACAGATGATCCATTTTCCCTCTCAGCCCCCTTCTCCCCATAACCCTTCATGCTCTGACCAATCAGGAATCTATCAATCTTTGCCTTAAATATATTGTACCTATTGTGGCAACAGATTCCACAGATTCACCACTGACCTGCTAAAGAAATTCCTCCTCATCTCCATTCTAAAAGGACCCCTCTCCATTCTGAAACTGTGTCCTCTGATCCTAGACTTTCTCGCAATAGGAAACATCCTCTCCACATCCAGTCTATCAAGGCCTTTCACCATTCAATAGGTTTTTAATGAGGTCACCCTTTATACTTCTGAATTGTAGTGAATACAGGCCCAGAACTATCAAGCACTCTTCATATGACAAGCCGTTCAATCCTGGAATCACTTTCATGAATTTCCTTTGAACCATCTCCAGTGCCAGCACATCCTTTTGAAGATACAGGGGCCCAAAATTGCTCACATTACTCTAAGTGAGGCCTCACCAAACTTTTACACCATGTGAGGCATTTAGAATACTTCTTCCTCTTTGGGCTGTATATATCCTGTGCCTTCCGAATTGCTTCTAAAAATTTCAGCTATTGCTGCTCTGTCTTCATCCTTGCCAGTGTTCTTTTCCAGTCAATATTGGCTAACTCCTCTATCATGCCTCTGTAATTCCCTTTACTCCACTGTAATACTGATACATTTGACTTTAGATTCTCTGTCTCAAATTTCATGGTGAATTCCGTCATATTATGACATATTATGATCACTTCCCTAGTGGTTCTTTTACCTTAAGCTCTTTAATCAATTCCGATTACTGCACAACACCCAATCCAGAATAGCTGACCCTCTAGTGCGCTCACACAGGAACTGCTCTAAAAAGCCATCTCACAGGGTTCTAGAAATTCCCCCTCTTGGCATCCAGCCAACCTGATTTTTCCAATCTACATGCATATTAAAATCCCCATGATTATTGCAACATTGCCCTTTTGGCAAGCATTTTCTATGTCCCATTGTAATTTGTAGATCACATCTTTACTACTGTCGGGGATCTGCATACAACTCACATCAAGTCATTTTACTCTTGAGGTTCCTTAGCTCTACCCATAACAATTCCGACTCTCTGTCACCTCTTTCTAATGATTTGATTTCATGTTTTTTACCAACAGAACCACTCCTCTACTTACTTGCCTGTCCTTTTGATACAATGGACATTAAGCTCCCAGCTATAATGTGCTTTTAGGCATGATTCAGTGACGCTTATGACACCATGCATCTGTAATTGTGCTCCAAGTTCTGTATACTGCATGCATTATAACATCTTCTGTGCTGTACTCACTCATTTCAATTTTGTCTGCATTTTAGATTGCTTCTCATCCTGTTGACTGCAATTCAGCCCTATCATCAGCCTCTCATTACCGAGAGTCTCACGACATTGTCTTTGTTTATGTGTTGCCTTGTTCATATTTTTACATTTATGCTGTCTGTATTTCATTTAGCAGTTCTGTAAGAGCAGTCTGTTCTGCTTTCAGCCTGTTTGGGTTATTGTTGAAGATAAGGGATGATGAGGACTGTGATCAATCCAATTAAGATGGTGGAACTGGCGGGAGGTTTTTCTGGTGAGGAACATCAAGGTTAGTCTTGGGGCTTTTGTTCAATGGGGGATGAAGAGAGAAGATGCTGGAGAGAACAGGTCGTAGGATTCAGCCCGGTGCAGGATAGTGATTTGATGAAGCTAGGTTGATTGAGAATCAGTGAATATGGTGAAATGTTGAGCTCCAATGTACACATTTGACTGTTTAATTAAAATGGGCCCTTTTTTTGTTTTTCATTACTAACTCTTTAGTTAAGATTCATAAATATAATTCCTTTGCTCAGATACAGTGTACTGTGAGATTGTTAACTATCTCATCCTCAGCATTATTACTCTGGTTTTCATCCTTCTGCCAAATTAGTTTAAACACTCCCGAACAACCTAGCTCACAGGTTCAGGTGTAACCCATCCTTTTTTTGTGCAGGTCATACCTTCCCCAGAAGAGATCCCAATGATCCACAAATCTGAATCCCTGCCCCCTGCACCAGTTCCTCAGCCACACATTCACCTACCAAATCATCCTATTCTTACCCTCACTAGCAGTAGCACAGGGAGCAATCCAGAGATTACTACCCTGGAGGACCTGTTTTTCAGCTTTTTTTCTAGTTCTCTAAAACCTCTCTTCAGCATCTCCTCACCTTGTCTACAAACGTCATTGGTACCAATATGCACCAAGACTTCTGGCTGCTCACGTTCACTCTGGAGAATGCCATGGACATGATCTGAGAAATCCCTGACCTGGGTGGGCACCAGGAAGGCAACATACCTTCCGGGTCTCTCTATCGTGCCCACAGAATCTTGTCTCTGTTCCTCTAACTAAGGAATCTCCAGAAAATCCAAAAATCTGAGATACAAAGGGATTTTGGAGTCCTTGCTGCAGAACATCCTAAAGATTGACTTGCAGGTAGAGTCAGTGTTGAGAAAGGTAAATACAATTCTAGCATTCAATACAAGAGGCTTACAATACAAGAGCAGGGATGTGATGCTGAGGCTTTATAAGGTATTGACTAGGCCTCACCTTGAGTATAGTGAACAGTTTTGGGCTTCTCATCTAAGAAAAGATGTGCTGATATTGGAAAGGGTTCAAAGGAAGTTCACAAGGTTGATTCCAGGAATGAAAGGACTATCATATGAGGAACATTTGGGAGCTTTGGGTCTGTACTCACTGGAGTTTAGAAGGAGGGGGGGATCTTGTTGAAACCTTTTGAAAGATGAAAAGCATAGACAGAGTACTTTAAAACACAGAAAGCAAAACAACTTAATCTTACAAAATGGAGTATATAAAACAGTTCCACAAAATGGCAGCCTCCATCTCCAAATACATAGCAGGAATAAAGACAATTGACCTGTCTGCTTTTACTGTCCTTGACCCATTTGAGTCTGACAATTTTTCCATATTTTAAATCCACCATGGCCAACAATACTCAAATGGAGAGAGAGAATACCTTACCAGATACTTCACCTGATCTCGCATAAGCCTGATGAGCCAAAGCCCCTGTAAAACTGCACACTCAAAAGAATGGCCACTTCACTTGCAGCTGAATTATTCTTATTGGCCCTTCTAATAAATCTTCTTTTTGAATTCGTTGCTCCTCAACTCAGAGAAATTGCAATGAAACTGTCTTTAAAATCTCAATTGCTGCCCTGATCAAAAAGTAGCTCTTTTTCATCTTTCATTTCCAAGGGGCATGGTACTCAGCTTGGAATGTCGGCAAGTACTGAGCTATTATAGTAATCTAGCAGAAACATCTCTAACCATCTACAATTTTCTTTACAATGAAATTCAGTTTTATCCCAATTGATAAGTTACAGAACCTGGGCCTCTGTACCTCCCTCTGCAAATGGACCCATGACTTCCTAACCGGAAGACCCCAATATGTGCGGATTGGTGATAACAAACAGACAGACAGACAGACATACTTTATTGATCTCAAGGAAACTGGGTTTCGTTACAGCCGCACCAACCAAGAATAGTGAAGAAATATAGCAATATAAAACCATAAATAATTAATTAATAAGTTAATCATGCCAAGTGGAAATAAGTCCAGGATCAGCCTATTGGCACAGGGTGTCTGACACTCTGAGGGAGGAGTTGTAAAGTTTGATGGCCACAAGTAGGAATGACTTCCTATGACGCTCAGTGTTACATCTCGGTGGAATGAGTCTCTGGCTGAATGTACTCCTGTGCCTAACCAGTATATTATGGAGTGGATGGGAGTCATTGTCCAAGATGGCATGCAACTCTTTTCAGATACCACCGTCAGAGAGTCCAATTCCACCACCACAACATCACTGGCCTTATGAATAAGTTTGTTGATTCTGTTGGTGTCTGCTACCCTCAGCCTGCTGCCCCAGCACACAACAGCAAACATGATAGCACTGGCCACCATAGCCTCGTAGAGCATCCTCAGCATCGTCTGGCAGTTGTTAAAGGACCTCAGTCTCCTCAGGAAATAGAGACGGCTCTGATCCTTCTTGTAGACAGCCTCAGTGTTCTTTGACCAGTCCAATATATTGTCAATTCGTATCCCCAGGTATTTGTAATTCTCCATCATGTCCACATTGACCCCTTGGATGGAAACTGGGGTTACCAGTGCCTTAGCCCTCCTCAGGTCCACCACCAGCTCCTTAGTCTTTTTCACATTAAGCTGCAGATGATTCTGCTCGCACCATGTGACAAAGTTTCCCACCGTCACCCTGTACTCAGCCTCATCTCCCTTGCTGATGCATCCAACTATGGCAGAGTCATCAGAAAACTTCTGAAGATGGCAAGATTCTGTGTTGTAGCTGAAGTGCGAGGTGCAGATGGTGAAGAGAAAGGGAGACAGGACAGTCCCTTGCGGAGCCCCAGTGCTGCTGACCACTCTGTCTGACACACAGTGTTGCAAGCGCACGTACTGTGGTCTGCCAGTCAGGTAATCAATAATCCATGGCACCAGGGAAGCATCCACCTGCATCACTGTCAGCTTCTCACCCAGCAGAGTAGGGCGGATGGTGTTGAACGCACTGGAAAAGTCAAAAAACATGACCCTCACAGTGCTCGCCGGCTGACGAGCTCCTCCTTGCTGAGGATCAACTCTGGTGCACCCCAGGGGTGTGTGTGCTTAGCCCACTGCTCTACTCTCTCTATACCCATGATTGTGTAGCTAGGCATAGCTCAGATACCATCCATAAATTTATTGATGATACAAACATTGTTGGTAGAATCTCAGGTGGAGACAAACAGGCGTATAGGAGCAAGATAAGCCAACTAGTGGAATGGTGTCTCAATGTCAGTAAGACAAAAGAGCTGATTGTGGACTTCAGGAAGGTTAAGACAAAGGAACACATACCAATCCTCATCGAGGGATCATAAGTGAAGAGAGTGAGCAGTTTCAAGTTCCTGGGTGTCAAGATCTCTGAGGACCTAACCTGGTCCCAACATATCGATGCAGTTATAAAGAAGGCAAGACAGTGGCTATACTTCATTAGGAATTTGAAGGGATTTGGTATGTCAACAAATACAAATACAAAAACTTCTATAGATGTATGCTGGAGAGTATTCTAACAGGCTGCATCACAGTCTGGTATGGGGGCAGGGCTATTGCACAGGTCCGGAAGAAGCTGCAGAGGGTTGTAAATTTAGTCAGCTCCATCTTGGGAACTAGCCTACAAAGTACCCAGGACATCTTCAAGGAGTGATGACTCAGAAAGGCAGTGTCCATTATTAAGGTGCCCAGCACCCAGGACATACCCTTTTCTCACTGCTACCATCAAGTAGGGGGTACAGAAGACTGAAGGCACATACTCAGCAATTCAGGAACAGCTTCTTCCCCTCTGCCATCTGATTCTGAAATGGACATTGAACCTGTGAACACTACCTTAATTTTTAATATATATTATTTCTGTTTTTGCATGATTTTTAGTCTATTCAATATATGTAGACTGTAACTAAAAACATAGAAAACCTACAGCACAATACAGGCCCTTTAGAGCAAAATGCTGTTCTGAACACATGTATTTACTTTAGAAATTACCCAAGGTTACCCATATTCCTCTGTTTTTCTTAGCTCCATGTTCCTGTCTAGGAGTCTCTTTAAATACCCTATCATATCCGCCTTCACGACTGTCGGTGGCAGCTCATTCCACGCACTCACCACTCTGTGCAAAAAAAATTACCCCTGACATCTCCCCTGTACCTACTGCCAAGAACCTTAAAACTGTGCCTTCTTGTGTTAGCCTTAACTAACTAATTAATTATTATTTTCTTCTTCTATATTATGTATTGTATTGAATTGGTGCTGCTAAGCGAATAAATTTTACGACAGATGCCGTGATAATAATCCTGATTCTGATTCAATCCAAATGACCAACCCTTTATGCTATGTAAATGTCCTTACTTCCTGTACTATCTCTAAAGTTATTCCTTAACACCTTACCTTAGAATCTTGACCATGCTTTGAGGGCTAAATATATCCTGGGACAGTGGTCAAAGTTCCATCTTTGACTTCACCTGATGACCCTGTGATCTCTGTCTCAGAGGCTGATGTTAGGCTGTCCTTAAAGCGAGTGAAACCTTGCAAAGCAGAAAGCCCTGACGGAATACCTGGCAAGGCTCTGAAAACTTGTGCCAACCAACTGGCGGGTGTATTCAAGGACATTTTCAATCCTTACTGTTATGGGTGCAAGTTCCCACTTGCTTTAAAAAGGCAACAATTATACCCATGCCTAAGAAGAATACTGTGGGCTGCCTTAATGACTATCACCCGGTAGCACTCACATCATCTCACATCTACAGTGATGAAATGCTTTGAGAGGTTGGTCATGACTGAACTGGACTTCCGTCTCAGCAAGGACCTGGACCCATTGTAATTTGCCTATTGCCAAATGCAGGATGGCAGATGCTATCTCAGTGGGTCTCCATGCGGCTTCAGAGCACCTGGACAACACAAACACCTGTGTCAGGATGCTGTTCACAATTAGTACCATCATTCCCACAATCCTGATTGAGAAGTTGCAGAACATGCACAATTTTTAATCTATTCAATAGACATATACTGTACAAAGTATAGTGAATAAGATTTAATTATTTATTTATCATTATTTTTTTTTTCTTCTATATTATGTATTGCATTGAACTGCTGCTGCTAAGTTGACAAATCTCACATCACAAGCCAGTGATAAAAAACCTGATTCTGATTCTAATCTTCTGCACTGGACTCTCATTTTGTGACCCCTTTAAAGCATAGCATAGCACTCTGTCAGCCAAGAGTGTATTCAAGATGATGAGTGTATTCAGTGACAACAATGTCATCAGTGGGCTGTTGTGGGCTGCATCAAAGGTGGTGATGAACCAGCATACAGGAAAATTGGGCTGACTGGTGTAATAACAACAATCTCTCACACTATGTTAATAAGACCAAGGAATTGATTGTAGACTTCAGGAGAGGGAAACAAGAGGCCCATGAGCTACTACTCAGAGGTGAAGAGGGTCAGTAACTTTAAATTCCTGTGTATCACTGTCTCAGCAGACCTGTCCTGGACCCATTGTATAAATACAATTGCAAAGAAAGCACAGCAGCACCTCCACTTCCTCAGGAGTCTGGAGATTCAGCAAAAACACGGATGGTAGAGATGGTTGTAAAGAGAGGTTTTGAAAGATTGGCCTTTATAAATCAATGTATTAGGCACAGGATTTTGGATGTTATGTTGAAATTGTATATGACATTGGTGAGGCCTAATTGTGTGCAGTTTTGGTCATCTACTTCCAGGAAAGATGTAAATAAGATTGAAAGTTCTTACGAATATTCAAATCGAACTCAGATTCACCACTTGTTACACTCTCAACACCATCTGTTCCTCTGAAACATTTCACCTTTCACCCATAACCCATGATTTTTAGTTATAGTATCACCCAACCTAATTGGAAAAAGCTGCTTGCTTTTACCTCATCTATACCACACATGATTTTGTATATCTCTATCAAATCTCTCCTCAATCTTGTATGTTCAGGGGAATAAAGTCCTGATCTATTCTCTCTAACTCATGACCAGGCAACATCTTTATAAATTTTCTCTGTAGTCTTTCAGCCGTATTTACATCTTTCCTGAAGATGGGTGACTAAAACTGCACACAATTAGGCCTCACCAATGTCATATACAATTTTGAAATAACATCCCAAATCCTGTGCCTAATACATTGATTTTTAAAGGCCAGTCTTTCAAAACCTCTCTTAACAACCATCTCTACCATCTGTGCTTCTTTTTCATAGACACAGAATTGCCTATCTGTCCCCTAACTATAGAGTCCCCTATTAATGCTGCCATCCTCTTCTGTTCCCTACCTTTCTGAGCCACAGGGCCAGACTCAGTTCCACAAGCATGGCTACTGTTGCTTCTCCCAGGTAGATAACCCGCTCCAACAATACTCAAAATGGAGTACTTATTGTTAAGGGGAATGGCCACAGAGGTGCTCTCTACTCCCTTCCCTCTCTTGACAGTCACCCACTTAGAAACATAGAAAACCTACAGCACAATACAGGCCTTCAGCCCACAAAGCTGTGCAGAACATGTCCCTACCTTAGAACTACCTAGGCTTTACCCATAACCCTCTATTTTTCTAAGCTCCATGTAGCCATCCAGGAGTCTCTTAAAAGACCCTATAGTTTCCGCCTCCACCACCGCCTCTGGCAGCCCATTCCACGCACTCACCATTCTCTGTGTAAAAAACTTATCCCTGACATCTCCTCTGTACCTACTCCCCAGCAGCTTAAACCTGTGTCCTCTTGTGGCAACCATTTCAGCCCTAGGAAAAAGGCTCTGACTATCCACATGCTCAATGCCTCTCATCATCTTATACACCTCTATCAGGTCACCTCTCATCCTCCATCTCTCCAAGGAGGAAAGGCCGAGTTCACTCAACCTATTCTCAATAGGCAAGGCCCCCAATCTAGGCAACATCCTTGTAAGTCTCCTCTGCACCCTTTCTATGGCTTCCAAATCCTTCCTGTAGTGAGGCGACCAGAACTGAGCACAGTACTCCAAGTGAGGTCTGACCAGGGTCCTATATAGCTGCAACATTACCTCTCGGCTCCTAAATTCAATTCCATGATTCATGAAGGCCAATACACCGTATGCCTTCTTAACCACAGAGTCAACTTGTGCAGCAGCTTTGAGTTTCCTATGGACTCGGACCCCAAGATCCCTCTGATCCTTCACACTGCCAAGAGTCCTACCATTAATACTATATTTTGCCATCATATTTGACCTACCATAATGAACCACCTCACACTTATCTGGGTTGAACTCCATCTGCCACTTCTTAGCCTAGTGTTGCGTCCTATCGATGTCCCGCTGTAACCTGTCAATTTTTGCAGGATCTACACTCTGTGGCCACTTTGCTTGGTACGCCTGCATAGGTTTGTCTGGCAGATGGCAGCAGAGACCTCTTCCAAATTCCGCAAATCATCATCAAAAGGTGACGTGCATCAGGAGGTTGTCCAAATAGATGACACAGTGACACCATGAAATGTCAACCAGGACCCTCTCTACTTTGAACGTGGCCAGGACATTATACAGGTGAAACGGCATTACCTGGAAGTGTCACAGCCCTTGACTAGTGGTGGAAGCAGTCTTTGGCTGGGCCTCTGGGGCGAATTCAACCTGCCAGTAACCACTGTGGAGACTGAGAGAGCTGAACCAGTTTGAACCCATGTTGCAGTCTCAGGCCATCATCTATTTGGGGTTGTGGCAAGGAGTCCTTCAGGGTCATGGTGGTCTACATAGAACTGCCACGACCCATTTTTTTTCCTGACCAACACCACTGCAGCTGTCCATGGGATGTTGGAGGGGTCGATAATGCCAGCTGCTGTCAGCTCTTTGATCCTCTGCGCCCAAGCGGATGGGTGGTCATCGTCTGTGTTAACATTGTCCAATGTGTCTGAAGTCCACACCATTCACTGTGTCACTGACACACCACACAGCCCTCACGGTAACAATGACACCGCACACCCCTTACTGTAATACTGACACACCCTAACCCCTCACTGTAAAAGTGACACTGACTCAACCCATACCCTTCATTGTACCACTGACACCCCAAATTCCTCACTGTATCACTCTGACACAACTCACCCTCATTGACATGCCCCAAACCCTTCACTGTATTACCGACACACCCCACTGTAATACTGAAACACCTCAGAACACTCTCGGTAACACTGACACCCCATAAACCTTTCTATAACTCTGACACATCTGTAAAAATAACTCCCAGCATATCCCTCACTGTGACACTGACACACCTCATACCTTTCACTGTGACACTGACACACCCCACCTCCCTCCCACTCAAGCTGACACTCTACACCTTTTTCTATAACACTGACACACACCATACCCCTTAGGGTGACACTGACACGCCATACCCGTTTCTATTACACTGATACTCCCAACACCCCTCACTGTATTACTGACACACTGCATACCCCTCACTGTAACACTGACACACACCACAACTGTCACTGTAACAGTGACACAGCCCACACCTCTCATTTGACACAGTCAGACCCTTTACTGTAACACTGTAATAAACCACAACCAACACAGTGAGACTGACACAACCCACAGACATCACTGTAACACTGACACCCCACACCACTTTCTATAACAGTGACACATTGCACACAACACACTGTAAAAATGACACACAGCATACCCCTCAGTCTAACACTGACATACCCCACACCCCTCACTGTGACACTGACACATTCCACCTCTTCACTATGACACTGACACCCCCACACCACTCACTGTGAAACTGACTCATCACACAGCCCACACTGTAACATTGACACCCTACACCCCATACTATCACACTGACAAACCTCACGCCCATTATTGTAACTCTGACACACACCACACCCTTCACTGGGTAACACTTACACACCCCACAGCCCTCACTGTAACACTGACACATCCCACACCCCTCGCTGTAACACTGACACCCCACACTCCCCGCTGTAGCACTGATATATCCCACACCCCTCACTGTGACACAGACACACCCCACCTCCTTCACTGTGACACTGCCACTTCCCAAATCCCTCACTGTGACTCTGACACACACCACACCATTCACTGTAACACTGGCACACACACACACCCCTCACTGTAACACTGACACCCACACACTTTTCTTTAACCCAGACACATCACACATCCCTCAATGTATCACTCTGACACAACACACCCTTCACTGTAAACGTAACTCCAAGCATACCTCTCAGTGTAACACTGACACACCGCACAGACCTCACTGTGACACTGACACACCCCACCTCTCTCACTGTGACAGTTACACACCTCACACCCCACACTGTAACATTGACGTGCCCCACAACCCACACCATTCACTGTAACACTGACACACAACACATTCCTCACTGTAACACTGACACACCTCACACCCTTCATTGTAACTCTGACACACCCCACAACCCTCACTGTATCACCCTGACACCCCAGATCCCTCACTGTAACACTGACCCTCCCCACATCCCTCACTGTAACACTGACACCCACACACTCTTCTTTAACCCAGACACACCACACATCCCTCAATGTATCATTTTGACACAACACACCCTTCACTGTAAAAGTAACTCCCAGCATACCCCTCAGTGTAACACTGACACACTGCACACACCTCACTGTAACACTGAACACACACCACCTCTCTCACTGTGACCCAGACACACCCCACACTGTAACACTGATGTACCCCACACCCCTCACTGTGACACGGACACACCCCACACCCCTCAATATAACACTGACACCCGACACCTTCTCACTGTAACACTGACATAACACTCACCCTTCACATGTAATACTGACACACCCCTCACACCCCGCTGTAACACTGACGCAACCCACACCCCTCACTGTGACACTGACATACCACGCCCCTTTTTATATCAGTGACACCCCCCACACCACTCACTGAAACAATGACATACCCCATACTCCTCACTGTATCACTTTGGCAAAGTCACACTCCGATTCACCCACAACCCTCACTATAATGCTGACATCCCCACACCTCTCACTGTTATACTCACACCCCACACCTCTTTCTATAACACTGACACACCCCACACCCTTCACTGTAACACTAACACACCCCATACACCTCACTGTATCACCGTGACATAATCACACTCCTCACTGTAACACTGACACCCCACACCCTTCACTGTAACACTGACACCCCACACCCCCTTTATAACAGTAGCAAGAGCAAATCCCTGTCCCTGCCTTTGCAATGTGTTTGGTCTCTCAGTTGATTTAAAGCTACAAAGACATTGTGTACAGGAGGTATTACTGGACGCCTTTGTGTTTCAATTTCAGTATACCCACAGCTGAAGATAGTTTCAGGATTCAGTTATTGAGTAACTCTTTGTAAATTAGGAGTGTCTAGTCACTCTGGCTACACATGCAAAATCTTTCATCAGCTGCCTCTTCCTGTAAAAACACCAAAAAGTGTTGGCAGGAAACTTCCTCCCACATCACACCCAACAGTTCTCTGAGTTGTGCTCAAAGTAATTAAACTGGCTAACTCAATGCTCGGACATGAATGCAGGAAATATGACCAATCTCTTTCCTTGCCACCTGGATAAATCCCATCTTTTCTGGGGTTATTTCAATGGGACACTACCACAAACACATCTTTACCCCCCCCCACCTCCCATAGAGATTGCTCCCTCCACTCTCCCTTGTCCATTCATCCCTTCCCACTAATCTCCCTCCTGTTACTATCCCTGCAAGTGGCAGAAGTGCATCAGTTGCCCATTTACCTGCTCCCTCCATTTAAGGTGACGAATAGTCATTCTCTTGCATTTCTTATACTCCTCAAGTACCTCATTTGTTCCTGCCTGACTATGCCTGCTATGCACCTCCTTTTTCTTAACCAGGGCCTCAATATCTCTCAAAACCAAGCTTCCCTAAACCTGTTATCCTTGCCTCTAATTCTGACAAGAACATACAGTACAAACTCTGTACTCTCAAAATTTCACATTTAAAGGCCTCTGATGCACCATCAATAACTCTCTCTGAGACGTGAAGACGAGATATCGGCTTTTATTGACTGGAAGAAAGAACAGGCAGTAGTTGACCACCATACTACATCCTGGAGACTGAGGGCTGGGTTCAGGCCTCAATCGCCTTTATACCGGGGTCTGTGGGAGGAGCCACAGGAGCAGTCAGCAGGGGGCATGTCCAGACAGGTATATGTAGTTCACCACATTCACCCCCCCCCCGTTGTTTTAAAAGAGAGTCCCCATGGGGCGAAGTTTCTGACAAGTATATTTACAGGTTAAGTCTATCAGGTGGTCGAATCTGTCGCTGTGATCTATGTAGCACTGGCTGTGATTGCACAGGTGCTGGTGGTGATTGCACCGGAGATGGTGGTTGTGCTGGTTCCGGCCTAACTGGAGGTGTCAGCCCACTAGGCATCAGTGATCCCTCATGTGTGTGGCGTTCTCCCTCTCCACCTGTCCATTTCCCTGGGGATTATAACTCGTATATGCCTGGTATATGCGTGTGCGAGGCGCCCGGTATGGGAGTGTTGTGAGGAGTCTGTGTAGGGCACAGTGTGCGCGGTGTCACCTCGGGTACAGGGTTCATAGTCACCATGCAGTGTTCGGGGTAGTGGTTTGCTGCTCCTGCAGGCGCCAGGTCGCGGACGGAGACCGTGTCCTCCCGCCCATCAGGTAAGACCACATAGGCATACTGGGGGTTCACATGTAGAAGGTGAGCCCTCTCGACCAGCGGGGAGTATTTATTGCTCCTCACATGTTTCCGGAGCAGCACTGGCCCTGGGGACGTCAGCCAAGCTGGTAGGGTGGTCCCAGTGGCAGACTTCCTGGGAAAAGAGAATAGGCGCTTGTGAGGGGTAGCATTGGTGGACGTACATAACAGAGAGCGGATAGAGTGGAGTGCCTCAGGGAGGACCTCCTGCCATCGAGAGACCGGCAACCCTTTTGACTTAAGGGCTAAAAGTGTGGCCTTCCACACTGTGGCATTCTCCCTCTCCACCTGTCCATTTCCCCGGGGATTATAACTCGTGGTCCGACTAGTAGCAATGCCCCTAGCCAGCAGGTACTGGCGCAGCTCGTCACTCATAAAGGAGGACTCTCTATCACTGTGGATATAGCAGGGATATCCGAACAGAGTGAAGAGCTGGCGCAGGGCTTTTATGACGGACGTGGTAGTGGTGTCGGGGCAGGGGATGGCAAAGGGGAACCGCGAGTACTCGTCGATAATATTGAGAAAGTAGACAAGGGGGTCCTTAAAGTCAACACTCAGTCGCTCAAAGGGGCAGGTGGCCTTGATAAGTTGCGCATTTTCAGGACGGTAGAAGTGCGGTTTGCACTCAGCGCAGACTTGGCAGTCCCTGGTCATCGTCCTGATGTCCTCAAGGGAGTACGACAGGTTCCGGGCTTTCACGAAATGGTAAAATCGGGTGATCCCCGGATGGCAAAGATGTGCATGGAGGGCGTATAGCTGGTCGAGCTGTGCGCTGGCACACGCTCTCCGGGATAGGGCATCAGGGGGCTCATTGAACCTTCCAGGCCGGTACAGGATATCATAGTTGTAGGTGGAGAGTTCTATTCTCCACCGCAAAATTTTATCATTTTTGATTTTGCCCGGCTGTTGGTTGCTGAACATGAACGCAACTGAGCGCTGGTCGGTCAGCAAGGTGAACCTTTTGCCGGCGAGATAGTACCTCCAGTGCCTAATAGCTTCCACTATGGCCTGGGCTTCTTTCTCCACTGCGGAGTGCCGAATTTCAGAGTCTTGAAGGGTACGAGAAAAGAATGCTACTGGCCTGCCTGCCTGATTGAGGGTAGCAGCAAGCGCGAAATCGGAGGCGTCACTCTCTACTTGGAAGGGAATGATCTCGTCCACCGCATGCATCGTTGCTTTGGCAATGTCCCCTTTAATGCGGCTGAAGGCCGCGCAGGCCTCGGCAGAGAGGGGAAAAGTGGTAGACTTGACCAGGGGGTGGGCCTTGTCTGTGTAATGGGGGACCCATTGGGCGTAATAGGAAAAGAAGCCCAGGCACCGTCTGAGGGCTTTGAGAGTGGTGGGAAGAGGGAGTTCTAACAGGGGGCGCATACGGTCGGGATCAGGGCCAATGACCCCGTTTTCCACGACACACCCAAGGATAGCGAGTTGGGTGGTTCTGAACACACACTTGTCTGTCCCTATTATAAGTAAGGTTCAGGGCCTTGGCCACTTGGAAAAATTGTTGGAGGTTGGCGTTGTGATCCGGCCAGTCGTGACCACAGATGGTGATGTTATCCAGATAGGGAAATGTGGCCTTCAGCTGGCACTGGTCCACCATCCGGTCCATTTCCCTCTGGAAGACAGAGACACCATTTGTGACACCAAATGGGATGCACAGGAAGTGATAGAGCCTGCCGCCTGCCTCGAAGGCGGTGTAGGGGCGGTCCTCTGGGCAGATGGGGAGCTGGTGATAAGCGGATTTCAGATCTATTGTCGAGTACACCTTGTACTGAGCTATCTGGTTGACCATATCCACGATGCGGGGTAGGGGCTACGCGTCAAGCTGCGTGAACCTATTGATGGTTTGACTATAGTCCATGACCATCCTATTTTTCTGCCCGGTCTGAACAACAACCACCTGGGCCCTCCAAGGGCTTGTGCTTGGCTCAATGATCCCCTCTCTGAGCAGCCGCTGCACCTCTGACTGAATGAAGGCCCTGTCCCCCGCGCTGTACCTCCTGCTTTTAGTTACCACAGGTTTACAGTCAGGGTCAGGTTGGCGAACAGCAGTGGGGGAGGGATCTTGAGGGTGGAGAGGCTGCAAGTAGTGTCAGTGGCGCAGCTGTCGGCATGGTGCTGGGTGGGATGTGTGGTTCGGTGTGTGTGTGTGGTCAGTAGCGGGGTATATGGCGAGGTTCCACAAAACTGAGGATTCATCAATAACTCCCTCTGAGACGTGAAGGCAAGATATCGGCTTTTATTGACTGGAAGAAAGAACAAGCAGTAGTTGACCACCATACTACATCCTGGAGACTGAGGGCCGGGCTCAGGCCTCAATCGCCTTTATACCAGGGTCTGTGGGAGGAGCCACAGGAGCAGTCAGCAGGGGGCGTGTCCAGACAGGTATATGTAGTTCACCACCGCCTCCCAGTTACAAAGTACACCCTTCCCAGAAAACAACCTGTCTCAATCGACTCACAAGAGAAAATCTGCAAATCTGGGTAACACACACAAAATGCTGGAGGAACTCAGCAGGCCAGGCAGAATCTAGGAAAAGAATACAGTCAACATTTCAGGCCAAAACCCTTCAGCAGGACTGGAGAAAAAAGCTGAGGAGCAGATTTAAAAGGTGGGGGAGGGGAGAGAGAAACACAAGGCGATGGGTGAAACCTGAAGAGGGAGGGATGAAGTAAAGTGCTGGGAAGAACATAGAACATAGAAGAATACAGCACAGTACAGACCCTTTGGTCCACAATGCTGTGCCAATCCTTAAACCCTGCCTCCCATATAACCCTTGATGCACCATCAATAACTCTCTGAGACGTGAGGCGAGATATTGGCTTTTATTGACTGGAAGAAAGAACAAGCAGCAATTGACCACCATGCTACATCCTGGAGACTGAGAGGCAGGGCTCAGGCCCCAATCGCCTTTATACCGGGGTCTGTGGGAGGAGCCACGATCAGTGGGAGGAGCCACAGGAGCAGTCAGCAGGGCGGGCATGTCCAGACAGGTATATGTAGTTCACCACATTACTACACCTTAAATTCCTCCATATACCTGTCCAGTAGTCTCTTAAATTTCACTAGTGTATCTGCCTCCACCACAGACTCAGGCAGTGCATTCCACGCACCAACCACTCTCTGAGTAAAAAACCTTCCTCAAACATCCCCCCTGAACTTGAGCAGTG
Organism: Hemitrygon akajei; assembly: GCF_048418815.1. Lineage (NCBI taxonomy): Eukaryota > Metazoa > Chordata > Chondrichthyes > Myliobatiformes > Dasyatidae > Hemitrygon > Hemitrygon akajei. Next base: position 57,181,615 of record NC_133139.1, on the reverse strand, counting down.
GTGCCCTGGGGAAGAGGCGCTGGCAGTCCACTCTATCTATTCCTCTTAATATCTTGTATACCTCTATCATGTCTCCTCTCATCCTCCTTTTCTCCAGAGAGGAAAGTCCTAGCTCCCTTAATCTCTGATCATGATGCACACTCTCTAAACCAGGCAGCATCCTGGTAAACCTCCTCTGTACCCTTTCCAATGCTTCCACATCCTTCCTATAGTGAGGTGACCAGAACTGGATATAGTACTCCAAGTGTGGCCTAACCAGAGTTTTATAGAGCTGCATCATTACCTCGCGACTCTTAAACTCTATCCCTCGACTTATGAAAGCTAACACTTCATAAGCTTTCTTAACTACCCTGTCTACCTGTGAAGCAACTTTCAGGGATCTGTGGACATGTACCCCCAGATCCCTCTGCTCCTCCACACTTCCAAGTATCCTGCCATTTACTTTGTACTCTGCCTTGGAGTTTGTCCTTCCAAACCTCATACTTCTCTGGGCTAACCTCCATCTGCCACTTCTCAGCCCACTTCTGCATCCTATCAATGTCTCTCTGCAATCTTTGACAATCCTCTACACTATCCACAACACCACTGACCTTTGTCTCGTCTGCAAACTTGCCAACCCACCCTTCCACCCCCACATCCAGGTCGTTAATAAAAATTATGAAAAGTAGAGGTCACAGAACTGATCCTTGTGGGACACCACTAGTCACAACCCTCCAATCCAAATGTACTCCCTCCACCACAACCCTCTGCTTTCTGCAGGCAAGCCAATTCTGAATCCACCTGGCCAAACTTCCCCCGGATCCCATGCCTTCTGACTTTCTGAATAAGCCTACTGTGTGAAACCTTGTCAAATGCCTTACTAAAATCCATGTAGATCACATCCACTACACTACCCTCATCTATATGCCTGGTCACCTCCTCAAAGAACTCTATCAGGCTTGTTAGACATGATCTGCCCTTCATGATCTGCCGTGCTGTCTATTCCTGATCAGGCCATGATTCTCTAAATGCCCATAGATCCTATCTCTAAGAATCTTTTCCAACAGCTTTCCCACCACAGATGTAAGGCTCACTGGTCTATAATTACCCAGACTATCCCTACTACCCTTTTTGAACAAGGGGACAACATTCGCCTCCCTCCAATCCTCCAGTACTATTTCTGTGGACAATGAGGACATAAATATCCTATCCAGAGGCTCAGCAATCTCTTCCCTTGCCTTGTGGAGCAGCCTGGGGAATATTCCTTCAGGCCCCGGGGACTTAACTGTCCTAATGTATTTTAACAATTCCAGCACCTCTTCTGCATTAATATCAACAAGCTTCAGAACATCAACCTCACTCATATTGTCCTCACCATCATCAAGTTCCCTCTCATTGGTGAATACTGAAGAGAAGTATTCAATGAGGACCTCCCTCACTTCGACAGCCTCCAGGCACAACTTCCCACCTTTATCTCTAATCGGTCCTATCTTCACTCCTGTCACCCTTTTGTACTTCACATAATTGAAGAATGCCTTGGGGTTTTCCTTTACCCTACCTGCCAAGGCCTTCTCATGCCCCCTTCTTGCTCTCTTCAGCCCCTTCTTAAACTCCTTTCTTGCAACCCTATATTCCTCAATAGACTCATCTGATCCTTGCTTCCTAAACCTCATGTATGCTGCCTTCTTCCCTCTGACTAGATTCTCCACCTCACTTGTCACCCATGGATTCTTCACTCTACCATTCTTTATCTTCCTCAGCGGGACAAATTTATCCCTAACATCCTGCAAAAGATCCCTAAATATTGACCATATGTCCATAGTACATTCCCCTGCAAAAACATGATCCCAATTCACACCTGCAAGTTCTAGCCTTATAGCTTCATAATTTGCCCTTCCCCAATTAAAATTTTTCCTGTCCTCTCTGATTCTATCCTTTTCCATGGTAATGTTAAAGGCCAGGGAGCGGTGGTCACTGTTCCCCAGATGCTCACCCACTGGGAGATCTATGACCTGACCCGGTTTGTTACTTAATACTAGATCTAGTATGGCATTCCCCCAGTCGGCCTGTCAACATACTGTAACAGGAATCCGTACTGGACGCACTTAACAAACTCTGCCCCATCTAAACCATTGGAACTAATCTAGTGCCAATCAATACTAGGGAAGTTAAAGTCACCCATGATAACAATCCTGTTATTTTTGCACCTTTCCAAAATCTGCCTCCCAATCTGCTCCTCGGTATCTCTGCTGCTAGCAGGGGGCCTATAGAATACTTCCAATAGAGTAACTGTTCCCTTCCTGTTCCTAACTTAAACCCATACTGACTCAAAAGAGGATCCTGCTACATTACCCACCCTTTCTGTAGCTGTAATAGTATCCCTGACCAGTAATGCTACCCCTCCTCCCCTTTAACCCCCTCTCTATCCCTTTTAAGCACTGAAATCCAGGAATGTTGAGAATCCATTCTTGCCCTGGTGAAGTTTCTGTAATGGCCACTACATCATAATTCCATGTATGTATCCAAGCTCTCAGTTCATCACCTTTGTTCCTGATGCTTTTTGCATTGAAGTACACACACTTGGCACGTTTATTCTGTTTCTCTTTCCTCAAAGCCTATTTATATGTTAGATCTGGCTTTACTCCATGCACTATACTAGCAGCTCTCGCATGACCTTTATCCTCCTCTACCTCACCATCTGCTCTAACACTCTGGTTCCCCTCCCCCTGCAAATCTAATTTAACCCCCCCCCCCCACCCCGGAGCAGCACTAGCAAACCTTCCTGCAAGGATGTTAGTCCCCCTCCAGTTCAGGTGCAACTCGTCCCATCGGAATAGGTCCCACCTTCCCTGGAAAAAGGCTCATTTGTCCAGAAACATGAAGCCCTCCCTCCTGCACCAACTCCTTAACCACGTATTTAGCTGCATTATCTTCCTATTTCTAGCCTCACTGGCACGTGGCACGGGTATCAATCCTGAGATTGCAACCCTGGAGGTCCTGTCCTTCAACTTTGCACCTAACTCCCTAAATTCTCTTTGCAGGACCTCCTTCTTCCTATCCAAATTATTGGTCCCTACATGGACCATGACATCTGGCGCTCACACTCCCTCTTGAGAATACTGAGAACTCGATCAGAGATATCGCGGACCCTGGCACCAGGGAGGCAACAAACCATCCAGGATTCTCGATCTCTTCCACAGAACCTCTTATCTGTCCCCCTAACTATCGAGTCCCCTATCACTACTGCTCTCCTCTTTTCCCTCCTTCCCTTCTGAGCTGAGGGTCCAGTCTCAGTGCCAAGGATGCAACCTCTGCAACTTGACCCTGGTAGGTCGTCCCCACCAACAGTATCCAAAACGGTATACTTATTTTTGATGGGAGCGGCCACAGGGGTGCTCTGCTCTTCCTGTCTATTCCCCTTCCCTCTCCTGACAGTCACCCAGCTACCTGTCTCCTGACTCTTAGGGGTGACTATCTCCCTGTAACTCCTGTTTAGTTCTGCCTCTGCCTAACAAAAGATCCGAAGTTCATCCAGCTCCAGCTCTAGTTCCCTAATTCGGTTTGTCAGGAGCTGCAGCTGGATGCATCTTTTGCGGGTGTAGTCATCAGGGACAATTGTGCTTGCCCTGAATTCCCACATACTGCAAATGGAGCACTTGACTGCCCTACGTGCTGCCTCCATTACCTACTCCTAAGCTAATTAGATTAATTAAAGGAGCTTACCTGTCTTTACCTCACTGGGAGCCAGCTCGTCCTCAGCCTCTGCTCGCCGAAGCCTCTCGAGCTAAAGCCTCCATACTCTGTCTCCCACTACTCCGTTGCCTGCTACTATGTCGCCCGCTCCATTAATCTGCTTGCTTTTTAAACTCTCCTGCTGCCTCATGGGCTGACTTTCATATGCTTGTGCAGTCGTGCCCCGTTCAAACTACCAAAGAAATGAAGTAAATTGGTGAAAGAGACAAAAGGCCAAGGAAGCTAGAAAAGGGTGGAGGAGCACCAGGGGGAGGCAATAAGCAGGCAAGTAGATAAAGTGAGAGAAGAAAAAGGGGATGGGAAATGGTGAAGAAGAGGTGGGGTGTGGTGGTCATTCCCAAATGCTCGAGAAATCGATGTTCATGCCATCAGGTTGGAGGCTACCCAAACAGAATATAAGGTGTTGTACTGCCAACCTAAGTGTGGTCTCATCACGACAGCAGAGAAGGTCATGGATGGACATATTGGAATGGGAATAGGAAGTGGAATAAAAATGGGTGGCCACTGGGAGATGACACTTTATCTGGCAAATGGAGTTTAGGTTCTCAGCGAAGTGGTCTCCCAATCTACGTCGGGTTTCACCGATATACAGGAAGCCACATCAGGAACACCAGACACAGTATATGACCCCAACAGACTCACAGATGAAGTGTCACCTCACCTGGAAGGACTGTTTGGGGCCCTGAATGATAGTAAGGGAGGAGGTGTAGGGGCAGATGTAGCACTTGTTCTGCTTGCAAGGTTAAATGACAGGAGGGAGATCATTGGGGAGGGACAAATGGACAAGGGAGTCGCAGGAGTGATCCCTGCGGAAAGAAAAAAGTGAGGAGGAGGGAAAGATGTGCCTGGTGGTGGGATCCCTTTGGAGATGCAGAAATTTTAGAGAATTATGTGCTGGACGTGGAGGCTGGTGGGGTAGTTGGTGAGGACAAAAGAAAGCCTATCTTTGCTAGGGCAGCAGGAGGTAGAGTCCCTATCCTCCTGCCATCCTACCAGGGATAGGATTTCTCTTGACCCTATCCTACTCTATCAGGGAAAGGGTTCCTCTTTTCCCCCATTCTCCCGCCTGTGAATCTTTGGGGCTCATATAGCCATATAACAATTATAGCACGAAAACAGGCCATCTCGGCCCTTCTAGTCCGTGCCGACGTTTACACTCACCTAGTTCCACTGGCCCACACTCAGCCCATAACCCTCCATTCCTTTCCTATCCATATACCTATCCAATCTTACTTTAAATGACAATGTCAAACCTGCCTCTACCACTTCTACTGGGAGCTCATTCCACACAGCTACCACTCTCTGAGTAAATAAATTCCCCCTCGTGTTACCCTTAATCTTTTGCCCCCTAACTCTCAAATCATGTCCTCTTGTTTGAATCTCCCCTACTCTCAATGGAAAAAGCCTATTCACGTCAACTTGATCTATCCCCCTCATTATTTTAAATATCTCTATCAAGTCCCCCCTCAACCTTCTACGCTCCAAACAATAAAGACCTAAATTTTTCAACCTTTCCTTGTAACTTAGCTGCTGAAACCCAGGTAACATTCTAAATATACTGTGTTCAATACTCCCAGTGTGGCCTCCTGTATATCGATGACATCCGACGCAGATTGGGAGACTGCTTCACTAAGCACCTGCGCTCTGTCCACCAGAACAAGCGGAATCTCCCAGTGGCCACCTGCTTTAATTCCACTTCCCATTCCATTTTGATATGTCCATCCATGACCTCCTCTTCTGTCATGATGAGGCCACACTTAGGTTGGAGGAACAACACCTTAAATTCCATTTGGGTAGCCTCCAACCTAATGGCATGAACATTGATTTCTCAAGCTTCTGTTAATGCCCCCCATCCCCCTCTCCTTCACCATTTTCCATGCCTCTTTTCCCTCTCTCATGTTTTCTCCTTGTCCACCCATCGTCTCCTTCTGGTGCTCCTCCCCCCTTTGCTTTCTTCCATAGCCTTCTGTCTCTTTCACCAATCAACGTCCCAGCTCTTTACTTCATCTTTCAACCTCCAGGCTTCACCTGTCATGTTGCATTTCTCTCTCCCCTTCCCCCACCTTTTAAACCTGCTCCTCGGCTTTTTTCACCAGTCCTGCTGAAGGTTTTTGTCCCGAAACATCGACTATACTTTTTTTCCTAGATGCTGTCTAGCCTGCTGAGTTCCTCCAGCATTTTGTGCATGTTGCTGTCTCAGTCCACACTTGCCAGAACCTTTCTGAAACTATCAAAATTTGTCACTCTACAATTTAGAATGCCAGCCTGTGGATCAGACCTATCCTTTTCCATAATTACCCTGAAACTAATGGTATTATGATTACTAGATGCAAAGTGTTCCCTTACATAAACTTCTGTTTTATTCCCTAATAGGAGATCTAGTATCACACTCTCTCTAGTTGGGACTTCTATGTACTAATTAAGGAAGCATTCCTGAACACACTTAACAAACACTTTCCCATCCAGCCCTTTTGCAGTATAGGAGTCCCAGTCAATATGTGGAAAGTTAAAATCACATATTATCACAACTTTATGTTTCTTACAACAATCTGTGATGTCTCTATAATTTGCTCCACTAAATCCTGTGGACTGTTGGATGTTCTATAATATAATCCCACTGATATGGTCATACCTTTCTTATTCCTCAGTTCCACCCATAAAGCCTCACTCGAGAAGCTCTCCAGTCTGTCCTGACTGAGCACTGCCATGACATTTTCCCTGACTAGTAATTCCACCGCTCCCTCTTTAATCTCTCCCTCCCTATCATGTCTAAAACAATGGAACCCCGGAACATTGAGCTGCTAGTCCTGCCACTCCTGCAGCCAAGTCTCACTAAGGGCTATAGTGTCATAATTCTACATCCCTAAGCTCATCTGCTTTTCCTACAATACTTATTGCATTGAAATATACACAGCTCAGACATTAGTCCCAGATTGCTCGGCCTTTTGACTCATGACTTTGTATGTAGGCTTAACAACATCTTTCTCCTTAACCACTCTACTATCTGTTCTAGTGTTCTGATTCCCACCTCCCTGCAAATCTAGTTGAGAACCAGCTCCCCCCACCACCCTCCACGTTTGCAGCACCAGCAAATCTTCCCACTAGGATACTGGTCCCCCCTCCAGTTCAGATGCAAACCAACCCTTCTGTATAAGTACTACGTTCCGTGGAAGAGAGCCAATAATCTAAAATTCTCCATCCTACACCATCTCATTAGCCATGTGTTAATCTGCAGGATCTCTTGTTGCTTGGTTTGTCCAACCTTAAGCCTGCTGAGGCTTATAAAAAGCCTTTAGGCTTACCTTAATCCTATCCAGTGTTGATTTCTCATGACCCATCTCAACCTTCTTAATTTCCCCTTTGAGGTTCTTCTTTCACTTTTTATACTCATGATATGTCTCTCTCGTCATTAGTTCCCCATACCTGTCAAATAATTCCTTTTCTCTTTTTATCCAACCCTCAAAATCCCTTGACATCCAGCATTTCCTATGATTATCACCACTGGCTTGTATCCTGACAAGACCACGTTGGCCTTGAACTCTTGTTATTTCTTCTTTGAAAGCTCCCCACTAAGTAGAGCTTGTTACAAATAGACACCTCCAATCTACATTTGTCATGTCCTACCTTCAGGATGTCCTGAAGGTGAAAGGTGAACAGCCAGAGGTCATGGTATATATTGGTACCAATGACATAGGTAGAAAAAGGAAGGATGTCCTGAAAACAGACTACAGGGTGTTAGGAAGGAAGTTGAGAAGCAGGATTTCAAAGGTAGTAATCTCGGGATTACTGTCTGCCATATATTAGTGTGTATAGGAATAGAGTGAGGTGGAGGATGAATGTGTGACTGAGGGATTGGAGCAGAGGGGCAGGGATTCAGATTTCTGGATCACTGGGACCTCTTTTGGGGCAGACGTGACCTATACAAAAAGGACTTGAATCTGAGGGGACCAATATCCTAGCAGGGAGGTTTGCTAAGTCTAAAGGGGAGAGATTAAACTAGATTTGCTGGGGGGGGTGGGGTGAGAACTGAACTGAATAGACCGATGAAATAGAGAAACTTCATAAAAGAAGTAAGAAACTAAGTTGGCTTACAAGTAGAGAAAGCTTGGAGACAGTGTGAGAGGGAGGTGATAGAGAAGGGATGCACTCAGACTGATGATCTGAGACGTGTCTATTTTAATGCAAGAAGCATCAAGAACAAAGCGGATGAGTGTGGATCAGTACTTGGAGCTATGATGTTGTGACCATTACAGAGACTTGGATGGCTCAGGGGCAGGAATGGTTACTTAGAGTGCCAGGTTTTAGATGTTTCAGAAAGGATAGGGAGGGAGGCAAAAGAGGTGGGGGTGTGGTACAGTTGATCAGAGATAGTGTCATGGCTGCAGAAAATGAGGAGTCATGGAGGGATTGTCTACTGAGTCTCTGTGGGTGGAAGTTAGAAACAGGAAGGGATCAAAAACTCTATTGGGTGTTTTTATACACCACCCAATTGTAACAGGGACATCAAGGAGCAGATAGGGAGACAGATTCTGGAAAGGTGTAATAATAACAGGGTTGTCATGGTGGGAGATATTAATTTCCCAGATATTGATTGGCATCTCCCTAGAGCAAGGGGTTTAGATGCGATGGAGTTTGTCAGGTGTGTTCAGGAAGATTTTCTGACACAATATGTAGATAAGCCTACAAGAGGAGAGGCTGTACTTGATCTGGTATTGGGAAATGAACCTGGTCAGGTGTCAGGTCTCTCAATGAGAGAGCATTTTGGAGATGGTGATCACAATTCTATCTCTTTTACCATAGTATTGGGGAGGGATAGGAACGGACAAGTTAGGAAAGTGTTTAATTGGAGTGGAGGGAATATGGAGCTATCAGGCAGGAACTTGGAAGCGTAAATTGGGAACAGATGTTCTCAGGGAAATGTATGGCAGAAATGTGCCAAATATTCAAGGGATACCTGCACAGGTATGTTCCAATGAGACAGGGAAAGGATGGTAGGGTACAGGAACCGTGGTGTACAAAGGCTGATGAACATCTAGTAATGAAGAAAAGAAAAGCTTACGAAATGTTCAAAAAACTAGGTAACGATAGAGATCTAGAAGATTGTAAGACTAGCAGGAAGGAGCATAAGAATGAAATTAGGAGAGCCAGAAGGTGCCATGAGAAGGCCTAGGCGAGCAGGATTAAGGAAAACCCCAAGGCATTCTACAAGTATGTGAAGAGGATAAGACGTGAGAGAATAGGACCAATCAAGTGTGACAGTGGAAAAGTGTGTATGGAACTGGAGGAGATAGCAGAGATACTTAATGACTACTTTACTTCAGTATTCACTACGGAAAAGGATCTTAGCAATTGTGGGGATGATTTACAACAGATTGAAAAGCTTGAGCATTAAGAAAGAGGATGTGCTGGAGGTTTTGGAAAGTATCAAGTTGGATAAGTCTCCGGGACTGGACAAGGTGTACCCCTGGCTACTGTGGGAGGTGAGGGAGGAGATTGCTGAGCCTCTAGCAATGATCTTTGCATCATCAATGGGGATGGGCAAGGTTCTAGAGGATTGGAGGGTTGCAGATGTTGTTCCATTATTCAGGAAGGGGAGTAGAGATAGCCCAGGAAATTACAGGAGTCTTACTTCAGTGGTTGGTAAGTTCATGGAAAAGATCCTGAGAGGTAGGATTTATGAACATTTGGAGAGGCATAATATGATTAGGAATAGTCAACGGCAGGTCGTGCTTTACAAGCTTGATGGAAATTTTTGAGGATGTGACAAGTTTTTTATGCAGAGAGCGGTGAATGCATGGAAGGGCTGCCGGCAACAGTGGTGGAGGCGAATACAATAGTGTCTTTTCAGAGACTCCTGAATAGGTACATGGAGCCTAGGAAAATAGAGGGCTATGGGTAACCCTAGATAATTTCTAAGTAAGTACATGCTTGGCACAGCATTGTGGGCCAAAGGGTCTATATTGTGCTGTAGGTTTTCTGTTTCTATGTTTCTACCTTGAAATTGCCCTGTTTCAGCCCTTTTCTATCATCCATCTGCTTTACTATAATCATCTTCAATTATATGGAATTTGTCGTTATATTTAAATGACTCCTCTCTGACACTCTGTCCACTTAACCAGATACTCCTTCCCTTGCTGGTCTGCTTAGGTCTATTTTCAACTCTAACTTGTTGGAGAATTCCTGAGAGGAGATCACCAGTGAGACCTAATGCTAAGGTTCTGCTCACCATAATGGAAAAGCCTGATGAAAGATTTTGCTTCAAGGCTTCCTCAGCAGTGTCCACGTCACTAGGAGTGCTAACAGGAGGAGACTATTTTCCACTCGTGGAATGAAGGCATTGGAAATATTCAGTATTGTAGAGAGAGTGAAGCAGTTATTGTGTTGAGTCAATGACCCTAGAAGACCAACATTTCAAATGTCTGGACATCTGACCATTAACAAATGAAATATGAATAATGAAATCTGTAGGTCAGCACAGTAGGAGAGACCAGTGATTAATCAAAATGAGTTTACACACAAAAATAAAAACAGAAGTTTGCTGAGAAAAAGAAAAACTTGTAAAGACTCATAAATTTCATGAGTAAGGGAGGTGATTTGACAACATGGCTGGGCAGAATAATTCACTCCAGGTAGAATATGTTAGAAGGTTGTTGTAACTGGTGGCTGATGTAACATGGACGACCATGTATCTGACAGAAGAATCATAGACTAGCAACTATGGCTGTCATGATAACTTAATGGAATTTGTTCAGCCAAGGGTCCCCGGCCTCTTACTGTAGCTCGCATTTCCCATGAGGTTGTAATATCCAGAGAAGTAAGAGTACCATGTGACTACCTTACACCTGGAATACACCAAGAAACATCATTTCCCATTGCATTGTGAATTTCTTGTCCCTGTCCAATCTATCAATTAGAGGGATGGATTTTATCAAACCCAGATCGATAGATTGATAAATGTAACACACTCAAAATGCTGGAGGAATTCAACAGGCTAGGCAGCATCTATGGAAAAAGTACAGTCGATGTTTCAGGCTGAGACCTTTCAGCTTGGATTTCCAGACCCTACAGATTTTCTCTTGTTTGTGAGTAGATAGATATAGTGGCAATAGAATAGTTACATCACTGTTTCATGCAATTCTCTTATCACATTCAACTCTGACTGGAGCACTTGTAAGAGGTGTTGAAACCGAGGAACCCAAATCAATGTACTAAACAAATTAAGGAGAGATCCCTCAATTGGGGATGACTCATCCAAGTGGGATATTGGCAAGGATATTAAATTCTTCCATTCATTAGGATTCTGTTCCATACATTGGTCATGATAAAACTATTCATTGGATTGTTAATTAAAAACGATCTTGTGGTGAAAATGGTGCATGCAAAAATTTTGTTGGCATTATGGTACAATGTAGCCCCTTAATTCTTTAAACAACTCCCTGCCCCCAAAAAAGATGATTATTTTTAAGGCCAAATGAATCAATAAATGATATTTTACAACCCGAAAGCAATGAAATGTTTTCCACAGGACATATCTCAAGCTGGCTTGGTGCCACCTATACTGGTTGCAAGAACACATGATATTGGATGATACGTCCTGAGATCCTCGCAGACCTGATGTACAATGGTTACAATAGCAATACTATTAGAAATGATGTTATTTTTCAATTCTCTTTTTAAAATATTAATATTAATAATTTTTGAACAAGCTTTTACTGCTAAGGAAGGTTGACTAAAAAGTATGTTAAGCTGGGAGGATCAACAAGCATACATTTTCAATGCTGTTTAACTCTATAACTTTACAAATCATTCTACAATGAAAGCATCACAGGTTCCTTGTTCAGATGCAAAACAGCGCATCAACTAATTAATGGCGATAAGATCAATATGAAGCCTAGGAGATGGTGAATCATCAAGTGATGTGCACAGTCACTGTGCTGTAAGCTCTGGTAGATGTATGCTGTATGATGTGGACTGGAAGCATTTACAGCAAATGTTTCCAATTTTGGACATTTGTCCACTACCAGCATAACAAAATAAAACCCAAAATGTCTTCACTTGAGCATAGTAATCAGTGGTGAGATGTGCATTATATGAATTGTTTGTCATTTCCTGGATGTTCTGGATGTGTTAACTCTGGTTATGCTTCAGAAAACATGTAATTTTTGTTGGCAGCACTTTAAGATATCCCGTGAGTTTGCAAGCTGCTGTGGAAATGCAAATGTGTCCTACTCCAAGAGTTGGCTTTCATCTGTTTCTGACTGAGTTTTGTGGTGTACTTTCTACTTAACAATGAGTAGGACATGGCACTGTAATTCCACAGAATATCCACAGATGTTTCCTAAAAGTGTAGAGGAGAAAATTCTGATACCATAAGACTATAAGACATAGGAATTCAGCCATTCAGCTTACTGAGTCTGCTCCGTTATTCCTTGTTTATTATTTCCATTCTCCTTACTTCTCTCTGCAACCTTTGACACCATGACTAATCATGAATCTATCAATGTCATTAAAGACACCCAATGACCTCACTTCCACAGTCACCTGTGTCAACAAATTCTACAAATGCAGTACCTCTGGCTGAAAAACTTCTTCCTTATCTCCATTCTAAATGGACATCCTCCTATTCTGAGGTTGTGCCCTTTGGTCCTGGAGTCCCCCACGATAGGAAACATCCACAACCACTCTATCTTGGCCTTTCAACATTCAGTAGATTTCAATCAGATCCCCTTTTATTCTTCAAAATTCTAATGAGTACGGGCCCAGAGCCATCAAATTCTCCTCGCATGAAAAGCCTTTCATTCCTGGAAGCCTTTTCTTGAATCCCCTTTTAACCCTCTCCAATGTTAGCACATCTTTTTTTTGATAAGGGGCCCAAAACTCCTCACAATATCCTGTGAGGCTTCACCTCAGCATTACATCCTTGTTTTTTATATTCTAGTCCTCTCAGAATGAATGCTAATTTGCATTTCCCTTCCTCACCACTGACTCAACCTGCAAGTTAACCTTTAGGGAATTCTCCATGAGTATTCCCAAATACAATTGCACCTTGATTTTTGAATTTTATCCCCATTTAGAAAGTATTCTAGTTTTTTTATTCCTTTTACCAAGTTGCTTGACCATATACTTCCTGATATTGTATTCCAGTTGCTGCTACTTTGCCCATTTTCCCAAACTTTCCCTGCAGCCACCTTGCTTCCTCAATATTACGTGCCCTTGCTCCTACCTTCATATCTTCCACAAACCTGGCCACAAAGTCATCAATTGCATCATCAAATTCATTGATGTACAACATACAAAGAAGTGATCCCAACACCGACTCTTACGGAACACCACTAGTCACTGGCAGCCAATCAGAAAAGGCTCTCTTTAATGACAAGAGGCCAAAATTTCTTATCCAAAATGCAGAATAATGGTTTGATACATGCTAGATGAGCTGAAGGACCTGTTTCTGTACTGAAGTGTTCTACAACTCTTACTCTGTGGATATCCACATTCAATTGAATTGAGATTTAACGGATTCATTAAAAGGTGATGCCTTAAAAAGGTGGCTTCCATCATTAATGACCTCTTCTACCCAGGATATGCTCATATATAGTGGATTCCGGGACAACTCTTAAAGAAAAAGAAACTAATCACGGAAATAATCTCTTTGTTTATTTGGGTCACTATGCTACTTAATTATGACAGGAGACTGCTGGAGAACTGTTTTTAACTAGCATCAGGGGCAAGCACTTATTTGATCATAATACACCATGCTTAGAGCAAACAGTTTTTAAATAGTGTCAGTTGTGCGCACTTATGTTCAAAAAGCAGTGATTTTTGACACTGACCATTGACAGGAAATAGGCATTAAGAACTGTTCTGCACCTGTGGTTTCAAGCATTCATGCTTGGAGATCCCAGAAATGGCTGGGAATGAAAATGGAAGTATTTCATGACTTCAATAAGTTAGGAAATATGAAAAATTTGAAGGTATCAACAATCATCATGAATGTTACAATGAAAAAGAAGACTTTTAGTATGCAGTCGTCGATAGCATTGCATGAAGGCTAATTGTTGTTTACACCAAATTTTGTTCATTTACAATCAATCAAATGCACATGGCATCCTCCTTCAAAAATATTTAAAACTGATGTATAGTTTTATAGCACAGGAGTAGTATTGATAGTGTTATAATTTATACATACATACATACAGTGCCTATAAAAATTATTCACCCACCTTGGAAGTTTTCATATTTTATTGTTGTACAACATTGCAACATTGAATCACAGTGGATTTAATTTGGCTGTTTTGACACTGATCAATAGAAAAGACTCTTTCATGTCAAAGTGAAAACAAATTTCTACAACATACATGGAGATCATGAGTGAACAGCCCTTTACAAATCCAGCCACAGATTTTCAATTGGATTGAGGTATGAACTCTAACTTGGCCACTCCTGGACTTTAACTTTGTTGTTTTTAAACCATTCCTGTGCTTTATACTTGGGGTCATTGTTTTGCTGGAAAACAAATCTCAAGTCACAATTCTCTTGTAGACTGCATCAGGTTTCCCTGTATTTTGCTGCATTAATTTGACCCTCTACCTTCACAAGCCTTGCAGCACTTGCTGCAGTGAGACTCCCCTACAGCATGATGCAGTCACCATCATGCTTCATGGTAGGAATGTGTGTTTTTGATGATATGCGGTGTTTAGCTTATGCCAAACATAGCGTTTAGTCTGATGACCAAAAAGCTCAAATTTGGTTTAATCAGACCATAGAAGCTTCTTCCAGCTGACTTCAAACCCTCTGCATGCCTTCTGAGAAACTTCAGCTGAGATTTCATGTGAGTTGTTTTTCAACAGTGGTCTTCTCTTTGTCACTCTCCCATAAATCTGCAATGAGAGAAGTACACAGGCAACAGTTGTTGCACGTGCACTCTCTCCCATCTCAGGCACTGTAGCTTGTTACTCCTCCAGAGTTGTCATAAGTCTTTTGGTGGCCTGCCTCACTACTCTCCTTCTAGCATGGTCACTCAATTTTTGAGGATGACCTGATCTAGGCATGTTTACAGCTGTGTCATATTCTTTCCATGTTTTGATGATTGATATAGTTGTTCTCCAAGAGGTATTCTGTGACTTGGAAATTTTCTTGTATCCATCTCGCGATTTGTGCTTTTCAATAACCTTTTCATGGAGTTGCTTGGAGTGTTCTTTTGTCTTCATGGTGTAGTTTTTGCCAGGATACTAACTCACCAGCAGTTGGATCTTTCAGATACAGGTGTATTTTAACTATTGTCAATTGAAATACTTTGACTGCACACAGGTCTCAAAAAAGAGATCTCTGTTTAACTAATTATGTGACTTCTAAAACCAATTAGCTGCACCAGTGATGATTTGGCATGTCATATTAAAGGGGGGACTTATTTTCACTTTGAGACAAAAGTCTTTTTCTATCGATTATATCAAAATGCCACATTAAATCCACTGTGGTTCAATATTGTAAAACAATAAAACATGAAAACTTTCAAGGGGGGTGAATACTTTTTATAGGCACTGTATATTATTGTAATTCATAATGTAGTATTTTATGTATTGCATTGTACTGCTACCACAAAACAACTCATTTCATGACTTATATTAGTGATAATAAACCTGATTCTGATGATGACATCTAATACAATGGCCAACACCATGATACCCCTGCCTCTCTCTTTCTCATTTATAAAGGTTAATAAGTGAGGCTCTACTGGGTCCACTGGATATGTGCCATATGAAGTGTGATTACCTCAGATAAGTGCAAAGTGATGTATCTTGGGCAGTTCATGCACAGCTGTGACATGACACAAAATGAACAAACATACGCAGATGCACAGTGAATGACAGGACCCTATATACTTTACAGAATGGAGAGATCAAGAGGAACAGGTGCATGTAGCTCCCTGAAAGTTGAGATACAATGTGGTGAAGAAGGTGTATGGAGTACTTGCTTTCATCAGAAGGGCACCGAGTACAAGAGTTGGGATTTCATGTTACAGTCATATAAGACATTGGTGTGACTGTACCTGGAATATCGTGTGCGGTTCTGGTTGTCACACAATAGCAAAAATATGATTCAGCTGATGAGGGTGCAGATAAGTTACATAGAAAGAAACGTAGAAATTTAGAAAAACCTACAGCACGATACAGACCCTTCAGCCCACAAAGCTGAACATGTCCTTACCTTACAAATTACCTAGGGTTACCCATAGCTCTCTATTTTTCTGAGCTCTATGTACCTGTCCAGGAGTCTCTTAAAAGACCCCATCATATCTGCCTCCACCACCGTCGCCGACAGCCCATTCCATGCACTCACCACTCTCTGTGTAAAAAACTTACCCCTAACATCTCATCTATACCTACTTCCAAGCACCTTAAAATTGTGCCCTCTCTCGCTAGCCATTCCAGCCCTGGGAAAAAGCCTCTGTCTGTCCACACGATCAGTGCCTCTCATCATCTTATACACTTCTATCAGGTCACCTCTCATTCTCCACCTTCCAAGGAAAAAAGGCCAAGTTCACTTAACCTGTTTTCATAAGTTATGCTCCCCAATCCAGGCAACATCCTTGTAAATCTCCTCTGCACCCTTTCTATGGTTTCCACATCCTTCCGATAGTGAGACGACCAGAACTGAGCACAGTATTCCAAGTGGGGTCTGACCAGGGTCCTGTATAGCTGCAACATTATCTCTCAGCTCATAAACTCAATCACATGTTTGATGAAGGCTGGGTTGATCTCCATCCGCCATTTCTCAGCCCAGTTTTGCATCCTATCAATGTCTCGCTGTAACCTCTGACAGTGCTCCACACAATCCACAACACACCCAACCTTTATGTCATCAGCAAATTTACTAACCCATCCCTCCACTTCTTCATCCAGGTCACATAAAAATCACGAGGAGTAGGGGTCCCAGAACAGATCCCTGAGACATACCACTGGTCACTGCCTTCATGCAGAATATGACCCGTCTATAACCACTCTTTGCTTTCTGTGGGCAAGCCAGTTCTCAATGCACAAAGCAATGTCCCCTTGGATCCCATGCCTCCTTACTTTCTCAATAAGCCTTGCATGGGGTACCTTATCAAATGCCTTGCTGAAATCCATATACATTATATCTGCTGTGCTACTTTCATCAATGTGAACACCCTCAAAAAATTCAATCGTGACCTGCCTTTGACAAAGCCATGCTAACTATTACTAATCACATTATGTCTCTCTAAATGTTCATAAATCCTGCCTCTCAGGATCTTCTCCATCAACTTACCAACCACTGGTCTATAATTTCCTGGGCTATCTCTACTCCCTTTCTTGAATAATGGGACAACATCCGCAATCCTCCAATCCTCCGGAACCTCTCCCGTCCCCATTGATGATGCAAAGATCATCACCAGAGGTTCAGCAATCTCCTCCCTCGCCTCCCAGAGTAGCCTGGGGTACATCTCATCCAGTCCTGGTGATTTATTCAACTTGATGCTTTCCAAAAGCTCCAGCACATCCTTTTTCTTAATACCTACATGCTCAAGCTTTTCAGTCCACTGTAAGTCAATCGCCAATATCCTTTTCCACAGTGATTACTGAAGCAAAGTAGTCATTAAGTACCTCTGCTATCTCCTCCAGTTCCATACACACTTTTCCACTGTCACACTTGATTGGTCCTATGCTCTCATGTCTTATCCTTTTATTCTTCACATACTTGTAGAATGCCTTGGGTTTTCCTTAATCCTGCCCACCAAGGCCTTCTCATGGCCCCTTCTGGCTCTCCTAATTTCTTTCTTAAGCTCCTTTGGGCTAGCCTCATAACCTTCTAGATCTCTATCATTATCTAGTTTTCTGAACCTTTCGTAAGCTCTTCTTTTCTCCTTGACTAGATTTTCAACAGCCTTTGCACACCACGGTTCCTGTAGACTAACGTCCTTTCCTTGTCTCATTGGCACGTACCTATGCAGAACTTCACACAAATATCCCTTGAACATTTGCCACATCTCTTCCATGCATTTCCCTGAGAACATCTGTTCCCAATTTATGCTTCCAAGTTCCTGCCTGATAGCCTCATATTTCTCCTTACTCCAATTAAGCGCTTTCCTTACTTGTCTGTTCCTATCCCTCTTCAATGCCATGGTAAAGAAGATAGAATTGTGATCATTATCTCAAAATGCTCTCCCACTGAAAGATCTGACACCTGACCAGGTTCATTTCCCAATACCAGATCAAGTACAGCCTCTCCTCTTGTAAGCTTATCTACATATTGTGTCAAGAAACCATGTTGAACACACCTAACAAACCAAACCCCTCACTCTAGGGACATGCCAATTGATATTTGGGAAATCAAAATCTCCCACTATGACAGCCCTGTTATTATTACACCTTTCCAGAATCTGTTTCCCTATCTGCTCCTCGATGTCCCTGTTACTACTGGTTGGTCTATAAAAAAAACACCCAGTAGAGTTATTGATCCCTTCCCACAGAGACTCCGTAGACAATCCCTCCATGTCTTCTTCCTTTTCTGCAGCTGTGACACTATCTCTGATCAATAGTGCCATGCCCCCACCCCTTTTGCCTCCCACCCTGTCCTTCCTGAAACTTCTAAAGCCTGGCACTCATTCCTGCCCCTGAGCCATCCAAGTCTCTGTAATGGCCCCAACATCATCGCTCCCAGTACTGATCCATGCCCTAAGCTAATCTGCTTTTGTTCATGATACTCCTTGCATTGAAGTAGACGCATCTCAAACCATTGGTCTGAGCGCATCCCTTCTCTATCATCTGCCTATCCTCCCTCTTGCGCTGTCTCCAAGCTTTCTCTATTTGTGAGCCAACCGTCTCTTCCTCTGTCTATTCAGTTTGGTTCCCACCCCCCAGCAATCCTAGTTTAAACTCTCCCCAGTAGCCTTACATTAAGCAGTTGCCAGTGTGGAAATTGTGGGGAGGCTAGGGTTAAGTTAGTGAGCTTTCAGAGATAGTGTGTAGACTGTGAAACTCAGCCACACTGAGTGTGAGACCTGAGAGACAATCTTCTCTGTGTACAGCCTGAGAGCCAGGGGCCCATGTACACCAGGAAAACCAAGACAAGGATACAAGTGAAGTATTGGAAAGCACGCACACTAACGATTGGACAATTGTCTTACCAGCACAAGGGTCTAATTGGCCATTAATGTTTGGGTTTTATTGGTTTTTAGCACCTGAAGAATGTATTGTGATTGGTACTTACTATGCAGATACTGAATTGGAAAGTGCATAAACATAAGAGATCCTGCAGATGGTGGAAATCTTGAGTAACACACACAAAATAGTGGAGGAACTCAGCAAGTTTGGCAGAATGTACAGAGAAGAATAAATAGTCGATGCTTCATGGTAAGACCCATCCTCTGGACTGAAAAGTAAGAGTTCAGAAGTCATAATAAGAAGGTGGTGGAAAGGGGGAGCTGGCAGGTGTTGGGTGAGACCAGGTGAGAGAGAAGGTGGTTGGGTGTGGGAGAGACTGAGAAGTAAGAATCTGAAAGGTGATATGTGAAAGAGGAAAAGATAGAAGAAGGAACCTAATAGGAGAGGGCAACTAGAAGGAAATGATGGACAGGTAAGGAAAATGGTTCAGAGAGTAAACAAATTGGGGAATAGAAAATTTGAGAAGTGGAGGGGGGCAAGTAATGACAGGAAGTTTGAGAAACTGATGTTCATGCCACCAGGTTGGCGACTACTCAAATGGAAAATAACATGTGGCTCCTCCACACTGAGTTTGGACATATCATGTCAGGATTGCAGAAAGAAAACCATGGACCAACATGTCAGAATAGGAATGCAAAGTCAAATGAAAATTGGTGGTCACTGGGAATCCTGTCTTTTGCAGTGGACAGAACCAAGACACTTAACAAAGCAGTCCCCCAATCTATGTCAGCTCTCATTGATAAAGAGGAGGCTGCACTGGGAACACCGGATACAGATGATGACCCCAAAAGATTTACAAGTTAAATCACTAACATGAGAAAACCTGCAGATGCTGAAAATCTAAAGCAACACTTACAAAATACTGGAGGAGGTGATAGTTGATGTTTTGGGCTGAGACCCTTTATCAGGACTGGAAAGGAAGGGATGAAGTCAGAGTAAGAAGGTAGGGGGAAGGGTTGGAAGAAGGAGAAGGTAGCAGGTGAAGAGTGAAAGCGGAAGGAGAGAGGTGAAGTAAAGAGCTGGGAAGCTGATTAGTGAAAGAGATAAAGGGTTGGAGAAGTGGAAATCTGATAGCAGATAACAGAAGACCATGGAAGAAAGGGAAGGGGGGGGGGAGAACTAGAGGGAGGTGATGGGCAGGTAAGGTGAGAGAGGGAAATAGGAATGGGGAATGGTGGGTGTGGGATGGAGGAATTACTGGAAATTCAAGGAATTGATGTTCATGCTACCAGGTTGGAGGCTACCCAGATAGAATATAAGGTGTTGCTTCTCCAAGCTGAGCGTAGCTTCATTGTGGCAGCAGAGGAGGCCATGGACTGACATGTCGGAATGGGAAGTAGAACTGAAATGGGCAGCAACTGGGAGATCCCGCTTTTTGTGGCAGACAGAGTGAAGGTGCTTGGTGAGGGAGATCAGTGGGGAGGAATGCGTGGATAAGGAATTCATATAGAGCATGACCCCTGCTGAAACTGTAGAAGGAGTAAGGGAACAATGTGTTTAGTGAATCTATATTGGTTCACATCAATATACAGGAGGCCATACCGGGAGCACTGGATATAGCAAATGACCACAACAGACTCACAGGTGAAGTGTGGCCTCACCTAGAAGAAATTATCGGTGCCCTGAATGGTGTTGAGGGTGGAGGTGCAGGGGCAGGTGTGGCACTTGGTCCACTTTTAAGGATAAATGCCAGGAGGGAGATCAGTGGGAAGAGACGAGTGGACTAGAGAGGCGCGTAGGGAAGTGATCCCTGTGGAAAGTAGGGAGTGGGGCATAGGGATTTCTTGAAATTCTGGTAATTGCCCCTCTCACAGCATTCCCCATTTGTGTTTCCCTCACTTATCTTAACTCCTTACCTGCTTATTACCTCTCTCTGGTGCACCTCCCCTTCCCTTTCTTCCATGTTCTTCTGTCCTCTCCTATCAAATTCCTCCTTCTCCAGTTCTTTAACTCTTTCACCAATCAACTTCCCAGCTTCACTTCCCCCATCTTCTTCCTTTGTTTTCCAGTCCTGATGAAGGATCTCAGCCTGCAGCATCAACTGGATATTTATTTCCATAGATGCTCCCTGTCCTGCTGAGTTCCTCCAGTATTTTGCATCTCACAAGTTAAATGCTGCCTCATCAGGAATGACTGTTTGAGGTCCAGAGCAGTGGTGTGGGAGGAGATGTAAGGACATATGTAGCACTTGTCACGTTTGCAGGTATAAGTACAAGGAGGGACATCAGTGGGGAGGAATGCACGGACAAGTAAGTCATGTAGAGCGTGACTGCTGCAGAAACTGGAGAAGGAGTGAGGGAACAATTTGTTTATTGGTAGAATCTGGTTGAAGATGGCGGAAGTTATGGAGAACGATGTACTCAATACAGACTCATGTGGTGGTAGGTGCAAGTGGAACCGTATCCCTGTAATGGCAACGGGAAGATGGGATGAGGGCATTTGTTGGGAAATTGAGGACACGTGGGTGAGGACAGAATTGATGGTGATGAAAGGAAATCGCTTTCTTTGGAAGAAAAAGTGGACATCTCAGATGGTCAAGAATGGACAGAAAGGCAGAAGAAATGAAATTATCCACCACACACACAAAATGGTGGAGGAACTCAGTAGGCCAGACAGCATCTATGGAAAAGAGTGCAGTCGACATTACAGGCCGAGACCCTTTGGCAGGACTGGAGAAAAAATGATGAGGAGTAGATTTAAAAGATGGGGGGAGGGGAGAGAGAAATACAAGGTGATCGGCGAAACCTGAAAGGGGAGGATGAAACATAGACACATAGAAAACTTACAGCACAATACAGACACTTCAGCCCACAATTCTGTGCCAAGTATGTACTTACTTAGGAATTACCCAATGTTACCCATAAGACCATAAGAGATAGGAGCAGAAGTCGGCCATTTGGCCCATTGAGTCTGGTATGTCATTCAATCATGGGCTGATCCAATTCTTCCAGTCATCTCCACTTCCCTGCCTTCATCCCATACCCTTTGATGCCCTGGCTAATCAAGAATCTATCTGTTTCTGCCTTAAATACACCCAGTGACTTAGCCTCCACAGCCGCTCATGGCAACAAATTCCACAGATTTACCACCCTCTGACTAAAGTAATTTCTCTGCATCTCAAGTTCTAAATGGTCGTGCCCCCTTGTCCTAGAATCCCTTACCATGGGAAATAACTGCCATATCTAATCTGTTCAGGCCTT
Source organism: Hemitrygon akajei (assembly GCF_048418815.1). Lineage (NCBI taxonomy): Eukaryota > Metazoa > Chordata > Chondrichthyes > Myliobatiformes > Dasyatidae > Hemitrygon > Hemitrygon akajei. The sequence continues at coordinate 57,159,504 of NC_133139.1, read as the reverse complement.
TTAACATTTGGAATGTTTCTCTGAGATCGCCCCTCAATCTCCTGAACTCCAGGGAATACAGCCTAAGAGCTGCCAGACGTTCCTCATACTGTAACCCTTTCATTCCTGGAATCATTCTTATGAATCTTCTCTGAACCCTCTCCAATGTCAGTATATCCTTTCTAAAATAAGGAGCCCAAAACTGCAGACAGTACTCCAAGTGTGGTCTCATGAGTGGCGTATAGAGCCACCGTATCACATTTCTGCTCTTATATTCTATACCTCTAGAAATGAACGTCAACTTTGCATTCGTCTTCCTCACAATCGACTCAACCTGGAGGTTAACCTTTAGGGTATCTTGCACAAGGACTCCCAAGTCCCTTTGCATCTCTGCATTTTGAATTCTTTCTAAATAATAGTCTGCCCATTTATTTCTTCCACCAAGTGCATGTTCATACACTTTCCAACATTGTATTTTATTTGCCACTTCTTTGCCCATTCTCCTCAACTACCTAAGTCCCTCTGCAGGCTTGCTGTTTCCTCAACACTACCCACTCCTCCACTTGCCTTTGTATCATTGACAAATTTAGCCACAAATCCATTAATACCTTAGTCCATTGACATACATCGTAAAAAGCAGCAGTCCCTGTGGAACTCCACTGGTAACCGGCAGCCAGCCAGAATAGGATCCCTTTATTTCCACTCTGTTTTCTGCCCACCAGCCAATGCTCCACCCATGCTAATAACTCCCCTGTAATTCCATGGGCTCTTATCTTGCTAAGGAGCCTCATGTGTGGCATCTTGTCAAAGGCCTTCTGAAAATCCAAGTACACCATCTCCTTTGTCTACCCTACTTGTAGTTTCCTCAAAGAATTGCAGTATGTTTGTCAGGCAGGATTTTCCTTTCAGGAAACCATGCTGGCTTTGGCCTATCTTGTCATGTGCCTCCAGGTACTCCATAATCTCATCCCTAACAATCGATTCCAACAACTTCCCAACCACTGATGTCAGGCTAACAGGTCTATAGTTTCCTTTCTGCTGTCTTCCACCCTTCTTAAATAGCGGAATAACATTTGCAATTTTCCAGTCAACTGGTACAATGGCAGAATCTATCGATTCTTGAAAGATCATCGTGAATGCCTCTGCAATCTCTCCAGCTACTTCCTTCAGAACCTAAGGGTGCATTCCATCACGTCCAGGAGATTTATCCACCCTCAGACCATTAAGCTTCCTGAGCACCTTCTCAGTCGTAACCCATAGCTCTCTATTTTTCTAAGCTCCATGTACCTATCCAGGGGTTTCTTAAAAGACCCTGTCATATCCACCTCCACCACCATCGCTGGCACCCCATTCCATGCACTCACTGCTGTCTGCGCAAACAATTTAGCCCTGACATCTCCTCTGTACCTGCTGCCAAGCACCTTAAAACTGTGCTCTCTCATGTTAGCCATTTCAGCCTTGGGAAAAGCCTCTGCCTATCCACATGATCAGTGCCTCTCATCATCTTATACACCTTTATCAGGTCACCTCTCATCCTCTACTGCTCCAAGGAGAAAAGCAAAAAGCTGGGAAGTTGGTTGGTGAAAGAGATACAGGGCTGGTGAAAGGGGGGTGTCTGATGGAAGAGGTCAGAAGGCCATGAAAGAAAGAAAATGGAGGAGGAGTGCCAGAGGGAAGCAATGGGCAGGCAAGAAGATAGGTGAGAGAGGGAAAAGCAAACCAGAAGATTTTCTCTTGTTTGTGATTAAATTATCTGCCAGTTAGCTTACTTCAATGGTTGGAAGGTTCAATTCATTCAAATGGTTGTTTGAATTCTATTATTCAGGATGAGCATTTGGAGTACCCGAAGACAAAGTCAGCCTGGTTTTCTAAACAGAAAATCTGCTGGAATTCTTTGAGGAAACAACAAGCAGGATAGACAGAGCAAAGCTAGCGGATGTTGTTTATTTGGATATTCAGAAGGCTTTTGACAAGGTGCTGAATATTAGGCTGCTTAACAAGATAAAAGCCCATGGTATTACAGGATAGATACTAGCACAGATAAAAGATTGGCTGACTGGCAGAAGGCAAAGAGTGAGAATAAAGGGAACCTTTTCTGGTTGGCTGCTAGTGACTAGTAGTGTGCCACAGGGGTTGGCGTTGGGACTGTTCCTTTTCATGTTATTCATCAATGATAAAGGTACAGACTATTTTCTAAATGGGAAGAACATTCAAAAATCAGAGGTGCCAGAGGTTTAACTTGCAGGTTTAGTTGGTGGTAAGGAAGGCAAGTACAATGGGAAAGTTGGAATGCATATCGGTGAGATGCAACAATAGACAATAGGCGTAGAAGTAGGCCATTCGGCCCTTCAAGCCAGCACCGCCATTTAATGTGATCATGGCTGATCATCCACAATCAGTATCCCCTTCCTGCATTCTCCCCATATCCCTTGACTACGCTATCTTTAAGAGATCTATCTAACTCTTTCTTGAAAGCATCCAGAGAATTGGCCTCCACTACCTTCTGAGGCAGAGCATTCCATAGATCTACAACTCACTGGGTGAAAATGTTTTTCCTGAACTCCGTTCTAAATGCCCTACCCTTCCCCCAACATCCCAACGTAGATTGGGAGACCGCTTCGCCGAGACCTACGTTCCATCTGCCAGAAAAAGCAGGATCTCCCAGTGGTCACCAATTTTAATTCCACTTCCCATTTCTATTTTTACACTGACTTAGTTAAATATGCTCTTGCTTCAGATGTAGCCACAGAGCATGAATGGAAGCCATGAAGGCAGAAAGGTATAAAGGGAGACATTCTAGAGAGCTGGTTTCAGCAAAGACACCAATGACTGGGGAAAAGATGAGCTGGGCACAAGGTGAGAAATTTAGATACAGGGATTAACTATTATAAGTTCATTGTTTACAATGTTGTTTTAAGATTTAAAAGACAATTTATCAATAAAACACTTTATTTAATTAGATACATTCTGCTGGCAATATCAAAAGCACTGAGGTAAGGCAATATTGCAGAGCTAAAGTGATCTAAACAACTAATACTACAGCATCGTTGGTGGGATGGAGCTCTGAGATTCATCTTGTCAGGTTAGACCTGGAGCTGGTTACAGAGAGGTGCAGCATGGTGTCCAGTGAACTGAAAGGGGAAAAGCAAAATGCTGCAGAGTGCCATTAATGCTGAGCTGTTTGGGCAGCATGCATGGACCATTAATATTCAGGCCAACCACTGTTAGGATTTGTACTTGTTTGTGACAGTGATATCACTGGCAATGCCAACTTTCATTATATGGAACTGAGGGGCAGTTACACACACACATTAGTGAGCTTGGGGGCACAAATAGTCTAACCAGAAGAAAGGAAATTTGTAAATTTGATGGGGTTTAGTGAAAAGCTGGAGGATCCATTGTTATCATCACTGGGATCAAACTCTTACTGAATCATTTGATCTTAATTTCGACCATTGCTGTAGCAGTGGTGGGATTTGAACTGCTGTATCTGGATTAGTGGTGCAGAACTCCACTACCTCAGGAAGTAAATCCCTGCACTGCTGTATTCCTGTCTCTCTAATAGGGTAACAAGCGAGGTGAGTCCAATTGCACCAAAGTTTAAAAAATATATGTTTTGACAGAGAATAATTCACTGGGTGAACGGAAAATGGTGTTTATGAGATCGCAACCACAGGCATGATAATCTTTACAGCCTCCTACTCTTCAGTAACAATTCTAAGAGATGTGAATGAATGAAGAGATGAATATGTTTCTCTATGTGTTGGTACATTGGCCTTGAAGAGGCAGGGATTTGGGAAATAAAAAAATCCCATGTTTAAGTTCCAGAGGGCAGCAATTGCTAAAGCAAGAGGTTTTAAAAATTATTTTGCATTCACTTCAGCATGAACTCAGAAACACTTCACAAAGGTTGCAGCTCCTCCAGTTCTGTGCTGCAAAATGCTGCAGATCCCAAATTTACTGGAGCTCCTCAGACTAACTTTGTTTGATTTTTCTTGTGTGGGTTCATGCAAATGGCAGGGAGATGGGCTTGAGGTGTAGACAGATGATAAGCAGTGTGCTGAGACCACAGGTCTCAGATGAAGAAGCAGAAAGTTGTTTAAGTCTTTGCAAATTAATTGTCAGGCAATCACGAACCAAAATCCATAGATAATAGAAACTTGGGTTGAACAATGGGTTAAAACAATATTTTTTCTCTGGTCAATGAACAATGAATGGATATTAACAGTCCAAGCTTATGTCATTACAAAATAAACTTCCTTGACTTAAATTTTACAAAAACTATTGGAAGTATTATACTCGACAGAACTTGAGAGGATATATTTTATCAGTGACTGATGCCCACAAATTCACTCATAGGTTGCAGAGGTGCCAACTTGAGAGGAGGAGGAAGGCTGGAACGAATCAGCAAATGACGAGTACTTTGATACCTTCAGGAAGTTGCAGACGTTTACAAACCACACTCGATACTCACTTCTCACCTAAACCAGCAGAGCAGAAGATGGATAAGGAATGTGCAAAACATATTCTCATCATAACATAGACTGTCTAGTATTGCAGTTGTCTTATGGATGGGACATACACATGGCCATCATGGGGACATCATTCCTGTTCACGCACATAGTCAGTGCTGGGACACATGGTGCTTGTGGGACACACGGTTCCTATTGCACACATGGTCAGTGCTGGGACACAGTCCCTCTTACCCACATGGTTTCTCTTACTCATACATTCTATACTGGGAAATTAATAGGAATACAGTGAATGTAGGAGCAGGATTTAACCATTTGACCTTTGGAGCTACTTGTCAGTCCAATGCCTTATGATGCTTTGAGCCTCACCTGCTTGTTGATGACACAGTGCAGAATGAAGATGAATGTTCCCTGGAAGCTGTTGAGGATTGTGAAGATATATGCCAGTGCAATGGTTCTCCTTTGGAAATGGAAAACTCCAAAAATCCAGGCAGAGCCCAGAAACACCAACTGAGCAATTGCCGTTATGACAAACACTCTACACAGGAAAATAGAAAATACCATCATGAATAGCCACTAACCAACTGTGAGCACAGAGTGAGAGGGAGGTGGGGTAAGAAATGGGGAGGGGTTGGGGTGGGGTGGGAGAGTAATTGGCAATGCATAGAAGAAAGGTACACATCTGGATATAAGATTTTAGACAGGCATGATGTTTGGGATGTGAACTTTAGGAGGGCTGAACATGATTTTCTGCAGGTGGAAGTGTGGTTGTTTCAAGGATCATTAGCAATTTTGAGCTTGTACGGACATTTTGGGTCCAATACCAGTCTTTGAGGAATGTAGCCAATGCTTTGATAGAGATGGGGCAGGTGAGACTGTGTATGTGGGTGAACATAGTGTGGGACTGTGTAAGACATTTACGAGTGGGCATAGTGTTGGAAGGGGAAGGGAAGTATGTGTGCAGGTAGGCACAGCATGGAACAGGGTAAGGCATTCTGTGTGTATGTGGGCACATTGTTGGAAAGTGTGGGACAAGGCAAGGCAGTGTGTGAATAGGTGAGCACAGTGTAAGACAGGATAAAGAAATAAACAGGTCGGGCAGCATCCGTTGAAACGAGCAGTCAACGGATGCTGCCCGACCTGCTGAGTTCCTCCAGCATGTTTGTATGTGTTGATTTGACCACAGCATCTGCAGTGTACTTTGTGTTTAGGATAAAGAAATGTGTGTGCAGGTGGGCACTGTGCGGAACAGTGTGGGAAAGGTGAAGCCAGTTTGTGCTGGTGGGCATGACGTGAGACAAGGTAAGACATGTGGGTGTTCACAGTGTGGGACAGGATAAGGTAGAATGTGTGGGTCAGCACAGAGCAGGACAAGATAAGACAGTATTTGGTTGGATTGGTCCTGTGTGGGACAGAGGACAGTGCCAGTGTGAGGGTTTAGCTCACTGTGAAGAAGTGGTAGGTGGAGTATTGTGACAGATTGGGAGAACTGGTGTGAGAGGATTTGAATGGCCCACAAGTTCAAGTGTGTGATGTTGGGTGTGTGGCAGGAATGTGTGGGTGGCAGTTGTGTGTGGGAGATGTGAGGTGGGTGTTGAGAATCTGTGAAGGATTGAGTGGGTGGGAGAGTCTGTTGAAGGCGGGTTGGCGGGAGCATGTGTTGGGAAAGAGGAGACCATGGGGGGGTAGGTGAGGGGGGATCGGGGCACATGGTGGAAGCCGTGTGGAGGGGGAGGGGTGGGGGAGGCCGTACTTGAGGGGTGGGAGTCAAGGAGAGACCGGGGAGGGGAGGCGAGTGGAGACTGCAGGGTGGTATTTGAGGGGCATGTACTGGAAATGGAAGGGTGTGCACATGTGCACATTGTAGGCAGGAGAGATTACCTTAGTTAGACATTTGATTGCTAATGCAATTAGTTCAGCATAACATTGTGGGCCTAAGGGCCTTTTCCAGTGTTGTTTTGTTCTATGTTATATGCGTTGTGGGTTGAAAGAGCATTTGTGGTCTGAGTTTCTCCTGTACAGGTTGAATGTGGCAGGAATCCATTGGGCTAAATATTAATGTAAGCCAGGCTCTGCTGAAATCTCCACATACGACATTTAATATTTGAAACATGATTGAGCAATACTGATTGAACTTAGTACCTGACTTTCTGTAAGACTGTTAAATCTGGACTGAGGGAATGGAATTTCTGAATCAGTTTCCATATTGTCACAATGAGGAAAATAAGATTTACCTAGGAAGCATCAAGAAATAATGGTGATCAGTTAGTTGACTGTATGTTGCTATTTTTGTGTCCACATGCTTGTGTGTCTGCATGGATATACTAGTGTCTATGTGAATAAGAATCTAAGTACTTCTACCCCATTCCCTTTCTTCATGGTCAAACCTCCCTCTACACTGTGCTTGGTCATTGAGCAACCCAGAATGGATACAGTCTCTTTCACCATAAGACATAGGAGCAGAATTAACCAAATTGGCCCAATGAGTCTGCTCTGCCATTCCATCATCCCCCATTCTCCTGCTTTCTCCACATAACCTTTGATGCCCTTATTAATTTGGATCCTATCAACCTCAGGTTTAGATATACCTTATGACTTGGCATTAATAGCCGTCTGTGGCAATGAATTCTGCAGATTTGCCACCCTCAAGTTCAAGAAACTTTTCCTCACCTCTTTTAAAGAGATGCTCCTCTATTCTGACATTGTGCTTTCTGGTTCCAGACTCACTCACTAGAGAAAACATTCTCTCCACATCCACTCTATTTAGGTATTTCAATATTCAATAGGTTTAAATGAGATCCCGCATCATTCTTCTAATCTGCAGTGAGTACAGCCCCAGAACCACCAAATGTTCCTCATACTTTGAACCTTCCAGTCCCAGAATCATTCTCGTTAACCTATTGGATGCTCTCCAATACTCCAGTACTATCACATCTTTTCTTAGTTAAGGTGCCCAAAACTGCTCACAATACTTGAAGTGTAGTCTGACCAATGACTATAAAGTCTCAGGATTACATCCTAGATTTTGCATTCTAGTCCTCTCGAAATTAATGCTATAATTGCATTGCCTTCCTAATCATCAACTGAACTTGTAAGTTAATGTTAGAGAGTCCTGCATGAGGATTTTTGTCCCAAGTCCCTTTGCATCTCTGATTTCTGAAATTCCTTCCCACTTAGAAAATAGTCCATGCCTTTATTCCTTCTACCAAAGTGCATGACCATACACTTCCTTGCACTATATTCCAACTGCCACATTTTTGTCCATTGTCCCAATCTATGCATTTCCTTCTGCAGACTCCTTGCTTCACTAACGCTACCTGTGCATCAACCTATCTTGGTATTATCCACAAACTTGGCCACAAAGCATCAATTCTGTCTTCTAAACTGTTGACATAAAATGTGAAATGAAGTGGACCCAATACTGACCCCCCCAGAGTCACATGTGGCTGTGGAGGCCAAGTCATTGGGTGTATTTAAGGCAGAGATAGATAGGTTTTTGATTACCAGGATGTCAAAGGATATGGAGTGAAAGCAGGGGAATGGGGATGACTGGAAGAGCTGGATCAGCCCATGATTGAATGGCAGAGCAGACTCGATGGGCTGAATGGCCTACCTGCTCCTATATCGTATGGTCTTATGCAGCCAATCAGAAAACCCCTTTATCCTGACTCTTTGCCTCCTGACAGTCAACCAATCTTTGATCTATTCTATATCTTTTCTGTAATTCCATGGGCTCTTATCTTGTTTATCAGCCTCATGTGCAGCACCTTGTCAAAGACCTTCTGAAACTCCAAGTAAGCATCATCCATTGACTCTCTTTTGTCTATCTTGGCTGTTACTTTCTTAAAGAATTCCAACAGATTTGTTTGGCTAGATTTCCCCTCACGAAAACTATGCTGAGTTTGGCCTATTATCATGTGCCCCCAAGTACCCTGAAATCCCATGCTTCATAATGAACCCAAACATCTTCCCAACCAACCTCTGAGGCCAAGCTAACTGGACAATAATTTCCTTTCTTTTGCCTCCCTTCCTTCTTAAAGAGTGGAGTGGCATTTGCAATTTTCCAGCACTCTGGAACCATTCCAGAATCACATGCTTGAAAGTTCACTACTCATGCATCCACAATCTCTTCAGCTCTTTCAGAGTGTAGTCAATCTGACTCAGACGACTTTTCTGCCTTTAGGACTTTCAGCTTCCTGAGCATCTTCTCCTTAGTAATAGCAACTATACTTTTGCTGCCTGACCCTCTCAAACTCCTGCTGGTGTCTTCCTCAGTGAAGACTGATACAAAGTACTTAAGTTTGTCCACTGTTTCTTTGTACTCCATTGCTACCTGTCCAGGGTCATTTTCCAGTGATCCATTATCCATAAGACCATAAGAAGCAGAAGTAGGCTATTCCACCCATCGAGTCTGTTCCGCCATTTAATCATGGGCTGATTCAATTCTTCCAGTCATCCCCACTCTCCTGCCTTCATCCCATACTCTTTGATGCCCTGGCTAATCAAGAACCTATCTCTGCCTTATCCACTCTTGCCTCTCTTTTACTCTTTATGTATCTGAAAATCTTATGGTATCCTCTTATATTATTGGCTAGTTTACCTTCATATTTATTTTTTTTCTTTCTTTCTTGCTTTTTAGTTGCTTTCTGTTAATTTTTAAAAGCTTCTCAATCCTCTAGCCTTCCATTATTTTTTGTTATTTTATATGCCATCTGTTTTGCTTTTACGCTGTCTTTGACTTTCCTTGTCAGCCACAGCAGCCTGAACTTATTAGAATACTTCTTTGGGATGTATCTGACTGGAGCCTTCTGAATTGCTCCCTGAAACTTCAGCCAACCCTGCTTTGCCATCATCCCTGTTAGGGTCCCTTTCCAATCAATTTTGTCCAGTTCCTCTTTCACACTTCTGTAATTCACTTTATTCCACTGTTATACTGACGCATCTGATTTTAGCTTCTCCCTCTCAAATTGCAGGGTGAATTCTACCATATTATGATCACTGCCTGCTAAGGGTTCCTTTACCTTAATCTTCCAGATTATATCTGTTCATTGCACAACACCCAATGGTGAAGGGGGAAGGTTTTCATGTTTGGGGCAAACAGTCAATGCTGACCATGGTACCCAGCCAGCTAGTCTCAGTTTCCCTAGCCAATTCCTCATGTGACCTGGTGTAATAATATGAACACATAATTAGCAGGAATAGGCCATTTGGTTCTTTAAGCTTGCCCTACCATTCAGTAGGGCAATACCAGATTTCAGATCCTCTCCTTGTCAATTCCCATTGTGCTTTTCAGAAGTTTATTTACTTCCTTTTCAGATACCCTCAATGATACAGCCTTCACATCTCTTTGGGGCAAAAAATTCCAGAGATCCCATATCCTCTGAGAGAAGTTCAGTTTTAATCAACCAACCCCTTCATAACTATAACCCCTCATTCAAATTTCCATCACTGGAAACATATCGCCTTGCCTCCCCAAGCACCACCATGCCATCAAGGATCTTTTAAACATTTCACAATTCTCTAAGCTCTAAAGAGTATAGATTTAACTTCCTTAGTCACTTAGGAGAGAGCAAATGTCACAGCAATTCATCAAGCAAATCTCTTTGGGATTGCCTCCAATATCAGGTACACCTTTTCTGAAATAAGTGGACCCAAAATGCGCATATGACTCCAAGTAATTTAAATGCAGATTCTTGTTAGGAGCTCTTGCTACAGAGTTACCACCTTTACAGTTTGGCAAATTTAACAACACTTACCAGGAAGATGATACACATGGGAGCCACAAAACTCCAACGAAATCCCTTCTCCATTGTCAGCCAACAGCTGAGAGGGAAAGTAAGTACAATTAGAAACATAGAAAACCTTCAGCATAATACAGACCCTTTGTCCCACAAAGCTGTGCCGAATATGTCCTTACCTTATAACTACCTAGGCTAGCTAACTCATAGCCCTCTATTTTTCTAAGCCCATCTGTCCATCCAGGAATCTCTTAAAAGACCCTATCATTTCCACCTCCACCACCACCCCCAGCAGCCCATTCCACACACTCACCACTCTCTGTGTAAAAAACTTACCCCTAGCATCTTGTGTGCCTACTTCCAAGCACTGTAAAACTGTGCCCTCTCCTGCTAACCATTTCAGCCCTGGAAAAAAGCCTTTTGCTATCCACATGATCAATGCCTCTCATTGTCTTGTACACCTCTAATCCTCCGTTGCTTCAAGGAGAAAAGGCTTGAGTTCACTCAACCTATTTTCATAAGGCATGCTCCCCAATCCAGGCAACATCTGACCAGGGTCCTATATAGATGCAGTGGTGTGCCTCAGGGATCTGTTCTGAGACCCTTACTCTTTGTGATTTTTATAAATGGCCTGGATGAGGAAGTGGAGGGATGGGTTAGTAAGTTTGCTGATGACACAAAGGTTGGAGGTGTTGTGGCTAGTGTGGAGGGCTGTCAGAGGTTACAGCGGGACATTGATAGGATGCAAAACTGGGCTGAGAAATGACAGATGGAGTTCAACCAAGATAAGTGTGAAGTGGTTTATTTTGGTAGGTCAAATATGATGGTATTGTTACGCCTGTGCCCAACTCTGAGGGGTCGAAGGGTCCCAAAGCAGCCCCCTCCATTTTGAGAATCGCAAGATTGCTATTAATTCAGGTCAGGAGACCCAGGAAATGAGAGAGAGACGTTTGGAATGTCTTGGCCCCTCGGCGATACAAAGCTACGGGAAACGGCCATTGTCTCTTGGAGATGGAATTGTGTATTAAGTACTGTGCTTCGTGGAAGCCCTCAGGCAACGTGGGCTGGTTGGGGGATGGCATCATTCCACCCTGATTGACATCTGAGACCCCGTGAGTGGGGATAAATGAGGGTCTGTGGGAACAGCCCCTCAGACGCACCAGAAGAAACGCTAGAAATCCTGTAACAGCGTAATAGCGAAAGCTGGTGGAAAGCCACGTGCGTCCTTTTCCATTTGCCTCAGAATTGGTGGGCCTTGCCACAGAAGAACGGCTTTAGCTAACAACAAAGGAGAAATCAGCCCCAACGACTCTCGAAGGATTGACATCATAAAAGGAATGGGCAAGTTTTAATTCGTCTCTCCTTCCAACAGCTTGAATGAACTTGAGTGACTTTTAGATTTCCATCAGACAATACATTATCCCCTAGACAATGATAGAGCTATTTCTTATTGATTATTATTATACCCACGCTTTTAGATTTAGTATTGACGACGTATATTATCTGTATGTTTGCATCAATGTTATTTTTGTGTATTTTTATCAATAAATACTGTTAAAAATAGTACCATCAGACTTCAACGGACCTCTCTATCTTTGCTGGTAAGTAACCCAGTTACGGGGTACGTAACAATTGGGGGGCTCATCCGGGATTTGACACCAAATTGGGAGGTCAGTGAATCGGGCTTGTAAGTCCAAACTTGGATCTGGTTACGCGGGTAGCCAGACAGGAAACCAACAAAGATGGACGTGGGTGAATTTATAGAAAACCCGACTCTGGAGGTGCTAGAGGCGGCCACCAAATCAGACTTGATAAATATGGTGAAGGAGTTAAACCTCGCAGAGGTGAGGTTGTCAATGAAAAAGCGGGAGGTGCAAAGGGCCGTAACTCAGTATTATATTGAGAAGAATGTGTTTGCAGCTGAGGTATTGGAAAATATCCCTGAAAAGGTACCAGCTAGTGGGACGGCTCAGTTAGAGTTGGAGAAATTAAGGTTGGAACATGAAATTAAATTAAAGCAGATGGAAGCAGCTGAGAAAGAAAAGGAAAGAGCCGACAAACAAAGGGAGCAGGCGCTCCAGCTAAAGGAGTTAGAGGTGAAACGGGAGCATGAGCTCCAGCTAAAGGGGTTAGAGGTGAAAAAAAGAGCAGGACTGAGCTGAGAAGCAAAGAGAGCATGAAATTCAGTTAAAACAGCTGGAAGCAGCTGAAAAAGAGAAAAAAAGAGCCGAGAAGGAGAGGGAGGCAGAGAAACAGAGGAAACATGACTTGGAGATGGAGAAGTTAAGGCAAGAGCGAAGAGATCAAGGGTCAAACTGAGAGGAGCGGTTTAATGTTAGTCGGGAGTTGAGGTTAGTACCTCCGTTCAAGGAGACGGATGTTGATAGTTATTTCTTGCATTTTGAAAAGGTGGCAGTGAATCAGAAGTGGCCCAAAGAGCAGTGGGTGGCGTTGTTACAAAGTGTGTTAAAAGGGAAGGCACAACGAGCATATGCGGCGTTGTCCATGGAGGAGGGAGAAGCGGAGAATTATGCTGAAGTAAAGGAGGCCATTCTCCGGATTTACGAATTGGTACCTGAGGCATATAGACAAAAGTTTAGAAATTTAAAGAAAGGGTGGAATCAGACGTATACCGAGTTTGCCTATGAGAAGGGTGTGCTCTTGGATCGCTGGTGCACAGCAGAAATAGTGGGAGAGGATTTTTGGTGTTTCAGGGAGTTAATTCTGATTGAGGAATTTAAAAGTGGTGTTTCGGAGGATATCCAGACGTATTTGAATGAGAAGCCGAATAAGTCCATCTCCGAATTTGCTAGGTTCACAGATGAATATGCCCTAACCCACAAGACAAAGTTTTCCTCCAATAAAAGTTCCCAGAGAGACCGTAGGAATGATAGAGAAAGCCCGCCGGCTGAGGCAGAGGTCCCGCCAGGAGCTAGTGGTAAGGTTGGGGAGGGGAGGCAAGACGGCCAGAGGTTTCCGGGCTTGACCTGTTTTAATTGTGGAAAGGAGGGACATATTGCATCTAGGTGCTTTGCTCCGAGGAAGGAGACAGGAAAAGGGAAAGCAGCAGTCCCTATCGGATGTGCCGTGGTAATCAGTAAATCGACAAGAGATCCCTGGGTAGACAGAGTACGAGAAGGGTCTGAGACTTCTATGTCAAAGAGAACCGTGTCTGTGAGAGAGGGAGATCCACCGGTTCCCGTGCGGATCTGGAGAGACACGGGCGCTGAACTGTCATTGATTAGCAGTAAGGTACTAGATTTTGGTCGCAAGACGGGAATGGTAGCTGTGAAAGGAACGGAAATGGTGCCCTTGCATAGGATCATTATGAACTGTGAGCTAGTCTCTGGACCAGTTGAAATGGGGGTGCAATCCGAATTCCCGAGAACTGACGCGGACGTCCTTCTGGGTAATGATTTAGCCGGTGGTAAGGTTTGGTCAGCAATGACGCTGATGCGACCGCCTGTGAGTGTTGAGGCCCCGCCCCTAGATTCAAAGATCTATCCCGCATGCGTGATCACTCGCAGCCTGTCGAGAAAGGCAGCTGAGAACGAGAGCAGTTTAAATCCGGCCGGTATCGAGTTGGCCGAGACGTTTTTACCGACCCTGTACCACGAGGGTTTAGAGGGTGGTGAAACTAAAAGTACTAAAGTGAAAGAGAGTAAGGGAGAGGAGGTAGACCTGCCCTTAGCGAGGAGAAAAGTTCTAGAGGCACGAAATAAAGATGAGAAACAGATAAAGCTGTTAAAAGGTCCAGGGTTGGACATGGATGATCTGTCTGGTTTGGCAGAACTGTTTGAAGAAGTGGAAAATTCTAAAGGTGTCCCCGATAATGAAATGAGGGCAGTCCTAGATGAAAAGGGTGCCCTTACCTTGAAGAAGTCTGCTGGGTTGGCAGATGGGGTTGTTTCAGCCTGCGGGGGTGAGTTTACTCCAGAAGGGAGTTGCCCAGAGAGTAGCTGGGAGAATCAGGGGAATTTTGAATTTGGACCGGGTACGGGTATCGAAAGCCTGGAAGAGGCAAATGTCCCGTTTGAGTGTGTCCAAGATGTGGATGCACGTGGTACTGAACCTAGTAATGGAGCTCAGAAAAAGTTTGAGGTATTTGATTCAGTTGAAAAGGAATGCAGTCCTTGTGGGTCAGATGGGCTTGGTTCAGTGGAAGAAGGGTAATAGTGGGAAGTGAGAGTTCCCAGGTGTTTGTGCTCGAAGGTGTGTTAAAAGTTAGTGAGGAGATCAAAGGTGGTGGGGCGAATATTATTATAGAAGGAAAAGGGGACTGTGTAGTTCCCAAATTGAATGAAGAAAATTTAAAGGCTGGACTGATATCAGAAGCAGCAACCAGGCTACAGAGACAATGGTTCGGTACCACAAAGTCTGTGAATCAATTACAGGTTGAGTTGGAAGGTAAAGGGGCCCCACACGCTATTGTTATTCCAGAGTGTGGTGTAAAAAGGCAGAATTTGAAATGCTGTTTGAGCAAAGAGTTTAAACTGAAAACTAATGGCCTGAAGAGAAAACTAGCAACTTGCGTAAAATTAAAGAATTGGGTGGAAATTCGGGAAATGGTCTAAGTCTGGAACACATTGTTGATAAAATAACTCCTATGAAAGGAGCGGATGAAAGCCTATTTCGCCAGGGTGCACAAGCTCCCCACGTGGGAATTAACTGGAAAAGAGGCGAGGGTTAATGGGGACGCCATTTTTAAATAGCAGAAGCCGGTTTTAAGGGATTTCGACAAAGCATGTGAATAATAAAAGACAACCCCCATGGAAGCCTGCCTGTTAAGTTTGAAAGTAACATAAAGATTAGTATTTGCATGAACTTTGTAGTATACCCGTAAGCTAAGATCACAACCCTTTAGTTTTTGCTTGCTAAAGAAAAATAAGAACTAAAAATAGGTGGTTATTAAATTGAAGTCTGATGCTACAAGACTTTAGTAAGGTACAAGATGTTAAGATATTAAAGGCAGTGACAATGTAATCGTTAACTGTTTAGATACTGAATTGAATGTATAACTGTATTACTCTGTAGTAAAAGAAAAAAACCTTTTGTATTGTGTTAGATTCTAAAATCCTGTAAGACTCTGTATTACTTCATTTTTACTGATGGTAAAAACGTGTTGAAGAAAGGGGGTGTTACGCCTGTGCCCAACTCTGAGGGATCGAAGGGTCCCAAAGCAGCCCCCTCCTTTTTGAGAATCGCAAGATGGCTATTAATTCAGGTCAGGAGACCCAGGAAATGAGAGAGAGACGTTTGGAATGTCTTGGCCCCTCGGCGATACAAAGCTACGGGAAACGGCCATTGTCTCTTGGAGATGGAATTGTGTATTGAGTACTGTGCTTCATGGAAGCCCTCAGGCAACGTGGGCTGGTTGGGGGATGGCATCATTCCACCCTGATTGACATCTGAGACCCCGAGAGTGGGGATAAAAGAGGGTCTGTAGGAACAGCCCCTCAGACGCACCAGAAGAAACGCTAGAAATCCTGTAACAGCGTAATAGCGAAAGCCAGTGGAAAGCCATGTGCGTCCTTTTCCATTTGCCTCAGTATTGGTGGGCCTTGCCACAGAAGAACAGCTTTAGCTAACAACAAAGGAGAAATCAACCCCAACGACTCTCAAAGGATTGACATCATAAAAGGAACGGGCAAGTTTTAATCCATTTCTCCCTCCAACCAAAAGCTGCAGCTTGAATGAACTTGAGTGACTTTTAGATTTCCATCGGACAATACATTATCCCCTAGACAACGATAGAGCTATTTCTTATTGATTATTATTATACCCGCGCTTTTAGATTTAGTATTGACGACGTATATTATCTGTATTTTGCATCGATGTTATTTTTGTGTATTTTTATCAATAAATACTGTTAAAAATAGTACCATCAGACTTCAACGGACCTCTCTATCTTTGCTGGTAAGTGACCCAGTTACGGGGTACGTAACAGTATAATGATATATAGTATTAATGATAAAACTCTTGGCAGTGTAGAGGATCAGAGGGATCTTGGGGTCTGAGTCCAAAGGACGCTCAAAGCAGCTGCGCAGGTTGACCCTGTGGTTAAGAAGGCAAACGGTGCATTGTCCTTCATTAAACATGGAATTGAATTTAGGAGCCAAGAGCTAATGTTGCAGCTATATAGGATCCTGGTCAGACCCCACTTGGAGTATATTGGAGTATAAAAGTTGCATTGTTTGTTGTGTAACCAAAACTATGCAGTCAGCTTTGATGTAGATTATGTAGTCTGAGTTTGCTATTTGCTATGCATGTATCCAATTTAGTAGGAGAATGAAATCTTAAGAATGTAGAAGACAATGGTGTGTTAATGAGAGGTAGCTAAGAGATGTAGATTAGAACATGATTAAGTCAATAGGTGGAACCAATAGTGGCGGATGTACTTGTGATACGCAACTGTAGACCGATTGGATATGCTTATGCAACTAAAACAGGAGATTGCTATAAAAAATGCTATGTACAAGGATCGGTGGGCAATCAGCGACTAGCTCAATGACTGTCTCAGCTTTGATTTGCAAATTAAAGTTTAACCCTTCTTGAAGAATCTTCTGCGTCTCCTGGTCGTTTGTGGGGCATGAGAAACCTCGACAAGTACTGTGCTCAGTTCTTGTCGCCTCACTACAGAAAGGATGTGGAAGCCATATAAAGGGTGTAGAGGAGATTTACAAGGATGTTGCCTGGATTGGGGAGCATACCTTATGAAAACAGTTTGAGTGAACTTGGCCTTTTCTCCTTGGAGCGACAGAAGATGAAAGGTGACCTGATAGAGGTGTACTAGATGATGAGAGGCATTGACCGTGTGGATAGTCAGAGGCTTTTTCCCAGGGCTGAAGTGGCTGCCACAAGAGGGCACAGGTTTAAGGTGCTGGGAAGTAGGTACAGAGGAGATGTCAGGGGTAAGTTTTTTATGCAGAGAGGTGTGAGTGCATGAAATGGGCTTCTGGCAATGGTGGTGGAGGCGGATACGATAAGGTCTTTTAAGAGATAGGTATATGGAGCTTAGAAAAATAGAGGGCTATGGGTAACCCTGGTGATTTCTAAGGCAGGGACATGTTCAGCACAGCTTTGTGGGATGAAAGGCCTGTATTGTGCTGTAGGTTTTCTATGTTTCTAACATTAACTCTCGGCTCTTAAGCTCAATCCCATGATTGATGAAAGCCAATGCACCATATGCGTTCTTAACCACAGAGTCAACCTGTGTAGCAGCTTTGAGTGTCCTGTGGATTCAGACCCCAAAATCCCTCTGATCCTCCACACAGCCAAGAGTCTTGCCATTAATGCTATATTCTGCCATCATATTTGACCTACCAAAGTGAATTACCTCACACTTATCTGCGTTGAACTCCATCTGTCACTTCTCAGCCCAGTTATGCATCCTATCAATGTCCCATTGTAACCTCTGACAGCCCTCCACACTATCCACAACACCCCCAACCTTTGTGTCATCAGCATATTTACTAACCCATCCCTCCACTTCCTCATCCAGGTCATTTATAAAAATCACAAAGAGTAGGGGTCCCAGAACAGATCCTCGAGGCACACCACTGGTCACTGGCCTCCATGTAGAATTTGACTCGTCTACAACCACTCTTTGCCTTCTGTGAGCAAGCCAGTTCTGGATCCAGTTATATAAAAAAAAAACAGCTTCTGTCTCTTTCTTCTTTCCTACTGACCAGGTCCAAATCTGTGGCTTGCAAGTGTTTGAAGTTCAAAGAACATTTACTATCAAAGTATGCAAACTGTACACAACTGAGATTTATCTCCTTACAGCCAGTCATAAAGCAAAGAAATCCAATAGAGCCCATTAAAGATAAAAGGACTCACTGCTCTCTGGTTCCGTAGCCTTCCGGGTACACTGCTGCAGAAAGAATGACGATCAGAGCTGGAGTGCCATAGGCAATGGGGTAGGTGTATTTCCCATGAAGACTCTGGGCCTGAAAGACCTTTATCACCATCAGGTAGAGTTGGAATCCTTCTAGAAGCATCCACATAAAACTTGCCAGGAAAAGGTAATGCAGGACCCCAGCAATGGCAGCACACACACCCTGGGGATAGAGAGTCCTTTCAGTGCCACAGACACTTACAGATTCCGCTGTCATGTACACTGTAGCCCTGTCATTTGACGTTGGGAGCCCCCAGCCCACCACACATCTATAGTGGTACCAGGTGGAACAGGGGACAAAGATCCACAACTTTTGCCTGTTGTGAGACATCATTTTCATCTGGGAGTCAGGGTCATTAACAACTTCAGACTGGAACTCAGTTCAACATCAGCCCATTGGATCAACAAGGCCCAACATAAAAAGATCTCCTGAAGAAATCATAACACACAACTTACATTTCCCCATAAAATTCTGTCACATTGTCCTGCTGGAAAAGGGTGTCCTGTATTGGGGAAGGGATTGTTGCCCTGTAATGGTGAAGTGACCAGTGCCTGTAAACATAATGGTGCTTGAGAGAGGTGTCCTGTAATGGTGAAGGGGGGATTTGTCCTCTAACAGTGAATGGATATGTGCTCTATGACAGTGGAAGGTGGACAAGGTTTGAAGTACAGAGGAGTGCCAGGACTGAATGGGAGAATGACTAACCCAGTGGGCCAGTTACACCGTAGTCCACTGCAGTCCTCACCCAATCCTCAATGATGATCTGAATGAAATAAAGCAGCTTTACCTCAGCATTGTGCTGGGTTACTGCATCAAAGAACACAGAACAGCACAGATATAGGCCCTTCAGCCACCATGTCTGCACTCATTCTCTGAACCACCAATGCCACAGTGGTGCAGCAGTTGGCAAGATGATACTACAGCTTGTGGAGTTCTGGAGTTTGGAGTTTGATTCTGTCACCATTTGTAAGGAGTCTCTATACATTGGGTTTTTGCTGGGTGCTCCTGTTTCCTCCCACACGTCACAGGTAGGATAATTGGTCATTTCAAGATTAGGTTCAGATTAATGAGGGTGGTGGGGTTGCTGGAGCAGTGTGGCTCGATGGGCCGGAAGGGCCTACTCTCTGGTACATTGCTGAATAACTAACTAATAGAGAACACTGTGTTGGCACGTGGCCTAGTGGACAAGGCATCGGACTAGTAACCTGAAGGTCACTGGTTCGAGCCTCAGCTGAGGCAGCATGTTTGTGTCCTTGAGCAAGGCACTTAACAACACATTGCTCTGTGATGACACCGGTGCCAAGCTGCATGGGTCCTAGTGCCCTTCCCTTGGACAACATCAGTGGCATGGAGAGGGGAAGGCCTGCAGCTTGGGCAACTGCCGGTCTCCCATACAACCCTGCCCAGGCCTGCGCCCTGGAAAAACCTTCCAAGGCGCAAATCCATGGTCTCATGAGACTAACAGATGCCTTAAAAAAAAGAAGAGAACACTAACATGTGATAGTGGACAAATTAATTGTTGATATTTTTCTATCATTTCCTTAATACTGATCCCAGCAAATAAGAAGCTTAAAGCCACCATCCCATCCTTGGATTTTGCAAAGTCTATGTTTCTTAATAATTGGGATTGAAGTTCTGCAATTTTGGGAAAGAAGCTCAAAATTCATCTCAAAAGCCCATCATAAGCTTAAGTATAAAAGTCCATGCGCTCGATGTTATGAGATCACTGCAGTAGTATTTAGTGCAGACAGTCAACACCATGCCTGAGGAATCTGTTATTCATCAAGAGGCTTGGCCTCTGGTTGTTACCTTGTTTTCGGTTTTGGATATTCCGATGAGGAACAGCAGTTCTGCCAGGAATAGACAGAGGCAGAGGTGGGTGTGGATGGTGGTTCGTGAGCTCTGGATAGCCCGGCACATGATGAATGTGATGATTGCTGTTAACAGTGCCACCAGTGAGATCATGAGGCCTATGTAAGTAATGATGGTAAGAGCAGGACCCTGCAGAGACAGGAGAGGTGATCAGTCCAAAGTAGAAAGGAGGCAGAATTCACTGGTAATTATGTCAAAGGGTCGCATAGAAATCAAGAAACTGTATGCAAGTACAGGCCATTTGGCCCATCAAACCTGCTCCATCATCTAATATAATCACAGCAGATCATCTATCTGATTGTCAGTTCCTCTCTCTCATTTCCACTGATTTCCTGTGTGTCCAGTTATTCTAGAACTAACTAGTTAATCATCAAGCTAAGGTAGTTAGATCAAAGCTGGTTCTCTTTACAGAATTTTTCCTTCTATCAGAAACGTGCCCATGTATCAGATTAGATACATGGTTAGAACACATCAACCTGTCTATTCCACACTCAGTTTTGAATGTAGTGTAGTGTAGATAGGCAGAATAGAGAGGTCATATAATGAATTAGCACAGGTCCTGCAGGGAGCAATGGATGGAATGCTAAAATCTGCAGGTGAAATAATATGAAGTAACAGAAAATGCTAGAAATTCATAGCTGATCAGACAGCATCTGTGGAGATGCCTTCCTTATACATTGATACCTTCCATCAGAACTGCCCACCTTGATAAAATCAGAAAGTCAACCGTTCTGAAATTCTGAGTTCAGTATTGAGACTCAGTGTAGTAAAAGCTTCCACTGGCCTTCACTGGAACAATGCAATACCCAATGGGAGAGAAGGTCATTCTGGGAGAGGGATGGAGAATTAAAGGTGAGGGTTACCCTTCAAAGGTTCATTTATTATCATAGTATGTTTGCAGTATACAACTCTGAGATTCTTCATTGCCAGATAGCCACAAAACAAGGAAAAACCATAGAAGTCTGTTCAGAGAGAAAGAGTAAAATCCACAAAAAAAAAAGAATGGCAACATGATCATCAATCCACAAAGCCCCCACCCCAGTACAAAATGCAGCAAAAACATTGGCCCCAGAACCTCCCTCCTCCTGTACTAGATGCAGACTAAATGGAGATGTTGTGTTCCACTAGGACAATATATAGTGATCTCATTGGAATGTATGAACTTTAGACTGGGTTTCACAAGGCAGGTGGTGTATTTGATTGGCGACATTTCAGCAGAACTAGGATAAGTTCAGAAACAAGCAGGCTTTAGGTTGAAGGGGATGAAGGAGATGTAGTTGTTTCAACCCATAAAGTTGACTGCTTTATTCTCTATTCTCTGTGATTCCTGTGCCCACTCGCAATGTTACAGGTCTCCAATTTCAATCTGGCAACAAAACTTATCTTCCAGTGGGCACAAAATAGATCTCAGGTTCAACAATTTCTGAGCATGGCTTTTTTCCACCAGAATCAGAACGGGCAGTGAAAAACAGAAAATACAATCTGTTCATGTCTGCTCCACCATCCAATTTAGTCCCTGTATTCTCTCTATATCCCTGTCCTTACAGTTTTATGGCCACCTCCTTTTTAAATATTTATACATCCTTGGCCTTCACTGCTTTTAGTGGTGGAGAATTCCACAGACCCACCATCCTTTGGGTGAAGAACCTCCTCTTGATCTCAGCTCTAAATATCCTATCCCATAAAGTGCAGCTGTAACCTCCAGTTCTGAGATTCCTTGTCACTGGGAACATCCTTCTTACATCCACTTTGTCTCCTCCCACTTCTTCCGATACCCTCTAATCCATCAAAGCTTCAAATGGAAGAATGGGAGGAACACCCAGTAAATTCAGTAGGGTTAGACCCCAGGACATACAGAGGGTGCAGACTCCAGTAGGGAGTGGATCCCAGCATACAAGGGAGCAGATCCAGCAGGTCCAGTGAGAACAGCACATAACAATAAAACAAGTCCGTGAAATCCGAAACTTAAAAAAAAACAAAACTACTGTAAGCATCGAGCTGATCAAGGCAGCATCCATAGAAAGAGAAGTTAATGTTTCTGAGACCCTCATCAGAACTAGGAAAGAGAGTAAACGTTAGTCTATGGTGGCAGAGAATGTGGGGATGGAGTGGATAGAACAAATGGAATGTCTGGTTGCTATCAGATTGGGCAAAAACATATGGGAAGCCCAAAGGGAACAGAATGAATGTGCAGAATCCACTAGCTCTAGCAGAGCACAGCACCTGCCACTTTCAGTACAGAACAAAACCAGCAAAGTAAGGACACAGAGCAAATGCTAGTGTCCAGATGAAGGGTCACAACACAAAATGGTGACTGTTATTTGCCTCTACAGATGCTGCCTGGTCCGTTGAATTCATCGAGCACCTTGTGTAAGATCAGGACAGAAAAACACTATCATCAGAGAAAGCATCCTCTCTGGATGAATCATGGTCTGGTATGAAACCTCAGAGAATTGTGGGCAGTTCAGCACATCACGAATACCAGCCTCACCTCAATGACGCAAACATGAGGAAATCTGCAGATGCTGGAAATTCAAGCAACACACACAAAATGCTAGTGGAACGCAGCAGGCCAGGCAGCATCTATAGGAAGAAACACTGTCAATGTTTCGGGCCGAGACCCTTCATCAGGACTAACTGAAAGAAAAGATAGTAAGAGATTTGAAAGTGGGAGTGGGAGGGGGAAATATCAAATTTCAATTCCAAGAGCTCACGAGGGACAGCCTGTATTATTAAACAGGCCCACCAGGAGACAGTGCTCAGCTGGTTCAGTACAGAGCACACAACAGCTACAGATGCTAGAATATGGAGCAACAATCTGCTGAAGGAACTCAGTGAGAGTCGGAGCAGGAGTGTGGCGGGTGCCATTTAGATTTTTTCTTCTTCTCATCGGAGAGGCAGGACTGCGCAGACATGTGACATTGGGCAGTGAAGCGCAGAAGATTTAAAAGGAGCACTGCCTTATACAGCAGGCAGTGGAGTGAGCCAGGAGCAGAGTGAAGGCTTAAGGGCTTTGGCTCAATGGGCTTAGATGGAAATGGGCGAGACGAGGTAGGTTTAGTTTTCAGTTTTTCCTGTTATTTGAGGAAAGGGGAAGTATGAGTGTGAGGGCAGCTTGTTGCTCTCGGTGTCGGATGTGGGAGGTCCTGGAGTCTCCTAGCCTCCTGGATGTCCACATCTGTGCCAGGTGTGCCGAGCTGCAGCTCCTAAGGGACCATGTTAGGGAACTGGAGCTGCAGCTCGATGACCTTCATCTGGTCAGGGAGAGTGAGGAGATGATAGAGAGGAGTTACAGGCAGGTGGTCACACCCAGGCCACGGGAGGCAGACAAGTGGGTCACGGTTAGGAGGGGGAAGAGGAAGAGTCAGGTACTAGACAGTACCCCAGTGGCTGTACCCATTCACAATAAGTACTCCTGTTTGAGTACTGTTGGGGGGGACAGCCTATCTGGGGGAAGCAACAGTGGCCATGCCTCCGGCAAATAGTCTGGCCCTGTAGGGAAAGGAAGAGGAAGGCAGTAGTAATAGGGGACTCTATAGTTAATGGGTCTGTGGACGCAGTCAGGAGACCCGGATGGTAGTTTGTCTCCCTGGTGCCAGGGTCTGGGATGTTTCTGATCTCGTCCAAGATATCCTGAAGTGGGAGGGTGAGGAGCCAGAGGTCGTGGTACATATAGGTACCAATGACATAGGTAGGAAAAAGGAAGAGGTCCTGAAAGGAGAATATAGGGAGCTAGGAAGGGAGTTAAGAAGAAGAACCAGAAAGGTAGTAAACACAGGATTACTGCCTGTGCCATGCGACAGTGAGAGTAGGAATGGAATGAAGAGGAGGATAAATGTGTGGCTGAGGGATAGGAGCAGGGGGCAGGGATTCAAGTTTCTGGATTATTTGGACCTCTTTTGGGGCAGGTGCAACCTGCACAAAAAGGACCTGCACTTGAATCCTAAGGGGACCAATATCCTGGCAGGGAGATTTGCGAAGGCTACTGGGAAGACTTTAAACTAGAATGGTTGGGGGGTGGGAATCAAATTGAAGAGACTAGAAGAGAGGAGGTTAGTTCACAAATAGAGAAAGCTAGTAGACAGAGTGTGAGGGAGGATAGGCAGGTGACAGAGAAGGGGAGTCCTCAGACCGAAGATGTAGGGAAGAAGGAAGAAAAAGATAATAAAGTTGTTTGCACCGTTAGGGATAAACAGAGAGTAAGAGGTGGAGAGTTCCTTAAATGCATCTATTTTAATGCTAGGAGCATTATAAGAAAGGTGGATGAGCTTAGAGCATGGATTGATACCTGAAAATATGTTGTTGTAGCTATTAGTGAAACATGGTTGCAGGAGGGGTGTGAATAGCAACTAAATATTCCTGGATCTCGTTGCTTCAGGTGTGATAGAATTGGAGGGACAAGAGGGGGAGGTGTTGCATTGCTTGCCAGAGAAATATTATAGCGGTGCTTAGGCAGGATAGATTAGAGGGCTCGTCTAGGGAGACTATCTGGGTGGAATTGAAGAATAGGAAAGGTGTAGTAACACTTATAGGGGTGTATTCTAGACCACCTAATGGGGAGCAAATTTGTAAGGAGATAGCAGATATTTCTAGTAAGCACAAGATTGTGATTGTGGGAGCTTTTAATTTTCCACACATAGACTGGGTCAATTCTGTAAAAGGGCTGGATGGTTTGGGGTTTGTAAAATGTGTGCAGGATAGTTTTTTGCAGCAATACATAGAGGTACCAACTAGAGAAGGGGCAGTGTTGGATCTCTTGTTAGGGAATGAAATAGGTCAGGTGACGGAGGTATGTGTTGGGGAACACTTTGAGTCCAGTGATCACAATGCCAGTAGTTTCAATATAATTATGGAGAAGGATAGGTCTGGACCCAGGGTTGAGATTTTAGATTGGAGAAAGGCTAACTTTGAGGAGATGCAAAAGAATTTAAAAGGAGTGGATTGGGACAATTTGTTTTATGGGAAGGATGTAATAGAGAAATGGAGGTCATTTGAAGGAGAAATTTTGAGGGTACGGAATCTTTATGTTCCTGTTAGGTTGAAAGGAAAGATTAAAAGTTTGAGAGAGCCATGGTTTTCAAGGGATATTGGAAACTTGGTTCGGAAAAAGAGAGAGATCTACAATAAATATAAGAAGCATGGAGTAAATGAGCTGCTCGAGGAATATATAGAATGTAACAAGAATCTTAAGAAAGAAATTAGAAAAGATAAAAGAAGATATGAGGTTGCTTCGGCAAGTAAGGTGAAAATAAATCCAAAGGGTCTCTACAATTATATTAATACCAAAAAGATAGTGAGAAATAAAATTGGTCCCTTAGAGAATCAGAGTGGACAGCTATGTGCGGAGCAAAAAGAGATGGGGGAGATTTCGAACAATTTCTTTTCTTTGGTATTCACTAAGGAGAAGGATATTGAATTGCGTAAGGTAAGGGAAACAAATAGGGTAGTTATGGAAACTCTGATGATTAAAGAGGAGGTAGTACTGGCACTTTAAAGAATATAAAATTGGATAAGTCTCCAGGTCCTGACAGGATATTCCCTGGAACCTTGAGGGAAGTTAGTGTAAAAATAGCAGGGGCTCTGACAGAAATATTTCAAATGTCATTAGAAACGGGGATGGTGCCGAAGGATTGGCATATTGCTTATGTTGTTTCATTGTTTAAAAAGGGTTCCAAGAGTAAACCTAGCAATTATAGGCCTGTAAGTTTGACGTCAGTTGTGCGTAAATTAATGGAAAGTATTCTTAGAGATGGTATATATAACTATCTGGATAGACAGAGTCTGATTAGGAACAGTCAACATGGATTTGTGCGTGGAAGGTCATGTTTGAGAAATCTTATTGAATTTTTTGAAGAGGTTCCTAGGAAAGTTGACGAGGGTAAAGCAATGGATGTTTCCTATATGGACTTCAGTAAGGCCTTTGACAAGGTTCCACATGGAAGATGGAGTTAGCAAGGTTCAATCATTAGGTATTAATATTGAAGTAGTAAAATGGATTCAACAGTGGCTGGATGGGAGATGCCAGAAAGTAGTGGTGGATAACTGTTTGTCAGGTTGGAGGCCGGTGACAGTGGTTCGCCTCAGGGGTCTGTACTGGGTTCAATGTTGTTTGTCATATACATTAATGATCTGGATGATGGAGTGTTAAATTGGGTTAGTAAGTATGCAGATGATACTAAGATAGGTGGCGTTGTGGATAATGAAGTAGGTTTTCAAAGCTTGCAGAGAGATTTAGGCCAATTAGAAGAGTGGGCTGAAAGATGGCAGATGGAGTTTAATGCTGATAAGTGTGAGGTGCTACATTTTGGTAGGACTAATCAAAATAGGATAGACATGGTAAATGGTAGGGCATTGAGGATTGCAGTAGAACAGAGTTATCTAGGAGTAATGGTGCATAGTTCCCTGAAGGTGGAATCTCATGTGGATAGGGTGGTGAAGAAAGCTTTTGGTATGCTGGCCTTTATAAATCAAAGCATTGAGTATAGGAGTTAGGATGTAATGTTAAAATTGTACATGGCATTGGTAAGGCCGAATTTGGAGTATTGTGTACAGTTCTGGTCACCGAATTATAGGAAAGATGTCAACAAAATAAAGAGAGTACAGAGGAGATTTACTAGAATGTTACTTGGGTTTCAGCATCTAAGTTACAGAGAAAGGTTGAACAAGTTAGGTCTTTATTCTTTGGAGCGTAGAAGGTTGAGGGGGGATAGAGGTACTTAAAATTATGGGGGGATAGATAGAGCTGACGTGGATAGGTTTTTTGCATTGAGAGTAGGGGAGATTCAAACAAGAGGACATGAGATGAGAGTTATGAGGCAAAAGTTTAGGGGTAACACGACGGGGAGCTTTTTTACTCAGAGAATGGTAGCTGTGTGGAACGAGCTTCCAGTAGAAGTGGTAGAGGCAGGTTCGATTTTGTCATTTTAAAAAAATTGGATAGGTATATGGACAGGAAAAGAATGGAGGGTTCTGGCTGAGTGTCAGTGGGACTAGGTGAGAGTAAGCATTCGGCACAGACTAGAAGGGCCGAGATGGCCTGTTTCCATGCTGTAATTGTTATATGGTTATATGGGTATACGGATCAAGCAACATCTGTGTGAGGAAAGGTACAATTGTTTCTGTTGGAGGTTCTGGTAATTGGGAGTTGTGGAGAGGGTTTTGTTTTGAGGCTCCTTTCCTCTGAAAGACAGTCATTGACCCATTCAACTCCACCAGCAGACATATGTCCAGCAAGAAGCAGTTCCCAGCAGAGCAGGGAGGAAGCAGCAGTGGTCTTGTCTAGTTTGAGGGGGACAGACAGGAAATCCAGCAGGTTCTTTAGGAGGCAATAGTCAAAAATCAGAAGGGGAAGATTGCAGCAACTCTGTTCAAGTTGAAGTTTATTGTCGACTGACTGTACATATAGGCTGTCGGCTGAATGTTGTGAGCAAAGTGGATGAGCTTAGAAGGTTGGTCAGTACTTGGAGCTATGATGTAGTGGCCATTACAGAGTCTTGGATGGCTCAGGGACAGGAATGATTACTTCAAGTGCCAGGTTTTAGATGTTTCAGAAAAGACAGGGAGGGAGGCAAAAGTGGTGGGGGTGTGGCACTGTCGATCAGAGATATTGTCATGGTTGCAGAAAAAGTGGATGCCATGGAGGGATTGTCTACGGAGTCTCTGTGGGTGGAGGTTCGGAACAGGAAGGGGTCAATAACTTTACTGGGTGTTTTTTATAGGCCACCCAATGGTAACAGGGATATCGAGGAGCAGATAGGGAAACAGATCCTGGAACGGTGTAATAATAACATAGTTGTCGTGATGGGACATGTTAATTTCCCAAATATCGATTGGCATCTTCCTAGAGCAAGGGGTTTAGATGGGGTTGAGTTTGTTAGGTATGCTCAGGAAGGATTCTTGACACAATATGTAGATAAGCCTACAAGAGGAGAGGCTGCATTTGATTTGGTACTGGGAAATGAACCTGGTCAGGTGTCAGATCTCTCAGTGGGAGAGCATTTTGGAGATAGTGATCATAATTCTATCTCCATTACAATAGCATTGGAGAGAGATAGGAACAGACAAGTTAGAAAAGCGTTTAATTGGAATAAGGGGAATTATGAGGCTATCAGGCAGGAAATTGGAAGCTTAAATTGGAAACAGATGTTCTCAGGGAAAAGTACAGAAGAAATGAGGCAAATATTCAGGGGAGTTCTGCATAGGTACATTCCAATGAGACAGGGAAGTTATGGTAGGGTATAAGAACTGTGGTGTACAAAGGCTGTAATAAATCTAGTCAAGAAGAAAGAAAAGCTTACAAAAGGTTCAGAGAGCTAGGTAATGTTAGAGATCTAGGAGGTTATAAGGCTAATAGGAACGAGCTTAAGAAGGAAATTAGGAGAGACAGAAGGGGCCATAAGAAGGCCTTGGCGGGCAGGATTAAGGAAAGCCCCAAGGCATTCTACAAGTATGTGAAGAGCAAGAGGATAAGACGTGAAAGAATAGGACCTATCAAGTATGACAGTGGGAAAGTGTGTATGGTTCAAAATGTATGCAAAACAGGTAAGCTGTAAACAGTATCAGTGAAGAGTATCCTAACCTATGATGAGACATCATTGGTGACAGGGTATTCATTAGACTCACAGCTTTAGGGAAGAAGGTGTTACCCAGTCTAGCATTTCTAGTCCTGATGCTTTAGTACCTCCTTCCTCACAGTTGGTCAGAGATTGTAGATGGGTGGCAGGGTGCTTTGGGTCCTTCGTATGCAATGCTGGCATAAATAGGGAAGGGAGACCCTAGTGATCCTCTTGGTGGTACTAACTGTTTTTGTAGGGTCTTGTGGTCTGAAGCTTTGCAGCTTACGTACCACACGATGATGCAGCCAGACAGGACACTCTCAATGGTGCTCTTGTAGAAAGTTGTTAGAGTGTTGTGGGTCGAGGTTAGCTCATCGTTATGTGCACACAGAGGAACTTTGTACTCTTCACTCTCTGCACAGTTGAGCCATTGATATGGAATGGAGGGTGGTCAACCTGTGCCTTCCTGAAGTCCACAATCATCACTTGTCCACATTGAGACTCCTGTTGTTGTTCTCACACCATTTGACAGGACTCCCCACTTTCCTCTCTGTATGCTGGCTCTTTGTTGTTGTTGATGAGACAACCACTATTGTATCATCAACAAATTGGATGATGTTATTTGAGCTGAAACCAGCAGTGCAGTCATGAGTCAGCAGCGTGAATCACAGCAGGCTGAACACACAGCCCTGGGAGGCATCAGTGCTCAGCATGATGAAACTTGAGATGTTGCTGCCAACTTGAACTGACTGGGATCTTTATGTTTAAAAAGTCTAAGATCCAGTTGCAGAGAGGGGTCCAATCACAAACAAGAGAAAAGCTGCAGGTGCTGGAAATCCAAGTAACACACACAAGATGCTGGAGGAGCACAGCAGTCCAGTCCTGCTGAAGGGTCTTGGCCTGAAATTTCAACTGTCCTCTTTTCCATAAATGCTGTCTAGCCTACTGAGTTCCTGCATTTTGTGTGTTTTACTTGCAGAGAGGGGTGTTGAGTCCCAATGAGGGCAATTTACCCACCACCCTTGAGAGATGGTTAGATTAAACACTGAGCGAAGTTAATGAACTGCATTCTAGCATCGTATTCTTTTTGGTTCAGGACAAATGGAGGGCAAGGCTATGGCATTATCAGTGCATTAGTTTGAGCAGTAAGCAAACTGGATGGGTCTAGCTGCTCAAAACATTTCACAACTGTGAAGTCAGTGTCACTGGGTAGAATTGTTGAGACTATTTAATGCTGCACTCTTGGGCACTGGAATGATGGTGGCTGCCTTGGAGGCTGCAGAGAGAGTGGACTTTTCAAAGAGATGTTAAAGAAGTTTGTTAAGAACACTGTCAACTGTTCCATAGTCCCTTTGCATCTGCCCAGGTATGTTGTCCACCCCTGTAGCTTTGCTTGGGTTTACCCTGCTTAGGATCCTTCTCATGTTGGCTGCCGCTAGAAGGGGTGCCTGATCCTTGGGGAAAGGGCGCTTTCCTCAATGTTACGTATACTGTTTAATACATCAAATCATGTATAGAAGTCATTCTGGTGATCGAGAAAGGAGGCATCGCTGTTGTTGATGCAGAGGGTGAATTTATAATCAGTTATGTTTTGAATACCCTGCCACATGTGCCGTGATCCCTGTTGTCACAGAGGGGTCTGTGGATTTTCCGTGTGTACTCACACTTCGCCTCCCCGATGGACTAAGAGAG
The DNA here is from genome assembly GCF_048418815.1 of Hemitrygon akajei. Lineage (NCBI taxonomy): Eukaryota > Metazoa > Chordata > Chondrichthyes > Myliobatiformes > Dasyatidae > Hemitrygon > Hemitrygon akajei. The sequence continues at coordinate 57,129,298 of NC_133139.1, read as the reverse complement.
CATGGCTCTTGCCGACCTAAGAGACGTTCTTTTTTCTGATCTGAAGGCAGTGTCCCAGTCTTCAAGTAATGATGAATCTCTGCAGTCAGCTATTATTTCTGGCTTTCCCTGGCATTGTAATGTTTAATCATGGTAATGCCCTCAATGCAATTTCTTATGTAACCAGTTGTACTCTGTGTTTGAGAACAGTGATCATATTCATCCTGTAGAACACAATGCAGCAGGGACAAACACCAATTTAGTTCAATGTGTTGTAATACCCAGAATTTTCAGCAGAGAGTTTTCTGCTGGCCCTCCAGAGCCACCACTGCAGGACGTACTGGTCCTGCAGAGGCGGGCTGGGCCAATGGGCTGCTGGGTTCAGGAAGGCAGTTCACCATTCCCTGAGCACAAATCCTTAATCTTGCACTCACTCCACAGATGGACCCTCTGACACACCCCCACCTCTACCTCTGGCCCACCCTGACACTGCAGCAGCCTCTCACCTCCACCTTGTAAAGAGCAACCAGCACAGCAAAGTTACTCAGGTGCCTGCAGTTACAGAGTGTGTGGGAATGATTGGAGGACATCTTCTCACAGCCAGTGGTTGACCAGAAAACCCTGCCCTGGCTCTTACGCAGGAAGACACAGACCGTGTAATCATCGACGTCATCTACCTACAAAAGGACAGTCAACAGATTGCAATCAACTGATGATAACAGCACAAAATGAAATTTTCCATCTACACCAATGCAGGTAAACTCTCTGCTCCTTACTTCAGTATACAGACAACACTGGAGAGCTTTTGGAAACACACAATCTTACTGTTACCCTCACTGTAACATGACACACCCAATGCCCCTAGGTTAACATTGACAACCCACACCATTCACTGGAGCACCAATCCACCCCACATCCTCACTGTAACATGACACATCCCAGACCCTTCACTGTAACACTTACACACTCCACACCCCTCACTCTGATACACTGCCCACAATAACATTTATTTCACAGATCTCTTTACGGACAATGATAACAACTTGGATCCCTTTGATTTTTAAACCTCTTTGTTTTTGATGATAAATGTGACGTTGTCAAGTCTTTGGTTGGAGGTGGTCATTATAGCCATCAGCAGGTTTGAATTCAGCTCCAAATGCTCCTTCCCAAACTTCTTATTCTCCATTTCCAGCTCTTTCACATTCAGTAATGCCCCCATCTTTGTGCAGACAACAAAAGAAACAGCTGCAAATTCTGTTGGGAGACAGGATTGGTGGTGTTACATGAAGTGATAAAATTTGTACCTGACGAAAGAGAAAGCTGAGAAGAACTTGGTGAATTTGAAGGGAGCTGTTGCGTCTGCTGGTAGAGACATAAAACACAGAGCAATACAGCTCAGGACAGCGAAACAGGCCCTTTGGCTCACGAAGTTGTTTCAACATTTTAAACTAGTCTGAGATCAATCTGACCTTTCCCTCTACACAGCCTTTGAATATTCTTTCATCAATTCACAAATCTAAGCTTCACTTAGATGTCCCTTATGTATTACACCCAACAATCTCTATGTAAGAAAACCTACCTTTGGCATCTCCCCTGTACTTTCCTCCAAACACCTTGAAGTTATGCACCCTTGTTTTAGTCATTTATGCCCTGGAAAAAGGTCTCTAACTGTCCACTCTATCTATATGGCTTACCACCTTGATTATTTTTGTCAAGCCATCTTTCATCTGCTTTCGCTCAAAAGATAAAAACCCTAGTTTGCTCAACCTTTCCTCTCAAGATATGCTCTCCAATCCAGGCAGCATCCTGGTAAATCTCCTCTGTGCCCTCTTTAAACCTTCCACATCTTTCCTACAATAAGGTGATCAGACCTGAATACTCCAAATGTGGTCTAACCTGGGTTTTATAGAGCTGCAACATTATCTCCCGGCTCTTAAACTTAGTCCCCTAATTAATTAGATGGCGGCGTGACGCAGCTTGCAGCAGCCACTCCGGAGCTGATTATCTGTTATTTGTGAAGTGGGGTGCCGTGCGCAATCATAATCGATTGAAAACGGACGTGGGAGCACGGAGGAACATTGGGAAATCTCCAGGAAGACCTTCTTCGTTGCTGCTGCTCCTGTGAGGTCCGGGACTCTGCTGGGAAGAACAGACCCCCAGTCCTCGGGGTCGCGTTGCCGATGGCCATTGGCGGGGCCGTCTTAATACGCTCGGCAGAGGATGGTGCTCAGAGAAGCTGTGCCGGTGGGAATGGTCGTCGGCTCGGAGGTTCAACGGACTCGGAGTCCGCTGCGGTCAGGTCACTTTCGGTGTGTGCTGCGTCTGCAAGGCTGGTTTCGACAGAGCTTTCATTGTGTGCTGCGTCTGCGAGGCTGAGTTGGGCGGCGCCGTGGAAGTCCATAGCGGGGGTATTCCCTTCTGTCGCCGGCATGGGATGGCGAGTCTGTCGGGACCCTGGGGACTTGTGGAAACTGTGTGGTGATTTCTTTTGAACTTATAGACCTTTAACATCTTTGGACTATTTTTACTGTGCCCATAGTCTGTTTTTTTTTTATCAATTATGCTATTGTTTGCACTGTTGTAACTATATGTTGTAACTATGTGGTTTTGTGCAGGTCTTGTAGCTTTAGTTTTTGGTCTTGTTTGTCTGGTAGATTTGGAGCTCCTTTCCAGGGAACGCGCTAAGACGGTAGCGCAATATTAATACGCAGCAGCCTCTCCGGACTCTGGATTGGGGATTGCCAAACGTTATGTGGATTTTCTAGTGTAGTCTGTTTTGTCATATGCTTTTGTGATATCATTCTGGAGGAACGTTGTCTCATTTTTTAACTGCATTGCATTTGTGGTTTCTAAATGACAATAAACTGAATCTGAATCTGAATCTAAATTAATGCCAACACACCATACACCTTATCAACTTGAGAGCAACTATTTGGAATGATGGACCTAGACCCCAACAACCATTTGTTCCTCAGCACTGCAAAGAATTCTTAGCAAATGGATCCTGTAGGAGAATTATGAGGGACTAGTGGGTGTATTTTGGCACAGCAGATCATGTTGCATCACAGTTCCAGCAACTGTAGTTCAATCTAGATCTCATTTGCTGACTTGCATGTTCTCCCAGTGATGATGTAAATTTCCTCAGGTGTGCCAGTTTCCTCCTACATCTCAAAGATGTACCCAGTGGTAGGTTAAAAGGAATCAGAGAGTGGTTGTGAAAAGTTGTTTCCAATTTGGAAGCCAGTAGCTAGTGATGTGCCACAGAAATAGTTGCTAAGTCCTCTGTTGTTTGGTTACATATCAACAATTTGGATGAGAATTTAAGTGCTGGACTTAATAATTTTATAGATGACAGCTGAAATAGGCAGTGTAGTGGACAATTAAAAAGGTGATTTAAGATTGTAACCAGATTAGATCAACTGGGGAACTGGGTAAAAGAATGGGACATTGAGTTCTACGCAGTAAAGTGTGATGTGATGCATTCTGAGAAGTTAATCCACACCTGCAGAGTGTTTTCGGACAGAGAGACCTAGGCTACAAAAATATAGTGCCCTGAAAGTGGTGACAGAGGCAGACAAAGTGAAGAAAGTATAGTGCAAGTCTGCATTTGTCAAATAGGAAATGAGTTGGGACAACATGTTAACGGACAGTGGTAAGAAATTCAGTGGCAAAATACTATAGGAAGGATGCTGTTAAGCTTTAAGAAATATTTATGATGTTGAAGTGTTATAAGACAAGGTTGGGCAGGCTAGGACTTTGGTCCTTGGAGTGTAGAAGATTGGAGGTGGTGATATAATAGACGAGAATTAAACATGAGGGACATTGATAATGTGAACACATTTGGTCTTTTTCCCAGCACAGGGGAACATGATACTAGAAGGAATAAGCTTAAGGTGACAGGGGAAAGATTTAAAAGGGACTTGAAGGGCAACTTTCTTTGGAATTTGTTACAACAGGCAACTGTAGAGGCCAGGTCATTAGGTGTATTTAAGGTAGAGATTGATAGGTTCTTGATTGGACATGGTTATAGGGAGAAGGCCAGAAAATGGGGTTTAGGAGGGGTAAAAAAAGGATCAGCCATGATTGAATGTTGGAGCAGACTTGATGAGCCAAATGACTGAATGTGCCTAATGGTCTTATGGTTAACTTCTTCACACAGAAGGTACTGTGTATATGAGACGGGATGCCAGAGAAGGTGGTTGAAGCAGCTACTGTAGTAAAATTCAAAACGCATTTGGATAAGTATATGAAAAGTCGTAGTTTAGAGGGGTATGCACAAAATGCAGGACTAATTTATTGGTCACCATGGCTAGCATGGACTAGTTTTGGATTTTGGGTTGAAGTGCCTGTTTCTGTGCTGTATTAGTCTATTTTCAGCCTGCTCAGTCTCTCCTTATAAATTAAGGCCTTCAATCCTGGTAACATCCTTGTGAATCCTTCCTTTCCCCTCTAATTTAGAGTTATAGAGAGAGTAATCTATACCTCTCTTTATGAGCCTATCTCCCTATGATGCCACTTTCAAGGAATTATTGGTCTCTCATCCCAAATCACTCTGTTCGACCACAGTCCTCAGTGCCCTACTACTCTTACTCTGGTTTGTCGTCCCAAAGTTTAACACCTCACGCTTGTCTGCATTAAATTCCATCTGTCATCTTTCAGCCCGTTTTACCAGCCTGTCCAGATGCCATTGCAAACTTTGATAGTCTTCCTCACTGTTCATGACACCCCCAATCTTGGTGTCATCTGCAACTCTGCTGATCAATTTTAGTACATTATTATCCAGATCATTGAAATTGATGACAGACAATGGACTCAGTTCCAATTTCTCCAGTGCATCACTAGTGGCAGGGCTGCAGTCAGAGAAGCAACCATTTTCTCCCACTTTCTAGCTTCTCCAGTGAAGTAAGTGTCTAAGCCAGTATACTAACTTGTCTTGAATGCCAACAGACTGAAACTTCTTGATCAACTTTTCTGGTAACTTGGTCAGAAAAAATCCTCTAAAATTGGCTAGATGACTGACCACACAAAACATGTTTACTATCCCTAATCAGTCCCAGTTTTTCCAAATATTGAAATACTTATACAGTATATTCAGACCCTTAGAATACTTTCCAGTAACTTTCCCACTACTGATGTCAGGTTCACTGGTCTATCATTTCCTGGCTTATTCTAAGAGCCTTTCTTAAACAATGCAGCAACATTAGCTGTTCTCCAATTCTTCAGCTGCAATCAATACAGAGGAAATTTTCAAAAAAACTAATGAGTGATATCCTGTTGTCACAAAGCCTTGGTTAAAAGTCCATTGTAGGCTCTGAGTGAGTCCGTCCTCAAATTCACTTCTCACAGAGAGAGCTGACCTTACCATAGTTATATTTCGACTCCTTTGTTTCCCAGTGGAATTCCATCTGATTTTGTTTTGCCAATAGTGTCACAGTTCCGTTGACTCTGGTGACTTTATTTCTAAGAATTTTGACTTGAAGGCCTGAAATAGAATGTAAATAACTGAAATCATTTAGAATGGCTGATTGTTGCTTAGTGGCTGCATCTTTTAGATGCTCAGTAGAATTTCTTAGGGTAATCTCCACTAGGACAAGCCAATTGTGCTGACATTTATGCTCTGTTTAAGCCTTCTCCTCTATCACTCCGTCCAGGGACAGGGCTCATTCATTAGAGGTTGACAATAATGATCTATGTTTATACAGCACTATCAACATGTATAAATATATGAAGCAACATTTGACACTACACTCTTTAGAAATATTACAATACATGAGGCCATTCAGCACATTGTCCATGTGCCAAATGAGAACGAGTTCTCCTGCCTAATCCTGCCTCCTACTTGTGAGTCTTACTCTGAAGGTCCAGCTCATGAGTACATCCAAGCGTTTACATGCGATGATTTGCTCAGTCTCTTCATACCATATAATCATATAACAATTACAGCACGGAAACAGGCCATCTTGGCCCTTCTAGTCTGTGCCGAACGCTTACTCTCTCCTAGTCCCACCGACACTCAGCCCATAACCCTCCATTCCTTTCCTGTCCATATACCTATACAATTTTTTTTTTAAATAACAAAATCGAACCTGCCTCTACCACTTCTACTGGAGGCTCGTTCCACACAGTTACCACTCTCTGACTAAAGAAGTTCCCTCTCATGTTACCCCTAAACTTTTGCCCTTTAACTCTTAACTCATGTTCTCTTGTTTGAATCTCCCCTACTCTCAATGGAAAGCCTATCCACGTCAACTCTGTCTATCCCTCTCATAATTTTAAATACCTCTACCAAGTCCCCTCAACCTCTACGCTCCAAAGAATAAAGACCAAACTTGTTCAACCTTTCTCTGTAACTTAGGTGCTGAAACCCAAGTAACATTCTCGTAAATCTCCTCTGTACTCTCTCTAATTTGTTGACATCTTTCCTATAATTCGGTGACCAGAACTGTACACAGTACTCCAATTTTGGCCTCACCAGTGCCTTGTACAATTTTAACATTATATCCCAACTCCTGTACTCAGTGCTCTGATTTATAAGGGCCAGCATACCAAAAGCTTTCTTCACCACATGAGATTCCACCTTCAGGGAACTATGCACCATTATTCCTAGATCACTCTGTTCTACTGCAATCCTCAATGCCCTACCATTTACCATGTATGTTCTATTTTGATTATTCCTACCAAAAGTAGCACCTCACACTTATCAGCATTAACTCCATCTGCCATCTTTCAGCCCACTCTTCTAACTGACCTAAATCTCTCTGCAAGCTTTGAAAACCTACTTCATTATCCACAACGCCACCTATCTTAGTAACATCTGCATACTTACTAATCCAATTTACCACCCCATCATCCAGATCATTAATGTATATGACATGCAACGTTGGACCCAGTACAGATACCTGAGGCACACCACTAGTCACCGGCCTCCAACCTGACAAACAGTTATCCACCACTACTCTCTGGCATCTCCCATCCAGCCACTATTGAATCCATTTTACAACTTCAATATTAATACCTAACAATTGAACCTTCCTAACTAACCTTCCGTGTGGAACCTTGTTAAAGGCCTTACTGAAGTCCATATAGACAACATCCACTGCCTTACCCTCGTCAACTTTCCTATTAACCTCTTCAAAAAAATTCAATAAGATTTGTCAAACATGACCTTCCATGCACAAATCCATGTTGACTGCTCCTAATCAGACACTGTCTATCCAGATAATTATATATACCATCTCTAAGAATAGTTTCCATTAATTTACCCACCACTGATGTCAAACTTACATGCTGATAATTGCTAGGTTTACTCTTAGAACCCTTTTTAAACAATGGAACTACATGAGCAGTACGCCAATCCTCCGGCAGCATCCCCGTTTCTAATGACATTTGAAATATTTCTGTCAGAGCCCCTGCTATTTCTACACTAACTTCCCTCAGGGTCCTGGGGAAAATCCTCTCAGGACCCAGGGACTTATCCACTTTTATATTCTTTAAAAGCTCTAGTACTTTCTCTTCTTTAATCATCATACCTACCCTACTTGTTTCCCTTACCTTACACCGTGGGTTTTAGGTCCTATCACCCTCTAGGCAAGAACCATTTTCAACCCCTGCCCTTTAATCCCTCTACCAGTTGATTTAAATCCTTGACCCCCAGTTTTTGACCAAACATTTTCTACTTACTCTGTCTCAGCCAGGCATGATCTTGTACAAATCAACTAGTTATTTCTTTGCCTTCTTTTGGTTTCATATGCTGACTATCCCCTGGATGAAGAAGTTGCCTTTCAGGTTCGTGTCAAATTTCTCCCCTTTAATCTGAAACCTATGCCCTCTACCACCTGATTCCCCAAAAGTCTAAGAGCATTCAAAGGAATAAAATCATATGACCCCACCATGATGTTATTCACCTCTATAAGAACACCACTCAGTGTCCTGAACTCCAATGAATAAAGTCCTAACCTGCTCAACCTCTCTCTTTAACTCAGTCCCTTGAGTCCCAGAACCACCCTTTAAACTCTATTCGGCTTAAAAGGATCATTCCTGTAGCTATTATGAGGGTTGGTAGTTTAACTGCTTGTTTAGCTTGGTGAGGAAATGGAAGAAACCCAACCTTATATCTAATTGGTGTGAGAAGGGGATCAAAGCTCGGTCCTTTGTGGACCCTAAAGTCTCAGGCTAATGGATTTTACCAAAGGATCAGCTCATCACAAGGATGAAGCCATTGGTAAATACAAGAAATTCTGCAGATGCTGCAAATCCAAAGGATCATGCACAAAATGCTGGAGAAACTCAGCAGGGCTGTCAGCATCTATGGAAATGAGCAAACAGTTGATGTTTCAGGCTTTTTTGCACCTTAAGGGTATTGGCCTGAAACATCAAATGTTTATTTCTGTAGATACTTCCTGACCTGAGCTCCTCCAGCATTTTGTGTTTATTGCTCTGAATTTCCAGCAAATGCAGAATCATTTGTTTATATCTAGCTTAGAACCTGTGATGGTCTGCAAGTTACAAAGTTGGCTCAGTGGATTACATATCTGATGGGACCTACCTAGACTATCCATCGTTAAGTTGTATTTCTCCATGTCCATGTTTACCACAGCCATCTCTATGGAACTCTCCAGAGAATACATCAGGAGCGAGGCAGCATCTGTGCGTTGACCCTCCTCCATTTTCTCCCACTTGTTGTCTTCTGTGATCTGGTTGATTCTACCTAACACATTCTGTAAGAAAGAAGCTGGGCATAAGCTGAAACTGGTTCAGCACACACGAGAAGCTGAGGGAACTCAGCTGATTGTGGCTTTGGTGTGGAACACACTGAATGACTGGAGAAATTGCAGAAGAACAAGACCACTGTGAATGTTTTCCTCACTCTGCACTATCACACAGGCTGAATATGCACCGATCTCATGCTGGATTATAACATAAGAACATAAGAAATAGGAGCAAGAGTAGGCCATCTGGCCTGTCAAGCCTGCTCTACCATTCAATAAGATCATGGTTGTTCTGACCATTGGCTCATCTCCATCTACCTGCTTTTTCTGCATAACCCATAATTCCCCTACTATGCAAAAATCTATCCAACCTGGTCTTAAATATATTTACTGAGGCAGCCTCCACTGCTTCATTGGGCACAAATACACAAAATGCTGGAGGACCTCAACTCAGCAAGTTAGGCAACATCAACAGAGGGGAATAATCAGTCAATGACTTTTGTATGTTGATGATCTACAAACGTTTGTAATTCTAGAAGTAGTGGAAGGGTCAAGTTGCATCTACACCCAGTTCACAAGTATGGACTGAAGTATAAGACAGTGTCTGGACTCTCCTATGTTTGGCACCACTTATCCAAAGACAGCTGGAGTAGTGGAGGGTGCTCAACCCAGAAATTACAGGTTATTTGAGTATCCAAGTAGCAGGAATGGAGTGTGAGGGGTCAGTGACAATGAGTTGGCTCAAAAGTTGATTGACCAGTCCTGTCACTATATTCTGATCCAGAGCTTCTGCCTTTTGACAACTCCATGAATTCAAGGTGTCCCAGCATTCAGTCAAGGAGCCCTACAGCTGGCACCAGGCACAGCAACCCAACAATCAGGAATGGACACAACAGAGAATCTTCTACCTTGGACATCGTGTGCTAGGAAAGCTACTACGGACTTGGAGATATCCAGTATGGTCTTATCAATATAAGAGGTTAAATTATAATTACACAAGGGGTTGCATTAATGAAGATTTGATGGACTAGGCATGATCTGATACAGTGTCACACTGTTGGTTTTGGTGAGGATCGTGTGCAGTTATGGAACTGTTACTTTAAAATCAGATGGCAGGCCAAAATAACGCATCCAGTGCAAGGTCATTTATTGTACGCCCGAGGTTAAAAAAATTAGAAAAAGAAGTGCAAAAATATTCAAGAGCAAATGTGGCAAAAATGGCAAAAGAGAAAATAATGATATATACCATCAGACCTTTAGGGCTACATCTCTAAAACATCAGACTGAACCTGCACAATCCCCTCCACACTATACACTAAAATGGACCTTTAAGTAAGGATCTCCTTATACTAGGAGAAAAGCCATAATTCATTCTTTGTAATGCAGGGGAGTTGTCACCATTAGCTGGAAAATTATCCAAAATAAAATAAATAAAAGAGAAATACACATCCCTCTTCAAAATCACCACTGTTTGCAAATACATCTATTACAATGAGATCACAATGGCACTGATCAACAAATCAATCAATAACTAAATATTTTCCTGGAGCAAGAACTCTCCCCTGTCTCCCAACATGAACTCTTCCACTGAGCCAGCACTGAGCATGCGCAACCACAAACAAGTTGGGTCACCTCCCTGAAACAGGAAGCAGCAACAAACCGAACGAGTCAGAGAATTCCATTGTCCTGAAGTGTACTAGAACAAACAAAAACAGTTTATGCTGCACGTTAGCCCAACATATGCACCCGATAAGCGTAACGTCAGGAGTGAGAATTACCGGACTACCGGGGGTGGAAGAAATTACTTGTGGCAAACCCCGCTTTGTCACATACAGGCTACCAAGATGCTTGGTGGAACAAGTGGAATAGCTCTGGAGAATCAGGGGTGAGAATATAAGAGCAGAATTGGGCCATTTGGCCCATCAGGTCTGTCTCTGCTTCATTATTTCATCATGACTGATCTATTTTCACACACAGCCCCAATCTCCTGCCTTTTCCCCATATCTCTTCATGCCCTGACTAAATCAAGAGTCTATTAACCTCTACCTTAAATATACCCAATGACTTTGCCTCCACAGCCATCTGTGGCAACGAATTCCACAGATTCACCACTCATTGTCTAAAAAATTCCTCATCTCCATTCAAAATGAATGACCCTCTTTTATCAGGCTGTATCCTCTGGTCTTAGACTTCCTCACCATAGGAAACATCCTCTCCGCATCACTCTATCAATGCCTATGACCATCCAATAGGTTTCAATGAGGCTACCTCTCATTCTTCTGAATTCCAGGGAGTTGAGGCCCAGAGCCATCAAATGCTCCTCATCTGGTAAGTTTTTAATCCTGGAATCAATTTCCTGAAGCTTCTTTGAAGCCTCTCCAATGTCAGCACATCCCTTCTAATATAGAGCTCAAAGGGGGCATGAGAAGGCCTTGGCATGTAGGATTAAGTAGAACCCCAAGGCGTTCTATGCATATGTGAATAATAGGAGGATGACGAGAATGAAGGTGGGACCGCTAAAGGATAAAGAGGGCAACATGTGCCTGGAGGCGGAGGAGGTTGGGGAGGTCCTAAATGAATACTTTGCTTCAGTATTCACAAGTGAAAAGGATCTTGATCAGGATGGGGTCAAAGTAGAGCGGGCCTGTGTGCTGGACAATGTGGAGATTAGGGAAGAAGAAGTGCTAGATCTTCTTAAAAACATTAAGATTGATAAATCCCCTGGGCCGGATATGATACACCCCAGGTTGTTGTGGGAATTGAGAGAAGAGATCGCAGGAGCATTAGCCATGATCTTTGAATCCTCTTTGGCTGCAGAGGAAGTGCCGGAGGACTGGAGAATGGCAAATGTAGTTCCCTTGTTTAAAAAAGGTAATAGGGAGAAACCTGGGAACTATATACTGGTGAGTCTTACGTCAGTGGTATGCAAACTACTGGAAAGGATTCTTAAGGATAGGATCTATGAGCATTTGGAGAAGTACGGTCTACTCATGGATAGACAACATGGCTTTGTGAAGGGAAGATCATGCCTCACGAGCCTGATTGAGTTTTTTGAGGAGGTAACAAAAGAAATTGATGAGGGTAGGGCAGTGGATGTGGTCTACATGGACTTTAGCAAAGCATTTGACAAGGTCCCTCATGAGAGACTCATCTAGAAAGTCATGAGGCATGGGATAGGTGGAACCTTGGCTATTTGGATAAAAAATTGGCTTAAAGGAAGAAAGCAGAGGGTAGTTGTAGAAGGGAAGTATTCTGCCTGGAGGTTGGTGACTAGTGGAGTGCCGCAGGGATCTGTCCTGAGATCCCTGCTATTTGTGATTTTTATAAATGACCTGGATGTAGAGATGGAAGGATGGGTGAGTAAGTCTGCGGATGACATGAAGATTGGAGGAGTTGTGGATGGAGCTATAGGTGGTCGAAGGTTACAAGAGGACATAGACAGGCTGCAGAGTTGGGCAGAAAAATGGCAGATGGAGTTCAATCCGGACAAGTGTGAGGTGATGCATTTTGGAAGGACAAACCAGAAGACTGAGTACAGGATTAATGGTCAGTTACTTAAGAGTGTGGATGAACGAAGGGACTTTGGGGGTTCAAATCCATACATCCCTCAAGGTCACTGCACAGGTTGATAGGGTGGTTAAGAAGGCCTATGGGATGCTAGGCTTCATTAACAGGGGGATTGAGTTCAAGAGTAGAGAGGTCATGTTGCAACTCTACAAACCTCTGGTGAGACCGCACTTAGAGTATTGTGTTCAGTTCTGGTCACCACATTATAGAAAGGATGTGGAAGCTATAGAGAGGGTGCAGAGGAGATTTACCAGGATGTTGCCTGGATTGGAGAACAAGTCATATGAAGCAAGGTTAGCAGAGCTGGGACTTTTCTCTTTGGAGTGTAGAAGAATGAGAGGGGACTTGATAGAGGTCTACAAGATTATGAGAGGCATAGATAGGGTGGATAGTCTGTACTTGTTTCCCAGGGCACCAATAGCAAACACCAGAGGGCATATGTAGAAAATTAAGGGAGGGAAGTTTAGGGGAGACATCAGGGGTAAGTTTTTTACACAGAGGGTTGTGAGTGCCTGGAATGACTTGCCAGGGATGGTGGTGGAGGCTAAAACATTAGGGGTATTTAAGAGCCTCTTGGACAGGCACATGGATGAAAGAAAAATGGAGGGTTATGGGGTAGTGTGGGTTTAGTACTTTTTTTAAGGATTATATGGGTCATCACAACATGGAGGGCTGAAGGGCCTGTACTGTGCTGTAGTGTTCTGTGGTTCTATAAGGGGCCTAAACCATACTCCAAGTGAGACCTCACTACTGCTTTACAAATGTTCAACATTACATCCTTGCTTTTGTATTCTGGTCTTCTCAAAATTAATGCTAATATTGCATTTGCCTTCCTCACCACCAATCTAACCTACAAACTAACCTTTAGGAAATCCTGCATGAGGACTCCCAAGTTCCTTTGCATCTCATATTTTTGAATTTTCTCTCCATTTCAAAAGTAGCCTGCACTTTTTTCCTTCTGCCAAGGTGCATGATCATACACTTCCTACACTGTATACCATCTATGTCTTTGCCCATTCTCCTAATCAGTCTAAGTCCTTCTGTAGCTTCTTTGCTTCTTCAAAGGTATCTGACTTTCCTCCTATCTTCATATCTTCTGCAAACATGGCCACAAAGCCATTAACTCCATCATCAAAATCATTGACATATAAAGTAAAAAGAAGTGGTCCCTGCACTGACTAACAAGACTAACTGCCCTGTGGTTTCTTGCATCTGTCTCACTTCTTGAAGAGTGGAGTAACATCTGTAATTTTTCAGTCTTCTGCAATCATTCCAGAATCAACTGATTCATAAAAGATTATTACTATTGCCTCCATAAGCTCTTCAGCCACCGCTTTCAGAACCTTGGGGTGTAGACCATCTAGTCCATGTGACTTATCTACTTTCAGACCTTTCAGTTTCCCAAGAACCTTTTCCCTAGTAATGAAAACTTCAAGCTCTTCTGCACCCTGACACTCACAAACTTCTGCCGTACTGCTAGTGTTTTCCACAGCGAAGACTGAAGCAAAATACTTATTCAGTTCATTCACCATTTCCTTCCAGCAGTCCAATATCTACTCTCACCTCTCTTATACTTGTTATGCATCTGAAGAAACTTTTGGTATCTTCTTTAATATTATGGGCTAGCTTATCTTCATATTCCCTCTTTTCTTCCTTTATGACTTTTTAAGTTGCCTTCTGTTGGATTTTAAAAACTTCCCAATCTACTACCTTCCCAATACTTTTTGCTCCATTATTTGCCCATCTCTATGGATTTTATGTTGCCATTCTTAGCTATAGTTGCATCATTCTGCCTTTAGATTACTTCTTCTTTGAGAAGTATATGTCCTGTGCCTACCAAATTGCCCTCAGAAATTCCAGCCATTACTGTTCTACTGGCATCCCTGTTAGTGTTCCATTCCAATCAATTTTGGCCAGGTGCTCTCTCATGCCTCTGTACTCATTCCCTTTACTCCACTGTAATTTGACATTAGCTTCTCCTTCTCAAATTTCAGGGTGAATTCTACCATGTTATGATCACTGGCACCTAAGAGTTCCTTTATCTTAACTCCCCAGTCAATTTTGGTTCATTTCACAATTCATAATAGCTGATCCTCTCGTGGACTCAACCATGAGCTGCACTAAAAAGCCATCTCAAAGACATTCTAAAAATTATCCTCTCTTGGGATCCAGTACCATTCTGATTTTCTCAATCTATCTGCATATTGAAATGTCCTGTGACTATCATAACATTGCCATTTTGACATGCATTTTCTATTTCCCATTGTAATTTGTAGACCACAACTTTACCACTGTTTGGGGGTCTGTATATAACTTACATCCAGGTCTTTTTACACTTGCAGTTTCTTAGCTTTACCCACAACAATTCTACACCTTCCAATCCTATAACACCTCTTTCGAATGATTTGATTTCACTTTCTTTTTTTACCAACAGACCCTCCCCCTCTGCCTACCTGCCTGTCCTTTCAACGTGTTGTGTGTCCTTGGACGTTAAGCCCGCAACTATAATCTTTCAGCCACAATTCAGTGATGCCCACAATGCCATACATGCCAATCTGTAACTGTTCTAGAAGTTCATCTAGGGCATGTCTTCAAATACAACAGCTTCAGTCCTGTATTCACCCTGTACGATTTTATCCACCTTTTACATTGTAACTTATCCTGTTGACTACAATTTTCCCTTATCATCAGCCTCTTCTTGCTATCTGGCTCACTACACACCACTTCTATTTGTAAATTTCCCCATCCTCAGCATTGTCACTCTGGTTTCCATCCAATCACATTCGGAATCCTCTCCATAGAGCTGATAGGGTTTGGGTCAGGAGCAACATTTAAATCTGAGACTTTTGTAACTCTAAGTGTTAAGGCACACTGGATAAGGACACAACTCAGAGATCAGCCAGGATCTTATTGGAAGATAGAATGGAATAGCTTCCTCTTCTTCCTGTGATCCTGCTCCATTGTGGGAAAGAGACCGAGTGAAGGGTGGTAACTGAAAGAAACAGCAGTTTTAGCAGGGGGTTGATTAACCAGAACAGCCAAGGACAGGCTTTTGTCTAACTCACCGGCAGAAATAGATTACTGGAGCCATTCCTCTTGTAATTGTTGCAATTCTTATTGATAAAGGAGGACAAATTATAGAGAGCAGGAAATGCCACACTGTAATTTACGCTTTGATTATTCTGTGAATGAAATGCAAAAGAAGGATTAAGTCTAAGATTAAGTATATTATAGATTGTTGCTGCTGAGGTAGCTGTGGTTTAGATGTCCACTGAGAGGACATTTTCATTCCATCCTTTAAAAAGTCTTTGCAAGGCAAACTGGGGAAAGACTTAAAGAAGCCAAGACAAAGGTGACAAGTTACACTTGAACACTGGGATTGGCCAGTTGTTTCTGTGTATTAGAGAGGAGAGGGAGGGAGAGGGGAAGAGGGGTTGTGCAAAGGCTTAAGGTGAAAGGGGGAAAGAGGTGAAGGAAGGGCCAGAGAGATATGAAAATACAGACACCTGAGGTTGTTTGCATGGAGTTTGCCCATTCTCCCTGTGACCATAGGAATTTTCTTCCAAATTCTTTGGTCCCCACCACATCTCAAAGATGGGCAGGTTGTAAGGTTAATTTTCAAGAAGTTTTTTGAAATCTAGACATGGTATTTACATATATCATTTCCTGTCAATATGTCATTAGCTTGGCTCAACATCAATCAGCAATTCAGTGCAGATTTTACAGTTTATTTGCCATCAAGAATGTATGCTATGTGCAATTTGAATGAACTGGTTAATCACCTGAAGTCCTATTGACAGAAGGTAATCCACTGTAAATACCTGGCTTGGTAATAGGAGGCAAACACGAGGAAATCTGCAGATGCTGGAAATTCAAGCAACACACACAAAATGCTGGTGGAACGCAGCAGGCCAGGCAGCATCTATAGGGAGAAACACTGTCAACGTTTCGGGCCGAGACCCTTCATCAGGACTAACTGAAGGGAAAGATAGTAAGAGGGGGAAGGGGAGGGGAAAATACAAAATGATAGGAGAAGACCAGAGGGGGTGGGGTGAAGCTGAGAGCCAGAAAGGTGATTGGCAAAAGGGATACAGAACTAGAGAAGGGAAAGGATCACGGGACGGGAGGCCTAGGGAGAAAGAAAGGGGGAGGGGAGCACCAGAGGGAGATGGAGAACAGACAGAGTAATGGGCAGAGAGAGAGAAAAAAAAGGAGGGGGGAAAAACTAAATATATCAGGGATGGGGTAAGAAGGGGAGGAGGGCATTAACGGAAGTTAGAGAAGTCAATGTTCATGCCATCAGGTTTGAGGCTACCCAGCCGGTATATAAGGTGTTGTTCCTCCAACCTGAGTATAGCTTCATCTTGACAGTAGAGGAGGCCATGGATAGACATATCAGAACGGGAATGGGACGTGGAATTAAAATGTGTGGCCACTGGGAGATCCTGCTTTCCCTGGCGGACAGAGCGTAGGTGTTCAGCGAAACGGTCTCCCAGTCTGCGTTGGGTCTCACCAATATATAGAAGGCCACACCGGGAGCACCGGACACAGTATACTGCACCAGCCGACTCACAGGTGAAGTGTTGCCTCACCTGGAAGGACTGTCTGGGGCCCTAAATGGTGGTGAGGGAGGAGGTGTAAGGGCAGGTGTAGCACTTGTTCCGCTTACAAGGATAAGTGCCGTGAGGGAGATCGGTGGGAAGGGATGGGGGTTACGAATAGACAAGGGAGTCGCAGAGGGAGCGATCCCTGCTGAAAGCAGAAAGGGGGGGGGGGAGGGAAAGATGGTGAAATCCCGTTGGAGGTGGTGGAAGTTACGGAGTCTTATATGTTGGACCCGGAGGCTGGTGGGGTGGTAGGTGAGGACAAGGGGAACCCTATCACTAGTGGGGTGGCAGGTGGATGTGGTGAGAGCAGATGTGCATGAAATGGGAGAGATGTGTTTGAGAGCAGAGTTGATGGTGGAAGAAGGGAAGCCCCTTTGTTTAAAAAAGGAAGACATCTCCTTCATCCTGGAATGAAAAGCCTCATCCTGAGAGCAGATGTGGCGGAGATGGAGGAATTGCGAGAAGCAGATAGCATTTTTGCAAGAGACAGGGTGGGAAGAGGAATAGTCCAGGTAGCTGTGAGAGTCTGTAGGCTTGTAGTAGATATCAGTAGATAAGCCATCTCCAGAGATGGAGACAGAAAGATCAAGAAAGGGGAGGGAGGTGTCAGAAATGGACCAGGTAAATTTGAGGGCAGGGTGAAAGTTGGAGGCAAAGGTAATGAAGTCAACGAGCTCAGCACGCGTGCAGGAGGCAGCGCCAATGCAGTTGTCAATGTAGCGAAGGAAAAGAGGGGGACGGATACCCATATAGGCTTGGAACATGGACTGTTCCACAAAGCCAACAAAAAGGCAAGCATAACTGGGACCCATACGGGTGCCCATGGCTACACCCTTGGTTTGGAGGAAGTGGGAGGAGCCAAAGAAGAAATTATTGAGAGTAAGAACTAATTCTGCTAGATGGAGGAGAGTGGTGGTAGAGGGAAATTGGTTAGGTCTGGAATCCAAAAAGAAGCGGAGAGCTTTGAGACCTTCCTGGTGGGGGATGGAGGTATATAGGGACTGGACAGCCATGGTGAAAATAAGGCAGTGGGGGCCAGGGAACTTAACATCATTGAAAAAATTCAAAGCGTGAGAAATGTCATGAACATAGGTGGGGAGGGATTGAACAAGGGGGGATAAAACAGTGTCAAGGTATGCAGAAATGAGTTCAGTGGGGCAGGAGCAAGCTGAGACAATAGGTCTACCTGGACAGGCAGGTTTGTGGATCTTGGGTAGGAGGTAGAAACAGGAAGTGCGGGGTGTGGGAACGATGAGGTTGGTGGCAGTGGATGGGAGATCCCCAGAGCTGATAAGGTTGGTGATGGTATAGGGGATAGTGGCCTGGTGCTGGAGGCAAAGGTCAGAGTCATAGAACACTACAGCACAGAAACGGGCCCTTTGACTTATCTAGTCCATGCCAAACTGTTCTTTCTCATCCCATTGACCTGCACCTGGAATATAGCCCTTTTTTCCATGTACCTATGCAAATATTCCTTAAATGTTGAAATCAAATTTCCATCCACCTTTTCTGCTAGCAGCTTGTTCTGCACTCTCACCACTGTGAAGATCCCCCTCATGTATCCCTTAAATATTTCACCTTTCAACTTTAATCCATGATCTCTAGTTCTAGTCTCACCCAACCTCGATAGAAAAAGTCTGCATGCATTTTCCCTATCTACACCCCTCAATTTTGTATACCTGTAGCAAATATCCTCTCATTCTGATATGCTTTCAGGAATAAAGACCTAATCAGTTCAACCTTTCCCTAATTTAGGTCCTCACGTTATGATAACATTCTTGTAAATTTTCTCCAGTAACCCAGTGATCAGGAACAAGCATGACAGAGTCTTCTACCTTGAACACGATGTGTTAAGAAAGTTGCTATGGACCTGGAGATGTCCAATATGGTCTTACCAATATAAAACGGCATAAAAGGTTAAATTAGAATTACACAATGGGCTGCATTCATGGAGTTTGGATGGACTAGGCATGATATGATACAGGCTATCAAAATACTAGGTCAAACTATTAGACCAGATATTTGGCAGGTAGTCTCACTCCTGGAGACTCAAACAACAACACACACAAAATGCTGGTGGAACACAGCAGGCCAGGCAGCATCTATAGGGAGAAATGCTGTCGACGTTTCAGGCCGAGACCCTTCGTCAGGACCCTGTTAGCGCTTCTGCCTATAGATGCTGCCTGGCCTGTTGTGTTCCATCAGCATTTTGTGTGTGTTGTTGTTTGAATTTCCGGCATCTGCAGATTTCCTCTTGTTTGCCCTGGAGACTCAGATGGGTTACATGTGCAAACATGGATTCAGTTCTGTTAGGAGTTAAAAACTGAACCCCCTCTTCACACACATGCTGATCCAGATTCAGAATCCTCTCCACAATGAGGCTGGGACAGGAGTTAATTTAAATCTAAGACAATGTTGTTAATTGTAAGAATTAAAGGCACACAGGACAAGGATACGAGTCATAGATCAGCCATGATCTTGGAAGATGCACAGAATAGCTTCCTCTTCCTGTGCAGGGCCCAACTCTGTTTTCCTGCTCCATCCTGGGTAAGAGCTTGAGGAGAGGATGGCAATTGAAGGAAACTGCAGTGTGAGCTGCAGTTGATTAATCTAGGCATTTGGAGAGACATCATGGATTAGACTAGTCAGCATGGCTTGGTGTGTGGGAGGTCATAAGAACATGTCTTACAAACTTGACTGCTTTTTTGATGAGGTGACCAAGAAGGTTGAAAACAGAATCAGGTTTATTATCACCGGCATGTGATGTGAAATTTGAAGCAGCAGTTCAATGCAATACATAATCTAGCAGAGAGAGAGAGAAAAATAATAAATAAAATAAAACATTATAATTAATAAACAAGTAAATCAATTACGTATATTGAATAGATTTTTTAAAATGTGCAAAAACAGAAATATTGTATATTTGAAAAGTGAGGTAGTGTCCAAAACTTCAATGTTTATTTAGGAATCGGATGGCAGAGGGGAAGAAGCTGTTACTGAATCGCTGAGTGTGTGCCTTCAGGCTTCTGTATCTCCTATCTGATGGTAAAAGGGAGAAAAGGGCATTCCCTGGGTGCTGGAGGTCCTTGATAATGGACGCTACCTTTGTGAGACACCGCTCCCTAAAGATTGTAGGCTAGTACCCAAGATGGAGCTGACTAGATTTAGAACCTTCTGCAGCTTCTTTCAGTCCTGTGCAATAGCCCCTCCATACCAGACATATGGACTTGGATAAGGCTTTTGATAAAGTTCCACATGCTAGACTGTTTTGGAATGTTAGATTGCATGGGGTCCAGTGTGGGCTGGTTATTGGATATACAATTAGCTTGATGGTAGAAAGCAGGTGACTTTAGAAAGTTGTTCTTGGACCGGAGGCTGTGACAAGTGGTGCCTCAGGAGTTGGTGCTGAGCCCAGTGCTATCTGTCATTAGAAACATAGAAAACCTACAGCACAATACAGACCCTTCGGCCCACAAAGCTGTGCCGAGCATGTCCTTAGCTTAGAAATTACCTAGGGTTACCCATAGCTTGATATGTGGCATATGAAGTGTGATTACCTCAGATAAGTGCAAACTGATGTATCTTAGTCAGTTCATACACAGATGTGATATGGCATATAATGAACAAACATACACAGATGCACAGTGAATGACAGGACCCTGGGTACTTTGCAGACTGGAGAGATCTAGAGGAGTAGGTGCATGTAGCTCCCTCGCAGTTGAGATACAATGTGGTGAAGAAGGTGTATGGAACACTTGCTTTCATCAGAAGGGCACCAAGTACAAGAGTTGGGGTATGTTACAGTCATACAAGACATTGGCATGACTGTGCCTGGGATATCACATGCAATTCTGGTTGTCATACAGTACCAAAAATGTGATTCAACTGATGAAGGTGCAGATAAGTTACATAGAAAGAAACATAGAAAAAACTACAGCACAGATCAGGCACTACTGCCCACAAAGCTGTACTGAACATGTCCTTTCCTTAGAAATGACTTAGGGTTACCCATAGTCCTCTATTTTTCAGAGCTCCATGTACTTGTCTAAGAGTCTTTTAAAGGAATCTATCATATCCCTCTCCACCACTGTCGCAGGCAGCCCATTCCACGCACTCACCAATCTCTGTGTAAAAAATTTAACCCTGACATCTCCTCTGTTCCTACTTCCAAGCACTGTAAAACTGTGAACTCTCATGCTAGCCATTCCAACCCTGGGAAAAAGCCTCTAACTATCCACACAATCAGTGCCCTCATCATCTTATACACCTCTATCTGGTCACCTCTCATCCTCCGCGCTCCAAAGTGAAAAGGCTGAGTTCACTCAACCTATTCTCGTAAGGCATGCTCCCCAATCCAGGCAACATCCTTGTAAATCTTCTCTGCACTCTTTCTATGGTTTCCCCATCCTTCCTATAGTGAGGTGACCAGAAATGAGCAGAGTACTCCAAGTGGGGTCTGACCAGGGATCTATATAGCTGCAACATTACCTCTCGGCTCCTAAACTGAGGATTGATGAAGGCTGGGTTGAACTCCATCTGCCACTTCTCAGCCCAGTATTGCATCCTATGAATGTCTTGCTGTAACCTCTGACAGCCCTCCATACTATCCACAACACCCCCAACCTTTATGTCATCAGCAAATTTACTAACCCATCCCTCCACTTCTTCATCCAGGTCATTTATAAAAATCACGAAGAGTAGGGGTCACAGAACAGATCCCTGAGGCACACTACTGGTGACCGACCTCCATGCAGAATATGACCCGTCTACAATCACTCTTTGCCTCTGTGGGCAAGCCAGTTCTGGATCCACAAAGCAATGTCCCCTTGAATCCTATGCCTCCTTCCTTTCTCAATAAGTCTTGCAAGGGGTACCTTATCAAATGCTTTGCTGAAATCCATACACTACATCTACTGCTCTACTTTCATCAATGTGTTTAGTCACATCTTCAAAAAATTCAATCAGGCTTGGAAGGCACGACCTGCCCTTGACAAAGCCATGCTGACTATTCCTAATCATATTAGGCCTCTCCAAATGTTCATAAATCCTGCCTCTCAGGATCTTCTCCATCAACTTACCAACCACTGAAGTAAGACTCACTGGTCTATAATTTTCTGGGCTATCTCTACTCCCTTTCTTGAATAATGGGACAACACCCACAACCCTCCAATCCTCCGGAACCTTGCCCGTTCCCATTGATAATGCAAAGATCATCGCTAAAGGCTCAGCAATCTCCTCCCTTGTCTCCCACAGTAGCCTGGGGTATATCTTGTCCAGTCCCGGTGACTTATCCAACTTGATGCTTTCCAAAAGCTCCAGCACATCCTTTTTCTTAATACCTACATGCTCAAGCTTTTCAGTCCACTGTAAGTCAATCGCCAAGATCCTTTTCCACAATGAATACCGAAGCAAAGTATTCATTAAATATTTCTGCTATCTCTTCCAGTTCCATACACACTTTTCACTGTCACACTTGATTGGTCCTATTCTCTCACGTCTTGTCCTCTTATTCTTCACCTACTTGTAGAATGCCTTGGGGTTTTCCTTAATCCTGTCCACCAAGGCCTTCTCATGGACCCTTTTGGTTCTCCTAATTTCTTTCTTAATCTGCTTCCTGCAAGCCTTATAATCTTCTAGACTTATATCATTACAAAGCTTTTTGAACCTTTTGTAAGCTCTTCTTTTCTTGTCTAGATTTACAACATCCTTTGTACACCATGGTTCCTGTAGACTATCATCTTTTCTCTGTCTCATTGGAACATACCTATGAAGAACTCCACGCAAATATCCCCTGAACATTTGCCACATTTCTTCCGTACATTTCCCTGAGAACATCTGTTCCCAATTTATGCTTCCATGTTCCTGATAGCCTCATATATCCCCTTACTCCAATTAAACACTTTCCTAACTTGTCTGTTCCTCCAATGCTATTGTAAAGAAGATAGAATTGTGATCACTGTCTTTAAAATGCTCTCTCACTGAGGGATCTGACACCTGACCAGGTTCATTTCCCAATACCAGATCAAGTACAGCCTCTCCTCTTGTAGGCTTGTCTACATATTGTGTCAAGAAACCTTCCTGAACACACCTAACAAACTCCACCCTATCTAACCCCCTCACTCAAGGGACATGCCAATCAATATTTGGGAAATTAAAATCTCCCGCCATGACAACCCTGTTATTATTACACCTTTCCAGAATCTGTCTCCCTATCTGCTACTCAATGTCCCCCTGTTACTATTGGTTGGTCTATAAAAAACAACCAGTAGAGTTATTGACCCCTTCCTGTTCCTAACTTCTACCCACAGAGACTTTGTACACAATCCCTCCATGTCTTCCTCCTTTTCTGCAGCCATGACACCATCTCTGATCAGCACTACCATGCCCCCACCTCTTTTACCTCCCTCCCTGTCTTTTCTGAAATATCTAAAGCCTGGCATTCAAAGTAACCATTCCTGTCCCTGAGCTCTCCAAGTCTCTGTAATGTTCACAACATCATAGAGTCAACAATTTAGATAATAATGTATAGGTGTGGGTTTGTAAATTTACAGTTTCTAAAATAGGTGGATAAAAGAAAGAGACAACTTTCAGGCAGTAAAATCTCAGCATAGAAAG
This sequence comes from Hemitrygon akajei, assembly GCF_048418815.1. Lineage (NCBI taxonomy): Eukaryota > Metazoa > Chordata > Chondrichthyes > Myliobatiformes > Dasyatidae > Hemitrygon > Hemitrygon akajei. Next base: position 57,105,822 of record NC_133139.1, on the reverse strand, counting down.
AATTGGAAGAGAGCAGGGAATCAGTCACAAGGAGCTGAGGGGACTTCTGTGTGCTAACATTTCCAGGAGTCAGTTTGAGAGTGATCGGGAACAACTGTTATGTGGTGAGGGTCAGGATCATTAATGGAAAACTGCTGTCCAGCTAACAGACACAAGTCAATGATGGTCAAAGGTCTCAAAGTTAACTTTCAGGGCTTTTAGATTATGTCGGTGTTTATCCTAGCATAGAAAGGTGAGCAATATTAAACCTGAGCTACCTGTTGCTGAGAACAGATTTATTGCATGAGAATGCTTGTTTTCTTAATCAATTAACTAATAAGAATAAGGCACTGGTTGTGAAGTTACCACAGCTGAACCATCATTAACAGGTACCAGGAATAATTTAACTCTATCAGGAACAATTGGGAAAGTGAAAAATATTGTTGTTTATTTTAGGGGATTCAAATACAAAAGCTGAGAATCTACTTCTCTACTAAGACCACATCTAGAATATTACACTGCTTTCCTTATTCAAGGTTAATGCATTTGGACTTCACATCCACAGATCTCTCAAAGTTTCCGCACAAGTTAAGAAGTGTGGTTAAGTAGATCTCTGAGGAGGAATTTCACTACTAGTTGAGTTGCTAGACGGTCTGCTCTTGTGTCTGCAGGAGTTTAAAAAAGTGAAAGAGGAAATGACTGAAGTGTGGATATGTGGGACTTTTGGCAGGGTGGATGTTGAGAGGAAGATAGCATTTAGAATATAGAACAGTACAACACAGTGTAGGCCAATGATATTGTGTCACCCTTTTAACCAGCTCTAAAATAAATCGAACTTTCAAACAGATCTCTAATTTTCTTTTATCCATGTGCTAACTTGGGATTCTTTTAAATGTAATTAATATATCTGCCTCTACAACCATACCTGACAGCATGTTACACACACCTATCACTCTCTTGAATGTGTTCTCATTTAGGCAGCATCCTGTCAAATCTCCTCTGCAGAGGAGATTTCTGTGGTGAGCAGAACTGAACAAGTCTGGTCTAAACATAGTTTTATAGAGCTGCATCATTACCTTGTGGCTCTTGAACTTAATCCCCTCCTAATAACACCTTCTTCACCATATTATCAACTTGTGCAGTAACTTTGAGGGATCTATGGATGTGAATCTCAAAAGGGATTTTATAAGGCATTTGACAAGTCCCTCATAGGATACTCATCCAGAAGACCAAGATGCATGGGATCCATGGTGAATTGGCCATTTGGATTCAGAACTAGCTTGCCCATAAAATCACAAGTTAGCGGTTGAAAGGACTTATTCCAGTTGGAAGCCCGTCATTAGTGGTGTTCCATAGGTAGCTGTACTGGGACCTCTGCTGTTATTGATGTATATAAATTATCTGGATGAAAATGTTAATAGCTGGGTTAGTAAGTTGGCAAATAACTTGAAGATTGGTGGTGTTGTCAATAGCACAGAAGATTGGAATAGGATATAGCGGGATATTGATTAGTTGCAGACATAGGCAGAGAAATGGCAGATGGAGTTTAATCCGGCCAAATGAAGTACTGCACCTTGGTAGGTCAAATGAAAAGAGGCAGTACAATGTTAAGGGCAAAAACTTAATAGTGTTGAAGAGCAGAGCGATCTTGGGGTACAAGTTCATAGCTCCCAGAAAGTGGCTACACAAGTTGATAGGATGAATAAAGGGTAAATGGCATGTTTACTTTAATTGGCCCAGGGACTGAGTTCAAAAGTCAGGATGTTCAGCTTTATAAAACTTTATCTAGGCTGTATCTGGAGTGTTCCACACGTTTCTTGTTGCCCATTATAGGATGGATGCTGAGGCATTGGAGAGGGTGCAGAAAAAGTTTACCAGTATGTTGCCTGGATAAGTAGGCGTGTGCTCTAACAAGAGGTTGGATAAATGTGGGTTGTTTTTTCTGGAGTGGTGGAGGCTGATGGGAGATCTGATAGATGTTTTTAAGATTATGAGAGGCATAGATAGAGTAGACAAACAGTACTTTTTTCGAAGGGTTGACATGTCTAATAGCAGCAGGCATGCATTAAGGTGAGAGGGGTTAATTTTAAAGCGGATGTGAGGGGAAAGTTTTTTTTGCACAGAGTGGTGGGTACCTGGAATGTACTGCCTGGGGTTGTGATTGCAACAGAAGCAGAAACTTTTAAGAAACATTTAGATAGGCACATCAATTTAAGGAAAATAGATGGATAAGGAAATTGTGTAGGCAGAAGAGATTAGTTACCGAATTGCTTACATATTTTAATTGGTTCTACACAACACTGTGGGCTAAAGGGCCTGTTCCAGTATGTAAATGTGCTCTTTGGGGTTGTGCAGGGAGCTGGAGAGTATTAGGATCCAAAGGTTTTAGAGCACCTGAGCTGGTTAATTGTTATTTAGGGAGAGTCATAAATCACACAGAGTTCCTTGTATTTTATTCTCGAATGATTCACTGTTTGTAATCTATGCTCCTGGTGCTTTCTTTTTAAACTTGTTAAGTTTATTTTGATAGGCTTGAGGATCCTGTGTTACTTGTACGGTATAAGTGGTCACCCAATGAGCTCTAACCAGAGAGTCCTAGTTTTGAGAATGTTATGTTTCGCATTGTCGCTTAGCCAAGCCACCAGTTTTCTTTTGGAATTCTTATGAATAAATTCTGGTCACTCTCTCTACATCAGAGTTTCTTTCCTCCACACTTGGATCCTGCCATTGCCAGTGCATGCTGTAACACTGTGCTGTCCTGTTCAATGTTCTATGTTCTATCCTTCCATCCTCCACTCTGTTAAGAATACTGCCATTAACTCTGTACTCTGCCTTCAAGACCTTCCAAAGTGAATCACTTCACACTTTTCCAGATTGAACTCCTTCTGTCACTTCTTAGTCCAGCCCTGCATCCTATCAATATATGATAGCAATGTATGAATATCTTTGAGGTTGATTGATAAACATTGGAGTGTGATAAGGGTGTAGAATTAGTACAAACTGAACAGCCTCCTTATGACTTGAAATGCTGAGCTGTAACTTCCTTCTGATTCATATCTTTGTTTGAATGATCTGAACAAATCAGAGATACAGTGGTCACTTACCAAGAACTGTTTACTTCTCTCTGTGGTTGTGATGTTTTTGACTTCTGGGCAATCTAGTTCTGCAAAGTAAACAGAATCCAACAACAAATCAGCTGATGTTGTCCTGTTAAAGACCCCACCACTCCAAGCAGCGAAGGCAACTGAAACCAGAGTTAAATTTCCTGGGACCGAGTTCAATAATATTGTGGCGTAATTACAAATTAGCTAGCTGGCAGTATAGTGGCATCAGTACTGGACTTCGAGGCAAATGGTCCCGGGTTTGAAACTGGCTGGCTGTTTGCATGGTTTCCAGCTGTGCTAGTTGAGTGTTGAGCTAGCAACTAGGCCTCGTAAAAAACAGACAAATGCTAAAGAAACGGCAAAAAAAAAATGCTGCCTGATGTGCCACAAGGTGCAAAAAGGAACAACATAATTACAAGTTCTACCTCAGCAGCCAAAAATTTTTAAAATTGATTAGTTCTCAAGTATACAAGCTGCCATCAGGAAAAGGATTTATGAAATTACAATATTATTAAAAATAACCCCTCTGAGGAAGTGCTGTTCTTATCTGGTCTGACCCAGGTGTGAGTCCCACTGCACAGAAATGTGGTCAGGGCTTCTAGGATGGACTTTAAATACTGGCATTGTTGGTGATGGCCTTGTTTATAACAAGCAAAATCACCTGGATATTCCTGTTTCTGGACTCAATGCTCCTCAAGCCATCAACACTGGTGGAGAATTGGTCCCAGAGAAGGAGATCAATGGAGAGAGAAGAAATTTTAATAGCTTGGGTTGTTCCTTTTGAAAGGAAGATAAAGGCAGCTTCTGTGAAGACCTTCATTGGGGATTTGAAGGGAGAATGAGGAGGGGAGTGATGCACCATCAATAACTCTCTGCGACGTGAGGCGAGATATTGGCTTTTATTGACTGGAAGAAAGAACAAGCAGCAATTGACCACCATGCTACATCCTGGAGACTGAGAGCCAGGGTTCAGGCCCCAATCGCCTTTATACCAGGGTCTGTGGGAGGAGCCACGGTCAGTGGGAGGAGCCACAGGAACAGTCAGCGGGGGGGGGGGGGGGGGTGGCGTGTCCAGACAGGTATATGTAGTTCACCACAGGGAGTCAGAAAAATTCAAAGTACATTGAACTTTTGGGGAAGAGAGTAAGACTAGCTGTGTTTCATTTCACACCTCCTAGGCATTGTTACTTTGTAATGTAACTACAGGTGTCTGTTATTACTCTGTACAGGATGTGTGACCATCTCCAGATCTCAGCCTTTGAGGATGAAACTTCAACCACAGGATGAATAACCATATAACAATTACAGCACAGAAACAGGCCATCTCGGCCCTTCTAGTCCGTGCCGACGCTTACACTCACCTAGTCCCACTGGCCCGCACTCAGCCCATAACCCTCCATTCTTATCCTGTCCATATACCTATCCAATTTTACTTTAAATGACAATACCGAACCTGCCTCTACCACTTCTACTGGAAGCTCATTCCACACAGCTACCACGCTCTGAGTAAAGAAATTCCCCCTCATGTTACCCTAAATCTCAAATCATGTCCTCTTGTTTGAATCTCCCCTACTCTCAATGGAAGAAGTCAACTTGATCTATCCCCCTCATTATTTTAAATACCTCTCTCAAGTCCCCCCTCAACCTTCTACGGTCCAAAGAATAAAGACCTAACTTGTTCAGCCTTTCCCTGTAAGTTAGGTGCTGAAACCCAGGTAACATTCTAGTAAATCTTCTCTGTACTCTCTCTATTTTGTTGATATCTTTCCTATAATTTGGTGACTAGAACTGTACACAATACTCCAAATTCAGCCTTACCAATGCCTTGTACAATTTTAACATTACATCCCAACTCCCATACTCAATGCTCTGATTTATAAAGGCCAGCATACTTACTCTAACAATATATAATAATAATAGTACTCTAAAGGTAGTCTATCTCAACTTTTGCAACACTAGTTTAGGGCAGTTTGAAAGGTGCACAACAATGGGGCAGTTGGGACTTCATGGGCGAGAGATGGTTGCAGAAAATTAGTCCAACAAATGTCAAGGCCCATTCTAGTTTGCCACTAGCACTTTAATTCTGTTACTGCCTGATCGGACATGGATGAACATTTTGGTCTAATTGGTTACCCAGACACGGTTTGTCAGAAGCCTCCTTTTCTTTAGTGCAGATGCATTGGTAGTCGTTATTTAGAGAGAGGCAGTGTGCCATATTACCACATATATTTCTTTCACTGCAATAATTTTTACCTGTAAGAAAAAGAAAAGGTGAATAGCACATATTCCTGAACATATCCCATATAATTAATTAATGTGCTAAATACAAGCTGGTATTTTCCCAGGTGCTTCCATCATTGGATATTTGTTGTCAAGCACAACATTGATGGATTGCTGGGGTTTGGAGGTTCAGACTCATAGTATATTTTCCTTATGAAATGAATTTATAAATGTGGTCAAATTGGTAAACATGGTTTTGTGGATAGTGTAGAAAGTTATAGAAGGTTACAACCAGTCACTGATAGGATGGATTTTAGTAAGGTTTTTGACAAAATTCCTCATGGTAGACCCATTGAGAAAATCAGGAGGCATGCTATCCAGAAAAATTTTGCTATATGGATTCAGAATTGGCTTGCCCACAGTAGGCAGAAGGTTAGACCAGAAGACCATAAGATATAGGTGCAGAATTAGGCCATTCAGCCCATTAAGTCTGCTCTGCCATTGCACCATGGCTGATCCCGGATCCTACTCAACCCCATACAGCTGTCTTCCTGCCATATCCCTTGATGTCCTGACTGATCAGTAAATAATCAACTTCCGCCTTAAATATACCCACAGACTTGGCCACCACCGCAGTCTGTGGCAGAGCATTCTCTGGCTAAAAAAGTTCCTCTTTACTCTGTTCTAAAGGTTTCCCCCTCAATTTTGAGGCTATGCCCTCTAGTTCTGGTTAACCCTGCCACAGGAAACATTCTCTCCACATCCACTACATCTAGTCCTTTCAACATTTGGTAGGTTTCAATGAGATCCCTGCGCATTCTTCTAAATTCCAGTGAGTACGGGCCTAAAGCTACCAAGCGCTCTGCATATGTTAACTCCTTTATACCTGGAATCATCTTCATGATGACCTCTGGATTTTCTCCAATGACAATACATCATTTCTGAGATAGGAGACAGAAAACTGCTACAATACTCTGAGTGTGGCCTAACTAGTGTCTTATAAAGCCTAGGCGTTATCTCCTTATTTATATACAGGTGTCCCCTGCTTTACAAATGTTCACTTTACGCCACTTCACTTTTACAAAAGACCTACATTAGTTATCTGTTTTTGTATTACAAAGAGGATCTTCACTTTTACAAAATTTTTTCCCATATAAGTTAATGGTTCTTTGCTTTACACCATTTCGGCTTAAGAAAGGTTTTATAGAAACGCTCTACCTTTGTAAAGGGAGGGACACCTGTATTCTATTCCCTTTGAAATAAATGACATTTTATTTGTCTTTTTTTTATCACAGACTCAGCCTGTAACTGAACCTTCTGGAGTTATGCATGAGGACTCCCAAGTCTTTTACCTAAATATATTATCATACATTTCCCAAAACTGTATTCCATCTGCCACATTCTTGCCCATTCTTCCAAATTGTTTAAGTCCTGCTACAATTGCATTGTTTCATCAGCACTACCTACCCTTCCACCTATCTTCGTATCATCCACAAACTTTGCCACAAAGCCATCAATTCCATTATCCAAATCATTGACAAACAATATGAAAAGTAGCAATGCCAATACTGACCCTTCAGGAACAGTACTAGTCACTGACAGCCAACCAGAAAAGGCTGCTTTTATTCCCACTGACTTCCTCCTGCCTGTCAGCCATTCCTCTATCCATGCCAGTATCTTTCCTGTAATGCCATTGGATTTTATCTTGTTCAGCAGCCTCATGTGTGTCACCTTATCAAACGCCTTCTGAAAATTCAAGTAAATGACATCTACTGCCTTTCCTTTGTCCATCCTGCTTGTACCTTCCTTGAAGAACTCTAACAGATTGGTCTGGCAAGATTTCCCTTTACAGAAACCATGCTGACTTGACTTACTTTGTCATTAGTCTCCAAATATTCAAAAACCTCATCCTTAATAGTAGGCTCCAATACTTTTCCAACCTCTGAAGTCAGACTATCTGGCCTATCATTTCCTTTCTTTTGCTTTCCTCCCTTCTTAAAGAGTGCAGTGACATTTGCAATCTTCCGGTCCTCCAGGACCATGCCAGAATCAAGTGATTATTGAAAGATCAAGACCAACACATCTGTTATCTCTTCAGCAACCTCTTTCAGGACTTTGGGATGTAGTTTACTTGGCCCAGGTGACTTATCTACCTTAAGACCTATGAGTTTGCTTAGCACTTTTTTCTTTGTAATAGCAACTCCCCGCTCCTACTCTCTGCCACTCACAGACTCCTGGTACACTGTATCAGTCTTCACTGTGGAAGACACTAGCAAAGTACCCATTCAGTTCATCTGCCATTTCTTTGTCCCCCTGTTACTACCTCACCAGCATCATTTTCCAGTGGTCCAATAGCAACTCTCACATCCCTTTTACTCTTTATATAACTGAAAAAAACTTTTGTTATCTTGCTTGATATTATTGGCTAGCCTGCCCTCAGATTTCATCTTTTCCCTTCATATAGCTTCTTCAACGCCCTTTGTTGGATTTTAAAAGCTTCCTAATCATCCAACTTCCCACTTATTTTTGCTACCTTATATGCTCTTTTCTTGGCTTTTATGCACTCCTTTATTTCTTTTGTCAGCATAGTTGCCTACCCTGCCATTTGAGAATTTCCTCCTCTGTGGGATGTATCATTCCTGCGCCCTGTGAACCAGAAACTTCAGTCATCTCTTCTCTGCCATCATCCCTGTCAGTATCCTCCTCCAATCTACCTGGGAAAGCTCCTCTCTCATGTCTCTGTAATTCCCCTTTTTTCCATTGTGATACAGATACATGTGAGTTATGCTTCTCCCTCTCAAATTGTAGTATGATCACTATCTCCTAAGTGTTCCTTTATGCTAAACTCCCTAATAAGATCTGGGTTATTACACAACATCCAATGTAGGATAACCTTTCCCCAGGAAGGTTCAAGCACAAGCTGCTCTAAAAAGTCAACTCATAGGCATTCAACAAATTCCCTCTCTTGCAATCCGACACTAACCTGATTTTCCCATTCTCTTACATATTGAAGTCCCCCATTACAACTGTGTCATTGCCCTTATTACATGCCTTTTAATGCACCCTTTGCAATCTCAACCCCGCATCTTAACTATTATTTGGAGGCCTATATATGACTCCCGTAATGGCTTTTTTACTCTAGCAATTTCTTAACTCTACCCACAAAGATTCAACATTCTCTGACCCTATGTCACCTCTTTCTGAAGGTGTAACTCCCTCTCTTACCAACAGAGCCACACCACCACCTATGCTTTCCTGTCAGTCTTTTTGATACAAAGTATATCTTTTGATCTTAAGTTCCCAACTATGGCCTTCTTTCAGCCACAACTCTGTGAGGCCCACAACAGCATACTGACCAATCTGTAATTACGCTATGAGTTCATCCTCCTTACTCTGAATGCTACGTGCATTTAAATACAGCACCTTCAGACCTGCATTCTGACACCCTTTTGTGGTACAATTTAACTCTTCGCTCTGTCTACATGTGTATCCAATCAATGACTCATCCTTCCTTACATTCATGTTACATCCATCATCTTCTTGTAAACCTGCTGGCTCATCCTCAGCTCTATCCTACTGGTTCCCATCCACAGGCCATATTATTTTAATATAAAAGTTGCAGTGGGTGAAGCATATATTGTCTGAAAGCCAGTGATCAGTAGCGTTTTATTTATCTGAATTAAGCACCATCTGCTATTCCTTGGCTCACTAGCACAATTGAACAATATCTTAGACAACTTTCTTCAATGTTGGAGGATGGTATTGTGGTTCTGCACTTACGGATTAGACTTGCGTTTATGGACTGTGGACTCTTTCAGACATGGTTTTTTATATTCTGAGTTTTTTATCACCTGTTCCTTTTCCATTTTGTTGTGCGAGAGGAGGGTGTTTGGAGGTTGATGCTTTGTTAGCTTTTTTGTGTGGGGAGGGGCTTTGGGGGGTTGACTTTCCATTTCCATTTTGTGTGCGGGGAGGGGGGTTTTTGAGAGTTGATGATTGGGATGCCATTCTTTTTTGCGGGGTGGGGGTGTCGGTTTGATGTTTCCCTCTGAATGACTTCATGTCCTTTCTTTGTTTATTGGCTATCTGGAGGAGACAAATTTCAGAGTTGTATGCTTTGACAGTAAACAAACCTTTGAACCTTTGTATCCAGATGGCTAGTTTACCCTGAAACCCTAGTGATCTAATTATCATTTTCTGTAACATGACATGGAATTAAAAGTATATTGGAGTGTTAGCAGAAATTTACACATGATAAAGTCTGGAAAATCCACTGATCAATAATTACAGAAGTCCAGAGAGTGTTGCATTATGGGAATTTTAATGAATATGTGGATTGTGTGGGAGCTTAGGCTTGACATTTAGAATCTGCTATGATTTACTGAAAATCAGGTTTCAGGGGCTGTATTAATTTCTCCTATTCTTGTTTATTTTAGACAATCCCATGGGATTAAGGATAGGTTGCACTTGAATCTGAGGGGAACCAAAATCCTGGCAGGAAGGTTTGCTAAGGCTGTTGGGGAGAGTTTAAACTAGAATTGCTGGGGGTGGGAACCAATCTAAAGAGACGGAGGAAAGGGGGTGTTTGGCTCACATATAGAAAAAGATTGGAGTCAGTGCGAGAGGGAGGATAGGCAGATGATAGAAAAGGGATACGCTCAGACCAATGGCTTGAGATGTTTCTATTTTAATGCAATAAGCATCATGAACAAAGCTTAGAGCATGGATCAGTACTTGGAGCTATGATGTTGTGGCCATTACAGAGACTTGGATGACTCAGGGGCAGGAATGGTTACTTAGAATGCCAGGTTTTAGATGTTTCAGAAGGACAGGGAGACAGGCAAAAGAGATGGGGGCATGGCACTGCTGATCGGAGATAGCGTCACAGCTGCAGAAAAGAAAGTCATGGAGGGAATGTATACTGAGTCTCTGTGGGTGGAAGTTAGAAACAGGAAGGGGTCAATAACACTACTGGTTGTTTTTTGTAGAGCACCCAATAGTAACAGGGACATTAAAGAGCAGATAGGGAGACAGATTCTGGAAAGCATCAAGTTGAATAAGTCTCTGGGACCAGATGAGATGTACCCCGGGCTATTGTGGGTGGCGAGGGGGGAGATTGCTGAACCTCTGGTAATGAGTTTTGCATCATCAATGGGGATGGGGGAGGTTGCGGAGAATTGAAGGGTTGCAGATGTTGTTCCCTTAATGAAGAAAGGGAGTAGAGGTAGCCCAGGAAATTATAGACCAGTGAGTTTTCATTCAGTGGTTGGTAAGTTGATAGAAAAGATCCTGAGAGGCAGGATTTATGAAGATTTAAAGAGGCATAATATGATTAGGAATAGCCAGCATGGCTTTGTCAAGGGTAGGTTGCGCTTTATGAGCCTGACTGAATTTTTTGAGGATGTGACTAAACACATTGATGAAGGTAGAGCAGTAGATGTAGTGTATATGGATTTCAGAAAGGCATTTGATAAGGCTTATTGAGAAAGTAAGGAGGCAGGTGATCCAAGGGGACATTGCTTTGTGGATCCAGAATTGGCTTGCTCAAAGAAGGCAAAGAGTGGTTGAAGATGGGTTATATTCTTCACCGAGGTCGGTGACCAGTGGAGTGCCTCAGGGATCTGTTCTGGGACCCCTTCTCTTCGTGATTTTGGTAAATGACCTGGATGAGGAAGTGGAGGGATGGGTTAGTAAATTTGCTGTTGACACAAAGGTTGGGGGAGTTGTGGATAGTGTGGAGGGTTGTCAGAGATTACAGCGGGACTTCGATAGGATGCAAAACTGGATAAAAGAAGTGGCAGATGGAGTTCAACCCAGATAAGTGGGTAATGAACCAGAGGTGATTAGAGAGAGTGAGGTGAAGGAACCCTTTGGAGGCAGTGATCATAACATGATTGAATTCACTGTGAAATTTGAGAAATTACCGAAATCGGATGTGTCGGTATTTCAGTGGAGTAAAGGAAATTACAGTGCATGAGAGAGGAACTGGCCAAAGTTGACTGGAAAGGGACACTAGCGGGAAGGACGGCAGAGCAGCAATGGCTGGAGTTTATGCGAGAAGTGAGGAAAGTGCAAGACAGATATATTCCAAAAAAAGAAGAAATTTTCGAATGGAAAAAGGATGCAACTGTGGCTGACAAGAGAAGTCAAAGCCAAGGTTAAAGCAAAGGAGCTTTACAAGGAAGCAAAAATTAGTGGGAAGACAGAGGATTGGGAAGTTTTTAAAAGTTTACTAAAGGAAACTAAGAAGGTCATTAAGAGGGAAAAGATGAACTATGAAAGGAAGCAAGCAAATAATATCAAAGAGGATACTAAAAACTTTTTCAAGTATATAAAGTGTAAGAGACAGGTGAGAGTAGATATAGGACCGACAAAAAATGATTTTGAGAAATTGTAATGGGAGATAAGGAGATGGCAGAGGAACTGAACGAGTATTTTGCACCAGTCTTCACTGAGGAAGACATCAGCAGTATACCGGACACTCAAGGGTGTCAGGGAAGAGAAGTGTGCACAGTCACAATTGAGACAGAGAAAGTACTCAGGAAGCTGAATAGTCTAAGGGTAGATAAATCTCCTGGACCAGATGGAATGCACCCTCGTGTTCTGAAGGAAGTAGCTGTGGAAATTGTGGAGGCATTAGCAATGATCTTTCAAAAATCAATAGGTTCTGGCATGGTTCCGGAGGACTGGGAGATTGCAAATGTCATTCCGCTGTTTAAAAAGGGGGCAAGGAAGCAAAAAGGAAGTTATAGACCTGTTAGCTTGACATCAGTAGTTGGGAAGTTGTTGTAGTCGATTGTCAAGGATGAGGTTATGGAGTACCTGGAGGCATATGACAAGATAGGCAGAACTCAGCATGGTTTCCTTAATGGAAAATCCTGCCTGACAAACCTAGTGCAATTTTTTGAGGAAACTACAAGTGGGCTAGACAAGGGACACAAAGTACACTGCAGATGCTGTGGTCAAGTCAACACATACAAACAAGCTGGATAAACTCAGTAGGTCGGGCAGCATCCGTTGAAATGAGCAGTCAATGTTTCAGTCCTGACGAAGAGTTTCTGCCCGAAACATTGACTGCTCATTTCAATGGATGCTGCGCAACCTGCTGAGTTCATCCAGCTTGTTTATACATGTTGGCTAGAGATGGGAGATGCAGTGGATGCTGTGTATTGGGGTTTTTAGAAGGCCTTTGACAAGGTGCCGCACATGAGGCTGCTAAACAAGATAAGAGCCCATGGAATTACGGGAAAGTTACATATGTGGATAGAGCATTGGCTGATTGGCAGGAAACAGAGAGTGGGAATAAAGGGATCCCATTCTGGTTGGCTGCCGGTTACCAGTGGTGTTCCACAAGGGTCCGTGCTGGGACCACTTCTCTTTACGTTGTATATCAACAATTTGGATTATGGAATAGATGGCTTTGTGGCTAAATTTGTTGATGATACAAAGATAGGTGGAGGGGCCAGAAGTGCTGAGGAAACAGAGATTCTGCAGAGAGATTTGGATAGATTGGGAGAATGGGCAAAGAAGTGGCAAATGAAATACAATGTTGGAAAGTGTATGGTCATGCACTTTGGTAGAAGAAATAAATGGGCAGACTATTATTTAAATGGGGAGATAATTCAAAGTTCTGAGATGCAACGGGACTTGGGAATCCTCGTGCAGGACACTCTTAAGGTTAACCTCCAGGTTGAGTCGGTGGTGAAGAAGATGAATGCAATGTTGGCATTCGTTTCTAAAGGAATAGAGTATAGGAGCAGGGATGTGATGTTGAGGCTCTATAAGGCACTGGTAATACCTCACCTGGAGTACTGTGTGCAGTTTTGGGCTCCTTATTTAAGAAAGGATGTGTTGACGTTGGAGAGGGTTCAGAGAAGATTCACTGGTGTGATTCCGGGAATGAGAGGGTTAACATATGAGGAACATTTGATCGCTCTTGGACTGTACTCCTTGGAGTTTAGAAGAATGACGGGGGACCTCATAGAAACATTTTGAATGTTGAAAGGCATTGACAGTGTGGATGTGGCAAAGTTATTTCTCATGGTGGGGAGTCTAGTACGAGAGGACATGACTTGAGGATTGCAGGGTGCCCATTCAGAACAGAGATGCAAAGAAATTTTTTTAGCCAGAGGGTGGTGAATCTGTGGAATTTGTTGCCACGGGCAGCAGTGGAGACCAAGTCATTGGGTGTATTTAAGGCAGAGATTGATAGGTATCTGAGTAGTCAGGGCATCAAAGGTTATGGAGAGAAGGTGGGGGAGTGGAACTAAATGGGAGAATGGATCAGCTCATGATAAAATGGCAGAGCAGACTCGATGGGCCAAATGGCCAACTTCTGTTCCTTTGTCTTATGGTCTAAGTGTGAGGTGGTTCATTTTGGTAGGTCAAGTATGATGGCAGAATATAGTATTAATGGTCAGACTCTTGGCAGTGTGGAGGTTTAGAGGGATCTTGTGGTCAGAGTCCATAGGACACCTAAAGCTGCTGTGCAGGTTGACTCTGTGGTTAAGAAGGCACACGGTGCATTGGCCTTCTTCAACCGTGGGACTAAGTTTATGGAGCCGAGAGGTAATATTACAGCTATATGGGACCCTGGTCAGACCTCATTTGCAGTACTGTGCTCAGTTCTGGACACCTCACTACTGGAAGGATGTGGAAACTATAGACAGGGTTGAAAGGAGATTTAGAAGGATGTTGCCTGGATTGGGGAGCTTTCCTTATGAGAATAGGTTGCCAAGAAATTTCTTGGCCTTTTTTGCTTGGAGTGACAGAGGATGAGAGGTGACCTGATAGAGGTTTATAAGAGACTTCTGGATAGGTACATGGAGCTTAGAAAATTAGAGGGTTATGGGTAACCCTAGGTGATTTTTAAAGTAAGTGCATATTCAACACATCATTGTGGACCAAAGGGCCTAAATTGTGCTGTCGTTTTTCTATGTTTCTATGTTCTAAGGACAAGTTGCTTTGACTCCTGTCTTTACTGAGATGACTGTGCCCAAATTTGGGCCCACTGCTCAGCATCATGATGAGCATGATTTGTTCATCAGATTTGAGATGTCCTATTCATGCACTCATTGTAGAGAATCTGAGAGGTAGGTGACTTTTTCAAGGCAGCTCCTCTGTCTGTGTGATTGAAAAATCTGCACAAGCCTGCTGGGATGGTAAAACTTGTGATTTGATGGGACACAGTCTTAGTTAGTTAAACAATTCCTGTGTTCTTATTTTTGTGCAGCAATCATCAAATGTTGTATGCAGACCATTTAAGAAATTTCTTGGCAAGCTACGTGTCCTAAGTTTCAAGCCTTTTACTATGAGCGTCACATCACTTGTCTCCCAAGCTTAAGATAATTGGCAATACTATAGGTATTGGGAAGTCAGCAATAATAACTGGTTAGTAATACTACATAGGTACTGGGATGGTGACCCAGCAGGATGCTAAATGTACTTCTACAAAGGAAAGACATGAGAGTGAAGGTGTTTCATTCTAGAGCAACAAACCAGCTGATGGAGGAACTCATTGAGTCAGCCAGTATCCATGGAGGCAGAAGATAGTTGACAGTTTGGCTTACAAACCTGCATTGGGACTGAGACCATAGAGGGGAAATATCCATATAAAGAAGTGAGGGGGGGGGGGTGTGAGGTAGGAGCTTGCAAGCAATAGGTGGAACCAGATGACCACAAAACCGGTAAGTTGGATATCTGCATTTAGAATTTACCAACATCACTTGAAAAGTATAAATTTTGATATATTCTGTATTATAGAAACATTATTTTCAAGTATAACTAAGTAAATGCTTATACTTACGATTGTTTTCAAATTGCTGAAAAGTCCCTTGTTTGCTCAAGATGGTACAGATATATAAAACTGTCAGGGAGAAAATTCCATATTAGGCACATTCAATCCAATGATTTCCATGGACCCTATATGCACTCAAATACATGTTAAATTAAGCAGCAATCAATAAAAGCTTTTTTTTTGAGATTCTCTTCCCATTTCATCAAGTAACACTCATGTCTGTTGAGAGACCATCTTCAATCATTAATCTTTGGTGTCAAAGTCAGAGCTTTAAAAGAACTGTACCTTTGACAAACAACAAACATGTATTAGTTGGATTTATTATGAATTCTAATAATGATGGCAATTAATTTTCAACATTTCTAACCAAATTCTGCCAGGGAGTGTTTACTTTTCTGCCAACCCAAGTTGTTTACTAGAGATTAGCTTTATTTGTCACAGGTATATCAGAACATTAATCAAAAGTATCAGTATAAATCAAATCAGCAAGGATTGTGCTAGATAGCTTGCAAGTGTTGCCATATTTCTTGTGCTAATATCGTTAACACATTAATATCATTAACACTAACTGTACATCTCTTTGGAATGTGGGAGGAAACCCACATGATCACCGGCAGAATGTACAAACTCCTTACAGCCAGCTGAAGGAATCAAGCCCTGGTCTTACAGTTGGCACTATAAGGCATGGCACTAACCACTACACTAACGTGTCACCCTCAGTCTCCATCAGTCAGTGATCATGAAAACAATTATCTCATTTATTTCAGCCAAGATGGACGGAATGAATTCTAGAGAGCTTTCCAGTTGGTGGAAGGGAATTCTGCCTAAGCAGGTCTTTGCACTGAATCAATGTCACTGGAAAAAGCAAGTCTGCAGCTTGAGGGTTATCAGGCTGGGTACCTGATTCATCTGTACCTTTCTAACAGAGTTGCACAGGGTAAGCTCCTGAATATTTGTGTTAGGTTTTGAAAACCCACTGAAGCACACACAAAATGCTTTAAGAACTCAGCAGGTCAGGCAGCTTCCACAGAAATGAATAAACTATTTACAGGAATGATGACCCTTCCTTCCTGATCAAGGGTCTTGGCCTGAATTGTTGACTATTTCTTCTCCTCCATAGATCTGCCTGACCTGCTGAGTTCCTCAAGAATTTTGTATGTGTTTCTCTGGACTGGCTTGATACATGACTCTATATCCACTTTTGTGATTGTCTCAGCAAACCACATCTGTGTTAAAACAGAGAAGGCATGAAATAGAACTGACCATCAAGCATTGACTGGAGCATAGCAGAGTTGGCCCTGCAAAATCCCTTTACTAACATTTGTGAATGTGTTTTGACTGAGAGAGCTGCCCCATAAGGTTGCCAAGCAACATTATGATGCTGCCATCCTCACAGAATCATACCTTCCAGACAATGTGATGCTTTCATGTTGAGGATACCCTCCATCAATTCTTGTAACACTATAGCCATGATAAATGGGAGGACAGATCCGACAACTCAAGACTCAACTCAAAATAAATGTAAAGTGAACTTAAGCAACTTTAAGGGACTTCAGTTTCACCAGGGTTCCCTTATGCAAAATTCAAATGTTATCTAAAGAGCAGTCTTTTCCACCTCACACCTGGTGTTTAGGCTATTTGATCTCAAGTCAAGTCAAGTCAACTTTTATTGTCATTTCGACCATAACTGCTGGTACAGTGCATAGTAAAAATGAGACAACGTTTTTCAGGACCATGGTTTACATGACACAGTACAAAAAACTAGACTGAACTATGTAATAAAAAAAACAGATAAAGCTATACTAGGCTACAGACCTACACTGGACTGCATAAAGTGCACAAAAACAGTACCGGCATTACATTAAATAATAAGCAGGACAGTAGGGCAAGGTGTCAGTCCAGGCTTTGGGTATTGAGGAGTCTGATAGCTTGGGGGAAGAAACTGTTATATAGTCTGGTTGTGAGAGCCCAAATGCTTCGGAGCCTTTTCCCAGACAGCAGGAGGGAGAAGAGATTGTATGAGGGGTGTATGAGGTCCTTCATAATACTGTTTCCTTTGCGGATGCAACGTGTAGTGTAAATGTCCGTGATGGCGGGAAGAGAGACCCCGATGATCTTCTCAGCTGACCACTATCCGCTGCAGGGTTTTGCGATCTGAGATGGTGCAATTTCCGAACCAGGCAGTGATGCAGTTGCTCAGGACGCTCTCAATACAACCCCTGTAGAATGTGATGAGGATGGGGGGTGGGAGATGGACTTCCCTCAGCATTTGCAAAAAGTAGAGATGCTGCTGGGCTTTCTTTGCTATGGAGCTGGTGTTGAGGGACCAGGTGAGATTTCGATAGAGGTTCTGTTGAGGTATGAGTGTATTGATTTTGGCTTTTGTGAAAGAATTCCCCTATTGACAGTGGTTTCTATCACTTGGCTGATAATTAGACTGCTGCAGCTTTAGCTGGCATTAACCTTCAGCTGAGTTTCCAGCATATCTATCTACACTTTTGACTGGATAAGAGTGGTTTCCCTGAAACCCCTTTTTACCAGGCAACTCTAGAGATGTGGCTCATTAGCCCCCTGTTAAAAGCCACTGGACTCAGTAGTGAGAAAACCATCTTTCTCAAACTACTATCACAAACAAGAGAAAATCTGCAAATGCTGGAAATCCAAGCAACACACATGAAATGCTAAAGGAATTCAGCAGGCCAGGCAGCATCGATGAAAAAGAGTACAGTCAACATATCGGGCCAAGACCCTTCAGTAGGACTGGTCAAGGGTGTCGGCCCAAAATGTCGGCTGTACTTTTCTATAGTTGCTGCCTGGCCTGCTGAGTTCCTCCAGCATTTTGTGTGTGTTTCTCAAACTCCATATGTCTAGTGCTGGTATGACTTGGGTCCCACCAAAACTGTGAAGTTGGAAAATCTTGATCACCCCAAACCCTGATCTGTGCAAATACTGTGTAAGTACTACCCCAATGCAATTAGCCATTGGCAAGAAATACTAGATTGTACTTTGCATACAATTATAAAGAAAATATATTTACAAATTTCAGCTTTGTCGAACAGTTAGTAGGAAAAAAGGGGAAAAAATAAAAAGGGCCCATTACAGTTAACCCAGTCCAAATGAGCACAAGCTGAAGCTCATCTGTAAAGCACACACCACCTTCTGAATGTTGCTCAAAATCCATCTCAAACGGGCTCCCCTATGGGAATATTGGTCTTTCCTGACGGACCCTTGTCCTGAAACGTCGACAGTGCTTCTCCTTATAGATGCTGCCTGGCCTACTGTGTTCCACCAGCATTTTGTGTGTGTTGCTTGAATTTCCAGCATCTGCAGATTTCCTCGTGTTTGTTTATTAGTTGAGGCATGTTCAAGTATTGGGAAATTATATTGCAGCTTTATAAAACTTTAGTTAGCTCAATCAGGAGTGTAGCATTCTTTTCAGGTATCCCCACTACAGGAAGAATGTAAAAGCTTTGGACAGAGTACAGATGAGGTTTATCAGGATGTTGTTGGATTAGTCATAACATGAGGTTGGTCAAATTTGAGTTGTTTTCTCTGAAGTAACTTACCTATCATCCTATGTTAAAATTCCTCTGTCTTATTTTCTTAATCCCCTCATCTCTGAGAACTTATTGTTCTTCTGGTTCTGGCCTGCATTCATTCTTCACTTTAGCCTACTACTGGCAATTGTTCCTTCAGGCACTGAGCTCTGGAGTTCTATTACAGACCTTTCTCCAGCATCCTCTCTCCCTTTGGGACATAGTTGATCTCTGTTAGCTAAATGACACTTTTAGAATGAGTACTTTAACATCTTGACATTCATTGAGTCTTTTTGTTTTATCTAATATCTTTTGTCTTCCCCATATTTAATTTTTATTACTTCAGAACCCCCTTTTGCTAACTCCTTTCAATCCAGTGACATTGTGCTTTTGTCTTTTGAGCTTTGTGCAAACTGTGCAGACATTCTCAGTCCATTGCAAACTTTCCCCACTCCTCACCTTTAATTCTTCCATTGCCCACAATTAATAGCCAATCAGATAACTTTAACAAATTTGACTTACCCAGTAAGCCAGTCAGCCATACTTCCTTCATGACTACTCTGCAGGCATCCAGACTTAACTACACAAATTCTTTAACATTTGAGTGTTATCATAGCAGAGGAAGGAAACAGAAATTGTAGTGCAACAACTTCCTTCTAGAAAGGCAGATAATATGTTAACCTCCATAGCAAGAGGATTTGAGCATGAGAATAAAGATAAATTTCTGGATCTTACAGCCTGAGGAAGACAGGGACATAACATTTAAGAAATTCCCAGATGACCATTTGAATTGCCAAACTCAAAGGTGATAGTTTAAGTGTTATGGTAAATGTGATCAGTGTAGGTGGGTGGGGCAATGCAGTTGGAGTTGTTTCTCTGACTCCATCTTGTAACAATTATATGGGACCTTGTGAGACTGCATCTGGAGTAATGGGTACAATTTGTTCTCCTAACTGTAGCCAAGTGCATTCAACAAGAACCACGAAGCTCATGGTGAACCAACAAATGACCTACTTGCAGTTCAGTTATTGTGAGGACTTCATTGTTTACTGCTGATCTTTTCAAACAGGATGCAAGCTGGAAGGAAACTCCTAAAGTATTTGTTTTTGAAAAGGTTAACATTTTATTTCAACCTGTGTCACATGACAATATCACCAAGTAGTGCAGCCTACAGAACTCATCCCTGGCCCATATAAATAAATGGGAAAGAGCTCAACAGAGCATCCATGACTGGAAATGGAATAGTTTAGGAACTATCAGCCAGTGTTGGGACATATTGGCATCAATGATAAGTAGACATTTTAGGGAGGTAGGTAGAAAGCTGAGAAACAGGACCTCCAGGGTAGTCATCTCTGGATTGTTGCCTGTGCCACATCCCAGTGAGGGTAAGAATAGGATATTTTGGCAGATGAATGTGTGGCTGAGGAACTGGTGCAGGGGTTAGGGGATTAGATTAATGGATCATTGGGATCTCTTCTGGGGAAGGTATATTATACAAAAGGGACTGGTTACACCTGAACTGGAGGGGGGCCAATATCCTTGTGGGTAGGTTGGCTAGAGTTGTTTGGGTGGGTTTAAACTAATTTGAGAGTGGGGTGGGAAAGGAAGTGATAGTGCTGAAGATAAGGCAGCTGGTTTACCAACAGAGGTTATGTGTAGGGTTGTCAGGACACTGGAGCAGGGATCCAATCGCAGACCTAGTACTGTGCACACATGGTGATATTAATTGAGTAACAAATCCTGAGGTGCAAACAAAGTTGGCGTCCAAGTTCAGGCAGAGATCAAAACATCCAGAAAAATCCAAAAACCAGAATTGGGAACCAGGCAGAGTCGATATTCAGACAGAGTACAGATACAAATGCTGGAAATGTTCAGGAAAACTCACTGGCACAATCTGGCAACAAACAGGTGAAAACACAGGACTGAAATACACTGAGCAATAAACAGAGAGGCAGATGATAGGTGGAGACACAGATGGCAGCAATACAGGTAATAATGAGAAACAGATGAGAGACGGAGTACTCAGTAATACAGGAGCCGGAGTAGAGCAGGAATGGGGACATGAGCACATGGCAATACAAAACCACAGACTGACAGCTAGTGGGAAACGTACAAAAAGACAGAGTTCAACTGGAGGTACTGACAAGGGCAAAAATTGGAGGCAATAGGATGAGTTGCAATGTAAAAGGCAGACAAAATTGAAAAGAGTGAAACAGGACTAAAGGTGTTATATCCGAATGCGTGTAGTATACGGAATAAGGTCAATGAACTTGTAGCACAATTTCAGACTGGCACGAATGATGTTGTAGGCACCACTGAATCATGGCTAAAAGAAGATTATAGTGGGGAGCTTAATGTCCAAGAATACATATTGTATTAAAAGGATAATTGAATTTTACAATTGAATTTAGGAGCCGAGAGGTAATGTTGCAGCTATATAGGACCCTGGTCAGACCCCACTTAGAGTACTGTGCTCAGTTCTGGTCGCCTCATGATAGGAAGGATGTGGAAGCCATAGAAAGGGTGCAGAGGAGATTTACAAAGATGTTGCCTGGTTTGGGGAGCATGCCTTATGAGAACAGGTTGAGTGAACTTGGCCTTTTTTCCTTGGAGCGACGGAGGATGAGAGGTGACCTGATAGGGGTGTATAAGATGATGAGAGGCATTGATCATGTGGATAGTCAGAGGCTTTTTCCCAGGGCTGAAATGGTTACCACAAGAGGACACAGGTTTAAGGTGCTGGGGAGTAGGTACTGAGGAGATGTCAGGGGTAAGTTTTTTACTCAGAGGGTAGTGAGTGTGTGGAGTGGGATGCCGGCAACGGTGGTGGAGGTGGATACGATAGGGTCTTTTAAGAGACTTTTGGATAGGTACATGGAGCTTAGAAAAATAGAGGGCTATAGGTAAGCCTAGTAATTTCTAAGTTAGGGACATGTTCGACACAACTTTGTGGGCCGAAGGGCCTGTATTGTGCTGTAGGTTTTCTATGTTTCTATGATAGGTAGGGAGCGATCCCTGCAGAAAGCAGAAAAGAGAGGGGGAAGGGAAAGATGTGCTTGGTAGTAGGATCTGCCCTCACCCCATCCGCCCGCCACCCCACTCGGGATAGGGTTCCCCTTGTCCTCACCTACCACCCCACCAGCTTCCAGGTCCAACGTATAATTCTCCGTAACTTCCGCCACCTCCAACGGGATCCTACTACCAAGCACATCTTTCCCTCCCCCCCTCTTTCTGCTTTCCGCAGGGATCGCTCCCTACGCGACTCCCTTGTCCACTCATTCCCCGCCCCCCCCCCCATCCCTTCCCACCGATCTCCCTCCTGGCACTTATTCTTGTAAGCGGAACAAGTGCTACACCTGCCCTTACACTTGGTCACTTTCATGGTCACTTACATCTATTGTCCCAATTCCACAGGTGTTTATTTTGTCTTTGCCTTTTCCAAATGTTATGAAATAGTCTATTCTTGTATATACAGAATGGGGAGCAGAATAATGAGTGTAATCCCTTCTGTCAGGGAAAAGGTCCCTCCATATATCAATTAAACCAACATCGTCAAAAAGTGTATTGACTTTCTTATGTAGAGATTTTGTTTCATAGGTTTTTCTATTGGAAGAGTCTAAGTTTGGTTGTAATTGTAAATTTAACAGGCAAGGTTGTGTACTTGGATTTTCAGAAGGCCTTTGATGAGGTGTCACATATGAGACTGCTTAACAAGCTACTACCCCTTGGAAAGATTCTAGCATGGACAAAGTCATGGCTGATTAGTAGGAGGCAAAGACTGGGAATAAAGGCAGCCTTCTCTGGTTGGCTGCTGTTGACTTTTGGTTCCACTGGGGTCGGTGTTGGGACTAATTATTTTTAAGTTATTTATCAATGATTTGGATGATGGAATTGATGGGTTTGCAGATGATACGGAGGTAGGTGGAGGGATATGTAGTTTTTTGGAAATAGGCTACAGAAGGACTTAGACAGATTAGGAGAATGGGCAAAGGAATGGCAGATGGGAAAAAGTGTTGGGAAGTGTATGGTCATTCATTTTGGTAGAGGAAATGAAAGGGTTGACTATTTTCTAAATGGAGAGAAAACATAAAAATCTGAAGCATAAAGGGATTTGGGAATCTTTGTGCAGGATTCCCTAAAGATTAGTTTGCAGTTTGAGTCTGTGGTGAGGATGTGATGTTAGGATTATTTTAGGAGGACTGGAATATAAAAGCAAGGATGTAATGTTGAAACTTTATAAAGCACTGGTGAGGCCTCACTTGGAGTATTGAGAGCAGTTTTGAGCCCCTTATTGTAGATAGAATGTGCTGAAACTGGAGAGGATTTGAAGGAGGTTCATCAAAATTACTCCAGGATTGAATGGCTTGTCATATGAAAACCTTTTCATTGCTCTGGGCCTATATTCACTGGAATTCAGAAGAATAAGAGGTGACCTAATTGAAACCTGTCGTATGGTGAAAGGTCTTGATAAAGTAGATGTGGAGAGGATGTTTCCAATGGTGGGAGAATCTAAGACCAGAGGACACAGCTTCAGAATAGAGGGGCATGCTTTTAGAATGGAGTTGAGGAGGAATTTCTTTAACCAGAGAGTAATGAATCTGTGGAATTTGTTGCCACAGGCAGCTGTGGAGGCCAAGTCTTTATGTATACTTAAGGCAGAGGTTGATGTATTCTTGATTGGTCAGGGCATGAAGGGATATGGGGGGAAAACAGGAGATTGGGGCTGAGAGGAAAATTGGTTCAGCCATGATGAAATGGTGGAGCAGAAGCGATGGACAAAATTCTGCTCCTATAGCTTATGGTCTGTATATGATAAATTGAGCTACAGCTACCCATGAAATTCAAAATGAAGCATTGGGGACAGAGAACTGTGTCCCTGGGAGAGCTTTTAGAAAGGGAAAGGAAGGCAATGGTAAGAATTTAAAGTTGAAAACTTATTAAGCCAGGATGCATTTAGGTTGTTTGTGATGGTATGACAGAACTTCCTCAGATATCATCTCTTCTGCAAACTTGTTTATGATGAAAGTTTGAAGCAAAGTATTGAAATAATTGCAGCAGCGATACAGGATGACCTCTAACTCCTTCCCCATTTGACCACAGAGTTCACTCTCTGCCATTTGTGATTTTATGACTAGACAATACTTCATTTTATTTTCCATTGAGAGGATAGCTTACTTGAACTAATTTTCAGGATCTGGACATCATTGGTAGAGCACAACATGAATTACCCTTCTGAGCCATCGCCTTTAAATGCCAAAGTCTCTCTTGAAGTTATATAAAATGTTGGTAGGGTCTAATTTGGAGGGTTATGTGCACTTTTGGTCACCTACCTACAGGAAAGATGTAAGCAAGGATGAAAGAGTACAGAGAAACTTTTACAAGGATGTTGTCGGGTCCAGAGGACCTGAGCTATAAGGAAAGATGAGTAGGTTAGGGCTGTATTCTTTAGAATGTAGAAGACTGAGAAGAAATTTGATAGATGTATACAAAATTATGAGGGGTATAGATAGCATAAGTGCAAATAGGCTTTTTCCACAGAGGTTGAGTGCGACTACAACCAGAGGTTATGGATTAAGGGTGAAAAGTGAGAAGTTTAAGGGGAACATGAGGATTCTTCACTCAGAGGATTATGAGAGCGTGGAATGAGCTGTCAGCACAAGTGGTCCTTGTGGCCTCAGTTTCAACATTTAAGAGAAGTTTGGAGATGTACATGGATAGTATAGATATGAGTGCTATGATCCCGGTGCAGGTCATTGGGAGTAGGCAGTTTAAATAGTTTTCAGAATGGACAATGGACTGAAGGGCGTGTTTCTCTATGACTTTTTAAATTAGACATATTGGAATGGTGGAGCAGACTTGAAGGGCTTAATATCCCGCTTTTGTCAATAATTCAGATAAAAATTCACAAATCCTTATTACCAGTGATGTACTGTTGACAGATCATTAAAGGTTGAACAAGTTAGGTCTTTATTCTTTGGAGCGTAGAAGATTGAACAAGTTAGGTCTTTATTCTTTGGAGCATAGAAGATTGAGGGGGGACTTGATAGAGGTATTTAAAATTATGAGGGGGATAGATAGAGTTGATGTAGATAGGCTTTTTTTCCATTGAGAATAGGGGAGATTCAAACAAGATGACATGAGTTGAGAGTTAAGGGGCAAAAGTTTAGGGGTAATATGAGGGGGAACTTCTTTGCTCAGAGAGTGGTAGTCTGTGGAACGAGCTTCCAGTAGAAATGGTAGAGGCAGGTTTGATTTTGTCATTAAAAAAAAATTGGATAGGTATATGGACAAGAAAGGAATGGAGGGTTATGGGCTGAGTGCAGGTAGGTGGGACTAGGTGAGAGTAAGCGATCGGCACGGACTAGAAGGGCTGAGCTGGCCTGTTTCCGTGCTGTAATTGTTATATGGCTTTATGGGTTAAGATTTACAGGGAGAAGCCAGAGGAATTTAGTTAAAAAAAAATCACCCATGATTCACTGGACTAAATAGCCTAAATCTGCTCTTATAGCTGATTGTCTTATATAAGGTGTATTGAAGGATGAGTCCAGAAACGTGCAGCTCCATGTATCTGTAAAATAGTGAAGAGACTGCATGCACCACTTTTCATTTGAAAAAGGAAGACTAAGGATTGAATTAATACTGTAAAGGTTTTTAACATCATGAAATGGTAGGAGGAGAGAATGGGAAAGAGGGGCACAACTCCAGACTCAAGTTTGTTGATGACACCGCCGTCATAGGCTGAAATAAAGGTGGTGGTGAATCAGGATATAGGAGGGAGATTAAAAATTTGGCTGAGTGGTGCCATAACAATGATCTCTTACTCAATGTCAGCAAGACCAAGGAGCTGATTATTGATTACAGGAAGAGGAAACCAGAAGTCCAGAGAGTGGTGAGTGCATGGAATGGGCTGCCAGCAACGGTGGTGGAGGCAGATATAATAGGGTCTTTTAAGAGATTCCTGGATAGATACATGGAGGTTAGAAAAATAGGAGGCTATGGGTAACCCTGGGTAATTTCTAAGGTATAGACATGTTCGGCACAGCTTTGTGGGCTGAAGGGCCTGTATTGTGCTGTATGTTTTCTATGTTTCTAAGCAGCAGTGCTGCCAGTGACACACCACTGGTCACAAGTCTCCAGTCGAAGAAAACAACTCCCACAACCATTCCAGGTCTCCTTCCACCACCAATTTTATTCCTGGTTGACTTGCTTGCCCTTGATGCCACATGATCTCACTTTCTGCACTCTGTGTGAAATGCGTTCAGAGGACCCATAGTGTTTTGTAGCCATTATGTTTGTGAATACAAAACGAGTTCCTTCCTCTGTGTGCTGTTTAGCAGGAAGTTGGGTGTGTTTGATCCTTTGTGCTTTAATCTATGATACTTTGCATAACTATCAGATCTCAGCTCAGCACACATACTCTGCACAATAGAGCATTATTTGCAAAGTGTCAAAACAATTTGCATTTCTGTAGCACTTCTGCATGTTAAACTATCCAATAAGACCACACATTTTATTTTACACTATGTCACGGAAAGAGAAGCTGGAATCAATGACAAATAGTTTGAATTGAAGTAGCAGCTGGAGAAATGGCACGAGAATTCCCGAAGAATTGAAGGGAGTACTTGTGCACAAATGCCATTGCAGGAGAGGATGGCAAAGGTTAAAGAGAATAGCAGAAGTGTAGGCAGAGGTGGAGGTTTTGGTGATGGATAAAAGGATCAAACTTCAGGAGTTTCCTCAGTGAAGGCCTGTACTGCCTCAACACCTCAGATATCTGTTTCCAGTCCACCACTGTTTAATACAGCTTACATTGCATTTCCCCGAATGAGACTGTTTACTCCTCTTTTCCTTTTTTACTAACTATACAAAATCTACAGAGTTTTGATAACTACCAACAGCATAATCTTCCTCCAATACTAATTCCACATGTGAGCCTTTATTTCCTGAAACCATCAGCATTTAATGCAATTCAGAAAGCACTGCAGTTGGCTGGATGTTCCTGTGGGCATATTCAGATTATGGCAGATATAATTGCTGCCCTGCACAATCCCCAGTCAGAGTCACAGAGCACTACAGCACAGTGACAGGCTCTTTGGTTCATCTAGTCCATATTGGCCTGATCTCTTCCCTAGTCCATCCACCTGCATCGAAATATATCCTTCCAAGAACTCCCACCCATGAATTTCTTTTAGATGTTACAATAGAACTTAGACAATAGACAATAGGTGCAGAAGTAGACCATTCGGCCCTTCGAGCCTGCACCGCCATTTTGAGATCATGGCTGATCATCTACTATCAATACCCGGTTCCTGCCTTGTCCCCATATCCCTTGATTCCCCTATCCATAAGATACCTATCTAGCTCCTTCTTGAAAGCATCCAGAGAATTGGCCTCCATTACCTTCCGAGGCAGTGCATTCCAGACCCCCACAACACTCTGGGAGAAGAAGTTTTTCCTTAACTCTGTCCTAAATGACCTACCCCTTATTCTCAAACCATGCCCTCTGGTACTGGACTCTCCCAGCATCTGGAACATATTTCCTGCCTCTATCTTGTCCAATCCCTTAATAATCTTATATGTTTCAATCAGATCCCCTCTCAATCTCCTTAATTCCAGCGTGTACAAGCCCAGTCTCTCTAACCTCTCTGCGTAAGACAGTCCAGACATCCCAGGAATTAACCTCGTGAATCTACGCTGCACTTCCTCTACAGCCAGGATGTCCTTCCTTAACCCTGGAGACCAAAACTGTACACAATACTCCAGGTGTGGTCTCACCAGGGCTCTGTACAAATGCAAGAGGATTTCCTTGCTCTTGTACTCAATTCCCTTTGTAATAAAGGCCAACATTCCATTAGCCTTCTTCACTGCCTGCTGCACTTGCTCATTCACCTTCAGTGATTGATGAACAAGGACTCCGAGATCTCTTTGTATTACTCCCGTACCCAACTCTATACCGTTCAAATAATAATCTGCCTTCCTGTTCTTACTCCCAAAGTGGATAACCTCACACTTATTCACATTAAACGCCATCTGCCAAGTATCTGCCCACTCACCCAGCCTATCCAAGTCACCCTGAATTCTCCTAACATCCTCATCACATGTCACACTGCCACCCAGCTTAGTATCATCAGCAAATTTGCTGATGTTATTTTCTATGCCTTCATCCAAATTGTTAACGTAAATGGTAAACAGCTGTGGTCCCAATACCGAGCCCTGTGGCACCCCACTAGTCACCACCTGCCATTCCGAGAAACACCCATTCACCGCTACCCTTTGCTTTCTATCTGCCAACCAGTTTTCTATCCATGTCAATGCCTTCCCCCCGATGCCCTGAGCTTTGATTTTACCCACCAATCTTCTATGTGGGACCTTATCAAATGCCTTCTGAAAATCGAGGTACACTACATCCACTGGATCTCCCCCGTTTAACTTCCTGGTTACATCCTCGAAAAACTCCAACAGATTAGTCAAGCATGATTTACCCTTGGTAAATCCATGCTGGCTCGGCCCAATCCTATCACTGCTATCTAGATATGCCACTATTTCATCCTTAATAATGGACTCGAGCATCTTTCCCACCACCGATGTCAGGCTGACAGGTCGATAGTTCTCTGTTTTCTCCCTCCCTCCTTTCTTAAAAAGTGGGATAACATTAGCCATTCTCCAATCCTCAGGAACTGATCCTGAATCTAAGGAACATTGGAAAATGATTACCAATGCATCCGCAATTTCCAGGGCCACCTCCTTTAGTACCCTAGGGTGCAGACCATCTGGACCTGGGGATTTGTTGGCTTTCAGTCCCATCAGTCTTCTCATCACCGTTTCCTTCCGAATGTCAATCTGTTTCATTTCCTCTGTTACCCTATGTCCTTGGCCCATTCATACATCTGGGAGATTGCTTGTGTCTTCCTTAGTGAAAACAGATCTAAAGTACTCATTAAATTCTTCTGCCATTTCTCTGTTTCCCATAACAATTTCACCCAATTCATTCTTCAAGGGCCCAACGTTGTTCTTAACTATCTTCTTTCTCTTCACATACCTAAAAAAGCTTTTGCTATCTTCCTTTATATTCCTGGCTAGCTTGCATTCGTACCTCATTTTTTCTCCCCGTATTGTCTTTTTAGTTAAGTTCTGTTGTTCCTTAAAAAATTCCCAATCATCTGTCCTCCCACTCACCTTAGCTCTGGCATATTTCCTTTTTTTAAATGCTATGCAGTCTCTGACTTCCTTTGTCAACCACTGAGGCCCCTTTCCCCCCTTTGATTCCTTCCTTCTCTGGGGGATAAACTGATTTTGCACCTTGTGCATTATTCCCAAGAATACCTGCCATTGCTGTTCCACTGTCTTTTCTGCTAGGCTATCCGTCCAGTCAACTTTGGCCAGCTCCTCCCTCATGGCTTCATAGTTTCCCCTGTTCATCTGCAACACCGACACCTCCGAGCTGCCCTTATCCTTCTCAAATTGCAGATAAAAGCTTATCATATTGTGATCACTACCTCCTAATGGCTCCTTTACTGCGAGATCACTTATCAAATCCTGTTCATTACATAACACTAAATCCAGAATAGTCTTGTCCCTGGTCGGCTCTCATACAAGTTGTTCCAAGAATGCATCCCGTAGGCACTCTACAAACTCCCTATCCTGTGGTCCAGCACCAACCTGATTCTCCCAGTTCACCTGCATGTTGAAATCCCCCATAACTACTGCGACATTACCTTTGCCACATGCCAATGTTAGCTCCCTATTCAACTTGCACCCAATATCCATGCTACTGTTTGGTGGCCTGTAGACAACACCCATTTGGGTCCTTTTTCCCTTACTGTTCCTCAGTTCTATCCACACAGACTCTACTTCTCCTGACCCTATGTCCCCCCTTGCAAAGGACTGAATCTCATTCCTCACCAACAGGGCCACCCCACCCCCTCTGCCCACGTTTCTGTCCCTACGATAGCACGTATACCCTTGTACATTCATTTCCCAGGTCTGATCTCCCTGCAGCCATGTCTCCGTTATCCCAACAACATCATAGTTACCCATTCGCACCTGGGCTTCAAGCTCATCCACCTTATTCCTGACACTTCGTGCATTCAGATATAGAATTTTTAACCCATTTCTCCTCTCTCTGTTTGAATCGCTGCCTATTGTGCTTAACCCAGCTCCCCGAACTCCCATCGGGCTATACGCCCCTAGAATTTTGTTGTCCTTCCTAATTTTACTTATTCTTTCAACACATTTAACTCCATGTTCCGTCAGACCATCCCTCTGTACACGAGTCCTCCTTATCACTTGTTCCAACCCACCTTCCTCTACTACACACTTAATATTCCGGAACCGTGTAGTCCCCACCTGTCCTTTATTCTTCCTCTCGCTATCCTCTCTCACATTCTGGATCCCTGCCCCCTGCAAATTTAGTTTAAACCCCCCCCAAGAAGCTCTAGCAAACTTCCCTGTAAGAATGTTAGTACCGCTCCAGTTCAGGTGTAAACCGTCCCTTTGGAACAGATCCCACCTTCCCTGGAACAAGGCCCAATTATCTACAAACCTGAAGCCCTCCCTCCTGCACCATCCTCTCAGCCACGTATTAATCTTTATAATCCTGTTCCTTGCCTCACTCGCATGTGGCACAGGTAGCAATCCTGAGATTGTTACCCTGGAGGTCCTGCTCTTCAGCTTCGCACCTAACTCCCTGAACTCCCTACGCAGGACCCCCTCACTCATCCTACCCACGTCATTGGTCCCTACATGGACCACAACATCTGGATTCTTGCCCTCCCTCTCGAGAATAACCTGCACCTGATCTGAGATGTCTCGGACCCCGCACCAGGGAAGCAACATACCATCCGAGACTCCCGATCTTCCCCACAAAATCTCCTATCCGCCCCCCTGACTATAGAATCCCCTATCACTACCGCTCTCTTCTCTTCCCTCCTCCCCTTCCTAGTCGCGGGTCCAACCTCAGTGCCAGAGACAGGACCACTGCAGCTTGTTCCTGGTAGGTCATCCCCACCAACAGTATCCAAAACGGTATACTTATTTTTTATGGGAACGGCCACAGGGGTGCTCTTCTCTCTCTGTCTGCTCCCCCGCCTCTCTTGACTGTCACCCATTTGCCTACCTCCTGCCTCCCGATAACTCTTTTCTATCTCTGCCTCTGCCTCCCGAATGATCCGTAATTCATCCAGCTCCTGCTCCAATTCCCTAACTCGGTCTGATAGGAGCTGCAGCTGGATGCACCTATTGCAGGTGTGGTCATCAGGGACAACTGTGTTGACGCTGACCTCCCACATACTGCATACGGAGCACACCACTGCTCTAACCGTCTCCCCCAATACCTGATCCCAGATTAGTCAGAATAAATGAAAAGCAGGCTTCTTGCCGAAGTCTTCTTGTGCCGAAGCCTGCTGAGCCAAAGCCCAGCACTCTGCTCCTGCGCACTCCGCTGCTCGCACCGACACTGCCCGCTCCTGAAAGTGGGCCGCTTTTTGCACACTTGCACTATCCTCAGATTGAATTTCTCGCTCAAATTCCCCTTAAGTATTTTATCTTTCACCCTTAACCCATGACCTCTAGTTCTTGTCTCACTCAAACTCAGTTGCATTCACTCTATCTATACCCTTTATAATTTTGTATGCCTCTAAAAGCTCTTCCATCATATGCCTACATTCCAAGGAATAAAACACTAATCTATTCAACCTTTTCCTACAACTCGGGTCCTAAAGGCAATTTTTTCAAGCTTAGTGATATGCTGCTTTATGAAGCCAATGTGCTAAAAGCTCTTTGTACATTTCTATCTAACTGTGATTCTATTTTCAAGGCATTATGTATCTATATTCCTGGTTATTTTGCTCTGTGAACCCTATCATTCATTGTATAAATCTTACCCTGGTTTGTCCTCTCAAATCTTAGGGCACACATAGAATACTGTATTCTAATTTGAAACAGGACACGTTGGTATTAGAGGTAGTCCTAAAGAGATCCACAAAGCTAATCTGTGGGATGTGAAGAATGACATATTGCAAGTGACTGAACAAATTATATATTCAATGGATTTTAAAGAATGAGGGTTATCTTATTGAAAACAAAGTGAGATTCTTAGCAGCATGATAAATGAGAACCCTGAATAAGGGGATGTTATTGCAAGATTAGAGAATAGCCATCTAAAACTGAGATGTGTAGAAACAACTTCTTACACAAGTTGGTAAATCCTTGTTTCAGATGATTGTAGAGATTGGATCTTTTTGATCTTTTAGATCTTTTTGGAAGAGCTGGGAACTTGAGGGATATGGATAGCTGACAGAGACAAAATGAAGCTGAAAGCAAATCAGTTATTATCATATTGAATGCTGGGACTGAGTGGCCTACTCATGCTCCTATTTTCTATATTCTTAACTTCAAAGAGATCCTCTTATACTCAGGACTCAAACAAAAGTGCTGGTCATTGATTGCAGGAATGGGAGTGCTGCACATGCTCTTATTTACAGTTCTGTGCAAAAGTTTTAGGTATATATATATATATAGGTATAAATCATAATGATATGTATTGCACTATACTGTTGCCATAAGAAATAAAAACTAATTTCATGACATATGTAAGTGATGATACACCTGATTTTGATATGGGTCTCTATTGTGCACCAAAAGTAGGAAGGGGACCTGGAGTAGGAAATCATGGGAAAAGAGGAAGGGAGAAGGGAGGAAGCAGAAAGTACCAGAGAAACCTTGCCTGGTGTCTCAGGGCTGGGTTTGTCTGCACCTGCACCACCCTCTTGCCCCTGGCATTCCTTCTCTGCCACCTGTCCCACAATTCTCCCATGGTGTTCCACCCTCACCATTCCCAACATCTTCTGCTCCTGCCGGATTTGAGAGCTTCATATTCCTAGGTGTGAACATACAGCCTACATCAAACCACGTAGATATCACTAATATCTCTGCTTCATCAGGACGCTAAATAAATTTGGAATGTTCCCTTCATCTCTTACCAATTGTTATTGATGCACCATAGAAAGCATTCTGTCTGCATGCATAATAGGTTGATATGGCAACTTCTTTGCACATGACCACACAAACCTGCAGAGCACGTCACGGCAACAAGTTTCCCCTCTATGAACTCTGGTTATACTTCTCACTGCGTCAATAAAGCAGCCAGTATAATCAAAGATTTCATCCACCCTGCACATTCTCTCTTCTTCCCTATTCCATAGGGCAGAAGATACAAAAGATTGAAGGCACATACCACCAGGCTCAAGAACAGCTTCTATCATACTGTTATCAGACTCCTGAATGTACTTGATGTACAAAAATAGGGACTCTTGGTCTTAGAATCTACCTTGTTATGATTAGTGGGCAAAATTAGAGCTTATGGATTAGGGGTAGGATACTAACATGGATAGAAAATTGGTTGGCAGATAGGAAACAAAGAGTAGGTCCTTTTCAGAATGGCAAGCAGTGACCAGAGGGGTACCGCAAGGCTTGGTGCTGGGACCGCAACTATTTACAATATACATTAATGATTTAGATGAAGGGATTAAAAGTAACATTAGCAAATTTGCAGATGACACAAAGCTGGGTGGCAGTGTGAAATATGAGGAGGATGTTAGGAGAATGCAGGGTGACTTGGACAGGTTGGGTGAGTGGGCAGATGCATGGCAGATGCAGTTTAATGTGGATAAATGAGAGGTTATCGACTTTGGTGGCAAGAACAGGAAGAAAGATTACTATCTGAACGGTGTCAAGTTAGGAAAAGGGAAAAGTACAACAAGATCTAGGTGTCCTTGTTCATCAGTCACGGAAAGTAAGCATGCAGGTACAGCAGGCAGTGAAGAAAGCTAATGGCATGTTGGCCTTAATAACAAGGGGAGTTGAGTATAGGAGAAAAGAGGTCCTTCTGCAGTTGTACAGGGCCCTGGTGAGACTACACCTGGAGTATTGTGCTCAGTTTTGGTCTCCAAATTTGAGGAAGAACATTCTTGCTATTGAGGGAGTGCAGCGTAGGTTCACGAGGCTGATTCCCAGGGTGGCAGGATTGTCATATGTTGAAAGATTGGAACGACTGGGCTTGTATACATTGGAATTTAGAAGGAGGAGAGGGGACCTGATTGAAACATATAAGATTATTAATGGATTGGACACGCTAGAGGCAGGAAACATATTCCCGATGTTGGGGGAGTCCAGAACCAAAGGCCACAGTTTAAGAATAAGGGGTAGGCCATTTAGAACGGAGTTCAGGAAAAACTTTTTCACCCAGAGAGTTGTGGATCTATGGAATGCTTTGCCTCAGAAGGCAGTGGAGGCCAATTCTCTGGATGCCTTCAAGAAAGAGTTAGATAGAGCTCTTAAAGATAGCAGAGTCAAGGGATATGGGGAGAAGGCAGGAACGGGGTACAGATTGTGGATGATCAGCCATGATCACATTGAATGGTGGTGCTGGCTCGAAGAGCTGAATAGCCTACTCCTGCACCTATCATCTATCGTCTATAATCATTCATCTGCACCATACTCTTTTGGTAGTTCTTAAACTTTATTCTGTAATTGTTATTGTTCTACCTTATTCTAGCTCAATGGACTATGTAATGTACAGTATACAACGCAATCTTTTCACTGGATCTCTGCATTTGTGACAATAGTAAACCAAGGCCAAGACGTTCTTCTAAGGTCAGTACATCCTTTCTTGCAAAAGGAAGTAAGCCAGTATGCTGTCCTCCAGCTGTGCTTTTTTCAAACCCTGTGCAGCCACAAAATTTCAAACACAAGGAAATCTGCAGATGCTGGAAATTCAAGCGACACACACAAAATGCTGGTGAAGGGTCTCGGCCCGAAACGTTGATTATAGGTGCTGCCTGGCCTGCTGTGTTCCACTAGCATTTTGTATGTGTTGCAGCCACAAAATTTGACCTCTAGCTCTCCTGTAAAAATAAACAATATTCTATTTGCATTTTAAGAGTGATAATCAGATTTGTATCGTAGTTCAGGAAGGGACACAATTCACGCAAACATTTTGCATGTAACCTTATAAACTCTATGATGCTGATAACCCTCTATCCCCTTTGCTGTTGTATAATTCCAAACCAATATTGTATTAGTGAATAAACAATGTCATCTGATCCACCTGTCAATTAAAATCACAATCTATCAAAGGAATCTCAAACCCACATATTTGTATTCCTCTTCCTTTAGCTAGTTCCTAGGAAAGACTTAGCTGAGTTTAAAGAGGAACATAGTCATTGCTGGAGGTGTTGTGCTGTAGTGCATAATAGAGCAGCGGAAAGAAACAATGAGATTTCTCACTACTTACTTCATTCTGGGTAAGTTTGACAGTTCTGCTGTTAGTTTGATGAATTAACAAAAATGTTAAAAGTAGGAGAAAGAAAATAGAAAACTGAGAAAGGTCTTGAAATACTTTGACAATTTTGACTGTAGATGAAATGCTTGATTTAGGGTTGAGTGGTGGTTCACTTACTTAGAAAAGCAGATGCATAGGAAAGGGATGGGGGCTATCAATAATTAGTTTAAATTGGCATCAAGGATGGCACAAACATGTCATCTGAAGGGTCTATTCTTGAGCTCTACTGTTCTTTGTTCTATGATTAGTCTTCTGTGTTCAAATCTCCCTATGGCAGCAGGACATTTTGAATTCAAGTGATTAAATAAATCAAGAATTGAGTAAAGAAGGTAAACTCAGCAATGGTGTCACAGGGTTATTAAAAGAGTATATCCATCTTGTAAACACGAGGAAATGTGATGAAGGGTCACGTCCTGACAAAGGGTCTCAGCCGGAAACGTCGACTGTGCTTCTCCTTATAGATGCAGCCTGGCCTGCTGTGTTCCACCAGCATTTTGTGTGTGTTATTTGAATATCCATCTTGTAGCAGGGGATATGTTCCCATAACTGCTCTTTAGGTAACTGTAGAAACACTAATGCGGTTAACTCCTAACTGATTCCATTTTCCAGTGGATGTTGTTTACTTGGATTTTCAAAAGGCCTTTAATGAGGTGCTGCACATGAGGCTATTTAATAAGATAAGACCCCAAGGTATTATAGCAAAGATACTAGCATAAATAGAAGATTGGCTAACTGGCAAGAGGCAAAGAATTTGAATAAACTCAGGAGGACTTCAGGAGGGCATGGAGCGACCACTCCCCGCTGAACATCGACGGCTGCTCGGTAGAGATCGTTAAGAGCACCAAATTACTTGGAGTTCACCTGGCGGAGAATCTCACCTGGTCCCTCAACACCAGCTCCATAGCAAAGAAAGCTCAGCAGCGTCTCTACTTTCTGTGAAGACTGAGGAACGTCCATCTCCCACCCCCCCCATCCTGATCACATTCTACAGGGGTTGTATTGAGAGCATCCTGAGCAGCTGCATCACTGCCTGGTTCAGAAATTGCACCATCTCGGATCGCAAGACCCTGCAGCGGATAGTGAGGTCAGCTGAGAAGATCACTGGAGTCTCTCTTCCCACCATTACGGACATTTACACTACACGCTGCATCTGCAAAGCAAACAGCATTATGAAGGACCCCACAAACCCCTCATACAAACTCTTCTCCCTCCTGCCGTCTGGGAAAAGGCACCGAAGCATTTGGGCTCTCACAATCAGACTATGAAACAGTTTCTTCCCCCAATCTATCAGACTCAATATCCAGAGCCTGGACTGACACCTTACTGCCCTATTGTACTGTATATTATTTATTGTAATGCCTGCACTGTTTTGTGCACTTTATGCAGTCCTGGGTAGGTCTGTAGTCTAGTGTAGTTTTTTTTTCTGTGTTGTTTTTTATGTAGCTCAGTCTAGTTTTTGTACTGTGTCATGTAACATCATGGTCCTGAAAAAACATTGTCTCATTTTTACTATGTACTGTACCAGCAGTTATGGTCGAAATGACAATTTAAGTGACTTGACTTGACTTGACTAAAGGGGGGCCTTTCTGGTTGGCTGGGAGAGACTAGTGGTGTGTTGCAGGATTTGATTTTGGGACCATTTCTTTTTACATTTTATGTCAATGATTTGGATGAAGAAATTGATGGCTTTGTGGCCAAGTTTGCAGGCAATATAAGGATAGGTGGAGGGGCAGGTAGCAGTGAGGAAGCACTGAGTCTGCAGAAGGACTTAGACAGATTGAGACAATGGGCATAAGTGTGTCAGATGGAATATAATGTAGGGAAATGTATAGTCATGCATATTGGTAGGAGGAATAAAGGCATAGACTATTTTCTAAGCAAGCAGAAAATTAGAAATGCAAAAGATTTGCGAGTTCTCGTGCATGATTCCCTGAAGATTAACTTGCAGTTTGAGTTGGTGGTAAGGAAGGGAAATGAAATGTTTGCATTAATTTCAAGAGGACTAGAATATAAGAGCAAGGCTGTCAAGCTGAGACTATATAAGGCTTGGTCGGAAGCAGTTAGAGTATTGTGAGCAGTTTTGGGCCCCTCTTCTAAGAAAAGATGTGCTAGCATTGGAGAGGGCCCAGAGGTGGTTCACAATAATGTTTCCAGAATGAAAGATCTCATAGAAAACTATTGAATATTGAAAGGCCTAGATAGAGTGGATGTGGAGAGGATGTTCCTTATAGTGGGGGAGTCTAAGACCAGAGGGCACAGCCTCAGAACAGAGGTTGTTCCATTTAGATCAGAGATGAAGAGGAATTTCTTTAGCCAGAGGAGTATATTTAATGAAGAAGTTGATAGGTTTCTGATTAGTCAGTGTATTAATAGTTTTCAATAAGTATATTTAATGTCAGAGAAATGTGTACAATACACATCCTAAAATGTTTATAGGCAAGAGAATGGGATTGAGAGGAATAATAGAATAGCCATGTTGAAATGGTGGAGCAGAGTTAATAGACCAAATGGTCTAATTCTGCTCCTATGTTTCAGGACCTTATGGTCTAAGGGTGAGTGTTGGCACTACAGCAAAGTCCACATCCTGTTAGCAAGTGGAAGAGAAGAAACAGGTTATATTAGACAAATCAGCCCATGCCAACCATGGTGCCCACCCATCTGGTCCTAATTTCCTGCAATCATCCCATATCTATCTAAGCCCCATATCGAAATGTTTCTTATTAATATTAATGTACTTGGTTCAACCTTTTCCTCTGGCAGCTTATTCCATATACTCACCCTTTTAAATATTTCCCCTTTCACCCTAAATCTATGCCCCTAGTTCTCCTACCCTGGGGAAAAGAGTGCTAATATCCACCCATCTTATTTAACAGTTTTTAAACGCTTCTATTGGGTTTGCCTCTACAACTACCCGAGAGCGTGCATTCCAGGCACTCACCACTCCGTATTTAAAAAAAACTTGCCCTGTACATCTCAATTGAACTTATCCCCTCTTACATTAAATGCATGTGTTCTGGTAATAAAAGTTCAAAGTTCAAACAAAATTTATTATCAAAATACATATATGTACATTTTCTTGTAGGCATTCACAGTAAATATAAATAAATACAATAGAACCAATGATAAAACACATACAACAAAGATGGACAAACACCAATGTGTAAAAGACAACAAATTGTGCAAATACAAAAGATAACAATAAGGAAGTAATACCCTGAGAACCCTGAGAAGTTGGAGAGTCCTTAAAAATGAGTCCATAGGTTGTGGAATCAGTTCAGGTTTAGGGTGAGTGAAGTTATCTATGCTGGTTCAAGAGCCTGATGTTTGAACTGTTCTGAACTTGGTGGTGTGGGATTTGAGTCTCCTGTACCTCCTTCCTGATGGCAGTAGTGAAAAGAGATCATAGCCTGATGGTGGGTGTCCTTGATGATGGCTGCTGCTTTCCTGTGGCAGTGCTCCTTTTAAATATGCT
This sequence comes from Hemitrygon akajei, assembly GCF_048418815.1. Taxonomy (NCBI): domain Eukaryota; kingdom Metazoa; phylum Chordata; class Chondrichthyes; order Myliobatiformes; family Dasyatidae; genus Hemitrygon; species Hemitrygon akajei. The sequence goes on along the minus strand of NC_133139.1, from coordinate 57,067,376 downwards.
CAATGGTGGGGAGGGCTTTGCCTCAGCTGGACAAGACTGTACCCACTACTTTTTGTAGGTCTTTCCATTCAAAGGCATTGGTGTTCCCATACCAGACCATGATGCAGACACTCTAAAGAAGCTTTTCAAAGTACTATTTGACATGCTAAATCTGTACAAACTTCTAAGAGAGTAGAGGCTCTGTTGTGCCTTCCTTGTAATGGAACTTAGGTGCTGGACACAGGACAATTCCTCTGAAATTATCAACATGAGAAAGTTAAGACATTTCAACCCTGGGATAAAAATATACTGTACTGTATATCTGCCAACTTTCTAACTCAGTCATCTATATTTTTATCAATCTGATTTGCATAAATGACAAATAGCAGAGGTCTCAGTATGGATCCCTGTGGAACAGGCCACCAGCTTGAATAAATCTCATTGACTACTATTGTATGACTTCTATGGACAAGCCAATTCTGAATCCTAATGGCCAATTACTGTGGATCCTAAGAATCTTCTCCAGTAACTTCCCTACCACTGATGTGAGACTCACCGATTTATAGTTTCCCTTCTTGAATAATAAAACAATATTAGCTAGTCTCCAGTCCTCCAGAACTTCACCTGTGGCTAAAGAAGACAAGAAGATATTCATCAAGGCCTCATAAATCTTTCAACTCTTGCTTCTCTAACAACCTGGTGTATATCCAATGAGGCCCTAGGGAGTTATCCACCTTAACGATTTTTAAGAAATCCCACACTACGTCCTTCTTTATCTCAAAATACCCTAACAAATTAACATGTTCCACACTGATCTCCCTATCTTCCACATCCTTCTCTTTGGTAAATGCAGCACATTCCCTCCATATATCCTTGAGGGTCCTCCCCACTCCTCACTGCCTTCCTGACTTTTCTAATTCTCATATGTCCTTTTCTGGCTTCTTTATAATTCTCAAGGGCTCTGTTTGATCATGGCTTCTGAAACCTTACAGAACTTTCTTTTTCTACAGGGCTGATTTAATCACCTATCTTGACATTCAAGTTTCCCTGCCTTGCCTCCTTCGTCCTTTCTTTTCATTGGAAAATATCTGTCCTGTACTCTATGCAGTTGGTCCGTAAACAGCTTCATATGCTAGATGTGCAGTTCTCAATTATCTGTCTAGTTCCTCCATAATTTTCTTTTAATTTGCCCTGCTCCAATTTAATAGTCTCCTTCAAGGTCCATATTTATCCTTAGCTATAGTTGTCTTAAAACTTCCAGAGTTGTGATCACTGTGATTTACTCTTTTAGTTACCTTTTCAAAAACCTCAAAAAGATTAATCAAACACAACATCCTTTGCACGTGGCCATGCTGACTCCTCCAAAATGTTGACAGATCAAGTTAATCAGAATTCTCTCCGCAGAGAAGATGACCAACCTATAGTTCTCTTGCATATCGTTGCTACACTTCTTAAATAATGGAATTAAATTAGCCACCTTCTAGTCTTCAGACAATGGTGGCTAGCAATGAAGCAAATCTATCCACAATGGCCTCAGTTATTTCTTCTATGGCCTTCCACTAATCCTAAAAATGCACTTGTTCAGGCTCAGGGAATTCAACAACCTTAGTGCACTATAAGGTTGCAAGGACCTCTTCCATGGTAATATGAACATCCCTACTTGTTTTCCTCGCCTCTTGAGCAACCATCATTTTTCCTCAGTAAATATCAAGGGAGGAATATTCATTAAAAATGCCCCCATCTCCTGTGGCTCAAGACATAGGTGGCCCTGCTGATCTCTCTCTCATCATCATCAGGTGCCATGTTGTATGACGTGAGAGATCATGGTCTATGACCATGATTGTTCTTTGCAAATTTTTCTATAGAAATAGTTTGCCATTGCCTTCTTCTGGGCAGTGTCTTTACAAGACGAGTAACCACAGCCCCATTATCAATACTCTTTGAAGTTTTTTGCCTGGCATTAATGGCACATAACCAGGACTTGTGATATGCGTCAGCTGCTCATACAACCATTTGCCACCTGCTCCTATGACTTCACATGGTCCTGATTGGGAGCTAAGGAGGTGCTACACCTTGCTCAAAGGTGACTTGCAGGCTAGCAGAGGAAAGGAATGCCTTACACTTCCTTTGGTAGAGACTTATCTCCACTCCACCACCCTAACCCCCTTCCTTAGCCACCCTTATAGTCTTAATATTCTAAAGAACCTCTTGGGATTTTCCTTAATCTTTCATAGCTTCTCTTTGCTCTCCTAATTTCCCTCTTGTGTATTCTTAATCTTTTTATGGTTATCAAGAGATTCATCTATCTCCAACCTCCTACACCTGATGTATTCTTTTTCTTTTCTAGAGCCTCAATATCTCTCATCTGCCAGAGTTCTCAAAACTTGCTAGTTTTACTCTTCACCCTAACAGGAGCATGCTGTTCCTGGACTCTTGATATCACCCTCTTAAAAGCCTTCTGCTGGCCATTTGTTTCTTTCCCTCCAAACAGGCTCATACAATTTACATCTGCTATATCCTTTCCTAGTTCCCCCAAAGTTAGCCCTGCTTCATTTTATCCTGTGCTCGAGGCTGGGAATGAGGGAGGATGCTATTGCTGGCTCTTATCCTGCCAGTGCTTTGGTATATTTCATTGCTTTGATTCACCCACTGCAGGTTTTGAGCACCAGGTTTCAGAAGCATGCAGGAGGACAAGAAACAGAAAATAGAAACAAGCTATTTGGCGCTTGGGGTCTGTCACCCGAAAAAAGACTCATTTATTCAAACACTCTGGTCTCTATTGGTAACCAAGGGTCACTGTGGTGCATTAGATAATAAATTATTTGCCAGGGTTGAGCCTTTTCTCAGACATCCAAAGGTGGATTGACAACAATGATAAATCTCATCACTGATAATTCTTTTTTGCTGAGGTAAGCCTCCCAAGATATGGAAAGTGAAGCAAATTTTCTTGTCTCCTGTCATGGATCTTTAATGTTGGACAGAAGTATAATGCGGCAGGTACAGATTGGTAGAGGGCCTTTATTTAATTCATGACTCAAACTATGTGATCATCCCAACATCTTCTCATGTCTTTCTCACTGCATTGTTGAAACTTTCCTCCAAGTCTCCTGCTTGAGTTGACCATATCCGCAGGATTTATGATAAATTGTTCAGTCTTTACCAGGTCCACTCCAGAAGTGCAAAGGTGGTACAGGAAAAGGAAGACTATATTCATATACAGGCATACTCGGAGGCTGACCTCCAAGTCACTGTAAACTTGTTATGGAAGTATATCTGAGCATCACCAAGGCATATATCATATATATGTTTTGTATTGAACATTTACATAACTGTTTTGTACTTTTTATATCGTGGCTCATCCCCAGTGTGTGTATCATGTTGACACACAAGTGTACCTGCTTTTTAATGTTTTTTTGCTTCACTTTGAGTCACGCTGATGACAAGGGCACTGGCTTGCTTTGTGGACTAACTCTGAATTGCTTTGATTTCAGGTCTGCTCTGTTGCATTATCTACAATCATTTGGAAAACAAAGGCAGAGCAAGTGAGTTGCAATTTGTAAAGAAGACTCTATTTATTTGTACACAGATCATAGAACCATTGTGTCATACAGCATGGAAACAGACCCTCTGGTCCAGCAAGTCCATTCCACCAAAGATGCCCATTTAATCTCGTCCTTTAGTACACATTTGGAAACATAGCTCTCTAAACTTTTGTTATCCATATACCTGTCCAACTATCTTTTAAAAGTTGCTATTGTACCCATCCAACCAATTCCCTGATAGTTTGTCCCATACATATATCAGTATCTGTGTTTAAAAAAAATAGTTCAAGTCCCTATTAAGTATTTCCCCTTCACCTTCAAACTATACCTACTAGGCTGGGCTTTTTCCCAACGTTAGGGAACAGACTTGAGTGCATATGGCCTATCTATACCCCTCATGATTTCATACAACTTTATATCTTCCATACTACAAGGAATAAAGTCCCAACCTTTACTATTAACTTAGTCCCTCAAGGCCTAGCAACATCCTTGTAAATCTGTTTCAGGTTAAATAACATCTTCCCAATAAAAACTGAAATTTACAGGAACATTTCTGAGGATGGGAGATTTTAGCATCAGGGTTGGACCAGAGGAAATCTGTGGTACGGAGGCTGAAATTTGATTGAGTGGACCAAACATGACAGGTTTAGTGAGGAGAAAGAGAGGGAAAGTGTTCAGAGGGATAGTCTGGGTGAGAGTTAGTGTGGGTGAGGTTTTTGTTGCTAGTCAACTGATTAAAAGACTAATGTTACAGACTGTCATAGGTGAGATCTGCATACTAGGGGAGGATGGGAATAATAAGTTGAGAGCTGGGTGATCAGTGGAGATTGTGTTCAGTGAGTTCTGGATGGGTGGCCAGTGAAGGCAGAGGTTAGTGAGTTGTTGGTGGGTGGTCAGTGGTCGGTGAAAATTGTTTGGTGTTTGGTGTGGGTGATCAGTGGAAGTTAGGTCAGACAAGGCCATGGTCATAAGGTTGACAACGAATGGTCTTTGGTCATTGCAGTCAGTAAGTTGGGCTGCCAGTGTCAGTGGTGGTTGTGGTCAGTGAGTTAGGCAGTGGGTGGCTGGTGGAAAATGTGGTCAGTAACTAGAACAGTGGGAGGTCATTAGGTATTGTGGTCAGTTTCTTGGGCAGTTAGTTCAGTGGATTCTGTTGCTAGTCAGCTGGGCAGGGTGGGTAAGTGAATGTTGTGGTCAGTGAGTTGGACAACGCGTGATAATTGGAGGCTATGCTTTATTAGTTGGGCATTGTGTGGTCAGTGGAGGCTGGGCTCAGTGAGCTGGGTGGTTGTTCAACAGAGGCTGTGGTCAGTGAGTTGGGACAGTGGGAGATCAGTGGAGTTTATGGTCAGTGAGTTGTACAGTGTGTGGTCAATGAGATGGGTAGTAGGTGGTCAAGGAGTGGGGCTGTCTATGGTCAGTGGAAGGCATGGTCAGCATTGGTTGGCGAGTGGTCAGAGGAGTGTGTGGTCAGTGACTTAGGCAGTGTAAGGTCTGTGAGTTGTACAGTGGGTGGTCAGTCAGTTGTACAGTGGGAGTTCAGTGAGATGTACAGTGGGTGGTCAGTGAATTCAGCAGTGGGTAGTCAGTGAGTTGGAAACTATGTTGTCAGTGAGTTGGACAGTGTGTGGTCATTGAGTTGGGCAGTGGGAAGTCAGTGGAGCTGTGGTTTGTAATGTGGGCAGTGTGTGGTTTGTGCTGCTTGTGGTTAGTGAGGAGGGCAGTGGGTAGTCAGTGACTTGGGCAGTGTGTGTTCAGTGACTTGGGCAGTGTGCGTTCAGTGAGTTGGGCAGGGGGTGGTCAGTGAGTTGGGTAGTGGAAGGTCAGTGAGCTGTACAGTGGGTGTTCAGTGAGTTGTACAATGGGTGTAGAGTGAGTTGTATAGTGGTGTTCAGTGTGTTGTACTGTGGGTGTTCAGTAAGTTGTACACTGGGTGGCCGGTGAATTCAGCAGTGGGAAGTCAGTGAGTTAGGCTGCAGAATGTCAGTGAGTTGGACAGTGGGTGGTCAGTGAGTTGGACAGTGGGAAGTCAGTGAGTTGTACAGTGGGTGGTCAGTGAATTCAGCAGTGAGTTGGGAACTGTGCGGTCAGTGAGTTGGACAGCGGAATGTCAGTGAGTTGGACAGTGAGTGGTCATTGAGTTGGGCAATGGGAAGCCAGTAGAGGCTGTAGTCTGTAATGTGGGCAGTGTATGGTTCATGGTGCTTGTGGTCAGTGAGGTGGGTAGTGGTGGTCAGTGAGTTGGACAGTGTGTGATCATTGAGTTGGGCAGTGGAAGGTTATTGGATGCTGCTGTCAGGGAATTCAACAGTGTATTCAGTGGATTCTGTTGTCATTGAGCTGTGCTTGGGTGGCCAGTGGATGCTATAGTCACTATGGTCAGTGAAATGAACAATGGTTTGTGGATGCTGAGGTCAATGATTTGAGGTAGTCAGTGGAAGTTGTGATCAGTGATTTAGGTCAGGGGATGCTGTGGTCAGATAGTTGAGCAGTGGGTAGTCTGTTGCACCCACTCAACTGCCCAGTGACTGGGCAGTGGGTGTTCAAAGGAGGCTGTGGTCAGAGTTGGGCCTTGGGCAGTCAGTGGAGGTTGTGGTCAGTGAGTTGGGCAGTGTGAATGTGGTCATTTAGTTGGGCAGTGAGTGGTCATCAGTGGTTTTGGACAGTGGGTGGTCTATGGAGGCTGTAGTCAGTGAGTTGAGCAGTTAATAATCAGTGGATTCTGGGGCTAATGAGCTGTGCAGTGGGTGGTCAGCTGATGCTGTGTCAGTAAGTTGGGCAGTGAGTGGATTGGGGAGCATGTGTTATGAGAATAGGTTGAGTGAACTCGGCCTTTTCTCCTTGGAGCAGCGGAGGATGAGAGGTGACCTGATGGAGGTGTATAAAATGATGAGAGGCATTGATTGTGTAGATAGTCAGAGGCTTTTTCCCAGGGCTGAAATGGCTAACATGAGAGGCACAGTTTTAAGGTGCTTGGAAGTAGGTGCAGAGGAAATGTCAGGGGTAAGGTTTTTATGCAGAGAATGGTGAGTGTGTGGAATGGACTGCCGGCAACGGTGGTGAAGGCGGATACAATAGGGTCTTTTAAGAGACCCCTGGATAGGTACATAGAACTTAGAAAAATAGAGGGCTGTGGGTAACCCTAGGTAATCTCTAAAGTAAGTACATGTTCATCATAGCATTGTGGGCTGAAGGTCTTGTATTGTGCTGTAGATTTTTTAATGTTTCTATGTACTTGCGGTTAGTGAGTTGGGAAGAGGGTGGTCAGTGAAGGCTGTGCTCAGTGGATTCTGTAGCTAATCAGCTGATGGTAAATAGATGCTGTGGTCAGTGAATTGGGCATTAGATTGTCAATGGCATTTGAGGTCAGAGAGCTGGGCAGTGTGTGGTCAGTATGAAGTGTGGTCTTTGAGTTGGGCAGTGTGATCAGTGACTTGGGCAGGGGGTAGTTTTTGGATGTTGTGGTCAGTGAGTTCTGCAGTTGGTTTTCAATGAATGCTGTGGCTAACAAGCTGGGCAGTGAGTGGTCAGTATAGACTAAGGTCAATGAGTTAGGCGGTGGGTGGTAAGTTGATGTTGACGTAAGTGAGCTGGGGAGTGGGTGGTCAGTGGCCACTAACTGATGATCTGAACTGATTTTATTTCTCTTTAAGGTGTGGGAGCATCTGGATCTTGTTGCAGATTATTTGTAAGTCTTTAGTTTTTAATGTAAATTGCAAGCAAAAATCAGTCTGATGTTGGACTGATGCTGGAAAAAGGACAACTTTACAAACAAACATCACAGTCTACAGAGCCCAGGTTGCTGGCTGCTGGCTCAAGAGATATGATTTGCAAAGTGAAGTGACCATGTGACATTCTGGTCTGCATCAGCTAAATGTAAGACAATGCGGTAATAGCCCAGATGCTGCTTGGCCTGCTGAGTTCCTCCAGCATTTTGTGTGTGTTACCTTGATTTCCAGCATCTTCAGATTTTCTCTTGAGAATGACAAAAAGGCAGGGCAAGAGAAAGAAGGGCAAGAGAAAGAAATCATTCCTCAAACTTTGTTTTCTGCAACAGGTGACTTATTCTTCTGCAACTTGTTGCTATGTTCTTTCAGTTCATAAGAACTGTGCCTGTGTTTAGAAAACTCATAGTTTTAAAAACTTTCATATTTCAGAAGTATTTTATAAATCAGAAATCCTCTGTGAGCTTTAAATGTGTGTTATGAACTATTTGTCTAAATATAAACATGTTAAAGCTACTTTGTCAGCTGGACAACTCTCCTTCTGGGTTGGAAGAGGGAGCCCACCATCCACCACTCAAACAATAAGTTTTGGCTGTTAGACATCACAGAGTTTAATGGCTTTGTGCCCAAGGTTACAGACAATGCAAAAGATAGGAAGAGGAGCAGATAATGTTGGGGAAACAGGGAGTCTGCAGAAGATCTTAGACAGATTGGGGGAATGGGCAAAGAAGTGGCAAATTGAACATAATGTAGGGAAGTGTATGGTCATGCAATTTGGTAAGAGGATTAAAGACATTGACTATTTTCTAAACAGGAAGAAAATTCAGAAATCAGAGGTTGAATTGATAGTAAGGAAGGCAAATGCAATGTTAGCACTTACTTTGATTGGACTAGAATATAAAAGCAAGGATGCAATGTCAAGGCTTTATAAGGCAGTAGTCAGTCTGTACTTGGAGTATTATAAGCAGTTTTGGGCTCTTTATTTAAGAAATGATGTGCTGGTATTAGCAAGGGTCCAGATAAGATTTGTGAGAGTAATTCTAGTAATTAATGAATTTACCTATGAGGAGCATTTGAAGGCCCTGGTTCTGTACTTGCTAGAATTTAGAGGAATAAGGGTGATCTCATTGAAAGCTATCAAATATTGAAAGACCTAGATAGAGTAGATATGGAGAGTATGTTTTGTATAGTGGGACCAGAGGGCCCAGTCTCAGAACAGAGAACAGAGCTAAGGAGTAATTTCTTTAGACAGAGGATAGTGGAATCTGCAGAATCCATTTCCACAGATGGCTGTGGAGGCCAAGTTATTGGGTATATTTAAAGAAGAGGGTGATAGGTTCTTGATTAGTAACTGTGTCAAAGGTTACATGGAGAAGGCAGGAGAATGGGGTTGAGAGGAATACTAAATTGTGTATGTGGACATTTGACAAGGTCCTGCACGGGATGCTGATCGAGAAAGTTCAGTCACTCAGCGTTCAGGATGAAGTAGTAAATTGGTTTAGGCATTGGCTAAACCATTGGAAGAAGACAGTGTGATCATAGAGGGTTTTCTCTTTGACTGGAGGGTTATGACTAGTGGTGAGCTGCAGGAATCGCGGCTGGGTCCTTTGTTGTTTGTCATCTATATCAGTGATATTGATGACAATGTACTTAAAGTAAATCTGCAAATGACACCAAGGTTACAGATGTAGTGGACAGTGAGGAAGGATTTCATGGTTTGCATGAGCTGGAAAAATAGGTTGAGAAATGGCAGATGGAATTTAATGCAAACAAGTGCGAAGTTTTGTACTTCGGTAGGACCAAACAGGGTAGGTCTTACACAGTGAATGACAGGGCACTGAGGAGTGTGGTAGAACAAAGGAATCTGGTAATGCCACTACGTAGTTTGTTGAAAGTGGCATCACAGATAGATAAGGTCTAAAGAAAGCTTTTGGCACATTATCCTTAATTAATTAATGTACATATTGAGTGCTGAAGATAGGATGTTATGTTGAAGTTATATAAAATGTTGGTAAGGCCTAATTTGGAGTATTGTGTGCAGTTTTAGGCACTCACCTACAGGAAAGATGTAAGCAAGGTTGAAAGAGTGCAGAGAAATTTTTACAAGGAGGACCTGCGCTATCAGGAAAGATAAGTAGGTTAGGGCTGTATTCTTTAGAATGTAGAAGATTGAGAAGAAATTTGATAGAGGTATACAAAATTATGAGGGGTATAGATAGCATAAGTACAAACAAGCTTTTTCCATAGAGGTTGAGTGCGACTACAACCCAAGGTCATGGATTAAGGGTGAAAGGTGAGAAGTTTAAGGCGAGCATGAGGGGAATCTTCTTCACTCAGAGGATTATGAGTGTGTGGAATGAGCTGCCAGCACAAGTGGTCCATGTGACCTCAATTTCAACATTTAAGAGAAGCTTGGAGATGTACATGAATAGTATAGATATGAGTGCTATGGTCCTGGCGCAGGTCATTGGGAATAGGCAGTTTAAATAGTTTTCTGAATGGACTAGATGGACTGAAGGGTGTGTTTCTCTATGACTTTTTAAATTAGACATAATGGAATGGTACAGCAGACTTGAAGGGCTTAATGGCCGAATTCTGCTTCCAGGTCTTAAGGTCAGAGACTATACAGGGAAGTAAATTAGTTTTGAACAGTAAGCTAATACAGTATAACCTCCTTATATTGAGGGTACCTATAGATACTTATATCCCATAATGCTTAGAATCTTCTTTTGAATTTAGGGCTTTGCAGACAGTGAACCCAGTACCATCACAGTATGCCATTGCTAATGCATGTCAGGTGATCTGAGTGTATGACAGCACTAACACTAACACAGAGAATAGCGTGTGAGAATAGCTGACAAACTTTAAAATGAACCTACAGATTGTTTTCATTAAATTAATGAAATTTCATTGATGTCTTTTGTCTTAACAGGTTGGTTGTCACAATTTGATGAATTCTACAGCTTTTGTCTGTAATTCAGGTAAAAATTCACAAATCCTTATTACCAGTGATGTACAGTTGACAGATCATTAAAGGGTTAAGATTTACAGGGAGAAGCCGGAAGAATTTAGTTTAAAATGTTACGTACCCCGTAACTGGGTGTCTTACCAGCAAAGATAAAAGTGTCCGTTGGAGTCTGGTGATACTATTTTCAACAGTTTTTATTAGTAAAAATATACAAAAATAATATCAATGCAAGTATACAGATAATATACATCAGCAATACTAATCCTAAAAGTGTGGGTATAATAATAATCAATAAGAAACAAGCTCTATCGTTGTCTAGGGGGATAATGAGTTGTCAGATGGAAATATAAAGTTCAGTTCAGTTCATGCAGGCTGCGGTAGTTGTTGGTCGCTGTGTTTCAATTGTTGGAGAGAGAGAGAGAAAATGTGTAAACAGTAACAGCTATTATCTTACCAACCTTCCTTTACGATCTTGATCCGTCGGTGCGTTGTTGTTGTGGCCATTCACGTATGACCCCTCCGTCCTTTAGCTAGACCGTTCTTCCGTGGTGGACTCGTCACCCAGGCAAGGGTGGACACACACACAAGCCCCCACCGGTCTCGCTACAAAACACTGTGAGTTAAAATTTACCGACCCTTCGTTCGGTCTCCGATCTCCCACCCTGACTCGTGGGGGTTCTGATGCTCACTAGCATTTCTCCTGGTGCATCTGAGGGGTGTTACCCCAGACCTCACTGTTATCCCCACTCACGGGGTCTCAGGTGTCAATCAGGTTAGGATGATGTAACCCATCAAACCAGCCCACTCTGGTTGCCCCCTGAGGGATTTCAATGAATAGAACAGTACCAAGTAAACAATCCTTCTCCAAAAGACAATAGCAGTAATCAATGGTAATCCTACTTTTGTTAGTAGGAGCCATTCCACCATGGGGTACCTTTTAGCTGTGTCTCTCTCTCATTAACTTTCATGAGCTGTTATCAATAACAACTGCCCTGGCAGCTTTCCTTTGTCTCTCTTACTTCCTTGGTAGCAGCATCGAAATAGTAGCGATTTGCGATTCTACAAAAGGGGGGGGGGCATGGGCGACTCTGCACCCTTCTGCCCATCAGGGTTGTTCATCCTTCGTAACAAAAAAAATCACCCATGATTCATTGGGCTAAATGGCCTAACTCTGCTCTTATAGCTGATTGTTTTATATAAGGTGTATTGAAGGATGAGTCCAGAAATGTGCAGCTTCATGTATCTGTAAATTAGTGAAGAGACTGCATGCACCACTTTTCATTTGAAAAAGGAAGGCTAAGGATTGAATTAATACTGTAAAGGTTTTTAACATCATGAAATGGTAGGAGGAGAGAATGGGAAAGAGGGGCACAACTCCAGATTCAAGTTTGTTGATGACACCGCCGTTATAGGCTGAATTAAAGATGGTGGTGAATCAGGATATAGGAGGGAGATTAAAAATCTGGCTGAGTGGTGCCATAACAATGACCTCTTACTCAATGTCAGCAAGACCAAGGAGCTGATTATTGATTACAGGAAGAGGAAACCAGAAGTCCATGAGCTACTCTTCATTGGAGGATCAAGGGTGGAGAGTTTCAGCAACTTTAAGTTCCTCAATATTATTTCTGTCCTGGGCTCAGCACTAAGTACAATTACGAAGAAAGCATAACAGTGCCCTTCTTCCTCAGAAGTATGTGAAGATTCAGCATGACATCTAAAACATTGACAAATTTCTATAGATGTGCATGTATATTGACTGGCTGCACCATGACCTGATATGGAAACACCAATGCCCTTGAACAGAAAATTCTACAAAAATAGTGAATACAGCCCAAACCATCACGGGTAAAGCCCTGCCCACCCCGGACCACATCCACACAAAACGTTGCCGAAAGAAAGAGGCATCCATCATCAGGGACCCCCAGCATCCAAGTCATGCTTTCTCCTTGCTGCTGCCATCAGGAAGAAGGTATTGGAGACTTAGAACTCACAGCACCAGATTCAGGAACAGTTATTACCCCTCTACCATCAGGCTCTTGAATCAAAAGAGATAACTTCACTCAACTTCACTTGCCCCATCGCTGAACTGTTCCCACAATCTATGGACTCACTTTCAAGGACTTTTCATCCCATGTTCTCAATCTTCAATGTTTTTTCTTTCTTCCTTTTTGTATTTGGACAGATGGTTTTCTTTTGCACACTGACTGAACTCCCAAGTTGGTGCAGTCTTCCATTGATTCTATTCTAATTATTATTCTGCTATGAATTTGTTTAGTATGCTCACAAGAAAATGAATTTCAGGGTCTTATATGTTGACATATATGTACTTTGATGATGAATTTTCTTTGAATTTTGAACTTTGAACTTAGTTGTTGGGAAAATCATTACTGAACATCATTCACTTTCAAGTCTAATAATGAAATCGGACAGGGAATGAAGGAACTTCTTCTGCAAGAAAGTGACATGAGTGTGGGAGAGGTGAAAGAGAATAATATAGTATTTAGATAGAGGCTGGACAAGGACATTAAAGTGAAATGGGTGAAATGAGGGTGAAATGTTGGGAGACTTAGAGAACGAAAGACTAGAGGAGGCATGAGGAGGGATATACTTTTAGATAGGTACATGGAGCTTAGTAAAATAGAGGGCTATAGGTGTCACGCCGTGGGGACAAGGATGCTGGGGAAGGACCCACAAGCAGGACACAAACACGTCTTTCTTAGGTACAATGAAATAGCGTTTATTACTCGCCACACAGAAGATCAGAAAATCGAGGACAAAGAGGAACACAAACCTCAGACTAGGGACTAGAATCGCCGCGGACCTGGGACTTGGAAACTGGGAACTGGGATCGCCGCGGCCATGACTTGGACAGCGGGAACACGGACAGTCGCGGACCTCGGACTTGGACGGGGAGAACACGGATAGCCGCAGACCTTGGACTTGGACAGGGGGACCTTGATTCACCGCTGCCAGACACTTGGATACCAGGGATCGCTGCAGCCAGAAACGTGGACACCAAAACACAGGACAAGGAAACTTGAACCAGGACTCCTCCTTCAGATCAGGCATCGAGCCGGGACTCTTCGAGGGGTCAACACGGACAACGGGCAGGAGCATCGAGTCAGGACTCCGCCTTCCACTCAGGCACCGAGCTGGGACTTCTTCAAAGGGTAGACATGGGCAACGGACAGGAACATCGAGTCAGGACTCCGCCTTCCTCTCAGGCACCGAGCCGGGACTCTTCTCCAGAGTAGACACAGACAATGGGCATGAATGCCGAGTCAGGACTCCACCTTCAAATCACCCCTGGTAGATTGACCTTGCCCGGACCCACTCTGGTGACGGAAGGTGAATTGCTGGTACTCCGATGCGGGCTGTATCACTCTGGCTTGTCATAACGGCAGCGGTGGCAACTTGCAAAGGCTTCTTTAACGCTCTCGCCCCGAACGGCTAAAGCCAGGGGCTTATAAGCTGCCGGTTCGGGTCGAGGGTAGATTACCTTGATTGCCAAGGTCAAGGGAAGTGTGAAACGGAATTAGAAGGGAACAAGGAGTCAATGGTCTGGATCGCAACCTAACTAAATTTAAAGGGGAACCGATCCGGACTATGACAATAGGTAACACTAGTAATTTCTAAGTGGCGCACTATCAATTACTCCATATGACTGGAAATAGAGTAAATACTGAAAGGCTTTTATTAACAGTAAAATGGATCCATGTCCATGCTGTATATCTGTCCTGGACTGTGGGAGGAGCAGTGATACAATCACCTTTATTCAGGGGTTTGTGGGAGGAGCCACATGAGCAGTCAGCAGAGGGGCGTGTCTAGGCATGTCCGGACTGATAACTCAGTTACAACCTATATACATGGTTTACCACATTCACCCCTCCTTTTAAAAAAGAGAGTCCCGCGGGGTGAAGTGACTGACAATATTTAAGACAAGTATATTTACAGGTCAAGCCTATCAGGCAGTCGAGTCTGTCGCTGTGATTTATGTAGCACCGGTGGGGATTGCACCGGTGATGGTGGTTGTGCTGGCTCCGGTCTGACTTGTGGTGCCAGCCCGTTAGGCATGGGTAATCCCTCGTGCATGTGCGATGCGCCTGGTATGGGAGTGTCGTGTGGTGTCTGTGTAGGGCTTCGAGTGCATGGTGTCTCGTGGGTATGTATATCAGTGGGTATGGGGTTAATAATCAACATGGAGTGTTCAGGGTAGGAGCCTGATGCTCCTGCGGGCGCCAGGTCGTGAATGGAGACCGTGTCCTCCTGCCCATCAGGTAAAACCATGTAGGCATACTGGGGTTTTGCATGAAGTAGATGAACCCTCTCAACCATTTTTTGCTCCTCGCATGTTTCCAGAGCAGCACCGGCCCTGGGGACATCAGCCAAGTCCTGGTGGTCGACTTCCTGGGAAAAGAAAAGAGTTGCTCATGAGGGCTGGCATTGGTGGACATGCATGACAGGGAGTGGATGGAGTGGAGTGCCTCGGGAAGGACCTCCTGCCAGCGAGAGACTGGCGGTCCCTTTGACCTGAGGGCTAAGAGTGTGGCCTTCCACACCATGGCATTCTCCTTCTCCACCTGTCTATTCCCCCAGGGATTATAGCTTGTGATCCTACTAGTTGCAATATCCCTAGCCAGCAGGTATTGGCGCAGCTCGTCACTCATAAACGAGGACCCTCTGTCACTGTGGATATAGCATGGGTATCCAAACAGAGTGAAGAGCTTGCTCAGGGCTTTTATGACTGACGTGGTAGTGGTATTGGGGCAGGGGATGGCGAAGGGGAACCACGAGTACTCATTGATTACGTTAAGAAAGTACACATTGCGGTTGGTGGAGGGAAGGGGGCCCTTAAAGTTGACACTCAGTCACTCAAAGGGGCGGGTGGCCTTGATTAGTTGTGCCTTTTCGTGTCAATAGAATTGTGGTTTGCACTCTGCGCAGACTTGGCAGTCCCTGATCATCGTCCTGATCTCCTCGAGGGTGTAAGGCAGGTTCCGGGCTTTCACGAAGTGGAGAAGCCGGGTGACCCCCGGGTGGCGAAGATCTGCTTGTAGTGCGTATAGCCGGTCAATCTGTGCGCTGGCACACGTTCCCCGGGATAGGGCATCGGAGGGCTCATTGAGCTTCCCAGGCCTGTACATGATGTCATAGTTGTAGGTGGAGAGTTCGATTCTCCACCTCAAAATTTTATCATTTTTGATTTTGCCCCACTGTTTTTTGCTAAACATGAATGCGACTGAGTGCTGGTCGGTCAGCAGGGTGAACTTTTTGCCGGCAAGATATTGCCTCCAGTGCCTAATAGCTCCCACTATGGCCTGGGCTTCTTTCTCCACCGTGGAGTGCCGAATTTCAGGGCCTTGAAGGGTATGGGAGATGAACACCACCGGTCTTCCCACCTGGTTGAGGGTAGCAGCCAGCGCGAAGTCGGAGGCGTCACTCTCCACTTGGAAGGGAATGGCCTTGTCCACCACAAGGCATTGCTGCTTTGGCAATGTCCCCTTTGATGCGGCTGAAGGCTGTGCTGGCCTCGGCTGAGAGGGGAAATGTGGTGGACTTGACCAGGGGGCAGGCCTTGTCTGCGTAGTTAGGGACCCATTGGGCATAATAGGAAAAGAGGCTCAGGCACCTTTTAAGGGCTCTGAAGATGTTGGGAAGAGGGAGTTCCAACAGGGGGCGCATACATTCGGAGTCAGGGCCAATGACTCTGTTCTTCACGACACACCCAAGGATAGCAAGTAGGGTGTTTCCGAACACACACTTGTCCTTATTATAGTTAAGATTGAAAGCTTTGGCCGCTTGTAAAAATTTTCAGAGGTTGTTGTCATGATCCTGCCGGTCGTGACCACAGATGGTCATGTTATCCAGATATGGGAACGTGGCCTTCAGATGGCACTGGTCCACCATCCAGTCCATTTCCCTCTGGAAGACAGATACACCACTCGTGACACCGAAGTGGACATGCAGGAAGTGATAAAGTGTGCCTTCTGCCTCAAAGGCGGTGTAAGGGTGGTCCTCCGGTCAGATGGGGAGCAGATGTTAAGCTGATTTTAGGTCTAGCATCGAGTACACCTTGTACTGTGCTATCTGATTGACTATATCCGCGATGCGGGGTAGAGGGTACGCGTCAAGCTGTGTGAACCTATTGATGGTCTGGCTATAGTCCACGACCATCCTATTTTTCTCTCCATTCTGAATAACAACCATTTGGGCCCTCCAAGGACTTGTGCTTGGCTCAATGATCCCTTCCCTGAGCAGCTACTGCACCTCCGACTTAATGAAGGCTCTGCCCCGTGCTGTACCTCCTGCTTTTAGTTGCCACAGGTTTATAGTTGGGGTCAGGTTGGTGAACAGCGGTGGGGGAGGGATCTTGAGGGTGGAGAGGCCACAAGTGGTGTCTGCTGGCTGTTGGCATGGTGTTGGGTGGGATGTGTGGGTCGGTGTGTGTGGGTGGTCAGCAGCGGGTTATATGATGTATTCCTACAGAACTGAGGATTTCCAACAGTGATTGGTGGGAGGGGCCCATCATACTCCATTGTCATGCTTTTCAGGTGGCTCTGGAAGTCGAGCCCCAATAGCACAGGGGCACACAGTTGAGGCATGACCAGTAATGTGAAGTCTCGATATTCTGTGCCCTGCACCACTAGCGTCACTACACAACCCACCCCGAATGTCTGTTATATGCGACCCAGAAGCCATGGTGACCCTCTGGCTTACTGGCCGTGTCACAAGTCCGCAACGCTGCACCGTGTCCGGTTGGATAAAACTCTCCATGCTGCCCATGTCAAACAGGCAGCTTGTCCTGCGCCCCTCCACCAGGATGTCCATCACTGACCTTGCAAGCTGGTGGGGAGCGCTTTGGTCGAGGGTGACGGAGGCCAGAGTTGAATCGCTGTCTTGATCCGGCGTGGTGGGGTGCCTAGTAAGCACCCATGGGTTGTAGGCGGTGCAAGGTGGTGCCGACCAAGATGGCTGCCCCCATGTCTCGCACATGGTGGCGGTGTGCAGGCAAAATGGCGATGGCCAAGATGGCGACCCTCATGCCTCGCACGCGGTGCTGCTCGATCCCGCTCGCGGTTTGGACTTACAGGCCTTGGTGAAGTGGTCCTTCTTTCCGCAGCTGGAGCAGGTAGCTTCTCGGGCCAGGAAGCGTTTTCGGTGGTGCTTCTCGAGACCGCAGAAGTAACACTTCGCGGACTCGCGACTGGCAGCAGCCGTGGTGGATTCGCCGGCGGGTTGCGGGGTCTGTACCGTTCACGGTGATCGGGAGATTGGGATTGGAGATTGGGAGATTGCGTGCCTGGAGAGTTTCAGAGTTGTACAGAGCAGCCTCCAGTGTGTCGGCCAGCCCAATCGCTGAATGTAAGGTAAGATTGGTGTGTTCCTGCAGCCGCTTGCGTACATACACTGACCTGGTTCCCGTGACGAAGGCATCTCTTACTAGAAGCTCCGCATGCTGTTCGACCATCAGCCTCTGACAATCGCAGGCCCGCACGAGTGTCTGTAGGGCCTGGACAAACTCAGCGCTTGACTCTCTGGGCCACTGCTGCTACATCGCTAAGCGATGTCGTGCACAGATGGTGTTTACCAGCCACAGGTATTATCTTCTGAGGGCACTCATTGCGCGGTCGTAGCTCGGCTGGTCTCTAATCATTGAATAGACCCGTGGACTGACCCTGGAGAGGAGAACTCTGTGCATTGTGGCAGGCTCAGTCACTTCAATCTCCTCCAGGTATGATTCGAAGCAGGCTAGCCAGAGTTCAAAAGCGTTTCTGGCCTCAGGTGTTTGCGGGTCGAGGTCTAACTTGTTGGGTCTCAGGACGTGTTCCATGCCTTAAAATTACTGTTAATAAAATTGATGCACTATCAATTATTCCAAAAGACTGGAAATAGAGTAAGTACTGAAAGGCTTTTATTAAAAGTAAAATGGATCCATGTCCATTCTGTATATCTGTCCTGGACTGTGGGAGGAGCAGTGATACAATCACCTTTATTCAGGGGTCTGTGGGAGGAGCCACAGGAGCAGTCAGCAGAGCAGCATGTCCAGGCACGTCCGGACAGATAACCCAGTTACAACCTATATACATGGTTTACCACACTAAGGTAGGGACATGTTCGGCACAACTTTGTGGGCCGAAGGGCCTGCATTGTGCTGTAGGTTTTCTATGTTTCTATAAACATCCATATAAACTGAATGGCCTGTTTCTGTGCTACATATCCATTGTCATCTAATTTTATTTGTTATTGTGTACTAGTAGCTATGATTATCTAATAGTAGTTAACTTCTAATCTTGATACTTCCCTCTCTCTGAAAACCTAACATTTGATCAATGTGACATTGGCTGCTGGTATGAAAGTTTGCTGTATGAGCGAGACAAAACCAAATGGGTCTGTAGTCTTGAGTAAAGTGAGGGAGTGTGTGGGGTCTCTCTCTCTCTCTCTCTCTCTCTCTTCATATCTTGCGAACATGAAGGTCTTTCAGCCCATGATGTGCCAGTCTCTTAACCTACTCCAAGATCAATCTAACCCTCTCTTCTCACATAGTCCTACATTTTTCTATCATCCATGTGCCCCTCTAAGAACCTTTTAAATATTCCAAATGTTTCTGCCTCTGCCACAACCCACAGCATTGTGTCTATGTAGTTTTTATGGGATTTGTGTAGCTGTAGGGGGTGGTGTATATTTATATTGTATGTATGTATACATATACTAATAGCCCATTAATGATTATATGGTGACAATTGTGTTTCAGCTTATCCTAATAATACTCAAGTAAATGTCACAAGCACTGGAAAAGTGAGTATTCAACTGGACATGAGCAAATTGGAAATACAGCTGAGTGAGAATGAATGGTGCAAAGGTAAGAGTGTGTTATGCATTGGGCACTAAACTTTCTCATTGACATTTTCAATCTCTTTTCACTGGAAATTCTGTGGTGTCACAACAGGTAATTGTCATTTGATTAGAGGAATGGGAAATAGATGATGTGAATAGAAAAATAATTTTTGCCAAGGCTGGGAAATCACTGGAGAAGGGGTTGGAACCCAGAAGATGACAAACACAAAAGATTCTGCAGATGCTGTAAATCTAGAACAGCACACATAAAATTTTGGGGGAACTCAGCTGGTCAAGCAGCATCAATGGAAATGAGTAAACAGCTGATGTTTCAGACCGAGACCCTTCATCGGGACTGGTGGCAAGTTTTGACCTGAAATAGCGACGTTTTATTGTCCTCCATAGATGATTGCTGACTTACTGAGTTCCTCCAGCAGTTTGTGTGTATTGCTCAAGGAAAATTCATTTCAGGACAATCACTCAGAATGACAAAACAAGGATGTACAGAGATGATAATTCTCCCCTGCACCCCTTACTGTAGACAGGCCCTTTAATAAACATGCTGCAGAATGATGGTCCATGCTTATGTAAATTGCATGAATAAAGTAAAGATGGTGAATAGGTGCTAGTCATGTTTGTAGGCTGATGCTTTGCATGCATACTTGTCATACATGTGTGGGAGCACACTGGTATTCTTACATTCAGTTCACATATATCATGAAAGTGATTGGATTTCCAATAAAATTAGATAGTGTGGTGCATAAAATATTGAGGTATACTTAGCATTTCACGAGAAAGTTAGTTCCATGCTTTGATGTTCTGAAGGGAAACCTGAACCACATTGGGATGAATGATTCTTATTAGGCAGCAAACTCAGGATGTTTCCCTTTCAAGCATCATATTGAGTGGAGTAGAGCATTCTGTTTTTTGTCTTCACATCATTCCTTATGCCAAGTGCTGTGGTGTGATAAAGAGGAATAGATATAACACATATGTCCCACTATTAAGAAGTATTGTAGTTAAATACATTTTGCATCCATTTCTAGACTTGCCTACAGTACCTTTGTTCCATTCCATTTATCCGTGAAGGAACAGGTAATTTTGGTCCAGCTGGCTCTTGCCCTTTGGGTCCTTGAAGATAAGCTTCATGCTGATTGGATGGATGGAGCTTATAACCTATCGACAAACCAAAATTTTGCCTACTGGAATCCATATGCCACACCATAGAGGCTTTGCACAAATTACACAAAGGCTTACATTAAAGAGATAATGTCAGGCAATTACATTAAAGAGATAATCCAGGCAATTGGGACTTATTCGGGTATGCAACATGGTCAGCATGGACAAGTTGGTCCAAAGGGCTGGCTTCTGTACTATTTACTCTATGTTCTTATCTATGAGCATGGAATATAGGCTAGTATAACATGATGTTAATAAAATCTCTTCTGTCTGCACATGATCCATTGAGACCCTCTGTTGGTCAAGGTTGACCACGGACATTGTGTCCTGGTTGTGTATGTGATATGCAAGCCAGTACACAAACCAGGGATATGGAGAACAAGTTGTTGCACATGCAGCAGAATCCCCCTTTCCACGTAGATGAAGAATCCAAAGGAATGGCAGAGACTGATACAGTTTGGCATCAGTGGCATTGCAGGAATTGCCAGTCAGAGTTTAATTCAATGTAGGACTGCCTTAGGGACTCCAGCTCCAGATTTTTCCTTGGGTTTATACCCGAAGCCTTTCCCATGAGTGGGTATAGTCGCAGTGCAGGGGAGGTTTGAGGTCAGAGTATTTCTTCTTGTTGATGTGTTTCCAACTACAGTTGACAAGCCCCATCTGCCCAAAGCAACTCATTTTAAGGCACCAGAAACCCTCCCTTTCCCCCTTTTCCTGTCAGTAGAAATGATTCTACCAGGAAGCCACATGTGAAGTCCAGGAGCTGGACTTGGTTGTCAGAGGCTATTTGAGATGCACATTAGGAAGAGCATTTAATAGGTAGTGGGAACTTATCTCCAATACTTCCCCCACTATGACAACCTATAGGAACCTGATCCATATCCCTGCATTTTCTATATGTTTATGTGTCTGTCCAACAACCTTTTATCACATCTGCTTCCATTTTCCCAGGTAGAAATGTTGAATATTAACTTTAAGGTGGTGGGGTCCTAAGTTTAAAGGAAGAGTGCAGGACAATTTTTTTTACACAGATAGTGTTGGGTGCCTGGAATGCACTGCTTGGTGTGGTGGAGGAGGAAGATATGATAGTGGCATTCAAGAAACTTTTAGATAGCCACATCAAAAAGCAAGGAATGGAGGAATATAAATTATGTCCAGACAGAAGGGATTAAAAAAAAAATTTGGCATCATGTTCTGCACAGACATTGCTGACCAAGGACCTGTTCCTGTGTTGTACAGTTTATGTTCTCTGTTTTATGTTCAATCTCCAGACAATTTTATTTCATATCAAGAGTTGCTGTTGATACAAAATATCCAAAATTAAAGATTAGAGAGAAGTGAATTATTTCCTCATGTATGCCTACAGCACAAGGACCATACCTTAAAATCAAGACTAGCTTGACCAAGATCAGAGTCAGAAAATAATCCTTTACCAAAAGGGCAGTGGAAATGTATAATGCTCTGCCAGAGCTGCAGAGGGTGGGCAGCATTGAAACAAGGATTCCTAGAATTTGTTAGCCAAGAGGAAAATTAAGCTTATGAGATGTGACTAGGTGAAGATAGGATCCAGATCAGCCATGTGAATGATGAGATAAGGTTCTGGGAGCTGAATTGTTTCCAGTTTCTATCTTTCTTGGGCCTGGATTTTAGTTATTACTGTGATCTTACTTTTCAGGGTTGGCTATAAGGAACCATTAGATACTTAAACATTCTGAAGCTATGTACTGCATTTTCTTTCACTGGTTCAAAGCATGATACAACTTTATCAATTAATGTGAAATGGAAGAATAACCGATATTTTCAAACTCTTTCTATGTGCAGAGAATACAAGTGTTATTTTTGTCAAGTGGAGAAAATGGGGGATCACTAACATATTGTACCAAAACAATGGAACAAGATACACCTTCCCAGTAGCCTCTGAACTGGTGACAGTCAAAATTGCCAATGCATCAGAAAATATTTTTACTCAACCAATCAACATAACTTTCAACAAGGTTGGTTTTTTTTTGTCTAATACAGAGGAAATGTTATTAACTTGACCATGAGAGACCACAGGCTGTTCCAGTGCATGGGCAGTTAGAGAGGGCAATAAATATTGGACAGCAACACTCATATTGAGAAAATGAATGATTATCTTCAAAATGATTTGTGGCATTTAGTAGAGCTGGTGTTAATCTGTGACCTCACCCAATTACTCTGCCTGTAACCAAAATCTCTCTGGTAAACATAATGTAAGGTTATTGAGCGCCCTTAAACTGGGGAACTGTGCTTCTCCACAGCTGATAGAGGAACAAGGGCCAAGAATTCCATGGTTAACCACTCCTCATTTGCCTGTTCTAAACAGAGCAGAAGAGGCTGGGGCATTATGGATGTACAGTGGGAGGGGTGTCACATTAGGAGGGGTGTAGGCCACTTGGACTCTCCAGCTTCTTTCCCAATTTATAAGATCCTTGCTGAGCGGATCCTCTTGTAGCCAAACTCCATTTTCCAATCTATTCACAGTGACTTTTCACCTCTTACTTACCATCTACCACTGCCTTCAAAATACTCAGAAGAACAACAGTACTATGAATAGAGCTATTGACTCTTAGCACCAGCAACACATGTTCAAGCCTGACCTTGGGTGCTGTCTGTGTGGAGATTGCATGCTTCTCCTGCGATCATGTGGATTTCCTATGGGTAACCCTGTTTTCTCCAACATCCCAAATATATGGAGGTTAGAAGTTTGTGTTGTTCGTCCTTCGGAGTCGAAGACGACCACGACTTCTGTCAGGTGGAGGGTTTGTGACTGTGGGTCCGGAGGTGACAGGTGAGGCCAATCCGGGCCCTGAAAGCTTGCCCACATGTGGGATACATGAGGGTAGGTGCTGCAGTGGAAGTGGAGGTAGCTCGAGCCTTGCGCGCAGCGCGTTTCCTCTGAGACTCTACGGTGCGTCTGATTTCTGCTGCATACGCTCCTTTAGTGGTCCTGCTCCACCAGGTTGGGCGGTCCAGAGCAAGTGATTCCCAGCTACTGAGATTGATGTTGAGGTCTTTGAGGGACACTTTGAGGCAGTCTTTGAAACGTTTCTTCTGCCCTCTGACTGAGCGCTTGCCCTGGCTCAGCTCTCCATACAGCAGCTGTTTTAGTAGTCGACTGTCAGACATCCTGATGACATGGCCAGCCCATCTGGCTTGGGCTTTCTGTAGGAGGATGTAGACGCTGTGGGTGCTAGCCCGCTCCAGGACCTCCGTGTCTGGGACTTTGTCCTGCCATCATACGTGGAGAAGTCTGCGGAGGCAGCTCAAGTGGAAGTGGTTGAGCTGTTTAGCGTGTCTGCTGTAGACAGTCCAGGTCTCGCTGGCATAGAGGAGGGTGGTGAGAACCACTGCTCGGTAGACCTTCAGCTTGGTGGTAAGGCTGAGTCCTCTCCGCTCCCATACATTCTCACGGAGTCTCCCAAAGGCGGCACTGGCTTTGGCAATTCTGTTGCTGATCTCTGCATCTATGTTCACCGCTCGTGATAGAGTACTGTCCAGATAACTAAAGCTGTCGACTGCCAGTAGCTTCTGCCCCTTTACTGTGATGTGTGGTTCCTGGTAGGGCTTTCCGGGTGCGGGCTGGTACATAACTTCGGTCTTTTTGGTGCTGATTGTAAGTCCGAAGTTGTCACAGGCTCGTGAGAGGCAGTCCATTTCTCGCTGCATCTTCTGCTCTGTGCTGGCGTTGAGGGTGCAATCATCGGCGAATAAGAGATCTCTGACGACGGTCTCCTTTACCTTTGTAACAGCCTGTAGACGCCAGAGGTTGAATAGCCCACCGCCAGTCCTGTATCTGACATGTATACCATCCTGACAATCGCGGAAGGCATCAGTCAGCATAGCAGAGAAGACCATGCTAAAGAGTGTAGGGGCGAGAACGCATCCTTGCTTCACACCGTTCGTCACTGGGAAGGCTTCTGACTCATCACCATCATCCAAAACTTTCACTATCTTGCCATCGTGGAACTGCCGAACAATCGTGATGAACCTGCTAGGGCAGCCAAACTTCTCCATTATCTTCCATAAGCCATCTCTGCTGACCATATCAAATGCCTTGGTCAGATCGATGAAGGTCATAAAGAGGTCGCTGTGCTGATCTTGACATTTTTCCTGGAGTTGGCATGAAGCAAATATCATGTCGACAGTTCCACGCTCTGCACGGAAGCCACACTGGCTTTCTGGGAGGAGACCTTGCTCAAGATGTTGGAGAAGGCGATTAAGCAGGACGCGAGCCAAGATCTTCCCAGCTATGGACAGGAGGGAGATGCCTCGGTGATTGTCACAAGACTGGCGGTTGCCTTTCCTCTTGTAGATGTGGACTATGCTGGCATCCTTCAACTGTTGCGGGACCATTCCTTCGTTCCACATAGACTGGAAGAGCTCAGTCAGCTTCTGCATCATGAATGGGCCTCCTGCTTTATAGACTTCAGCAGGGATTGCATCTGATCCTGGTGCTTTGCTACAAGAAAGTTGCCTGATGGCTTTTGTGACTTTTTCTTCTGTGGGGAGGTTGTCAAGGTCCAGGTTGATCTCCACCTGAGGTAGGCGAGCAATGGCCTCATCATTGATTTCGGCAGGGCAGTTGAGGACCTGGTTGAAGTGTTCAGCCCATCTCTCCAAAATCTGCTTTTGCTCTGTCAGCAGCCAAATCCCATCTGCACAGAGGAGGGTGGAGGAGCCACTGAGGTCCATACACAGCCTTCAAAGCGTCGTAGAAACACTTGGTGTCGTGACTGTCTGCGTAGCCCTGGATCTCATCGGCCTTATTGCTGAACCAGACATCCTGCATCTCACGGAGTTTCTTCTGCACTTTCCATCTTGCACTGGCGAAGGCATCTATCTTTGCTTGTGATGTGGGATCGTTCTGGTGTGCTCTGAACAGTTGGTGTTTCTCTGACAACAGTGCCTGTATCTCCTCGTCGTTCTCATCGAACCAGTCTTGATGCCTACGGATTGCTGATCCGAGGTGTTCGAGAGCGGTAGAGTAGACTGCATCTCTGAACGCCGTCCACTGCTCTTCAATGCTGGTGTGGTCATCCTGGGGTGTGTCAAGCAGCCTGCTATCTAGGTCTTCACGAAATTCTTCTGCAACTACGCTGCTCTTCAGCTTGGAGACATTGAGCCTCTTTGCAGTCTTCTGACCTTGGGGTCTTCTCACAGGCAGGATGCGAAGTTTAAACTTGGACACTATAAGTCGATAATCCATCCAGCAGACGGCACCACACATGGCCTTTGTCACTCTCACGTCTTGCCAGTCCCTCTTTCTGGTGATGACATAGTCAATCAGATGCCAGTGCCTAGAGCGTGGATGCATCCAAGATGTCTTGTTATGGGTAGAGAGGCGGAATAGGGTGTTGGTGATGACAAGGCCATGCGTAGCGCATGTCTTGAGGAGCAGCAGGCCATTGCTGTTACACTTGCCAATACCATGTCTTCCAAGAATCCCTTCCCAGGTCTGGTAATCTGTCCCCACTCTGGCGTTAAAGACCCCGAGGACAATAAGCTTCTCTGACTGTGGGACTGCTGCTATGAGGGCGTCAAGTTCTTCATAGAACTTATCTTTGATGTCATCTGGGTTGGTCATCGTTGGGGCATATGCGCTGATTAGCGTTGCACTCCTCTTATTGCCAAGTGGGAGCCGAAGCGTCATCAGGCGATCGTTGATGCTCTCTGGAAGCTTGGCAAGTTTACGAGCGAGGTGGGATCGGATGGCAAATCCAACGCCAGCCTCTCGTCGTTCAGTGCTGCTGCGACCACTCCAGAAGAAGGTGTACCCACCACCACGTTCTGTAAACTGGCCCTTGTCTGCTAGGTGTGTTTCGCTGAGTGCTGCAATGTCCGTGTTATAGCAGGCTAGTTCTTTGGTGACCAGTGCTGTTCTTCTTTCTGGTCTGACAGCCTTGGTGATGTCAAGCAAAGTTCGCACGTTCCACGTGCTAAGGTTGAGCACCTTCACTTTCGTCTTCTTTGTAGTTCGACCGCTGAGTGGGATCCCCGCCAGCTGCAGTGTGCTGGCCAGGGTAAGATGAAGCAGGCTATGTTTGATGCACCTTTTCTAACCCCTTCCTCCATAGGGGTGAGCAGAGCGATTCCTAAAGAGGACTGCTCAGACACCCAGGGGGCTGCCGAGTTCCACTGCTGCTTCATTCCAGCGGAGAATGCAGGTTTGTGACTACAGCTTCCAGTGTATCCACACCTGCTGCTTTGCCACTCGCCCATCGCCACAGGACTTGAAGTTTTTTAGCAAAATGGGTTTGGAATCGTGACTTGCGCTTGACTTGGATTAAAGTGAGGGAGAGTTGCGCAAATCGTCAGCCTCACTCTCTTGTCCCGACCTATCTGTATCCAGTTGCAAGACAGAGTCGAGACAGCTGGAGATAAGTCGGGATGCAGTGGATGGCCAGCAGTGTCCTACGTGTCTCACCGTGCCCTGATTGTGCTCCACAACGCTTTGCTGGGTCCGCCTTTCTACTCGTTGGACCGCCAAGTGGTGGTCTCCTCCATGTAGTCCGCCAAATTCAGTCTTTGCATGCGTAGGTAGACAAGCCCTAACTCACCGAGGGTTTGAGGCCCATCAGCTGCCCTCACCAGGTTTTGCCAGCCAGTCGAAGCCGTTGCCCGGGGTGTGGCCGCTGTTGCATGCAAACAGCTACGAGGAACCACTGGTGAGAGCTGAGTGTCAGGTGAGGACCAATGCGGACAAACTACTCAGAAGAGTACGACGTGTTCCCCGTCAGAGGTACTACCTCTCCCTGACACCCCATACACCCCATAGAAGTTTAATTGACCATTGTAAATTGTCTATAGAGTAAAGGTGAGGGATAGAATATGAGGGCAGTTGAAGAGAATGTGGGGAGAATAATAATATAAAAGGATTGATTGGAATAAGTATTTAATGGCTGGTGTAATGATGGGCATCTATTTCTGTATTGTGTTTCTCTTGAATTTCAAAAGACATTTATGGGCCAAATGCAAATAGGGCTAGATTGGATGGAACAAGTTGGGCCAAATGGACTTTTTCTGTGCTGTTTGAATCTACAATTCTGTTTCCATCATTCTTTCAGGAAGAGCAATCCAAAGGATTGGGACTCAGTCAAAGGATAAAGTATCTGTCTTATCCTGGGTCCATTTGAGCCTCTGATTTTTGAGTTTGCTCCCCACTTGGAGAATGGTCTGCACCTTTGTACTTTCTGCTAAAGTGCATGGCCATACATGAGAGGACATTTCCTATAATGGAGGAGTCTAGGACCAGTGAGCTCAGTTTCAGAATACAAGGGCGTCCCTTCAGACTGAAGATGAGGAGAAATTTATTTAGCCAGAAGGTGGTGAATTGGTGGAATTCTTTACCACAGACAGCTGTGGAGTATATTTAAAGTGACGGTGTAGGAAAACTTAATTGGTGGAAATGTTCATAATTCACAACCACCGACAATAAGTTGGGGTCTGACTTGATGATATAATTACGCTAGGATTTTTTAGTGCACTTTTGTGTTTAGGTTTTGGAGTTCAATAAAATATTTTACAGGTTTCATTAAACTTAAAATACCTCACTGTAGCGGTGTGCTACACGCAGCGCAGAAATAATGACACATAGTCGGTGAGCTGCAGTTGCAAAAGAGGTTTATTCAAACTTTGCGGCCTCGCTTTAAAGCCTTCCTGTATGCTGTAGCATATTCACAGTCCCGTCTTGCGTGCAGGCTTTTCCCCTTGCTGGTGAAAAAGGCCTGGCACCCTCTTTGGGACTGGCCTCAATGCCGGCGCGCACCACTTTGTGAGCCGGTTCGAGTGCGCTGGGAAGTGGGTCGCCACATAACCCCACCCCCCCCCCCCCAGAAATGACGATACAACCCCAATGTCCTCAGTCTGGGCCGGACTCTGTTTGGAAGGTCTGCCTCCGTGCTGCGGTGCCTGAATCTCGACCGGCTGTGCCAAGTCCACATGGGCCGGTTTGAGTCGGTCCACCGTGAAAACCTCCTCTTTCCCCCCAATGTCCAGCACGAATGTGGACCCGTTGTTTCTGATCACCGTAAATAGCCCCTCGTAGGGCCGCTGTAGCGGTGCCTGATGTCCGCCCCGTTGTACAAAAGCGAACTTACAGTTTTGCAGATCTGCAGGTCGGGTTCTGTCCATGCTGTGAAGTGGGTATGGGGGCCAGGTTACCGAGCCTTTCATGTAGTCTGCCTAGGACTGGCGCGGGTTCTTCCTCTTGCCCCCTTGGGGCCGGTATGAACTCTCCTGGGACGACCAGGGGTGCGCCGTACACCAACTCGGCCGACGAGGTGTACAGATCCTCCTTGGGCGCCGTGCGGATTACGAGCAGGACCCAGGGAAGCTCGTCCACCCAGTTAGGCCCTTTGAGGCGGGCCATGAGAGCCGACTTCAGGTGACGGTGGAAACGCTCCACTAGTTCGTTCGCCTGTGGGTGGTAGGCAGTTGTGTGGTGCAGCTGTGTCCCCAAAAGGCTGGCCATAGCTGACCACAGGCTGGAGGTGAACTGGGCGCCTCTGTCGGAGGTAATGTGGGCCGGTACACCAAAGCAAGATACCCAGGTTGCAATCAGTGCTCGGGCGCAGGATTCGGAGGTGGTGTCGGTGAGGAGGACCGCCTCTGGCCATCTTGTGAACCGGTCCACAATAGTCAGGAGGTGCCGCGCTCCCCGCGACACTGGCAGGGGGCCCACGATATCCACATTAATGTGGTCGAAACGCCAGCGGGTGAGGTGGAACTGCTGTGGCAGGGCTTTGGCTGCACCTTGGCTGTTTGGCAGTGCATGCACGTTTTGGCCCATGCACTGACCTGCTTGTGGAGTCCATGCCAAACGAACCTGTTGGCTACCATCCGGACGGTTGACCTGATGTATGGGTGTGCTAAGTTGTGAATGGAGTTGAAAATGCGCCGCCGCCAGGCTGCCAGGATGACGGGGCGGGGTTGGCCGGTGGTGACGTCACAGAGTAGGGTCCTCTCACCTGGGCCTACGGGGCCAGAACCAATGGGAAATCCACCAGGACTCTGGTGAAGTTGTTGTCGGACAGCATGATGGAGTCTAGGTGTGGGGCCAGCAACTGGGCTTCACCCAGGGAGATCGTTTGAAAGGTCTCGGCGTGGACCAGTCTCTTCCTTGGCAGGTCGACCAGTAGGCTGTGAGCTCATAAAAAATCCGCCCCCAGGAGCGGTTGGGCTACGACGGCCAGTGTGAAGTCTCACGTGAACCGGCTGGAGCCAAACTGTAGCTGCACCGTACGGGTGCCGTAGGTCCTTACTGTGCTGCCGTTCGCGGCCCTCAGGGTGGGACCTGGTTCTCCGTTGCAGGTGTCGTAACTCGTCGGAGGTAAGACGCTGATCTCGGCTCCGGTGTCGACCAAAAAGCGGCGTCCCAACTGCTTGTCCCAGACATACAGGAGGCTATCCCGATGGCCAGCCGCCGTAGCCATCAGCGGCAGCTGGCCCTGGCGTTTCCCGGGTACTTGCAGGGCGGGCTACAGTGGCAGGCTTCTGCGCCCCACCACTGGTGGTAGTTAGTGGGCTCTGCGGTTGTGCCTGGTCTGGTCTGCTGCTGGGAGCGTGGCCTGGTGATCTGTGCAACGGACGCCCCACTCTCCTTCTTGGCTTTCCACAACACGTCCGCCCGGGCTGCCACCTTCCGGGGGTCGCTGAAATCCACGTCGGACAGCAGCAGGCGTATGTCCTCAGGCAGCTGCTCCAGGAATGCCTGCTCAAACATGAGGCAGGGCTTGTGTCCTCTGGCCAGGGACAGCATCTCGTTCATCAAAGCCGACAGTGGCCTGTCCTCCAAACCATCCAGGTGCAGTAAGCGGGCAGCTCGCTCGTGCCGTGAGAGTCCGAAAGTCCTTATGAGCAGAGCTTTGAATTCTGTGTATTTGCCGTCCTCCAGGGGTGAACTCCTCAACCTGGGCAGCTGTCTCCTGGTCAAGGGAGCCCACCACGTAGTAGTAACGTGTGGCATCCGAGGTTATCTGCCGAATGTGGAATTGGGCTTCTGCTTGCTGGAACCATAGGTGAGGTCACAATGTCCAGAAGCTTGACAGTTTTAACGAAACTGCATGAACAGATGCGACGTCGTTCATCTCCGGTCCAAATATCGTTTAGGCCGTCGGGGTCAACAATTGTAGTGGTGTGCTACACGCAGCGCTGAAATAATGACACGTAGTCGGTGAGCTGCAGTTGCAAAAGAGGTTTATTCAAACTTCGCGGCCTCGCTTTAAAGCCTTCCTGTATGCTGTAGCATATTCACAGTCCCGTCTTGCGTGCAGGCTTTTCCCCTTGCTGGTGAAAAAGGCCTGGCACCCTCTTTGGGACTGGCCTCAATGCCGGCGCGCACCACTTTGTGAGCCGGTTCGAGTGCGCTGGGAAGTGGGTCGCCACATAACCCCACCCCCCCCCCCCCCAGAAATGACGATACAACCCCAATGTCCTCAGTCTGGGCCGGACTCTGTTTGGAAGGTCTGCCTCCGTGCTGCGGTGCCTGAATCTCGACCGGCTGTGCCAAGTCCACATGGGCCGGTTTGAGTCGGTCCACCGTGAAAACCTCCTCTTTCCCCCCAATGTCCAGCACGAATGTGGACCCGTTGTTTCTGATCACCGTAAATAGCCCCTCGTAGGGCCGCTGTAGCGGTGCCTGATGTCCGCCCCGTTGTACAAAAGCGAACTTACAGTTTTGCAGATCTGCAGGTCGGGTTCTGTCCATGCTGTGAAGTGGGTATGGGGGCCAGGTTACCGAGCCTTTCATGTAGTCTGCCTAGGACTGGCGCGGGTTCTTCCTCTTGCCCCCTTGGGGCCGGTATGAACTCTCCTGGGACGACCAGGGGTGCGCCGTACACCAACTCGGCCGACGAGGTGTACAGATCCTCCTTGGGCGCCGTGCGGATTACGAGCAGGACCCAGGGAAGCTCGTCCACCCAGTTAGGCCCTTTGAGGCGGGCCATGAGAGCCGACTTCAGGTGACGGTGGAAACGCTCCACTAGTTCGTTCGCCTGTGGGTGGTAGGCAGTTGTGTGGTGCAGCTGTGTCCCCAAAAGGCTGGCCATAGCTGACCACAGGCTGGAGGTGAACTGGGCGCCTCTGTCGGAGGTAATGTGGGCCGGTACACCAAAGCAAGATACCCAGGTTGCAATCAGTGCTCGGGCGCAGGATTCGGAGGTGGTGTCGGTGAGGAGGACCGCCTCTGGCCATCTTGTGAACCGGTCCACAATAGTCAGGAGGTGCCGCGCTCCCCGCGACACTGGCAGGGGGCCCACGATATCCACATTAATGTGGTCGAAACGCCAGCGGGTGAGGTGGAACTGCTGTGGCAGGGCTTTGGCTGCACCTTGGCTGTTTGGCAGTGCATGCACGTTTTGGCCCATGCACTGACCTGCTTGTGGAGTCCATGCCAAACGAACCTGTTGGCTACCATCCGGACGGTTGACCTGATGTATGGGTGTGCTAAGTTGTGAATGGAGTTGAAAATGCGCCGCCGCCAGGCTGCCAGGATGACGGGGCGGGGTTGGCCGGTGGTGACGTCACAGAGTAGGGTCCTCTCACCTGGGCCTACGGGGCCAGAACCAATGGGAAATCCACCAGGACTCTGGTGAAGTTGTTGTCGGACAGCATGATGGAGTCTAGGTGTGGGGCCAGCAACTGGGCTTCACCCAGGGAGATCGTTTGAAAGGTCTCGGCGTGGACCAGTCTCTTCCTTGGCAGGTCGACCAGTAGGCTGTGAGCTCATAAAAAATCCGCCCCCAGGAGCGGTTGGGCTACGACGGCCAGTGTGAAGTCTCACGTGAACCGGCTGGAGCCAAACTGTAGCTGCACCGTACGGGTGCCGTAGGTCCTTACTGTGCTGCCGTTCGCGGCCCTCAGGGTGGGACCTGGTTCTCCGTTGCAGGTGTCGTAACTCGTCGGAGGTAAGACGCTGATCTCGGCTCCGGTGTCGACCAAAAAGCGGCGTCCCGACTGCTTGTCCCAGACATACAGGAGGCTATCCCGATGGCCAGCCGCCGTAGCCATCAGCGGCAGCTGGCCCTGGCGTTTCCCGGGTACTTGCAGGGCGGGCTACAGTGGCAGGCTTCTGCGCCCCACCACTGGTGGTAGTTAGTGGGCTCTGCGGTTGTGCCTGGTCTGGTCTGCTGCTGGGAGCGTGGCCTGGTGATCTGTGCAACGGACGCCCCACTCTCCTTCTTGGCTTTCCACAACACGTCCGCCCGGGCTGCCACCTTCCGGGGGTCGCTGAAATCCACGTCGGACAGCAGCAGGCGTATGTCCTCAGGCAGCTGCTCCAGGAATGCCTGCTCAAACATGAGGCAGGGCTTGTGTCCTCTGGCCAGGGACAGCATCTCGTTCATCAAAGCCGACAGTGGCCTGTCCTCCAAACCATCCAGGTGCAGTAAGCGGGCAGCTCGCTCGTGCCGTGAGAGTCCGAAAGTCCTTATGAGCAGAGCTTTGAATTCTGTGTATTTGCCGTCCTCCAGGGGTGAACTCCTCAACCTGGGCAGCTGTCTCCTGGTCAAGGGAGCCCACCACGTAGTAGTAACGTGTGGCATCCGAGGTTATCTGCCGAATGTGGAATTGGGCTTCTGCTTGCTGGAACCATAGGTGAGGTCACAATGTCCAGAAGCTTGACAGTTTTAACGAAACTGCATGAACAGATGCGACGTCGTTCATCTCCGGTCCAAATATCGTTTAGGCCGTCGGGGTCAACAATTGTAGTGGTGTGCTACACGCAGCGCTGAAATAATGACACGTAGTCGGTGAGCTGCAGTTGCAAAAGAGGTTTATTCAAACTTCGCGGCCTCGCTTTAAAGCCTTCCTGTTCCCGCCCTCCCCGGGCGGGAATGTTTTCTATTCATATATTCATATTCATATATATATTCATATAATGCATATTCACAGTCCCGTCCCGCGCGTGGGCTTTTCCCCTTGCTGGTGAAGAAGGCCTGGCGCCCTCTTTGGGACTGGCCTCAATTCCGGCACGCGCCGCTTTGTGAGCCGGTTCGAGTGCGCTGGGAAGTGGGTCGTCACATCACTTCATTTTATTTACAAAAACCTGCATTGGTGATCTGATGCTCTCGGACAATTCCAGAGTTATTGAACATGTCGGCCAATGCAGTCACTTAGAAACTGCTGGAGTTTTGGGAGCAAAATGCCATTGCTTGGTTTGTACAAGCTGAGGTCCAGTTTTCTCTGTGAGAAATCTCCACAGATAACATCTATGTGGTAGTGTCACTCAGCGGTTCCATGCCAGTGAGAGTGCTTGAAAACCCACCTGAACACGATAAATACTGATTGCTGAAAACCCACCTTTTACCGACTTTTGAACTATTGGAGTCTAAGCGTGCCAAACAACTGCCAATCTCGGTGATGCTTGTCCCTCAGAGCTAATGGACCCGATGCTACCTCTCCTGGGAAATCACCATCCTTGTTTTATTTTTTAAAGAATTCTTCATGTAACAAATGCCTGATTCAATTTGCATAGCCCTCACTAATGCACCCATCAAGGACTATAGGAAGCTTCCTAAATGGGTGATAGTCTACATTTAGAGAGGCAGTGACCTTGTTGGTCAACTTCTCCCCTCCCAATATTTCACGCATCTTCTCATCGTGGTAGACTGTACCACCAGATGGCCAGAGGTTTCCCCTAGCATCAATGATGCCTGCAGATGTGGCTTGGGCATTCATCAGCACCCGAGTTGCTCAGTTTGGCACTTCATCTTTGATCTTTCCTCTGACCATGGTCCCCAATTCATATCAAATCTCTGGGCTCTGATGGTCTAGAACCTTGGCATTAGGCTAAATCACCCACAGTTCAATGGCTGATATGAACGGTTTCACTGCTCCTTAAAGGCTGCTTTGAGGGTTTCCCTGACTGATGATATGATTGTCTCCCATGAGTCCTGTTGCAGCTCAGAACAGCTCCAATAGAGGACCTTGGTCATCCATGGCATACAGACAAGTGCCAGGTGATTTCAGTTCTCATGCCATGACTGCCTGGTCAACCTTTCAACAGCGTTCCACCCTCCTCATTAAATTCAATTCCTTTCCACCTAGTCCCATAAGACCATAATAAGACGTAAGAGTAGAATTAGGCCATTTGGCCCATTGAGTCTTCTCTGCCATTCAATCATGGCTGTTCCTTTCTTTTCCCCACCTCAGCCCCACTCTTTGGGATTCTCCTTGTAATCTTTGATGCTGTAGCCAATTAAGAACCTATCAATCTCCGCCTTAAATACACCCAAAGACATGGCGTCCATTGCTGCCTGTGGTAATAAATTCCACAAATTCACTACCATCTTGCTAAAGGAATTTCTCTGCATCTCTTGTTTAAATGGACACTCCTCTATCCTGAAGCTGTGCCCACTTGCCGTAGAATTCCTGACCAGGGGAACCATCCTTTCCGTATCTGCTCTGTCTAGACCTTTCAGCATTCAAAAGATTTCAATGAGATCACCTCTGATCCTTCTAAATTCCAGTGAGTACAGACCCAGTGCCATCAAATTTTCCTCATAACTTCTTCTTTTCCTGGAATCAACCTTGTGGACCTCCTCTGAACCCTCTCCAATGCCAACTCATCTTTTCCATAAGTCATAGGAGCAAAATTAGGCCAGCTGGCTCATCTTCTTCGATAAGGAGTCCAAAACTATTCACAATACTCAAGGTGAGGTCTCATCAGTGTCTTAAAAGGCCTCAGTATCACATCCCTGTTCTTAAATTCTAGACTTCTTTAAATGAAAGCTAACATTGCATTTGTCTTGCTCACCAACAACCTAACCTGCATCCCATTATCCAGTATAGCACTCTTGGTTTTCTGTTGACCCTACATTCTGCCTCTTTTGTTTTCATCCACCATGATGCATACCAACATCCCCTTAGGCCCTATGGAATGGGGAGAAAAGACTTTTATAATACATAAGAGGGGTAAACCTGAATGTATTTTGGTAGATCTCCTTAAACTGGCCCACCAAGATTTGAAGGATCCCACTACCGTGCCCCTACCATCGTAAAATGATCATGAGCATGTCAACACACCTCTGGATGAGCCAGAGGCACCTGCTGTCTCACCACTCTTGGAACAGAGGACCTGAGCTGGGTGGCTTGTCTGAGCTCTGGACAGGCTCATGATGCCAGTTTTAGTGAATTCTGGATGGGCCTGTGTCGGGTAGTGTAATTACCGTAGATTCCGGACTACAGAGCGCACCTGATTAAAAGCCGCTGGCTCTAATTTTAGAAAGAAAATCAATTTTTTACTTGTACAGGCCGCACCGGATTTTAGGTTGCACCGGATTTTCGGCCGCACCGGATTTCCGGCCGCAGGTGTCCCACGTTGTAATATGAGATATTTACACAGAAAGATATTACACGTGAGGATTTTTTAACTTTTAATTAAATCCATATGGTAACATAAACAAATACATATTGCAAATGCTTTTTTTCGAACCGTGCCTGTAACGCGGCTACTTTTAAATATACGTTGCGTATACTTTTTTACTGAACAACATTCCAATATCTCCTAACGACTGGTAAAAAATATATATACTGCAGCCTACCAGGAAAAGTTATTGATCGCCTTTAACTTAAAAGCAGCGTTTTGGCTCCGCCGCTTGCCCCCGTCGTCCCGTTTATCGCAAACCGGCATTTTTCCCACAAGACGCGGCGAAACCGGGTGTGACGTCATAGCATCCCGCGATGTAGTACAGAAAACAAATATAGTTAAAACTCTTCTAACTTTAACTAGAAAATGAATTACTAAGTGAAAATATTATAAACTAAATAACTGCCATAAAGGCAGCACAATGCTTTTCTTCGAGTGTTTTCCATGTTGATGAGGGTGAGTACAAATGACTGATTTACAATAATTTAATTGTGAAAGTGCGCTTGATTTATCGTACAATTTCATTGGACCTCTGTGAACTACTCATCAATTTTATTGGTCTACTGTTACGAGGCAAAATGTTTTTGGCGGCATGAAAAAAAATAATGCATTAGCCGCTCCGTATTAAAGGCCGCAGAGTTCAAAGCTGTTCAAAATGTGGGAAAAAAGTAGCGGCTTAAAATCCGGAATCTACGGTAGTAGAAATGTACATAATTTACAAACACCGACATTGGGTTGGGATTTCACATTAAGAAGCTGGTCTGACGTAATGATATAATTATGTAAGCACGCTTTTGTAATTTTGTTTTGGAGTTCAATAAAATATGTTATGGGTTTCACTAAACATAAAATGTCTCACTTTGTTTTATTTGTGAAAATCTACAAAGGTTGATAGGTTCTTGATTATTAAAGGCATAACAAGTTACAGGATGAAGGCAGGAGAATAGGGGTCGAGGGGTTATAAATCAGCCATAAAATAATGGTGGAGAAGACTTGATAGGCTAAATGGCCTAATTCTGATCTCATGATGGATATACACCATCAGACCATATAACATGAATACCCTTACTTTAATCAGTAATCACTGCTTCTGGATTCTGCCTTGAGCAACATCCTCTCAATGTCCAGCTTTTGAAGATCTTTCAAGATCTTACTGTTCTAATTAAGCACCCTCTCAATCTCCTAATTCAAGTGGATCAAATGCTAGCCAGTCCAATGTTTCATAAACTCACCCTACCCCAGATGTCAGTCTAGTAATTTATTTTCTGAAGTGGCCTTAATGTATCCTTCCTTACATGAATAGACAAGTTCTGCCTACAAAACTCTAACCAACTTCAACCAAAACTCCAATGGCAGTGGTTGTGAATTATGCATATTTCTACTAATTATGCTACCTGACACAAGCCCATCCAGAATGTCCCACCAAGTCCTTTATGACTGAAGGACAACCTGCCTACTTTGTACTTAAGTTCCTTGGAAATCAATAACAATCTTCTGGTTTTCATTATGATCTACTGTCTTGTATGCCAGCCTTCTATGACTGATGCACTGGAACAACTGAAACATCTGTATTGCAGATCTCTGTGTCTTTCACCATTTAGATACATGATGTCTTTATTCTGCCAAAATGAACAACTTCACATTTCCCCACTTTATCTTACATTTGTCAGAATTAAACTTCACAGAAATGTTTTGCTTCACTGTTTTTGTCTGCAATTCTTAGATCAACAGAAGCATATTTTTTTACTGTGCACCTAATTGTGTTTTGGACAGAATTCGATGGGCGACAATTTTGTTTGTGCCTACTTGGTCATAGAAAATTGCACTGCTATGTGGTCTTCAGACAACAGTTCTATGTTGGAAAATGGTACATCCATTACTTGCTCCTACAGTCAATCCTCCACATTCACTGTACTGCAGAGAATCGCTTCATTGGAGGTACTGTCAATTTCTCTTGAATGAGTGCAAGACATTTTTCATAATACAAATTCAAATTTTAAATAGATGTAAGAGCTTTGGTTCATTATGTTCATGCAGTTAGGCCCACTCTGCCATTCTTACTGCATTTATCTGCAACGTTTTCTTTCCTTTACAAATATTTAACCAATTCTTTGCTGTTGATACAATGTTGAAAAATTGAATAGTGGTATGAAATGTGGAAGAATGCAAAGAGGCTTCAAGAGGGTATAGCCACAATCAGGACATGAGAGATGGAGCATAATGTAGAACAATGAGTGATTGTCCATTTTAGTAGAGAGAAAAATAAGAAAAGCAGAAATTTGTTAATTATGAGAAGTTGAAAGTATTGGTTATCTCTGAAAACTAGCTGTTCTATATATAAAAGGTAATGCAAAGGTACAGCAATTAATTAAGAAAGCAAGTTGTATGTATTTTTTTTGCATGAGGATTTGATGCACAAGTAAGATGGTGTCTATGGGACTTTCGTGGAAACTGAACTGAAGAGACGGAGGAAGGGGCGGTTGGCTCACAAGTAGAGAAAGCTTGAAGGCAGCGTGAGAGGGAGAATAGGCAGGTGATAGAGAAGGGATGCACTCAGACTGATGGTTTGAGATGTGTCTATTTTAATGCAAGAAGCATCATGAACAAAGCGGCTGAGCTCAGAGTGTGGCTCAGTACTTGGAGCTATGATGTTGTGGCCATTAGAGAGACTTGGATTGTTCAAGGGCAGGAAAGATTACTTAGAATGCCAGGCTTAGATGTTTCAGAAAGTACAGGAAGAGAGGCAAAAGAGTCTGGTATGGGACAGGGGGGTACTACACAGGACTGAAAGAAGTTGCAGAGGGTTGCAAATTTAGTCAGCTCCATCTTGCATACTAGCTTACAAAATACCCGGGACAGCTTCAAGGAGCAGTGTCTCAGAAAAGGAGCGTCTATTATTAAGGACCTCCAGCACCCAGAGCATGTCCTTTTCTCACTGTTACCATCAGGTAGGAGGTACAGAAGCCTGAAGGCACACACTCAGTGATTCAGGAACAGCTTTTGTTCCTCTGCCATCCAATTCCTAAATGGACATTGAACCCTTGAACACTACCTCAGTTTTTTTAATATACAGTATCTCTCTTTTCACATGTTTAAAAAAAAATCTATTCAATGTACATAATTGATTTACTTATCTATTTATTATTTTTCTCTCTGCTAGCTTATGTATTGCATTGAACTGCTGCTGCTAAGTTAACAAATTTCACGTCACATGCCGGTGATAATAAACCTGATTCTGATTCTGATTCTGAGTGGAATGGGCTGCTGGCGATGGTGGTGGAGGTAGATACGATAGGGTGTTTTAAGAGATTCCTGGATAGGTACATGGAGCTTAGAAAAATAGAGGGCTATGGGCAACCCTAGGTAATTTCTAAGGTAGGGACATGTTCGGCACAGCTTTGTGGGCCAAAGGGCCTGTATTGTGCTGTAGGTTTTCTCTGTTTCTATCTTTCTATGTATCTGCATATGTTGAGCTTTGGATAGCTGTACCTGATCTGTGTTCAGCTTTGGACAGCTGCATTTGTTCTGTGGTGAGTTTTGGACAGTTGTATCTGCTCCGTGCTGAGCTTTAGACAGTTATATCTGCATCATGGTCAGCTTTGGACAGTTGTATCTGTTCTGTGGTGAGCTTTGGATAACTGTATCTGCTCTGTGGTGAGTATTGAAAGTTGTATCTGCTCTTTGGTGAGCTTTGGACAAAGGTATCTGCTCCATGGTGAGTTTTGGACAGATGTTTTATGATAAGTTCTAAAGTACATGTTTGGCACGGCATCATAGGCCGAAGGGCCTGCATTGTGCTGTAGGTTTTTTAGGTTTCTATGTTTCTATGGTGGGACTGCACCAGAAATACCATATCCAGCCAGGTAACTCTGCCTAAGGAATATAAGGAGGTCACCATGCTCAACTGATTGGTTCCAAGGTTGGTTTGTTTTTATCTGTGATTAGTAGAAATGCACATATGCTCCCTTGATTCAAGACCCTACACTGTTTAATGTAATTTAGAGTACACAAGTGTAAAGGAGAATAAAATAATTATAACTCTGGATCCAATGCAACACAACAATAGTAAATCACACAATAATAATAAAAATTCAATAAGTATTAGTAAAATAAGTATAAGTAAAATACATTGCTTGTATGTCCATAAATTGACGCTAGGCACAGGAGTGTTTGTATATAAAGTGACTCTGATGGAAAATGATAAATGGTTGGGGGTACGGAGGGATGGGTTAGTGGGTGGAGGTGTTGATCAGGTGAGGTGTTGATGAGGTGTTGATCAGATTTACTCCTTCGAGAAAGTAACTGCTTTTGAGTATGGTAGTCCTGGCATATAGGCTATGTAGCCTCCTCCCTGATGGGAATGGGACAAAAAATCAATGAACAGGGTTGTTAGGGACTTTTATGATGTTACTGGACATTCTCCAGCACCTCTCTTGATATATGTCCTTGATGGTGGTCTCTTTGTATCATAAAAGTGCTTGGTGGGTTTGAATACCTCAGAGGGTTAATGAGAGGAATTTCTCTAACTTACTGTCAAATTTGCTAGTTAATGAAACTATGGAGCTTGAAAACTATATTGAATTAGCGCTATAAAATTGCCTGACATGACTTCCTACCTGAAGGAAGATGCTAAGAGGCAGTGAGCAAAATTCACCAAAGAACAGATACAACTGTCCAAAGCTCACTACAGAGCATATGCAACAGTCTAAAGCACACCGCAAAGCCGATACAACTGTCCAAAGTTCACCTCAGAGCAGATAAAACCGTCCGAAACTCACCATGAAAGAGAATCAACTGTCCAATGCTCACCAGGGAGCAGATAAAACTGTCCAGAGCTCACAAGGGAGCAGATACAACAGTCAAAGCTCACCATGATGCAGATACAACTGTTCAAAACTCACCACAGAGCAGACACAACAGTCTAAAGCTCATTGCAGAGCAGATACATCTGTCCAAAGCATACCATATGCAGATGCATTTGTTCAAACCTCATCACCGAGCAGATACAACTGTACAAACCTCAGCACAGAACAGATACAGCTGTCAACTGCACAAAACTCACCACAGAACAGATACAACTGTCCAAACCTCACCTTGGAGCTGGTACAACTGTACAAAACTCACCACAGAACAGATACAACCGTCCAAACCTCACCTCGGAGCAGGTATAACTGTACAAAACTCACCACAGAACAGATACAACTGTTCAAACCTCACCTCAGAGCAGGTATAACTGTACAAAACTCACCACAGAACAGATACAACTGTTCAAACCTCACCTCAGAGCAGGTATAACTGTACAAAACTCACCACAGAACAGATACAACTGTTTAAAGCTCACCACAGAGCAGATACATCTATCCAAACCTCACCATGGAGCAGATACAATTGTACAAAACTCACCACGGAACAGATACTACTGTCCAAAGCTCACTGCAGTGCAGATGCAGCCAAACCTCACCACAGAGCAGATGCAGCTGTCCAAAGCTCAACACAGATCAGGTACAGCTGTCCAAAGCCCACCATATACAGATACTTAGAAAGATAGAAACATAGAAACCCTACAGCACAATACAGGCCGTTTGGCCCACAAAGCTATGCCAAACAAGTCCTTACCTTAGAAATTACCTAAGGTTGCCCATAGCCCTCTATTTTTTAAAACTTCATGTACCTATCCAGGAATCTCTTAAAACACCCTATCGTATCCACCTCCACCACCATTGCGAGCAGCCCATTCCACACACTCACAACTCTCTGAGTAAAAAACTTACCCCGACATCTCCTCTGTACCTACTCCCCAGCATCTTAAAACTGTGCCATCTTGTGCTAGTCATTTCAGTCCTGGGAAAAGCCTCTGACTATCCACACAATCAATGCCTCTCATCATCTTATACACCTCTATCAGGTCACCTGTCATCCTCCGTCATTCCAAGGAGGAAAGACTGAGTTCACTCTACCTATTCTCATAAGGCATACTCCCCAATCCAGGCAACATCCTTGTAAATCTCCTCTGCACCCTTTCTATGGTTTCCAAATCCTGAGCACAGAACTCCAAGAGGGGTCTCACCAGGGTTCTATATAGCTGTAACATTACCTCTCAGTTCTTGAACTCAATCCCATGGTTGATGAAGGCCAATACACCATATACCTTCTTAACCTGTGCAGCAGCTTTGAGTGTCCTATGGACTCGGACCCCAAGATCCCTCTGATCCACCACACTGCCAAGAGTCTTACCATTAATACTATATTCTGCCATCATATTTGACCTACCAAAATGAGCCACATCACATTTATCTGGGTTGAACTCCATCTGCCACTTTTCAGCCCAATTTTGCATCCTATCAATGTCCCACTGTAACCTCTGACAGCCCTCCACACTATCCACCACACCTCCGACCTTTGTGTCATCAGCAAATTTACTAACCCATCTCTCCACCTCCTCATCCAGGTCATTTATAAAAATCGCAAAGAGTAGCGACCCTGAACAGATCCCTGAGGCACACCACTGGTCACTGACCTCCATGCAGAATATGACCCATCTACAACTACTCTTTGCCTTCTGTGGCAAGCCAGTTCTGGATCCACAAAGCAATGTCCCCTTGGATCCCATGCCTCATTACTTTCTTAATAAGCCTTGCACGGTGTACCTTATCAAATGCCTTGCTCAAATCCATATATACTACATCTACTGCTCTTCCTTCATCAATGTGTTTAGTCATATCCTCAAAAAATTCAATCAGGCTCATAAGGCACGACCTTCCCTTGACAAAGCCTAGCTGACTATTCTTAATCATATTATGCTTCTCCAAATGTTCATAAATCCAGCCTCTCAGGATCTTCTCCATCAACTTACTAACCACTGAAGTAAGACTTACTGGTCTATCATTTCTTGGGCGATCTCTACTCCCTTTCTTGAATAAGGGAACAACATTCTCAACCCTCCAACTGTGTAAGGCTCACCACGTAGCAGATATAGCTGTCCAAAGCTCACCATGATGCAGATACAACCGCCCAAAACTCACTACAGAACAGATACAACTGTCCAAAACTCACCATGGAGATGATAAAATTGTCCAAAGCTCACCACAGTTCAGATATAGCTGTCCAAAGCTCACTACAGCGCAGGTGTAGCTGTCCAAAGCTCACCACAGAGCAGATACAGCTGTCCAAAGCTCACCACAAAGCAGATACAATTGTGCAAAATTCACCATGGAACAGATACAACTGTTCAAAGCTCAGCATGATGCAGATACAGCTGTCCACAGCTCACCATGGAGCATATACAGCTGTCCAGAGCTCACTATGGAGGAGAATCAGCTGTCCGAAACTCAACATGGAACAGACACAGTTGTCCAAAGCTCACCATGGAGCAGATACAGCTGTCCAACACTCACCGTGGAACAGATACACCTATCCAAAACTCACTACAGAACAGAGACAACTGTCCAAAACTCACTACGGAACAGATACATCTGTCCAAAACTCACTACAGAACAGATACTACTGTCCACCACTCACCATGGAACAGATACAGCTGTTCAAAGCTCACCATCAAGCAGATACAGCTGTCCAACACTCACCATGGAGCAGATACAGCTGTCAAAAGCAGAAGATTTCCAGGCAAATCAACTGACTAAAGCAGAAGAGAAACAGATTTTACCCTTGGTGCTGAGATGGATGTTGCAAGTGAATCAGATAAGGAAAAAGTCATGATTTTATTAGATCCATATGTGAGATAATTGTATCATATCGAAATGCCTTTGAAACGACACCCTGGAGAGGGAGTTAGATGCATTGCAGCCCAAATTGACGTGAATGGGTTAACTGTTAACCATACATTATATGCAGCAATTTTGCTTTTATTAACGGAGCTAAAGCTGTTAACAGATTGTCCAATCACAAACAAGAGAAAATCTGCAGATGCTGGAAATTCAAGCAACACTCACAAGATGCTGACAGACTCAGGAGGCCAGGCAGCATCTATGAAAAAGAGTAAACAGTCGATGTTTTGGGCTGACACCCTTTATCAGATCTGGAAAAAAAGATGAGGAGTCAGAGTAAGAAAGTGATGAAGGGTCTAGGTCCGAAAGATCGACTGTACTCTTTTCCACTGATACTTCCTGGCCTGCTGAGTTCATTTTGTGTGTTGTTAAAGGATGGTTGCAGTTTCCCTGATTTGAATGACTCACTTGTCAGAGACTGGAATATTTATGGAATTCAAGACTCCAGCCAGAGAGAACATCTGATGTCAGTTAACTTTGAAAGTATATGCAGATGTGCAAATCTGTGACCCCATCATAGGGCTGCCTATAAAATACTGATGGCCAACAGCATGGAACAAATTGTTGGCTAGGCATACTTGGAGTATTGTCTGCAAATCTAGTTATCACACTAGAATGTGATTGTACTGGAGAAAGTGCATAAAACATTCACAGGAATATTAGCTAGATTGGAGACTTGAGTTATAAGGAACAATTGGATAAGTTGGGACTGTTTTCCCTGGAGAGAAGGACTTTGAGAGTGACACTATAGATGAAAGGCTTGGATAGAGTGGATGTGGAGAAGATGCTCTCTCTGGTGGGAGAGTCTAAGACCAGAGTACACAGCCTCAAAATAGAGGGGTGTCCTTTTAGAATGGAAGTGAGGAGGAATTTCTTTAGCAGGGAGTGGTGAATTTGTGGAATTCTTTGCCACAGGCAGCTGTGAAGGCCATGCCTTTCTGTATATTTAAGGCAGAGGTTGATAGATTCTTGATTGGTCAGGGCATGAAGGAAAAAGGGGAAAAGGAAGGAGATCGGGAATGAGAGGAAAATTAGATCAGCCATGATGAAATGGTGGAGCAGACTTAATGAGCCAAATTGCTTAATTCTGCTCCTATATCTTTGTCCGCCTTTTATGTTGCCATCCATCCTGTTGACTGCAATTTTTCCCTATCAGGAGCATTTCCTCACTATATGTTGCCTCTGTTTATAACCAGCTATCCCATCTTCAGCACTATTATCTGCCTTTCCTATAATACTTTGTGCATTGAAATATATGTAGCTCAGGACATGCTCAATCTTTTGATTTCTAACTTTGCCTGAGGGTTTACCAACATCTGCCTCCAAAACCTCTCCACTAACTCTTCCACCACTCTGGTTCCCACCATATAAACTCTAGTTTATACCACACAGTGCAGCATTAACAAACCTTCCTGCTAGGATATTAGTCCCCCTCCAGTTCAGCTGCAAACCATCCTTTCTATATTAAACCTAAATGCCAAGAGAGAGACATTGAAGCAGGCCAACAGTTCACTGACTTTAATGAGAACAGTTGTAGAATTTAAAGGAGAAGAAAATCAATAAATGCTAGGCC
The DNA here is from genome assembly GCF_048418815.1 of Hemitrygon akajei. NCBI lineage: Eukaryota > Metazoa > Chordata > Chondrichthyes > Myliobatiformes > Dasyatidae > Hemitrygon > Hemitrygon akajei. The sequence continues at coordinate 57,022,409 of NC_133139.1, read as the reverse complement.
AATTGGGCTGTTACCTAACTCTCTCAAACTGAAAGTTAAATGCCAACATTGTGGCTGGAAGCAATAACTAAGTACTAAATGAATACTTCTCTTTTACAGCGTCTCACAAAATGTTAGTGCTCTTTCCCGGACAGGTACTCAGGTAAACAGGGAAAATAAACGTTGCTGTACTTTTGGTCAAGTCTCAGCAAAACTAGAACAAAAGCCATTGTAAGTAAACAGTACTTACCTAAACCTGTTCCACAGCCCATCTGCATGGCAGCACAGACCTCACAGCAGAGTCTGTGGTTGTGACACTCTATCTTCCTCCATCCCACCTTCCCTGAATACCTCAACCCTCCCCTTTCCTCTGGTGCTATTAACTCTCTTCCCCCCCTCTGATCCTATCTTTAATCCTTGCTCTGTCTTCCCCATTTTGTCCTCAGCAAGGGTCTTACCTTCGTCAACATCTCAGTGAGGTCTGTGCTCACAGAAACACTAAGCTCTTCTTCTGTCGCCTCTATTTCTGAGCTCACTTCTTTGGCAAGAATTCCACACTCTGCACTGATGACTTCTTTTCCCGTCTCCAGCCCTCCTGCTCTTCTTGGACAAATCTCTCTGGTTCTGTCACTGCTCTAGATTTTTTTCATCTCGAATTTTTGACAAGACATCAACCATCTGGACTTTAGCACTCCTCTATCCTCCTTGAAATTTACCCCCTCTGAACACACTGCCTCCACTCTCTCTGCAGCAATGCCAACCTTATCATCAAACCTGCAGACGAAGGAGTAAGGGGTGCAGTTGTAGTATGGCACTCTGACCTCTGACTTGCTGAGGTCAGGTGGCAACTCTCAGATACCTCTTCATACATACCCTCTGAAGAGGACCTCACTCCAGATCATCAGAAAACTGTTTCCAACACTATCTCTGATCTCATCAACTCTAGAGAACTCTCATTGGCTGCCACCAAACTCATAGTTCTCTGACCCCAGACTGCTCAATTCTGTCCCCTAACCAAATTCCACAAACCTAATTGTCTGAGTAGGCCCATTGTCTCTGCTTGCTCCTGCCTCACTTAACTCATGTCCTCATATCTCAACTCTATTCTGTCACCTTTGGTTCAGACCCTTCCCACCTACATCCACGACACTTCTCATATTCTCAATTTCCTCACTAACTTTCAATTCCCTGGTGCTGACCATCTCATTTTCTCCATGGATGTCCAGTCCCTATACACTTCTCCCCTTCATCATCTTAAAGCTCTCTGCTTCTTTCTCAATAAAATAACCAATCAGTTCCTCTCCAGCACCACAGAGTGCTGGTCACAGTGCTGGCAGAACTGGTCTTTGCTCTCAGCAATTTTTTCTTTGGCTCTTCCCACTTTCTCCAGACTTTCTCCAGTTGGTAGCCATGGGCCCCAACTATGCCCACCTTTTTGTTGTTCCAAACCTTTCCCAGTGATGCTCCCAAACTTTTCTTCTGCTCCATTGACAACTGCATTGGTGCTGCTTCATGCACCCATGCTGAACTCTAAAATTTCATGAACTTTGCTTCTAACTTTCACCCTGCCCTTTAATCCACTTGGTCCATTACAGACACCTCCCTCCCATTTTTGAGCTCTCTGAGACAAAGTGCTGACTGACAACTTTTATGAACCTGCCAATTCCCATGGTTATCTTGACTCTTTCCACCCTATCTCCTATAAAAATGCTATTCCCTTTTCTCAGTTCCTTTGTTCCACTTTATTTGTTCCCAGGATGCAGCTTTCCTTTCCAGGACATTAGAGATATCCTCCTCCATCAAAGAACGAGGTTTCCTTTCCTCCATCATTAATGCTGCCTTCACCTCCATTTCCTGAACATCTGTGCTCACCCCATCTTCCCACACCTTAAAAGAAATTCCTCTTGTTCTTATCTACCACCCCATGAGTATCTGTATCCAACACATCATTCTCTGCAACCTCTTTCAGCTCCAAAAGGATCTTATCACCAAACATATCTTTATCTTCCTAACCCCCCTCGGGTTTTGACAGGGATCACTCCCTCCATGATTTACTTGGCTATTTGTCCCTCCCTACTAATTTCCCTCCTGGTACTTATCCCTGCAACTGACCAAAGTGCTACACCTGCCTATTCACATCCTTTCTCATCTCTATTCAGGGCCCCAAACAGTTCTTCTGGTAGAATGCCTGTGTGTGACTTTGCTTAACATGAGGAAACTGATGTACAGGCAGCAACCACATGATTCTTGCCAGATCAGTGTTAGAGTCCAGTCCCATGGCATGCAAGGTGAACGGTGACCCTTCACTGCACTCTGCCTTCACTGCCATTGTGATATGTCATCATCTTTCACCAGCTCTTTGGCTCGAACCACCCCCTTGACCTTACCACTATAAATGGCACTATCAGGAGCTATGCATCAAATGGCTAAACTCCAGACAGCATCAGTCTTGGGATTTCAGGGACTCACAATCCTCTCCACCATGACAAGGTGGCAATCCTTGGAAAAGACATCTGCGATATTGTGACTGGAGAAGGAGAAATGGGGAAAAACCAGTGTTAGAGGGTGGCTGAATGCTGAGAACCCCAAAGAATAAACATTGATATTCATGCTGAAGGAAGCGCCCTCTGTCGGTCATTTGCCTATTGATATGTCAGATCCAGCAAAAGGCAGGGCAGTGAAGGAGAAGCCAATCCTAGAAGGTACTCCACAAATGGAAATGCTTTCTCAGATTGATCCCTTTAACTAAAATATTATTAATTAACAGAAAATTTCAGTAGAAGTCAACAGGTGAGGCAGCTTCTGTGTAGAGAGATACAATAAATGTTTCAGGTCTAGGATACTTTATTGGTAATGAAGGCAACGTTTGCGTGACCTGCTAAATGTTTTGAACATTTTCTGCTTTTTTGAGGATTAGATAGAGTCGACAGCCAGCATCTATCTTGCAGGTCAGCAATGGCTAATTCCAGAAGACATTCTTATAAAGTGATTGGAAGTAAGTTTACTGGAGATATCAATGGTAAGCTTTTTACACAAGTCTAAGAATGGCAAGTGCCTGGAATACACTACCTGGTGAGGTGGTTAAGGCTGAATCATTAGGGGCATTTAAGAGACTCTTAGATAGGCACATGGATGAAGGAAAAAAGGAGAGTTATGTGCTGCGCAGGAGAGAAGGGTTACGTTGATCATGAAGTAGGGGCCCATACTGTACTGTTCTATGTTTTATTTCAGGTGTCCAGAATTTGTCGTTTTTATTTATTTTCGGCTTAGTAATTTGTTGTTGAATAATGTGCCAAAGAATAAAGGAGGGTTTAAGTATGTAATATTCAGCTGAGATGTCTTTACAAGGTTGACTGCTCAGTGGCTCCTTTTACTTAAAGCCTTCTGCAAACAATGATCTGTGTGATGAGTGTAAGTGGTGATAAATGTCAGTCTGTCAGTGAGTGGGTCTAATAGATCCAATGCAAGAAACAAATGACCACCTTAATCTTTTCTTTCCACAGAAAATTGGTGAAATAGCAACAACATTTCATCAAAAAACCAGTATGGAACAAACTACTACAGAGAGTTTGAAGACAATGGAAAATTTAATACAGAACGCATCACGTGACATTGTTAAGATTAAAGAAGCAAGGCTAAGAACTGAACAGCTAGGTAATCTCGGTAGACTGTATTGGGGGTTTGGTTTAGGAAGAGGTCTTCTATTATTATTTTGCTTTTTACAACCACACTTCTCCCAAAGCAGTTTGAAACCAATAAAGGCAAAGCAAGCAGCAAAGACTGTGGTAAATCATCAACATAAGAGATTCCGCAGATGCTGGAAATTCAGAGTAACACCCACAAAATGCTGGAGGAACTCAGCAGATTAGGCAATATCCATGGAGGGGAATTAACAGTCAACATATCGGGCCGAGATCCTTCATAAGGACTGGATAGGAAGGGGGAAGAAGCCAGAATAAGGAAGTCGGGGAAGGGGAAGGAATGCATCTGGCAGATGATAGGTGATACAAGTAAGGGGGAAGAGTGGCAGAATGTCAGTTGTGGAAGCACAGGGCATTCATGATCCACTGTGCATCTACTCAGCAGCTCACAGTCTTGACAAGTTCAGTACTCCTGTGCAATATGCAACTACTGGAACACTCCTGGTTCACTGAATACTGACCAATACTGAGTATGGTAGTTGTACAGGAGCCTGGTGTCTCTCCAGCATTCAGAGTGTACAGGTACTGTAGGTCCGAGGGCAGCCAGGGTCAATATAAGTTTGAATAGTGACCTTGCAGCAGTGTGTAACACCTGTGTAGTGCTCTTCTTATCTCATGTAACTGGTTGCCACTCACTTTATGAGAAAACCAAATTGCATAGTACTACACTAGGTGCTCATAGGCCATCAGAAGCTTTAGATATCAGAAGGAGGCAGTGAATAGAAAACATACACTTCTGGAGGCAAGTTTTGTTTATAAAAAAAAAGATATACAAAATATTTACATGAGTAAGATGAATTCGAAATTCCAACATTCTGCTTAGGTTCTAAATCTCAGATATCAACAAAAACCAAATTCCTGGTTAGTTAGAATCAGTGATATTCATTAGAACTTCAATTTCTCTAACTAATTACATCTAGTGTTACTCCCTATTTAAAGATTTACAGACTAACCTTTCCCTTTTCATTTTCCTAGTTAGTTAGAAAACTAATTGAATTCCTATTCTTAAGTATTATGGTTAACTTTGGTTTTAGTTCAAGTCAATATATCAGTATATGTGATTTAATAGAACTAGTTCCCAGTAACATGGTAAAAATCTTGGATACTCACCTCTGCTGATATTATCTCGTTACAGCTGCTGCTTGTCATATCTGTAGCTTCAATAGATCTTTTTTCACCATCACCTTTCCTCCAGTGTTTTCACCCTAAGGTTTTCAAGTAAGGTTGAGATACTCACTACTAATTCCACTTTTAACAATTTATGTCTTTAGTTTCTCATAGTTTGCTGTGTTTCTCTCACTTTCCCATGCTGTGTCAGCCATGCCTCGTGCTCACATAGCTTTTCATCCTCCAAGTTCTTTTTTTTTAAAATTCAGTAAACCTCATTTTCATCCCGCCACAGGCGAAACTTTCTAACATTATATCTTTGGGTTTAATTAACCTGGGTTACACCCTCCCCCTTTGAATTTATTCAAGTCCCTTTCCATATTTCTACAGGTTGCACTATAATGGGTTTGGAATGTTCAACATATGTGACATCTGGAAGAAACTGCAATGGTGACTGTTCATTCTTAGTACTCTTACGAGTTGTGTACTTGCAAACAGGGACAGGAGAAAGTTGTTCATTGTCCTCAGAAAGAAGAAATCCAATGGAGAGCAATAGATATCTATGCAGTGTTTGTATGGGCCAGGACTGTTTCTCAGGGCGTATCTTGTAAACAGGCAGATGTAGCTTGGCTCACCACTACATAAACTATATCTTCCCATTTATTGGCAAGTTTGTTTTCACTTTGTATGTGCACATTCCTTACTAGCACTGGGTCTCCTTTCAATTCTGAAGCTGTGTCACATTGTCATATCTGGTCTTGTTTTGGTCTGCCATTTTCTATGAGTTCCCCATGGCTATTTTGAAGCTTTTCTCAAGATGAGATTTCAAATTTTGTACATACTGAGATTGTGATGTACCATGTTTGTCTTTCAATGGTAGTCCAAAAACTAAGTCAACTGGAAGTCTGTGTTGTTGTCCGAACATCCATTGATATGGACTAAAGCAGGTTGTCTTGTTCCTGGTATAATTATAAGCCTAGACTAGGGGTTTCACAAATTCTCGCCAGCAACTTTTCTATTTCATCTCCAGAGTTCCCAACATACTTAAGAGGGTCCTGTTAAACATCTTGACAGGGTTTCCTCGGGGATGATAATGATGTAGTTCTTACTTTTTGAATTCCAGCTATCTCACACAATTCTTGAATCAAATGGGGATTGGAAGTTAGGCCCTCTAATCGCTGTGTAGGTGTTCAGCATAACCATAATGCTCCCATAGGCACTTTGCAACCGTCTTGGCTTTTTAGTTAGGTGTAGGAACAGCCAAAGCATATTTAGTGAAATGATCAGTTATTACTAACACGTCTTTTGTGTTACTTTGATTGGTTTCTAATGTAAGAAAGTCCATGCAGACCAGCTGCAAGGATCAAGTATTCACAATATTCATTAACAGAACAGCTTTCTCAGGCAGGACTTCATTCTTACACATCGACCACATGTTTTAATCTTGTGTTCCTCATCAGCAGCTATCTTAGGGCAATAAGACAATTTCTGACTAAATCTAGGGTACGATCAATCCATATGACCGAAGTCATCGTGAAGAGTCTTAAGTACCTCACATTGAAACTTTACAGGTAAAACAAGCTGGTTTGTTGTTTTATCTCTGGTTAATCTTTTCCTGTAGATAATTCCATCTTTTAGCTCTGGACGATCCCATTCTCTGAGAAGGTAGGGTAATCTGGGGATTGTGTTTCTCACTGAAGTGGATGGTTTTTCTCCAGTTTCCATCTGCTTGTTGACTTCCCTTATGCAAGAAACTGCTAACTGCGAGTCTGTAATCACAGCATCAGAAAGATGAGAAATGACTGGTAATCCCCGACACTGATCTTCTTGTGTGTAACTGTCAGGTATAATTCTTGAATGCATCATTAATGATCGAATATTTGTGGTAGGTTCTGTTTGTTGAATAAGCCG